>NC_138042.1:641538-1241538 GCF_964106645.2 Podarcis pityusensis
CCTTTGTCTCAGTAGTTCTTGCTGAAAGTTGGTGGGAATAAAGGGCTTGATGAGGAAAGTGTGAGGAATAAAACCGGGGGGGGGGGGGGGACTGAGGCCTATATATATTAACGGCCCATGTGTTATTCAGAATGCCCAGTAACATTAAAAACATCCCTAAAAAGGGCTGCCTTCAGATGTCTTCTAAAAGTCAGATAGTTGTTTTATTAAATAATAGCCCCCTCCACCCCTTCTGCACTTTATTAATAATGTTTCTCAAAATAGGATCCTGTGCAAAAAACATTGTGATAATGCAGGGCTGGCTTGCCATCCAAAGGCCTCACATCATTGCCAAACCCATCCTTTACCTGCTTTCTGTGGTGGTAGGATTCATTATGAAGCCATTGCCTTGCACAGAGGATGAAGAACAGTCAGGAAATGGGAATTAAGATTATTCATATGAACTCCCAAACTAAAAACCTTTCTCCCTATGTTACACCACAGCACCCCTGAGCAAGACTTCATGGTACCTGGAGGTCTGCACAAGAGGAAGTGACATCCCAGCCATTTTATTGCAGTGCTGTGCCACCTGCTAATAGGGATGCTGAGCACAGCAGTGGTTAAAATGATACCACTCTTAATTTAGGCTTACACCCACTTTTCAACACAGCAAAGCAGAGCTCAGAATTAGTGCTGAACTCATCCAACTGTTTACATGCTTAGTGGCAAAAGGTGGGGAACTGGTCATTGGGCTAATGTGGTTACTTTGAGTCACTCCACCAGGCAAAAGTGGTTTGCCCTACTCCATCTTAGAAGCCAGAAATAGTTAGAGAAATATTTTACCTCCTCTCATACTCCATTGCTACCCGTGAAGTGCAAGTGCTTCAGGAATCTCCCAACGCCAGGCTCTTCAGTGGGTGACTATCATTCCAGCATATCATGAAAAGTGGGGTGTCAATTATCTCTGCAGAGAAAATAGATGAAATAAATCAGCAGCATTTTCACACAGAGATTCCCACCCTAGCTTGGCACCAGCAATAATAATAAGAGGAAGATAGCATCTTTTTAAAAGACACCAGCATGTTATATACATAAGCATATATATATCCCATTTTATCTGGTTATTTCTCAGATCCGTCATTTCTATAGTACACTCACACAACTTCAAAGCTATCCAAAGTATGAACTTTGCTAATGCCCATGTCAATATAAATATGGAACCAATCTGGCCCCTTGGTTCTGGATTAAGGCATGCTCAAAACCTAAACTCAGGCCTAGTTCACCAAGCTACAATTCCTCCCTTGTAAGGTGGCATGGCTACCCCACAGAATGAATGTTGACATACCACATGTCATACCATGTGACATTTTTCCTGAACCTTAATGGAGAACCACGACATACCTCAGACTCCTTCATCTTACTAGGAGGCAAAATTATCACTCCGAAATGAATCTTTTTTTATATTTTAATCAGGTAAGCCTAGGTTCCAAGTCTCTACAGATGTATTCCAAGATTTGAAATCAACAGCTGTATGACCTTGAGCACATCATTATTGTGCCCATAAGAGAGATACCTTATTTTTCCATGTATAAAACTAGGGTTTCCCCCCCTAAAAAATGATGTCAAAATTAGGGGGCATCTTACACATAGGGCCATCTCCCCCCATTTTCTTAAATATGAGTCTCCCAAAATAAGGGGCATCTTATACATGGGATTGTCTTATAGATGGAAAATACAGTAATTCTTTCCTGGATTTCAGGTGTTTGAGAGATTTAGAAAGATTTATGGGACTAAATAACTTTTGAGCCACAACAAATAAAGCTACAAATACCATAAAAATAAAATCCCTTTACAATAGCAACTGTGTCCTCTCACTCTCATTTGTAACCCAGGATTTATTACATCTCTTTGAGTCAGCAATCACCTATGAAAGCAAAGCAGCCCTGTGAGCTTACAACACATATAGGGTTGAACACAACCAGGGCAATAGAAAATTACAAGATCCCTCTACAAATGACAGGTCTCTCCAGTGTCTGACTATGATGCTTCTGGCTGCTGAGCGTAGGTGGGTTATGAGCTCTTTGTGTTGTGAGTGGGGGTTATTGTCTTGGAAGATGTTCAGTAGAGCCAGTTCTGGGGTGACTTCTAATACTTGCTTAGTTATTTTGCATATTTCTTGTATGATTGATGTCCAGAAGAGTTGGATCTTAGGATATTCCCACATGTGGAGGTGTGTCTGTGGAGGTACATCCTCTCCAGCATTTTGGTGAGGTTCCTGGGTGTATTAGCCTTAATTTTCATGGCGTTAAGCACCACCTGTGAGTTTCAGAGTGAATTCTTTTCTTTTCGCTAATATGGATTTAAAGGGAGGTTTAGACCACATTCTGGTTCATTGGGTGGGGTTAATCTCATAGCCTATGTCATCCTCCCAGCTTTTTGATTACGTTTAGGGGGTTTGTGGGATTCTGGAGTAGTATTTTGTATATTGTGGACACCATCCCTTTGCCGTGTCCCTTTGTTGTTAGGAGGAGGTTTTCAAAGGTTGCCAAGGGCCTAGTTGCTGCTGATTTTACTACTGGATTAAGAGGGCATGTAATTGGTGGTGTGTTAGCCAGGGCATTTGGGTGTCCCCTAGTTTGTCTTGTATTTCTTATGTAGATATGGTTTGTTATTTTTGTAGAAATCTGTTAGGTGTATAAGCCTTTGGTTTGCCAGGTTTTAATCTGGAAGTTTTGTGCTACATGGTGGAATAATGGGTGATGTGCCAGGGGAATTAGTGGGGATAGGGTTGGGGACAGCTTACCTACTTCTTTCCATGCTTTAAACTTTATTGATTTGTCACCATAAGGGTTTGTAGTTGTGGAGGTATAATTTGTTGAGGTTTCTGGTTATTTGTACCCCTAGGTATCTGAACTTGGTGCAGCAAAGTTTTATCTTGGTGATGTTGGCAAATTCTTTTTGGGTATGGGGTGTATGTTGAAGCACATAGCCTCAGAGGGTTTGTAAGAAGTTGGGACCAAATTCCATGTTAGTTAGTACTGCTAATAGGTATTTCCACTCTAAGCAATCAAAAGCTTTGACTTCTGGTTTTTACTGCCTCTGGGACAGGTGTGCTTCACAGAGGCTCCAAGAAGCAGCTGTTAGAAGGGTTTTATGGGGGGGGGGGTAACGCAGAGGCTATGCGTCCCCAGAAAAGATTCAGGGGGTGACCCTGAATCGAAAGTATCCAGCGGTGTCAAGAAAGGGTGCTCCATATTCTCCATCTTAAGCAATAGGTGTTAAGAGCATAGAGCCCCCGACGTGTGGAGATGAACATCCCTTGACAAAAAACCCTCAGACCCGAAACGGTAAGAGCGGCAGTAGAATTTCCAGTTCCTTTTATCCCTAATATCAACTATCTGGCTGCTAAAGAGATGCGAAAGTTAAGAGAAACAAGTGAACTGTAATAACAGTAAACACAATGTTTGTGAGGTCATGGGAGGGGACGTAAAACAAAGAGTATCCTCCAGCAGACCAGAACACCAGGAACAGTGGCTGGGAAAATCTTTTTTTTTTTTACTCTGGAAATTCTTTTCACTGTATATAAAAGATAGCACAGGAAACCTCCACAAGTTTCAATTTTAAAAAAGATAATTGTAAGGAGTAATCTGCAGTGACCATGCCTGCCCCCCTGGAAAAATAAAAAGACTGTGAGGAATCTAAACTGCTGGTGTGTGTGTGGGGGGGGGGGGGGAAACAGCAATACTAAATGAGACCTCCAGCAACTGGTGGGAGATATAAAACCACAAATATTAGATATTAAATAATGGAACAGGGGCAGCAGTGGAAAAAGATAAGGGAAGGAAAGCCCAAAACTGCGATAAAGTAAAACGCAGAGGAAAGCACAAAAGCTCAAAGGTCTACAAGCGTAAAAGGACTCAGCAGTAAAGCTGGAAAGGAACGGAGGACACAAAGGAACACCAAAAGAGAAACAATCTTGAACTAAATATTTAACTTTTACTCACAATAAATATGGCGCAGCATGATTTGTAAGGGGATTGAGCTGCAGCATGACTCAGGGGAAGGAAAGGGAAGAAGACAAAGAGATGAACAGAAGACTACAAGGTGGCAAGAAAGAGTGGAAGGACTAGACACAGCGACACCAGGTGGTGAAAAAAAGAAACAGCACCCTATTTTAATAGGTGCTTTATATGAAAGAAATATTTAAGTAGAAATAAAATAGAAAGGGAGGGATTAACAACAACACATAAATTGATTGGAAAAATAATACCAGCAAAAAATACTGGAAATTTCATTAGAAAAAGGAGGGGAGGAAAAATAACTTGGAAATCTCGAAAGATATCTTTTGGCTCAGGGAAGTGCTGGGTGAGATCCCATGGACAGTAATACTAAAAGGAAAGGGAGTTCATGATGGCTGGGAGTTTGTTAAGAGGGAGATAGTAAAAGCACAACGTCAGGCAATACCAATGAGACAGAAACATGGAAGGTGCCTAAAGAAGCCAGGGTGGCTATCTAAAGAACTTTTAACTGAGTTAAGATTTAAAAAGGATGTGTACAAAAAATGGAAAAGGGGGGAAACCACCAAAGAGGAATTCAAACAAATAGCCAGCACGTGTAGACACAAAGTCAGAAAAGCTAAAGCACAGAATGAACTCAGGCTTGCTAGAGAGGTTAAAAGCAACAAAAAAGGCTTTTATGGGTATGTCCGTAGCAAAAGGAAGAACAAAGAAACAGTGGGGTCACTCAGAGGAGAAGATGGTGAAATGCAAACAGGGGACACAGAAAGAGCTGAACTCCTCAATGCCTTCTTTGCCTCAGTCTTCTCCGATAAAGAAAACAATGCCCGACCTGAAGAATTTGGAGCAAATAATTCAGCAAAGGAAACACAGCCCAGAATAACTAAGGAGATAGTACAAGAATACTTGGCTAGTTTAGATGTATTTAAGTCTCCAGGGCCAGATGAACTGCATCCAAGAGTATTAAAAGAACTGGCAGATGTGATCTCAGAACCACTGGCAGTCATCTTTGAGAATTCCTGGAGAACAGGCGAAGTCCCGGCAGACTGGAGGAGGGCAAATGTTGTCCCTATTTTCAAAAAGGGGAAAAGAGAGGACCCAAATAATTACTGCCCAGTCAGTCTGACATCAATACCAGGGAAGATTGTGGAGCAGATCATTAAGCAAACAGTCTGTGAGCACCTAGAAAGGAATGCTGTGATCACCAATAGTCAGCATGGATTTCTGAAAAATAAGTCATGTCAGACTAACCTGATCTCGTTTTTTGACAGAATTACAAGCCTGGTAGATGAAGGGAACGCAGCGGATGTAGCCTACCTTGATTTCAGCAAGGCATTTGACAAGGTGCCCCATGATATTCTTGTAAAGAAGCTGGTAAAATGTGGTCTTGACTATGCTACCACTGAGTGGATTTGTAACTGGCTGACTGACCGAACCCAAAGGGTGCTCATCAATGGTTCCTCTTCATCCTGGAGAAGAGTGACTAGTGGGCTGCCACAGGGTTCTGTCTTGGGCCCACTCTTATTCAACATCTTTATCAACGACTTGGATGATGGACTCAAGGGCATCCTGATCAAATTTGCAGATGACACCAAATTGGGAGGGGTGGCTAACACCCCAGAGGACAGGATCACACTTCAAAACGACCTTGACAGATTAGAGAACTGGGCCAAAACAAACAAGATGAATTTTAACAGGGAGAAATGTAAAGTATTGCACTTGGGCAAAAAAAATGAGAGGCACAAATACAAGATGGGGGACACCTGGCTTGAGAGCAGTACATGTGAAAAGGATCTAGGAGTCTTGGTTGACCACAAACTTGACATGAGCCAACAGTGTGACGCGGCAGCTAAAAAAGCCAATGCAATTCTGGGATGCATCAATAGGAGTATAGCATCTAGATCAAGGGAAGTAATAGTGCCACTGTATTCTGCTCTGGTCAGACCTCACCTGGAGTACTGTGTCCAGTTCTGGGCACCACAGTTCAAGAAGGACATTGACAAACTGGAACGTGTCCAGAGGAGGGCAACCAAAATGGTCAAGGGCCTGGAAACGATGCCTTATGAGGAACGGCTAAGGGAGCTGGGCATGTTTAGCCTGGAGAAGAGGAGGTTAAGGAGTGATATGATAGCCATGTTCAAATATATAAAAGGATGTCACATAGAGGAGGGAGAAAGGTTGTTTTCTGCTGCTCCAGAGAAGCGGACACGGAGCAATGGATCCAAACTACAAGAAAGAAGATTCCACCTAAACGTTAGGAAGAACTTCCTGACAGTAAGAGCTGTTCGACAGTGGAATTTGCTGCCAAGGAGTGTGGTGGAGTCTCCTTCTTTGGAGGTCTTTAAGCAGAGGCTTGACAACCATATGTCAGGAGTGCTCTGATGGTGTTTCCTGCTTGGCAGGGGGTTGGACTCGATGGCCCTTGTGGTCTCTTCCAACTCTATGATTCTATGATTCTATGATTCTATGATATCTGTTGAATAAGTGGTTCTATTTTGATTGCATTCTATTTAATAGTACTTGGGAATAGTGGTATAAAGTCGGTTCACAGAGAAATATCAATTACTCCAATATCTGGAAGGAGTTAAAACATTTTCTTGGAGAATAAGGAGTAGACTAAGCTGCAACCTCTATAAAAAGTGAACGGAAGAATGCAAATGGGGTGGGCAACCATAACAATGGTGTGATAAGTGAGCTTTTTCAGAAGTCTGGTCTATTGGAAAAAGTAATCAGTGGTAATATTCAACCAAAATGATTAAGGGAAAAGACCAATATGTCATCAAACAAAAAACAAAATGTGGGCCAAACCTATAATCAACAGGGCAGAAGGAATTCTGGGATGGACCAGGAGATGTATTTAAAATAATTAATTTGGAGTCTGAAGGGCGATATAGGGGAAATGAAAAAAGAATTTAGTAATTTTAAGATAGAGATGAACAACAAAGTAAAAGGAATGGATGATAAATTGGATAGGATGGGTGGGGAAATTGAGGGAAATACTAAATCAATTATAAAATTATAAATTATAAAAACACAAGTAAACGATCTTCTCAAGGAAAATAAAGAACTAACAAAAACGGTACATGAACTTAAAAACAAAACACAACATTTGGAAGAGATTTCCAAAAAACCCTCCAAAGAATTAAGAGAAAATAAGAAAGAATGTGAAAAGGTTAAAAGAGAAAATAAGGAATTTTAAATCACACAGGAAGCAACCTGGGATGCAATGTCCATTCTTCAGATGCAAGTCAGAGAGAAAACTCTCAGAATATGGGGTGTCCCAGAGGTGCCAGAGGAAAATATACTAAAAAAAACCATTATTAAAGAGCTAGCCAATTGGTTAGAGGTAAAGAAAGATGAAATATTAGAGAATACAGAAAATATATTCAGGGTTAACTCTAGGAAAGCAAAGGCAAATAAATGGCCTGGGGATTGCCTGATCATTCACATCAAATAAACTAAGAAATAAGATTTTACAATTTACAATTTAAAAGGAAAAAGAAATTCAAAATTGAGGAGAGGATATTAAATTTTTGAAAGATTCCCCCCCAACTACTGAAAAAGAGAGACAAATAGCAATTTCTGACTAGAGCTCTAAAAGCAAAATCAATATTCTTCAAATGGGAGTTCCCTGAAGGAATTTATTTCACCTTCAAAGGGAAGAGGAGGAGACTAGAAACAGTAAAAGAAGCCAAAAAATTCCACAGGACGTATAGGAACGAACTAGCAAGTGAGAGACAGATACCAAAAAGAGTCCAGTCCAAAAACTACAACCTTAGAACACGGTAGTGAAAACGAGTAGAAGTTCAATAAAGTATTGGGTATTAATTTCTGTAACTAGTTTATTTTCTTTATTATATTTTAATGAATAAAAATGAATTTAAAAACATTGTCTTGGAATGTTAACGGACTAAATGAAAAGAAAAAAAGAAACAAAATACAACATATTCTGATCAAACAGACTTGATGTTACTTGTTTTCAAGAAAAGCATGTCACAAGAAATAATAAAAGTGTTAATAAAACCCAAATTAGGAAAAGAATTTATCTCAGCAGACCAGGTAAAAAAAAGAGGAGTGGTGATTTATGCTAAGCCCTGTTTAGAACCAGTACAGAACAACCCGTGTTGCAAACTTAACACAACAAACAACACAAGCAACACGATGACCAGTATACTAGATAGCACTGCAATTCTTATTGCATAATATACATAATTTAGTACAACAAAATGTGTACACTTGTAAATTCTCTAATATATTTGAAATCAAATGAACACATGTCTGTCAATCTTTGAAAGTCCGTAGAAGTATAATAAGTCTATAATCGAAACAAAGTAATAGACGCTATCTTGTGAGCTAAGCGGAAAAACTTTTTAGGCGTTCGTGGTGCCGAAGTAGTAAGTGAATAACAATGTAGGACAGTGATCCTGGATAATCTGACTGTTTTGCTGGAATCTTCTTCAGCACAACTACAAAAGAATTCGAATATGAAACAATGACCTGTGTACGTGAAAAATATATAAACTTCACACATTACAACCCATATGCTACAAATACAATAAGAAGAACAAGGGTACATACCCCATAGATTAGAAAAATGCACAAGGAGCAGTGGTCATGAGGATATGTAACTACTGCTACTAGTTGCATGATACCTGAAGCATAAGTAACCATTCCCAGGTTGCACTCATTACTTGGAGACTGAATTACAGTAATTCAATTTAAAGTTACAGAGCAATATAACAGCAATAGAAAAACATCAAATAAAACAATTTAAATCCAGTTCAGAATTAAGTCCTTCAGGGTGAATGGTCTTAAACATAAAAATGAATTGCGATTCTTTGTCGTAGCCATCTTTCATGATCTTGTCCCCATATGATTTTGTGTGCGTGAAATATTAGAAGGGCTGAGTAGTACAGAACGATCCTTCACAAATTATTTAATTTTAGATTTATTGACTACATCGAGAGGATATCCCCTAGCATATAAAGAATCAGCTAGCTGGTCAACATTCTTATAAAAATCATCATCAAGAGAGGAATTCCTTTTAAGACATAGGAGTTGTCCATATAGTAAGTTGTTCCTAAGTCGTTTAGGGCGAAATGAGGAATACTGTAGGAGGGAATTACAATCTGTGGGTTTTTTATGAGGTTTGACAGCTAAAAAGCCATTATGTTTTATGACCTCCACATCTAAAAAAAAACAAGATACGAGGCTATGGTGACCTGAAAAAGATAGACATGGATGTAGGGAATTAAGCCAAGAAGAAAACTGCAGAAACTCATTCTCATCCCTAAACAAAAACAAATCATCAATAAATCTGTAATAAAGTATTAAAGCAGATGCAAAGGGATTGTTGTTTAAAATATATTTCTCAAATTCACCCATGAAAATATTTGCTACTGAAAGGGCTATGGGAGAACACATAGCTACACCTTGTGATTGAAAATAAAATTGGTTGATAAAACGGAAATAATTCTTTTCAAAAATAATGTCCAATAAATCCAAAAGGAAATCGGGCGGGGGTATGGGATCAGTACGAGACCGTACCAAATGACTAATAATGGAACATGCCTCATCCAAAGGGATATTGGTGTATAATGAGGCAACATCCAAAGTAGCAAGAACCATGGTATCAGTAACTTTAGTATGTTCAATGATACAAATGAAATGGACCATGTCGTGCAAATATGCTGGTGAATCCTTTGCAAATGGTTGCAGGAAAATATCCAAATATTTAGCAGAAGGCTCCAAGACGGATCCCGACCCAGAGACTATGGGCCTGCCAGGGGAGAATGAATGTTTTTAAGAATTCTGGGAAGGCAGTAAAAAATAGGGATATGAGGAAAAGGAGGTAATAAGAACTCAGATGTTTATCAATGGTTCCGACGCTATATGCTTGTTGTAAGACTGTCTTTAAGATGGTAGCTATGGAATCCATTGGATCTTTTGATGTTTTCTGATAAAACCTTACATCAGATAACAATCTCTTAGCCTCCATGATGTATTGCTGAGTATTTTGAATAACAATACCACCCCCTTTGTCTGCTGGCTTTATGATGATATTTGGATCATGTGATAAGGTTTTTAAACAATCACGTTGAAGCCTGGACAGATTATCTTTAACTTTGGGCCTTTCTTCTCCATTTTTTTCCAAATCACATAGGACCAATTGATGAAATAAAGAAATAGATGGATTGGAATTGGCTGGAATGTACATGGATTTGGGTCTAAATTGGCGTTCCAATTGGTCACTTATACCAAATATGTCACATAATCTATTATTACGTATGAACTTGAATAAATCAACTCTTGTTCGGAAAGCATTATAAGCAGGTTTGGGAACAAAACCTAGTCCCAACTGTAAGGTTTGTAATTCATTAGCAGACAGAATGCGTGAGGAATCGTTGACAATCAAAATTTCTTTCTTGCTCGGGAGTCTGCCCTTCTGAAAATCCCCTCGGTTAAGAGCTGTACCCTATGTGGGAGAGGGCGCAAGGAGACTTGTGGTTATAAAAGGATGTCACATAGAGGAGGGAGAAAGGTTGTTTTCTGCTGCTCCAGAGAAGCGGACACGGAGCAATGGATCCAAACTACAAGAAAGAAGATTCCACCTAAACGTTAGGAAGAACTTCCTGACAGTAAGAGCTGTTCGACAGTGGAATTTGCTGCCAAGGAGTGTGGTGGAGTCTCCTTCTTTGGAGGTCTTTAAGCAGAGGCTTGACAACCATATGTCAGGAGTGCTCTGATGGTGTTTCCTGCTTGGCAGGGGGTTGGACTCGATGGCCCTTGTGGTCTCTTCCAACTCTATGATTCTATGATTCTATGGTTCCTCTCTGTCCGACTGGGATGACAGACTGGATTGACTAATGGTTCTGTTATCAATATGTAACTGAGACTGTAATGAAGGAGAAACTTTTTCGAACCATGGATATACCTGATCTGTTTCATAATACTGAATATCAAGTGAAAATTTACAAGTTTTCCAAGATAAAATGGAGTCTGAATATTCCTTCAATTGGGACTGCATAGTCTCAATTTGCTTATTAATAATGGCACTCTCAAAAGAGGAATTAATTTGATCTTTGATCTTAGCAGTCTCATTTTGCGTGGTAACCACCTCCGCCATAGACCTCTGAACTAAAAGTAACATTAAATCAAAAGAACATTTGTTGAGAATGGAAATCAATTTCTGTTTAAATTCAATATCGTTGGTAAACAAAGTAGACGCCTTTTGTAGTCTCAAACTTCTGGGTATACGGTTGGACTTAAGGTAATTCAATAGAGAGGAAGCATGGAACTCGTAACGAATCTTGCGCTTCTGCATATAAAGAAGCTGAGAAAAATCAACATTAGGGGGAACAGGATTGCTATTCTCTGACCCTAATGGAAGAATAATAATTAAAATAAAAAGCCAAGGAGAAAAGGTTATCACTGCAGGTGATGAAAAAATGAAATAAAAGCAATTTTCTTCAAAAATCTAGAAAAGAAACTGTTAGCATATTTGGAAAATAAAATACTTTTGCTTGGTGATTTTAGTGGAGTAATCAACCCTCTAATAGATAGAACTGGAGAAAATAAAGGACAAGGGAAACTACCACCCAGTTTTGTTAATTTGGTTGAAAATCTAGACTTAAAAGACTCCTGGAGGTATAAGCATGGGTTTGAAAGAGATTAGAGCCGACTTCCAGTGGAGCCGCGGCCATGAAAAGAAGCGTGAGATAACCCTCTGGGGGGGTCTCGGGCAACGCGGGAGGTTTTTAGAGGCTCTGCAAAGGCTATGCGGACCTCAAAACCCCAAGAGGATTATCTTGGGGGACAGAGTACCTGGCGGTGCCTGGCTGTGCTCTCCTGCTCCCCGGGCTTTAGACAATAGGCTTGGAGATGGAATGGAGCTGCGGGCACGGAGGGGAAGCAGCTGATCCCGCGTTGTGCAGTCTCAGGCTTCTAGTGAAAGCAGCAAGCTTCCAAGACTAAAAAAACGGATTTGGACTATAATTAAAAGCAGTTACTGCTTGAGGATTTTAAAAAGTGAAAATTATCAAGATTCGGTGCGCTGAGGGGCGAAAAAAAGGGAGTCTGTCCCGGCGGTGAGGAGAGGATGGCGGAAGGTTGAAAGAGAGAAAGTAAGAAAGTAGCTGCTGAGTGAGTGTTGTACTGTTTAAATGTTCTGAGGCAAGGACTCTTGCTGAGATAATTGGGTGGTGTATAACGTAAATAAAACTTGTGTATCGTCCTGGTCAGAGTAATTTGTGTCAGCGGCCAGAAATCAAGTTCATTACGTTCCGCCATTTTTATTTGTATTTCTACCTTCTTTGAGGAGAGACTCTGCGGATCTTAATTTGTTAAAATTAATAGAAACATGAACTTTAATTTAATATTGAGGAAAGTTAAGACATCCGGCTAAAATCTACATGAGATGATTTTGGGGCTGTTTTACTCGTGAGGGAGTAAAAGAGAGCTGGATTCAACACGCCCAAACTCCCCCCCCCCGCTTCTCCTTCTTTGCTGTCTGTGAGAAGGGAGTCACTACGATTCACTCTTTCCTGATCACCGGTTCCTCCTGGAGAGATTTTGGATTAAGCCGACAAACGGTGGAAAAAAGAAGATCCCTAATTTGGATTACAATATTTTGAATTACTGCTTTTTTGGTGGTTCCCCCCCCCTTTTTTCTTTTGCATTTTTCTTTTTGCTTTTTTCCTGCTTTTTATGGCAGTTTCTCTGTCTAGTCCTCCAGCCATGTGAAAGGAGAGATATCCTCTGATGAGCAAAGAAATTGAAAGTAACTTTGCTTAAGGAAAGGTTACTATTGGAACTGCTGCCATCGTGTGGGGACGGAGGGGAACTGCAATTTAAAGACTGTTCATTTAAATTTGCGACCTCTAGAGGTAGACGAGATGGTTGGATAGTGTTCTTGAAGCTACCAGCATGAGTTTGACTAAACTGCGGGAGCCAGTGGAAGACAGAAGTGCCTGGTGTGCTCTGGTCCATGGGGTCACGAAGAGTCGGATACGACTAAACGACTAAACAACAGAGGTAGAAAATAGAACTGTGTTAGTTAATTCCTTATTTGAACAAGTTATTGTGTTAAAATGAAGAAAGGAGGGAGAACACCAGGGGAAAGAAGACCATCTAGACAGGAGAATGGCAAGAATGGGAAAGAAATTAAAGACTATGATACTTTGATAGTCGAGATAAGGAAGGAATTTAAACAAAATGAGCAGTATATTAAAAAAAATTATTGGAAGTGCAGGACACATTAGACAAAAAACTAGAGGGGGTAGTGGGGGAACTGACAAAGTAAAGGATTTAATGGTAAGATCTAAAGTGTTAGAGGACTCAATGAAATTAATCAAAAAATTAGCGATCTGGATGGACATGAAAGAAGAGGATATTGGATTTACAATTGCAAATGCATTTAGAATAAAAGTAAAATCTGCCAAAGCAAGAGGGAAGAAATTGCCGCGGGATGTGCTGGTTATGTTTAATTCTATGGACATTAGGAATCAAATATTGAGATTAAATTATAATAAAAATTTGCACATTGACGGGAAGGCAATTATCATATTTAAAGAAATTCCATCCAGATTTCTTCGAAGAAGGGATGTTTACAAAAAATTAGTGAGCCAGTTAAAGAAAAATGGAATTCAACACAGATGGGGATTTCCGGAAGGGATTTCCTTCTGCTACAAAGAAAAGAGATTTAAATTATCTAGCCCTCAGGATCTTGAGAAATTTGCTAGAAGATACGATAAGGAGTTGGGAAAGGTGGAGAAGATAAGACCAGTAGGAGAACAGCAAGAGCAAGAGGAGAAGAGGAAGAGGAGGAAGAAGAGGAAGAAGAAGAGACTAACAGCAAAGAATACCAAATTTGAACCAGATTTCACAACAGCTTTAAATAAATAAAAATGGCTTTGAGAATATTGTCATGGAATGTAAATGGGCTTAATAATAAAAGTAAAAGAAATCAAATCGAACATGTATTGATTAAACTGAACCTTAGAATCATAGAGTTGGAAGAGACCACAAGGGCCATCGAGTCCAACCCCCTGCCAAGCAGGAAACACCATCAGAGCACTCCTGACATATGGTTGTCAAGCCTCTGCTTAAAGACCTCCAAAGAAGGAGACTCCACCACACTCCTTGGCAGCAAATTCCACTGTCGAACAGCTCTTACTGTCAGGAAGTTCTTCCTAATGTTTAGGTGGAATCTTCTTCCTTGATATAATTTTTTACAAGAAACACATATCGCAAGAAAACACAAGAGGATTTTAAGCAATAAAAGATTAGGGAGAGACTTTATTGCTTCAGATAAAAACAAAAAGAGGTGTGGTGTTATATATAAAAGAAAAACTTGACCCAAAATTAATTTATAAAGACAAAGATGGAAGAGTGTTAATAGTGCAAATTACATTTCAAGGGGAGAAGATAATTGTAGCTGGAATTTACGCACCTAATGATAAAAAGGCGGACTTTTATTCAAAACTTAGCAAAACGTTGCTGGATTTTCTAGACCAACAATTGATATTAATGGGAGACTTTAATGGTGTGGTTATTCCAGACCTGGACAGATCAACAAAAAAAGAGACACAAATGAGGGTAAATTACCCAGACCGTTTTTCAATCTGGTGGACACTATGGGACTAATAGATATATGGAGACTAAAAAACCCCACAACAAAAGAGTTTACTTTTTTTCCGGATCCAAATCAAAGTTGGGGGAGAACAGACTTTATTTGGACATCTAAGGAATTAGTCCCAAGAATATACAAATCGGAAATTCTTCCAACGACTTTCTCCGACCACAACCCGGTGTATCTGGAGGTGAGAGGAAAAGATCCTTCATCATTTAGATGGAGAATGAATGAAAGTTTATTCAATATCAAAAGATAATAAACAAGGTGAAAGAAACAATTATAGAATATTTTAATTGGAACTTAAATAAAAGAACACCCATAGAAACAGTATGGGATGCAAGCCAAGTCGTTATGAGAGGCTTCTTAATTCAAAAAAATAGTTTTCAGAAAAGGGGTAGAAAAAAGAAAAAAAGAGGAAATTCTAGCTCACCTAATGGAGAATGACAGATTGCTAACAATTAAACCAAAAGATGAAACAATAAAACAAAATAGAAAGTTGTTGCAGGCTCAGTTTTCCATGGTGGTAAATCAAGAAGTAGAATGGAGAAGGGACACAAACCACCCCATCATTTTTGAGGAGGTTTGTTTTTTAAGGGATGTTTTCTCTTTTATGAAAGCTCTTCTGGTGACCACTTTCATTGCGTCCCAAATGAGAGGGATTGTTATATTGTCTACATCATTTTCTTTGAAGTAGTTTTGGAGAGTTTTTGTGAGACTCTTGCCAATTTAATTGTGGTTAGGATGGGACCGAAGGACCATGATGGGGTGGTTTGTGTCCCTTCTCTTATTCTAAGGGTAGCTTATACTGGGGCGTGATCTGTGATTTTAATGTTACCTATCAGTTGTCAGTTGATTCCACTGAGGGGGTCAGACCTTGTGTGAGCAGAATGTTGTCTAGTCTGGATACTGTGTCATTGCGCCCAGACTAGAATGTGTGGCAGGTGTCTCCCGGGTTTTCTTCACCCCAATTGTCACAGAGACCCTTTTTTAAAGCATTTTTAGCAACTTTCCTTCGGAGGAAGTTTGCCCATGGGGTTGTATGGTGGCTGTCTTTCAGGGAGATGCCTCTCATATTTAGGTTGAGGTCACCTCCCAGTATTGCTCCCCTTTCAGAGGAGGAGAGGAACCTGTTCAGTGTTTTCCGGATAAACTCTTAGTTGTTTTGAGTTTGAGGCATACATGGAGCCGATTGTCAGTTTAGTTTTGCCATCTAGTGTCCCTTTAGCAAAGATGAATCTGCCTCTTTTGTCTTTTAGGACTGTTGTGGCTTTGAAGTTCAGGTCTCTACTGAGTATTATGGCTACTCCGCGGGCCTTTCCTGAGCCAGGTGCTACCTATTGTTGACTGAAGCAGGGATTGCTCAGGAGTTTGCTTCCTTTGGGTGGGTTGTGTACTTCTTGTAGGAAGGCGGTGTGGTTTCATGGTGTTTACATACAAGGTGATGCATTTTCTTTTGATAGGGTTTCCCAACCCCCTCACATTTGATGTAATTGCTTTTAAGCTAGCCATCTTGCTTATCTACTTTATAGGATGATTCCCTGCCAACTCATCTGGGTTGCCCTGTGTCTCTCACCTTGCACTGTCTATCGAACCTATTAAGGTGTGTTGACCTAGAGTGTGTGTGGGGGAGGGGGGTTAGGATTAGATTTGGGTTAAAAAAGGGTGTAGATGACAGAAAGTAGCCTATATAGGTGTTTATTTGGGGTATCTCGGACCATCTGGTGTCTAGCCAGTTGGTCCTGGGTCTCAGCTGACATGGAAGGCCTTGTTTAAGGGCAGGCTGTCCTCCCTGTCATTTGCAACAGGGAGTGGTCTGTGAGACAGTGTTAAGCATTGTTTGTGACGCCTGTGTTGGGTAGAAGGTTTATAAGCAATGTTGTGTGTTATTAACATCGTTGGTATGTTGGGGTGGGAATATGGGTGTTGGCACGCTCTAGCGCCACCATTGTACTAGCTGTGTGTCAGATTTTAGCCTGTTTGTGGCTTGTTTTATTGGGGTTGGGGGTATTATTTTACTTGGTATGGGTTTGTTTGTTTTTCTTTTCTTTTACCTGCTTGTTTGTTGCCTTTGCATGATTAAGGAGGAGACGGAGAGGTTGTGTGTGTGTGTCTATTTTTGTATGTGTGGTCTTTCCCCCCCTCTTTTGTTATGGGTGGAGTCCTTGGAGTGGAGTGGAGGGCTGAGAGTGTGGGTTGTGGGTTGTTGGGATAGTTGGGGAATGTGATTTGATGTCGTCTGGGTCAGTGTTGGTGTGGGAATGGGGATCTCCATGGAGGTGCGGGGCAGAGGGGGTATTGGTGCTGTTGGCAATATTAATGGCATGGGGAGAGATGAAAAGGGGAAGGGGCGGTCACCAATCCGTCAATTTGAGGTGATTTCCAGCTGCTGTGGTTGTTGTTGCAGGGTTGTATGTTGGTTTGGTTGAGGCTGGTTTGTTCAGCGGGACAATTCTATGAGCGATGCTTGACTGTACTGGTTTATGTTGTCGTGTTGTTTCTGTGGTTTCTTCTTCCTCTTTGCTGTTGTTTGGTCGTGGCTGTCGCTTGGTGGGTCTGTGGATTGCCATTTTAATGGAGGGTCGAGTCTGAGGTTCTTTAGTAGTTGCAGGGCTTCAGGTATACTGGTAGCTGTCTGCTGTGCTGGTTGTTACGAGGTGGAAGGTGAAGCCCCATCGGTACTTGATCCCTGCTTGTTGGAGACATTGGGAGCATGGGCATAGGCTTTTCCTCCGATTTAGGGTCTCCTGTGATGTCAGTCACTTCTCCTACCTGGACAGTTATCTTTCCACAAGGGCCAACATTGATGTCGAAATCCAGCGTCGCCTGAGCTCTGCGAGTGCAGCTTTCTCCCAACTGAAGTACAGAGTGTTTGAGAACCAGGACATTCGCAGGGAAACCAAAATGCTTGTTTACAAAGCTATTGTACAGTGGTGCCTCGCAAGATGAAAAGAATCCGTTCCGCAAGTCTCTTCGTCTTGCGGGTTTTTTCGTCTTGCGAAGCAAGCCCATTAGCGGATTAGTGCTACAGTACTGTATTAGCGGCTTAGCTGGCTTAGTGGATCAGCTGATAAGCGGCTTAACGATAAGCTGATAAGCGGCTTAACGATCAGCTGATAAGCGGCTTAGCATCAGCTGTTAAGCGGCTTAGCCATCAGCTGATAAGCGGTTTAGCGGCTTGGGAAAAAGGGGGGGGGGAGGAAAAAAACCCCGCAGGAACTCGCAAGACATTTTCGTCTTGCGAAGCAAGCACATAGAAAATTCGTTTTGCGAAGCACCTCCAAAACGGAAAACCCTTTCGTCTAGCGGGTTTTCCGTCTTGCGAGGCATTCGTCTTGCGGGGCACCACTGTACTACCAGCCTTACTGTATGCTTGTGAAACATGGACCACTTATAAACATCATCTGTAACTCCTTGAAAGATTCCATCAATGGTATCACCGAAAATTTTTACACATCACTTGGAAAGACAGGTGAACGAATGCCAGTGAAGAAGCAAAGATCACCAGTGTCAAAGCAATGATTCTTCAACATCAACTTTGTTGGACTGGTCATGTTGCTTGGATGCCTGATTATTGTCTTCCAAAGAAACTACTCTATTCAGAACTTAAAAATGGAAAGTGTAATGCTGGTGGTCAACAAAGACTCTCAAGGCAAATCTAAAAAAAATGTAGTATAAACACCGACAACTGGGAACACTGGTCTGCAAGCACTCCAGTTGGAGAACAGCCATTACCAAAGGTGTCTTGGGTTTTGAAGACACTAAAACTCAGGATGAAAGGGAGAAACATGATAAGAGAAAGGCACGCTTGGCAAATCCTCACTGTGCTCAACTCCTGCCCAGAAACTTATGTCCCCACTGTGGAAGGACGTGTGGATCCAGAATTGGCCTCCACAGTGACTTATGGACTCACTGTTAAAATTGTGTTTATGGAAGACAATCTTACTTGGTGATCGCTGAATACAATTATGATGGGGTTTTCTCCATAAGGAGATTGGTTGAATTTTTGATGTTGTTCAATACTTCTTTCTTTTTGTAGCAGACGAAGCAGACGATGATCTCTCTTGGGGGGCGTTGGTTTTCAGCATAGGTTTTAGAGGTTGTGAACCCTCTCCAGGTCATCTACCTCGAGTGTCAGGCTAGGGATTGTGGTTTTTAGCCACCATACAATGAGGTCTGCTGGGCTTTTCGCCTCCACTTTTTCGGGAAAGTTGTAGAAGCAGATGTTGTCTACTGCGATCTTCAAGATCCGCTTGTTTGATTCTCATTTCGGAGCTTTCTGTTTCCAGGTGGCTTTCCAGTTCAGCCAGTTTATTATTCACACGTGTGTTTTCCTCTTGGTACTGCTCTATTATTCTTTCTTGAATTTGGTTCTTGTTCCCTAGAGTGGAGATGGTGCTAGTGAGGGTTTCCACATTGGAGGTCAGGACACAGATATTATATTATCTGCTGGGGAACCACTGTGGTCTTCAGTAGTTCTGCTAATCTTAGTTCCATTTCCCTCAGGTCTTGTTTTGTTGTTGGGTTGTTGTCATCTTGGGGAGGGAGTGTTGTGGTCTCAGTGCTGTTTGCCATCTCCCTGGTTGGTGTTATCACAATCTCCCTGATTATCTTGGTTTGAGATCTGCTTGGTGTCCTCTTGCAATGGGGCATGCTATGGTTAGGAGTTGTGGTGGTTCCTGGGTGTTGAGTTGCTGAGTTGAACAGGCGTTGTTGTCTGGTGGCTTTTAAAGAGCATCTGGATTAGGCAGCCATTTTTATCACATCTGGGCTGTGTTTTAAGGACTTCTCTGGGGTTCCTGTAGTCGCCTCAGTGGTGTTGATGGAGTAGGAGGCAGATGAGCAGACAGACAAGTAGACCAGTTGACATAAAGGGGTTAGCAGGCAGAGGTACAAGAGACCAATGGGGTGGGGCCAGAGGGAGGGTGTGTGTTAGGTGGGTTATCTGTGGATACACATGTGCGCACACACATGCACACTCATACACACAAAAGGGAGAATGGGGTCCAGTTAAGGGTGGAAGGTGAGGTTAGGGATTCGTAGAAGAGCTAAAAATTAAAGACTGGCAAGGGTGTGTTCAGAAATAGAACCAAACAAAACAGAAGCAAAAGGGGGGAAAGAAGAGAATGAAAGGGGAAAAGGAGAAGGGGGGAATAAAAAGTAAAATAAAAAGAAGAAAGGAGAAAAAGAAAGAATAGTAATGATAATGCTAATAAACTGCAGTGGTGGTTCTAGTTATAGTATGAGGTAAAAGACCACCAGGGGGGGGTTGCTATTGAAAGTGGGTGGGGAGGTGTATGTATGTAGGTATGTGATTATTTATTGGGGGCGGGAGAGAAAAGAAAAGAGAGATGAGGGATGGGGGGAATTTAAGAGTTAAGAAAGAGGGAAAGAGAACAAAAAACAAAAGGCAAAAAATGGAAAAGAGCCCCCCCCCCCCGAAGAACCTGAAGATGTTGAGGTGGTGGTATCTATCTGGAAGTGTTGTGTGTGTGCAATGATAAAAGTAAAAAAATAAAACATATAACAGAAAACCCCTTTGAGAGGGGAAAAAGATAAGATATAGATGTTGGGAGATTCCATTCCACCTTTTGTTGCAGACATGGGATTGTTGCGTATCACATGTCTGTTTACATTCCAGCACAAACTGCTGGGTCCCGTGAGTGGAACTTCAGCTCTGTGTATAGCTTTTCTTTTGAGTCTCTCTTCGAGAAGACGGAAGGAGAGACATGCTTCTTTCTTCTGATTTATGTAAAATAAATCCGTAGTTTTACTATGTATTCACAGCCTACAGCCTCTTCCGTTGTGCAGTTTACTCTTCTACATACAGCGTGCTCAAGGCAGCAAGCTTGAGTTGCTGATTTACGTCGGAGCCAGAGGTCGATGAATCTCCACAGCGTGAAGGCTGAGAGGGAGACGATCCAGCTGGGAGCTAGCCAGCTGGCCTCCCAACCCCCGGATGCCGACAATATATGTGTGTGTGTATGTATTCTCTTTAAAGAAAAAGGGGAGGGGGGAGGAAAAAGAAAAGAGAGGAAGGGGAAAATAACAATAGAAATAATAATTTTTTGTTTGTTTTTTAAGAAAAGATGATAGTAATGGGAGGGCGGGGAGAGAGAGGACTCCCCCCTATAAAACAAAAATAGAAAAATAAAGGAATCAGGTTTTCATTTTATTCTATTTTCTTTCTTTCTTTTCCCTCTTTAATTTAAAAAATGAGTAATAAAAAATTGGAAGTCAGGGCAGAAGCATCGATCCCAGGCAGTGGCCTGTGTTAGTTTAGGGCTCCTTTTTGGGCACTGCCATTTTGATTCCTTTGAGTTTGAAAAAATGGAGGTAAGAAATTTGAGGGGAAAAGAAAAAAGGAAAAAAAGTGTATTAAAAATGTTTTAAAAATATTTTTGAAGAATTAAGGAAAAGGAACCAAAATAAGATCAAGATTTTTTAAAAAGGATTTAAAAGAAGATCAAAGAAAAAACATCAAGAAGAAAAAAACTCTAATCAATGTATGTATGTGTTTTGGTGGGCCCTGCCTGTCTCCCTCGAGGTTTGGACTGGGCCTCCATGCGGCTTCCGCTGGGCTTCCATGCAGCCTGCCTGGCTGTCCCGGTCCCCTCCTACCTCTCTTCACTTATGGCTGCCGCGGTGGCCACGGCAGCGGCTGGCAGGTGCTCGGTCAGGGGGTGGGCAGCTCCGCTGCACTCACTCTGAGCCTCACCGGGCCACTGCCAGGGTGATCCCTGTCCTGGTACAGCCAAGGTCGCTGGGTGGGGTGGGGACCTGGGAGCCTTGCGCAGTTCCCCCAATCACTGCGTTCGGTGCCCCTGGCTTTCGCTTGCTCATGGCGATGCCTTTGGCAGCTCGGGGACCGGCCAGAGAACCTTGTTGGTGCTGGCAGTCCCTAGGAGCTCTGCACTGCCGTGGCACCTGCTATTTTGCCTCGCCATAAGTCCCCATTTTATTTATTATAAATAAGTCCCTCAGCCTAGCTAGTGAGAGACAAGAAAAAACTAGTCATTGAATCCCATTGTACCAGCCAATGTGTTAAGATTTCCCCTTTCTCCCTTCAGCTTTCCAATCTGCTCTGAATGAAGGACAAGACCAGTTTGCATAGGTGGGAGAATACTATTGAATATCCCTCTGCGTATTCTATTGCTGAATTAGCTGCTGGTTTTCTATTAGGTTTATCTGTTGTCTCTATTCAACTAATTTTTTCTTACATGCCTGCACTTTGAAGACTGTTCAGAAACTGCAGTTAGCAAACTAACTCCTGAATTTTGAACTACATGGGAATATGGATCATATCTCACCAATTTCTTCCCACAATTGCAGTGACTTACAGTCTATATATTTAAAACCCTTTTACTTGGCATTTTAATTACAGTACTGTTATACTAAACATATACTTTCCTCTACAAACAACTCTGTCCTACAGACCAAGCATCTGCAAAGATCATGACAGCAGGTAGAAGCCAGGCCCCTGTCAGAGCATGGACTTACCGTATTTTTCGCTCTATAGGACGCACTTTTTTCCCTTCAAAAATGAAGGGAAAATGTGTGTGCGTCCTATGGAGCGAAGACGCCATAGCCCCGCGACCCTCTCCCGGCTGGAGAGGTGACGGGCGGCTATGGCAAGAGCCTCAATAGCCGCCCATCACCTCTCCAGCCGGGAGATGGTCGTGGGGGGCTGCTTTAGCCCCGCGCACGCTCTCCCAGCTGGAGAGGTGACGGGCGGCTATGGCAAGAGCCTCAATAGCCGCCCGTCACCTCTCCAGCCGGGAGAGGGTCGCGGGGGGCTGCTTTAGCCCTGCGCGCGCTCTCCCGGCTGGAGAGGTGACGGGCGGCTATGGCAGGAGCTTCTATAGCCGCCCGTCACCTCTCCAGCCGGGAGAGCGTGCGCGGGCACCCCGCGACCCTCTCCCGGCTGGAGAGGTGACGGGCGGCTATTGAGGCTCTTGCCATAGCCGCCCGTCACCTCTCCAGCCGGGAGAGGGTCGCAGGGCTGCTGGAGAGGTGATGGGCGGCTATAGAAGCTCCTGCCATAGCCGCCCGTCACCTCTCCAGCCGGGAGAGGGTCGTGGGGGGCTGCTTTAGCCCCGCGCACGCTCTCCCGGCTGGAGAGGTGACGGGCGGCTATTGAGGCTCTTGCCATAGCCGCCCGTCACCTCTCCAGCCGGGAGAGCGCGCGCGGGGCTGCTGGAGAGGTGACCGGCGGCTATAGAAGCTCCTGCCATAGCCGCCCGTCACCTCTCCAGCCGGGAGAGCGCGCGTGGGGCTGCTGGAGAGGTGACGGGCGGCTATAGAAGCTCCTGCCATAGCCGCCCGTCACCTCTCCAGCCGGGAGAGGGTCGCGGGGGGCTGCTTTAGCCCCGCGCGCGCTCTCCCGGCTGGAGAGGTGACGGGCGGCTATGGCAGGAGCCTCTCTGCTGCGCCTTTCCGCTGCTCCCTGACCTGCTCTTTGGGGCTGGTGGTGGGCTTCCCCCCGCCAGCCCCAAAGAGCAGGTCGAAATGAACCTGAAGCCTGGAGAGCGAGAGGGGTCAGTGCACACCGCCCCCTCTCGCTCTCCAGGCTTCCAAGGTAGCCGCCTGAACGCACCTTAAACGGCACCTTGTTTTAGAGCGGGAAAACAAGAGGGGGAAAGTTCTCCCCCTCTCTGCGCAGCGCCTCCTGCCACTTCGCTGAAGGGGCGCTGGGCAGAGAGGGGGAGAAATTTTTTTTCTTGTTCTCCCCCCTCTAAAACAAAGTGCGTCCTATTGTCCGGTGCGTCCTATGGTGCGAAAAATACGGTAAATTCCACAACTATGTTACTTAAATTAGCCTCGTGTGATCCATATACATTTCCACCTCATGTTAGATTCTTAATAGCACCTTCCCAATCTAACCAGGTCTGTCCATGCCTATCCCACATTTTCTATTAAATTTTTTTAATAGCCCTGGGTTGTATTCAAACCTGTGCAAGCAGAGTACAGTATTCTTCAAAACCTTTCATTAAGAAGCAACCAGCCTTGCCTAACAGAGGGCTCACAAAATATAGGATTTAAGTGTAGCAAAACAGATTTAACATATAACAACCAAAGTACCATAGGCTGCAATTTTATGCACTT
This sequence comes from Podarcis pityusensis, assembly GCF_964106645.2. Classification (NCBI taxonomy): domain Eukaryota; kingdom Metazoa; phylum Chordata; class Lepidosauria; order Squamata; family Lacertidae; genus Podarcis; species Podarcis pityusensis. The sequence continues at coordinate 665,269 of NC_138042.1, forward strand.
ACTTGAAAATAAGTTCTACATCAGTAGGACTTACTCAAAACTACAGGACAGGGCTATAGGAGTTTTCACCCTCTGCAGTTTCCCCCCAGAGCCATTATATATAGGACCCTGCCAGGTGTTTATAAACATAAAAGATTTCTCTCCTGCAATGGGAAATTGGATTTGATGACTTAACTTAGCTCTTGCTCTGCAATTCTATTGCCTTTACCATTGGCTTCTATATTATATACTGTAGGGATGGAATTAAATACCACATAATATACAAAGCCTAGTAGCAGGTTTTCACATCCTGGAGTAGCTAACTGCTACCTACTTTAAAATAATTATTATTCAACAAAGATATTTCAAAGAGTTATTTAGGTGTAAAACTGAAACACAAAACTATGACCTACAGTTCTTAAATAAGCAAAGCCTGCCCTTCACCCAAAGTCCCAGAGAGAGTTGTAACATTAAAACACAATATAAAAACAGTTTAAAACAACTTACAACCACAGAAATAAGATTAGTCTTCAAAATATACACCTCAAGTGTCAAAAGGGTAAAAGTGCACGTTCAGCATTCCCTGGGAGCTGCATAATGAAGATGGCAGACGCACCTCTGTGGGGAAGGAGTTGCATTTACAACCTATAACTGTGGCTGTTGTCACTGTTTTAAAATCCAGAAAGATCACTATGTTCGTTTGTGCCAGCAAAAACAAATTAAAATTAAAAACAAATACTCCACAACAAGTTAAATTAGGCCACAATCGGAAGTCAATTGACCTGGGACTAAATATCATCTTACTCAACAGGACTGACTTCTGAATAGTCATGGTGAGAATTATAGATAGCCTTTTGCGGGGGGGGGGGCACAAGACTCTCTGCAACTCCCAGGGATCCTTCGCCCACTGCACACCCTTTTGACTCCAGCACCTACACTCATGAGCCTTTGGGTCAATGTGTGGCAAATGAAGAGAATCACCCTAAGATCTACAGATGAAGGGCGTTATACAAACCTTAATAACAACAACAATAATAATAATAATTCTCCAAATGAATTCTGCTGCGGGTCACAGATTCATGTGAGATAATGTCCAAGTCTCTTCAGCACAACAGGACTGTTTACTGGTCTTACGCATACAGAGGGAAGTATGTCACAGGGGTGGCATTGCAGCCAATGAAGGGGATCCGAGGCGCGCTTGTTGCTCATGAGGGAGAGCACGAAACAGCACGAGATAATGCGCACACGCGTGTACACACGGATCCACACGCGCGCATCAGACCCACACGCCCCGCCCCGCGGTGGGCCGTTTGCGCCGCCCGAGGGCCACTTTCGCGGCCCCTGCTCCTCGCCAGGCGCCCTCGCCCCGCCGCCTCCGGCGCCGCCCTCCCTTCTCCGCGGCGGCCTCCGTCTCTCGCCCTCTCGCCCGCTTCCTCACCTGGCGAGCGCCTCCCTCACGAAGGGATTCGCCCCTCACGGCGGCCGCCTCACAAAATGGCGGCCCCTCCGCAGCCCCTCCTTCCGGAGGCACTGGCTGGCCGGACACGCTTCCCGCCCCGCGCGCATTGGACGCGCCGGCCCCGCAGCGACCGCCCGCTCTCCGGACGGGATTGGCGGAAGCCGGTGCCACTCAGAGCTCGCTTCAACCAGCGACCGGCCCGCGCCTCCCTGCCTGGCGGGCTCCGGCGCCGCTTTATCGCGCGTGGCCTCCCGCAAAGGATCATGGGGTGATCTTGTCCTTTTAAGCTGGGCTGCCGCGATTCGGAGCTCCGGGCGGGTTTTGGTTTTCCCCTAATGGTCTCGGCGCCCGCAATAAACTCCTTTCCCGGCGTCTTGGGAGAATCTTTGTTAAGCAGCGCCGCCGTTCATCCGCGCGCTCCTCAGCTGCTCGCTCCTTCTAAGGGAAGTGTCCTTTGCCGCCTGCTCCCTTGGGGTCCCTTGCGCCCCCTCGTTTCCCCGGCCGGCTGGCGGGCCTGGGAAACGGCTTCCGACCCCGCTGTGCAGCTGGGCCTTCCCCTCAGCCCGAAGGCGGCTCCCAGGGTAAGCTGGCCCGAGGCAGCCTGGCTCGCGGGGCTGCTGGCGGGACAGCCTGGGAGCCGAGGCAACAGAAGCCCGCGCATCAAGATCCACGAGGAGCGGAGCACCGCGGCCTCGCCGGTGATTTCATAGGCTTGGTCCCGGACCTGCTGATCCGCACGTGCCCCTGGGGAGAAGGCAGGCAGCTGGAATTAAATTCCCATCCCTCCTTGCTGAAAACTCAGAAGCCGTCGTGCGGGCAGCTGTCTGGAATTTTCGCCAGGAGGCGCGTGGACTTTCAATATAGATAATAGATCCTCTCTCTCTAGCCAACATATATTCCAGATATCCAGGGGCAAGAGCAGTCCCTGCCCCCTCTCTGCCAAGCATTGGCCAGATCGCATGGGGTCACAGGCGCCCGCACAGGGTCGGTGTCCCTTTCGTTGGAAGAAACTTTCTCTGAACGACATTGTGGAGACTCTCGTGCTTTAAGAAATAGGGTTTATTCGTCTGTATGGAGGGCGTCCGGAGCATGGCAGGCAGTCCTTCCTTCACTCAAGAGCAGCTACCCTGGTCCCACCTGGGACCAGGAGTTGTGGACGAGCCTCGGTGGCTCTCTCGTAATGCTGACAGCTCTGCTCTTGCCTCCGCCAGCTAGACAGGTTTGCAAAAGGCAGCCCAGGAGTTCCCTTGCAGTTTATATTCTCTCTTCATATCGCAAACAACCCCAAATCCTAGCATGTATTACTTTTAGGGCTTAGAGGGACCCCTCCCCCCACAAGTTCTTTTACACCAGTTACAGTAGCCTCTTTATCCTTGAAGCAAGTCTGAGGGCTCAGCGGAACTCCTCGGGCTGCAGGAGAGACTCTCCATCCTAGGCGGGGTCGGGAGACCCCCCCAAGCCAAAGCCTTTCTTTTTTTCTGGCGGAAAACCCCCAGGAGAGTGACCCACAGCCCTTCCCACGCGCCTGCCTTCCTTCCCCGCCCCTTCCGCCCAGCGAGACTTCCGCTTCCGGCGGCGCTGTCGACCATGGCGGCCCTTCGGCGGCTGGCGGGCGTGCAGAGGTTGCTGGGGTTACCGGCCCGGGCGGCCCGCGCTGTCTCTTCCGGGGGACCGGCCAGCTCCTCGGCGACGGTGCAGGTGCCGCCCGCCTCGAGCCCCGCGCAGGTGGCGCCTCCGCGCAAGCACCACGACGACGACGACGAGGGGGTGTCCGTCTTCATGAAGGTGAGCGCGGGGGGGGGGGGCGAGACGCGCGAATCCTGCCCGTCAGTTCCCAGGGCCACGAGCCCCGGGATCCTGGAAGAGTAGAAGGCACCCCGAGCTCTGCGGAGGGAGCTACCTGCCTAACCCAGAGGCTTCCTTGCAAGGGGCAAAAGAACATGGCTTTTTGAATGTCCCAGGCAAACGTCTTGTCACCGGGGGCGAACCACAGACACCCAGGGAAGAAGGAGCAAGCAGGGAATAAAGATCAGCATTGGGATCCGCTGCCCCTGGGGGTCATGCAGGGGGAGGCGGTTGCTAACCCTGGTCCCTGGGATGCTGTTCTTCGGTGTTTTCTGGGCAGTGTGGATGCTTCAGGGACCTGCACCTGTGCTGTGCTGCAGGATTCCAGTGCCCAGTAGCACCTTAGAGACCAACTAAGTTTGTTCTGGGTATAAGCTTTTGTGTGCACACGAAAACTTATACCCAGAACAAACTTAGTTGGTCTCTAAGGTGCTACTGGACATTTTTTTTTTATTTATTTATTTCGACTGCATCAGACCAACACGGCTACCTACCTGAATCTAAGATTCCATTGCTTTCTTGCCTCTGCATGCAGGACGGTGCCACTGCCAGAGAGCAAGGGACAGATCAATGATACAGGGAGTTTCCTCTGTCTTTGAGAAGCATTAAGTGGTAGGTGCTTCCAGCAGTGGCATAGGAACACAGGAAGCTGCCTTATACTGAGATCAGATACATGGTTCCATCCAGGTAAGTATTGTCTGCACTGATTGGCAGTAGCTCTGTAGGATAGAGGAGTCTCTCCCAGCCCTACCTCGAAGTGTCAGGGATTGAGCATGACGGCTTCTCAGTGCAAAGCAGATTTTCTGCCATGTGGTTGTGGTTCACTTTCAGTGAATGCTTCAGACTCACTTGTGGGTATCACTGTTGTACTGGGTAGAGAGTTATTCAATGCACACTGAAGATAGCTTTGGGACTTTCTTAATTTTTGAAAACTGTCGCAGGTTCATGTTCTTGGTGATTACAGTAATTTTTGCCCAAATTAATCATTGATTTTACAACAGACTAAAACTAGAGTCACTTGAGCTCCATCTGTCACCGTGAAAGATTCATTATGTTTCTTAACTAATGCTATGTGAAAACTAGCCCAGGATAGCACTTCAATATGCAATGCTGCTTGCCATTGTATCGTGCACACTTGTATATATCTCAATAGTGTGCTAGATAGAGAGAAGTTTTTCTCCCTCTCATAACACTGAAACCTAGGATTACCTAAAGAAGCTGAATGGGGGATGTCACTCCTGTGAGGCTCTTCCATATGTGCTCCTCTGTCCCTCCACTTTGCTGGAACACTTGTGTGGTACCAGATACTTACCGTATTTTTCGCTCTATAACACGCAGATTTTTTCTCCTGAAAAGGAAGGGGAAATGTCTGTGCGTGTTATGGAGCGAATGTGTGGTCCCTGGAGCCGAAAAATCAGACAAAAATCAAATCGGGCTTCACGATTGCTGAAACGGAACAAAGAGCAGGGAAAGCCCCTCCCCTCCAGGCAAGCAGAGGGGAAAAGAGGAAGCAGCTGCTTTCCTGCATTCTGCCTCAGGGTCTTACTGCCCACCCGCTCTGTTTCGTTGCTGTGTTTGCTGAAACGGAACAAAGAGCAGGGAAAGCCCCTCCCCTCCAGGCAAGCAGAGGGGAAAAGAGGAAGTGGTTGCTTTCCTGCATTCTGCCTCAGGGTCTTACTGCCCACCCGCTCTGTTTCGTTGCTGTGTTTGCTGAAACGGAACAAAGAGCAGGGAAAGCCCCTCCCCTCCAGGCAAGCAGAGGGGAAAGCAGAGTGTCTGCTTTCCTCTCTGTGCTTCGGAGGGAACAATGTTTGTGAAGGGAAGAGAGATTACAGGTTCAGCTTAAAATTCTGATTTGACTTCCTGCTTTTTGTTTTTGGGGACACACAGCATTCAAATATGCTTTCTTCAATTTAAAAGGATGAAATCCTTAAACAGTGTTTTGCCTGTAAATTCATGCGATCTGGAAGATTACAGTGTCTGTACCTCTTAAGGGATGGCAAAGCTTAGGTTTCGCTGCTAAATAGTTCTTAATGCAGTTAAAATGCTTTCTTCTGTCAAGGCAATTAAAAAAAATAAATATCAGGCAGCCGGAAAACATGCAGATGGGAGAGAGAGAGAGAGAGAGAGCGCGCTGGCTGGCTTGTGTGGGTGGGTGGGGGGGAACTTTTGCCTTCCTTTCCTCACGTTATAGCCCTCTCCTGCATTCTTAGCCTTCTGTGTTTTTCCTTCCCTCCCCACTTAAAATGTGGTTACAAAGCATGGATCCACATGGATCCTCAGGATCTTTGCATTGGGTCACCCCAAATTCACCATCAGAGCACACAGCATGTCCATGGCTACAGCCTGCCCCCCCAAAATCACGCACCCACTGTTGCCTGGGGCTGCAATGGTGCAAAAACGTGGTTACAAAGCATGGATCCACAGGGATTCTCAGGATTTTTGCATTGGGTCACCCCAAATTCACCATCAGATCACATGTCTGTGGCCACAGCATGAAGCACAAAAATGATACGTCCACTGTTTCATTCAGAATATTTTTTCCCTTGTTTTCCTCCTCTAAAAACGATGTGCGTGTTATGGTCAGGTGCGTGTTATAGAGCGAAAAATACGGTATTTAGAATCTGTACGATTCTAAGAATCTCTAAAACAATAGTAACAACATTAACAAAATAGCTTAGAATCATAGAATCATAGAGTTGGAAGAGACCACAAGGGCCATCGAGTCCAACCCCCTGCCAAGCAGGAAACACCATCAGAGCACTCCTGACATATGGTTGTCAAGCCTCTGCTTAAAGACCTCCAAAGAAGGAGACTCCACCACACTCCTTGGCAGCAAATTCCACTGTCAAACAGCTCTTACTGTCAGGAAGTTCTTCCTAATGTTTAGGTGGAATCTTCTTTCTTGTAGTTTGGATCCATTGCTCCGTGTCCGCTTCTCTGGAGCAGCAGAAAACAACCTTTCTCCCTCCTCTATGTGACATCCTTTTATATATTTGAATATGGCTATCATATCACCCCTTAACCTCCTCTTCTCCAGGCTAAACATGCCCAGCTCCCTTAGCCGTTCCTCATAAGGCATCCTTTCCAGGCCTTTGACCATTTTGGTTGCCCTCCTCTGGACACGTTCCAGTTTGTCAGTGTCCTTCTTGAACTGTGGTGCCCAGAACTGGACACAGTACTCCAGGTGAGGTCTGACCAGAGCAGAATACAATGGCACTATTACTTCCCTTGATCTAGATGCTATACTCCTATTGATGCAGCCCAGAATTGCATTGGCTTTTTTAGCTGCCGCATCACACTGTTGGCTCATGTCAAGTTTGTGGTCAACCAAGACTCCTAGATCCTTTTCACATGTACTGCTCTCAAGCCAGGTGTCACCCATCTTGTATTTGTGCCTCTCATTTTTTTTGCCCAAGTGCAATACTTTACATTTCTCCCTGTTAAAATTCATCTTGTTTGTTTTGGCCCAGTTCTCTAATGTGTCAAGGTCGTTTTGAAGTGTGATCCTGTCCTCTGGGGTGTTAGCCACCCCTCCCAGTTTGGTGTCATCTGCAAATTTGATCAGGATGCCCTTGAGTCCATCATCCAAGTCGTTGATAAAGATGTTGAATAAAACCGGGCCCAAGACAGAACCCTGTGGCAGCCCACTAGTCACTCTTCTCCAGGATGAAGAGGAACCATTGATGAGCACCCTTTGGGTTCGGTCAGTCAGCCAGTTACAAATCCACTGAGTGGTAGCATAGTCAAGACCGCATTTTACCAGCTTCTTTACAAGAATATCATGGGGCACCTTGTCAAATGCCTTGCTGAAATCAAGGTAGGCTACATCCACTGCGTTCCCTTCATCTACCAGGCTTGTAATTCTGTCAAAAAATGAGATAAGGTTAGTCTGACATGACTTATTTTTCAGAAATCCATGCTGACTATTGGTGATCACAGCATTCCTTTCTAGGTGCTCACAGACTGTTTGCTTAATGATCTGCTCCAGAATCTTCCCTGGTATTGATGTCAGACTGACTGGGCGGTAATTATTTGGGTCCTCTCTTTTCCCCTTTTTGAAAATAGGGACAACGTTTGCCCTCCTCCAGTCTGCCGGGTCTGCCGGGACTTCGCCTGTTCTCCAGGAATTCTCAAAGATGACTGCCAGTGGTTCTGAGATCACATCTGCCAGTTCTTTTAATACTCTTGGATGCAGTTCATCTGGCCCTGGAGACTTGAATACATCTAAACTAGCCAAGTATTCTTGTACTATCTCCTTAGTTATTCTGGGCTGTGTTTCCTCTGCTGAATCCTTTGCTCCAAATTCTTCAGGTTGGGCATTGTTTTCTTTATCGGAGAAGATTGAGGCAAAGAAGGCATTGAGGAGTTCAGCCCTTTCTGTGTCCCCTGTTTGCATTTCACCATCTTCTCCTCTGAGTGACCCCACTGTTTCTTTGTTCTTCCTTTTGCTACGAACATACCCATAAAAGCCTTTTTTGTTGCTTTTAACCTCTCTAGCAAGCCTGAGTTCATTCTGTGCTTTAGCTTTTCTGACTTTGTGTCTACACGTGCTGGCTATTTGTTTGAATTCCTCTTTGGTGGTTTCCCCCCTTTTCCATTTTTTGCACACATCCTTTTTTAATCTTAACTCAGTTAAAAGTTCTTTAGATAGCCACCCTGGCTTCTTTAGGCACCTTCCATGTTTCCGTCTCATTGGTATTGCCTGAAGTTGTGCTTTTACTATCTCCCTCTTAACAAACTCCCAGCCATCATGAACTCCCTTTCCTTTTAGTATTACTGTCCATGGGATCTCACCCAGCACTTCCCTAAGTTTTATGAAGTCGGCTTTCTTCAAGTCAAGAAATTGAGTCCTAGTATGCTTGGCTGCTCCTTTCCGCTGTATAGTAAACTTCAGAAGACCATGATCACTCGCGCCTAATGATCCTTCCACTTCTACCCCACTAACCAGGTCATCAACATTGGTTAGGACCAGATCTAAAATGGCTGTTCCTCTTGTTGCTTCTCCCACTTTCTGGACAATGAAGTTGTCTGCAAGGCCAGTGAGGAATCTGTTTGACCTTATGCTCTTGGCTGAGTTTGACATCCAACAAATATCCGGGTAATTGAAGTCCCCCATTACTACTATCTCCCTTCCTTTTGCATGCTTGGCCATCTGTTCCAGGAAGGCATCATCTATGTCCTCCGTTTGACTTGGGGATCTATAGTAAACGCCCACAATGAGGTCACTGTTATTCTTCTCTCCCTTAATTTTGACCCAAATGCTCTCACTTTGGCTTTGAGGTTCTAAATCTTGGATCTCTTCACAGGTATACACATCCCTGACATATAACGCCACTCCTCCTCCTTTCTTGTCTGGTCTGTTTCTCTGAAATAGATTGTATCCCTCCATTATTACATTCCAATCGTGGGACTTATCCCACCAGGTTTCAGTGATGCCTATTATGTCATATTTAGTTTGCTGTACCAAGAGCTCAAGCTCATCTTGTTTATTTCCCATGCTTTGTGCATTAGTGTACAGACATTGAAGTCCATTAATCATTCCCCCGTGTCTCTTATTTAAGGATTTTTTCCTCCCACCACTAGGTCTGCGTGCTGTTTGCTCCATTTGGTCTATGACATTTGGATGATCATCTTCATCAATTGATAGACTCCTACCTTCAGGAGCACTGTCTCCCTCCCCCACATTAGTCAGTTTAAAGCCCTCCTGATGAGGTTTCTGAGATTTTTGGCAAAAACATTCCTCCCAACCGTTGTGAGGTGCAGCCCATCGCTTGCCAGAAGTCCATCTTCAAGAAACTGCAATCCGTGATCTAAGAATCCAAACCGTTCCTGTTTACACCATTTGCGAAGCCAGCTGTTCACTTCCACTATTTTTCCCTCTTTCCCTGGGCCACGTCGTTCAATTGGGAGGACAGATGAGATGACAATTTGTGCATTTAATTGCTTCAATTTCCTGCCCAGAGCCTCGTAGTCTCTTTTGATCTTCTGGAGGCTATTGCTTGCAGTGTCATTGGTTCCCACATGAACCAAGAGGAAGGGGTATTTGTCAGTGGGTTTTATGATTCCTTGCAGTCGTTCAGTTACATCTTGGATCTTAGCCCTGGGAGACAGCACACTTCCCGAGACATCTTGTCAGGCCCACAGATCACTGCTTCTGTTCCCCTCAGTAGGGAATCCCCTATCACCACTACACGCCTCCTCTTAGGTTTGGTCGGGGTTCTTCCGTGAGCTGTCGGTTCCAAGGTCGCCTGCACATTCCCTGAGGACTGACTTTGCTGCTCGTCTTCATATACCTTATCGACTGTAATGAGGGAGAGATCCTCAAATGGAGTCTGCTCTTCGTCTTCCATGCTAGGGGAGAGGACCTCAAAGCGATTGTGTATTTCTAAACAATCAGAGGGAACCCTGGGCCTCCTACTTCTTTGAGTAACGTTTCTCCATATATCTGCCTCCTGTGTTGGTGAACTCCTTCTCAGGGGAGTCCCCTGTTTCCTCCTTGGTGGAGACGGTGTGCTCTGTTGCTTCCAAGAAGAGCTCCAGCTCTCTAATTCTTTGGAGCATAGCTACAAGTTCCTCCAGTTGCTGGACTTTGTCTTTTAAGAGGGAAATCAACATGCAATTGCTGCAGGTAAAGCTGCCTGCAACCTTTCGCAAGATGGCAAACATTGCGCAGGAACCGCAGGCGACTGCAGCTGTTCCCTCCCCCTCCATCTTGAGAATGTGTCGTTGGGGGTGGCTACAGCGGTCCTCCATCATAAAAAGCGTGAAGACAGGACAAATAACTCCCCCCCCAACCTCTTCCTTTCTTCCATGTGGCAAAGCATTCGAGAAAACAGGACTGAGGACCAGGTCCCGACAGCACACAGGCAGCTTTCCACTTACAGTTGTCTCCTTCGAAGTCTTATTTTGAGGCCTTATTTTGCCATGCATATTTCTAAAGCTGAGGCTCTGAAGCACAATACAGAGTTCTTAGTTCTTCAGCATCCGCAGTGCGTTATTGCAGGCATGTCCAACTTCAAGTAGGCTGTGATCTACTATCTACTATTAAAAACTGGCAGTGATCTACCACACTCCCATTGTCATTCTTCAGCTTCTTTGCTTTAGGGGCAAGGGGTAAAGCGTTGTTGGTGGCCAGGAAAAACCCCTTTCTTTCCTTAGCATGGATTTGTGGTTGATTCCATCGCCTTCTTCCACGTATCGCCAAGGCGGCAGCTACAGGCAGCTCTGTATGGAGGAGGGAGGAAAGGCACACTCCTTTTATCCAGCCTCATCCCGAATATGGAATATCGGCACCCCCGGGCTCCACTTTCCTTTTTTCCCCGAGGGGGACCGTTGCACCCTCAACCCGCCACACGAGCGCAGCCCTGCATCACTCAGTGAAGGCAGCCCAGCCGAGGGCAGCTTCATTAGCAGAGTGAAGTGAGAGAGGCGTGTGCTCTGGAGCTCACGGGATGGTGAAAGCGAAGGTGTAGCTTGCTCCCTCCCACAGCTGAGCCCTGAACAAAGGCTGCCTAGCCATAGTGTGATCAACCAAAATCCATCCTGCGCGATCAACTCGTTGGACATGTCTGCATAGTGGCTTGTGCAATGCACCATCTTGCCACTAGGTGGTGCTGTGAATCCACATGCCATAGCTAGGCTAGGCATTCTCTTTCATAGATGAGCATGTATTGCTTGTTCTCTTTCCTCTGTAGCTGTGGTGCCTCAGGGAAATGTTAAATATCAGGGCCAGAGAGCTAGTGTTATTCACATTTCCCGTGAGCTTTATTGCAATGTTCAGTTCAGTGCTGTTTCATTGTCTGGGGAAGTGAGGTCAAGGCTAAGAGGAAAATCTATTGCCTGCTTTGTCTGAAGTAGGTTTGCAGCCATTTGTGCTGCATGGGTGGGAACCCAGGTGGTGGGCAGGGGTTGGTCCTCAGGGCTGCGCTGGCATCACCTATGGGAACACTTTCTCCTCCCTTGCTGCCACTTCTGCATTAGCTGTAGTATCCTCTCTCATTTTTTACTGAACTTCAGTTACTTCTGGTTTTCACTGGCTTGCCACAAGTAGGTATGTGATGTTGAGTGGAGTGTTGTGGCTCTTCTTTCCTTGGGTTACAGCAGTCTTCTCCAGCCTGATGCTCTCCAGAGACCATTACTCCCATCATCCCTCGCCATGCTGGCTAAGGCTGATGAGTCTCACAACACCTGAAGGGCACCAGGTTGGGGGAGATTGGATTAAAAGTATGCAGAGATTGATGCATGTGACAAGGGCAATCTATCCATTGTCTTCTGTCTCAGGAGGAGACATGATTCTGCTCAATTTCTGGCAAAGTAATGTTGAAAAGGGAACACATTTTTGTCTTGAGTGAAGTCTTGTGAACCATTGGAATTAACTCTGGCCAGTCAAGCAAAGGCCCATTAAATCCCTCCTTCATTAGACCTTGGTATCAGGACTCTATCAGAAGTTGCTCCCAGTGAAACCCAAGATCCAGGCAAATGGGGAGTGACCCAGCTCAGGTGAATGAGGAGCCTTGTGAAAGCCTCTGCTACTCTTGACATGGGAGGGTGGAAGCTTTGAAGAGCCTTTGACCTGCCTCCATGAGTGAACAGCTAAGATGTGCATTAGGGTAAAGGCTGTGTGTAAACCTCCATTGTTGTTCTCACTGCATGCAGCAGGTTGGAAGTCTGACTTTGTGCTTGTGTCCTGGCTTTATGTGGGGAGAAGCAGCTGTGATGCATAATCAGAAGGGCCCTAGGAATGTGGGTCTCTACTGCAAGCCAAACGGAAAGTCCTTAGGCCACCAGTTGTTATCTTCCCCTGTCTTGAATCCTTTGTTGGAACTTGCACCAGCAAAGGACCCATCAAATAGGAGGGGCACTTCAGTAGATTTGAGTGCTGGCCATACAAAAAAATGGTGTGAAGCAGCATTCTTTGGGCAGTAGGTGCTGGTGGGGCAGGGGGAGGCATTTTCCCCCTTCTAACCTTTTATCTGTCTTTGGCATTTAATAAAAAACCAAGCTCCAATCCCATGAGGTTGAGAAGAGAGTATGTGTGTTGGGAGGGTTCTTTTGACATTATGTTTTCTCTGTCAACGTTTATGATGAGAATTGTGTATTGAAGCAGTAAGCCTGTGCCAAAGTGTGAACATAGGCATAGGCTGGTGCAGTCTCTTCCAGAATTGGGCACAGCGGTTTCTTTTTTCTTAACCTGTTATTAGCTATTTAGCATCCATCAGCAGAGGAAGTGTACCATTGCAGGGTGGTGGCCTGATAGATGAACAGATCTGGGCAAAGCAGCATGGAAAGCACAGAGGCTGCATGGATTTGCAACGTGTATTATTGTCTGTGTGTAGAGGGGCTGCCACTTTGATTTGTATCCTGGGCAATTTAGGAAGAAGTTTCATCAGAAAATTCACCAAGTAATCCTCCTATCTACCTTACCATTTTTCCATTATGCTAGACAGGTCTCCCCCTCCCCCCAGTTTCCTGTCTGTCTCTTTACATTAATCATCAGTATTTAAACAAAGCCTCAATTTAGTACTTCAAGTGCCATTGTAGTGATGTATCTGAAGCTGGTGTTCAGTCAGTGTGCACACTGCTCTGGAAGGTTGGGAGACCCTCTGGAGATGATATTTTTTGGAGGGAGTGGAACTCTAGGAGGAAAAAAGGGCACATCCCATTTCACAAGTGGAAATCAGAGGGCACCACTGGATGCCATGAAGGTAATTGCAGATCTTTAAAAATCACCAGGGATATAAACAGAGGAGAAGATTTGTAAGACACTGGTTTGCATTCAGCGCAGCACTGTGGCTAAACTTCCATCAGTTCAAAGATTTCTCTTGCACAACAGGACCTTCTCCCACTCTCTTCCCCCATGCCCCCTTAAATCTGTTCTGGGCTCCCCCCAATTTGCCAGCTTGGGGTACACGTGGAAGGGGAGTTTCTTTGTGCTAGCAGAATTATTTGCACTGGCTTTAGTTAAATATGGCTCATGAGTTTTTTGGAGTTTCCATAGGTTACACTTGAATTGGGTGTTGAATTGTACAAGAAAAGCTATAAAGAAGCCCATGCCAAGTTTTATGAGCTTCCAGCCTCCCATGTTAAGAAGTGAGGTGTTGTGTTTTGCACCAACTACATTCTGTACAGCCATCAAGACCTGCTCTGTACACCGCACTGTACAGTTCCACAGAGGCTTATAAAAATAAAGGAAGTAGAAGGGCTGGGATAAGTTTAAGGGTACAAATTAGTGGTCAGCTAAAGCAAGAGAGAACTTGGATGGTTGGAAGGATGCCAAGATTGCCTTATGGTTTCATGGAAGAGAGGATAGTAAATTGCAGGGAGAGGATTTGCATTTGGGCTTCAAATTCTTGACTTCCCCACCCCCTCCCCTTTCTATGTTATTTAATAGCAAGGTCTCCATGATTAATAGAGCTGAACAGTCTTCTTATTGTGTCTGATGTGACACCTGTGAGCACACTTTCTCTCCTTCATCCTTTAAATCTGGGCCCAGCAGCAGCTGCATCTGGCACCACTCTTCCACATTTTTGTTTTTAGAGCTCATTGGCTAATCCCTGCCTGGAACTATGTGGGCCAGAAGGAGCATGGTGCAGCAGTACAGATGCATGCTATGCCAAAGGGACCAGGGAACTGTTTGCCCCTGTCTCTTCCCTTGGGACTAGGGCCAGATTTATTAGACAGGAGAGCTGTTTGCATTATGAGGCACCACCGGGACTGCTGTGTCTGGTGTAATACGGAGAGCTGTTTTGTCCACTGCTGAGGCCTTTCACATCTTTTTCCCTCCTTCCTAGGAACTCTAGCTCCAAGGCTGTGCCCCAGATGAGAAGAATCCTAGCTGCAGAGCAGCTGGGGCTTTGCAGGGTGTGATGACAGCCTCAGTTCTGGCTTTGGCAGAGCTGTATGTTCTCTGATGGGTTGGGCTCTGAGCCAACGCATCTGTTGGAAGGACAGATGGGATATCTGGTCCTAGAAGACACTGAGCAGCTGGCTGCTGGGTGTACCTTCTGCAGGGGCATCCTTCGTGGGTCACCTGCCTGCTGCACCTTTGCTCTGTTCTATCTCCTCCCTAATATTCTGTCCTCCCTAATATCCTGTTGCCTACATTCAGAGTGTCTTTGGTTCTTTAGACCTATCCTGGCTCTGTTTCTTTCCTGCCAAAGAAAAGGAAAGAGCGGGATCAGGATCAGCCCAATACATTTTTTCTATCTAGATCAGGGGTCCCCAAACTAAGGCCCATGGGACTCATTTATCCGGCATCCTGAGACCCCTGCCGCCCGCTGTCACCGCCCGCTCTTACCGGCACTGCACTGCTGCCCACTTCTGGGTTGGAGGAGCAACGGAAACAGCTTGTGCGCATGTGCAAGCGTTATTTGCGGTGCACATCTGGGTTGGAGGAGGCCCGTGCACATGCACACAAGCTATTTCTGGTGCTCCTCCGACCCGGAAGTGCGCCAGAAATAGTGTGTGCGCATGTGTATGGGCACACAGTCCCCCGCCCTCTGGCTCACCACGTGATTGGCGCTGGAGACACTGGCCCAAGGCGTGGTAACTTTGCTGACCCCTGATCTAGATTGCAAAATTCAGATGGCGCCACCTTCCCACTAATTAGCTACAAAGTTACTGTTCTGTCAACCTTACTGTATGCTTGTGAAACATGGACCACTTATAAACACCATCTCCAACCCTTGAAAGATTCCATCAATTCACATCACTTGGGAAGACAGGCAAACTAATGCCAGTGTACTGGAAGAAGCAAAGATCACCAGTGTCAAAGCAATGATTCTTCAACAGCAATTTGGTTGGTCTGGTCATGTTGTTCGGATACCTGATTCTCATCTTCCAAAGGAGCTACTCTATTCCAAGCTTAAAAATGGAAAGGGGTTCAAAGACTGTCTCAAGGCAAATGTTTCAAAAATGTAGTATAAACACCTACAGCTGGGAAACACTGTCCTGCAAGCACTCCAGTTGGAGTGTATCTGAAGAAGTGTGCTTGCACACGAAAGCTTATACCAAGAACTAACTTAGTTGGTCTTTAAGGTGCTACAGGAAGGAATTTTTCTATTTCGACTATGGCAGACCAACACGGCTACCCATCTGTAACTAACTCCAGTTGGAGAACAGCCTTTACCAAAGGTGTCTTAGGTTTTGAAGACACTCAAACTCAGGACGAAAGGGAGAAACATGCAAAGAGAGAAGCACGTTTGGCAAACCCTCACCATGATCAACTCCCGCCCGGAAACTTATGTCCACACTGTGGAAGTACGTGTGGATCCGGAATTGGCCTCTACAGTCACTTACAGACTCACTGTTAAAACTGTGTATATGGAAGACAATCTTACTCTGTTACAAGTGATCGCCAAAGAAGAAGAATTAGCATGGGCCACCCCATGCTCTTTCTCAATCCTCAGTCGTTTCTGTGGTGCTTGTACAGGACTACTGCACAATTGATGGTACTTTGGGGTCAATCTTATGCCCTGAGACCTGTGGGTATAGGGATGTATACAAATTTTAATAATAAGAATGGGAGGTATACAAATTTTAACAACAACAATAAATTGTGTGCCTCCACTCATCCGTCTTTGACATCCCAAATCCGTCACCCTGAGGTGGTCACCACCCTGCGGCGGGATAGGCAGATGGACAAAATAGGCGGATATAGCAAAGAGGAAAGCAGTAGACAGGCAACAAGGGTCAAGGGAAAGCAACATAGCCACACCTTAAAAGAGGAGCTTAGCACAATGTCTGACTGCCATCCTGTGTTCCCATCATCCTGTGTGTGCCAGGGAGCCATGGCCAATCAAAGAATGCAGAACCCTCTGTTTTTTGTGTGGGAACTGTCAGTGGTAGGTGACTCTTAACCTGTACAATGGGTTACATTGCACCCATACAAAACCAAAGGGTTCTGCATTCTCTGTCCTCCATTCAGGGAAGTAAGAGGCATTATCCCAGTACAAGAACTCCTTGCAGTCAGGCAGGAGCACTCAAAGTGGGGGAAGAGCACTTCCGGGGTGAAATGTAGTCTAGGGAGAGGCACAAGAGCTGTAGAGGTGCCTGGAAGCGGCTGCATTTGGCTCTCTGGGCTTGAGGTTCCCCTGTCCCGATTGTGGTGTATTCATCTTTGTCTTCACACCTCTTCCACCACTCTCAAGATCTTAAGCTGGCTGTACAGGCTTCACTTTTATTTTTGCATGTTTTGTATCCTGGTTTCAGAGGAACTACAACAACAGAGTCTTGCTTTAGCATGTACAGTGGTACCTCAGGTTACATACGCTTCAACTTACAGACTCCACTAACCCAGAAATAGTGCTTCAGGATAAGAACTTTGCTTCAGAATGAGAACAGAAATCGTGCTCTGGTGGCGCGGCGGCAGCAGGAGGCCCCATTAGCTAAAGTGGTGCTTCAGGTTAAGAACAGTTTCAGGTTAAGAACGGACCTCCGGAACGAATTAAGTACTTAACCCGAGGTACCACTGTGTTTAACCCTCTTGTTACACAATTACAGAACCTTGCCTCTTGGCCCATCTAGCTCAGGGTTGTCTATACCAAGGATAGAGAACTTGTGCTACTGCAGAAGGTATTGGGCTCCAACTCCCTCCCCTCCTACCCAACCAGCAGAGCCAGTGGTCAGATATGGTGGGGGTTGTGGTCCAGCAGCAACAGCTAGAGGGTACCGGGTTCCCCAGTCCTTGTCAGCACTGACTGGTAATGGCTCTTTGGGATTTCACAGCAATCTTTCTGAGGCAGCCCTGCTTGGAGATGCCAGGAATTGAACTTGAGAGAAGGCTCTCCTCCACTGAACCATGGTTTTTCCTGGTACATGGGAAGTCAGAAAAGGCAAGTCTTGCCCTGCAGAGATTATGGTCTAAATATCAAGGGCTGGGGAAATAACAAAAGGGAGGCTTGGGAGAACTGAAAGAAGGAAAATTACGAGGGATCACAATCTCTTCTCTCCGACCCTGGGTCAGGCTGGGACATGAGCACAGCCCTGCCAGAAACATCCAGCCGCTACCACCACTGATCTAAGTGTGGGCTGCAGGCATGTGTAGCCGTTGACCTTCCGGTACTTTGCCATAGGAAGAGGGAGCTCTCTAGGCTTGTGTCATCAGGAAGGCTCAGTAGGTAAGGAGTCCGGGGCCTCTCATGCTCCTGCTACCTCCCGGCCCTGCCTTCATCTCACTTTCAGAGCTTCCTTTGGTTAGATTGCATCTCCACAGACCTGTTGGCTGATTGTTGTTTAGTCCACACCAGTTTGCAAATCCACTGGACTGAGGTGGGGGGGGCGGAGGGACCCTCACATTCTCCTAATTTAAGTGTAATGCGTGCATTGAGCAGTGACAGTTAACTTATCTCCGAGTGCCTTTACCCTAAATAGCAGTAGTGCTGGGACCACAGTCCACTTCCATTCTCAATACGTGAATGATGAAGAAGCCCCTTCTGTAGAGAAATGAGATTTTCCCAGTCTAACAGCACTGCTGCCATAAATCTCCTGCCAGGTTCACTTTAGCAGCCGCTCTCTCTGTATACCCCTGAAGTGACATTAACCAGGAGCTGGAACAGACTCATACTGTCTGCACTGGATGGAAATGTGATGAAACGCTTGAGCATCTTGGGAGCAGTTTTGAACCTGGCTCCATAATTAGCGCCCAACACGGGGGGGGGGGGCTGCCTGCATATGAGCAGGAGGCATTGATTGCTGCATCTGTAGACAGGAGTTGGGTTTTGTAGCTCCAGGCGATGGTTTACACAGGCTCTTCGAGTGTCAGCACTGATGCTGTATGGAGAAGGCAGCAACTATGGAGCCCTGGGGGTAGCCATTTATTAGACCCAGGGGAAATTAACAGGAGTGACTGCTGTATTTCTGATGGGTTGGGAGGGGCCAGGATGGAAGGAGAGAATAAATTTCTACTTGAGGAATTTTTTACCAAGGAGAGAGGGGTTCCACCTCCCTGCCCACCAGGGGGCTGGTCTTCAGGGGTAGAAAAGCACCAACTGCCTGCTGAGATCTCTGGAGGGAGATCTCTGGAGGGAGATCTCTCTACGTGGCACCTTGCTTCGCTTCCTGTCTCAGCATCTTTTGTTTCCAAAAAGCTCTCTGGCACAGGACATGTAGAAATCATTCGCTTGTGGAATGCAAGGAGCTGAAGTCACTCTCCAGCCTTCTCTGCTGTGGCTTTTGGTGGGTGGTTCTTGGCTGGGCTTGCTAGGAGGCCAACTTTGAGGTTGAGAGGGGAGAGCGATTACAGGGCTGTGTGCTTGAGTGCTTTCTTTGACTCGGCAGAGGGCTGTGGAGAAATGGAGCCATACTCTGGGAGCAGCCCTATGTCTTCAGTGACTTCTCTTCAGCACCGATCCATCCTCTGCCAGAGTGTCAGCCCACAAAGGGCAGTGTATTATGCCACAATCCCTGCAACCATGTGTGGCAAGTGGGAGCAAGGCCAGAGAAAAGAGAAGTTCCATAGTGTAGCACAGTTGCAGCTGACAGTATCATGTTCCATGCAGTTCTGACAGTGTTGTGAGACAGGACAGAGACTCCCCCAAAGACCTTAGCAGTCAGCCAGCATCATGCTGGAGAAAGCAGTAGTCCTTAAGCACCATTCCTCAAAACTATTTAGAGCGTTCAGTGATAGCCAGCCTTTTGAACTGAGATGGAAAGAATATAGTGGTCAAGTGAATGTCACATAACATGGCATTTTATGCTTTGGAAAAGGAGAAAAGGCTTCCATCAGTACAGTGGTACCTCGCAAGACGAATAACGCGCAAGACGAAAGAGTTTTTCGTTTTTTGAGTTGCTTCGCAAGACGAATTTCCCTATGGGCTTGCTTCGCAAGATGAAAAACGAAAACGTCTTGCAAGTTTGTTTCCTTTTTCTTAAAACCGTTAATACCCTATGGGAAACTGTGCTTCGCAAGACGAAAAAATCGCAAGAGGAAAAAACCCGCAGAACGAATTAATTTCGTCTTGCGAGGCACCACTGTACTTTGGCTGCAGCATTCTGCAGCACCTGCAGTTTCCAAACACCTTCCAAAGGCTGCGTCATGTAGAATGCGCTGGGAGTAGTTTAACCTGGATGTGATGATGGCATGGTATCTGTAAATTAAGCAGATATGGGATAACCTTCTAACCTGTGTCTTATACAGAGCTTGTCTTCCCTGGGTTTGCCCTTCCCAAGCTATAGTATATGGGTAGGGGTGGACTAGCTTCAGTGTTTGAAATTAGCTGCACGCCAGTCACATTTTGTGACTGGTAACCAACCATTTGCAACTGGATGGAGATGTCTGGGTGCCACCCTTGGTGCCTCGCATCTCCACTTGCCTGGCTGTAGTCAGCTGGTCTTCCGGGCACAGTGGCAGCAACCCCTGATTCACCCAGCAGCAAAAGATATAAGATTAGAGAGAGAGAAGGAGAGAATTTTTTGCTGCCAGGTGAATCAGGTTGGCGGGATAGCGCTGTAGGAAAAGACACACATTTTGCTGCCTTCCTACCTGCAGACTACCTGATTCGCCCGGCAGCAGGTTTTCCCCCCATGGGGTTGCCTAGTCTGGCAGTGGGGGTACCAAAAAAAGAGAGAAAGACATTTTGTTTTGGCACCCACAACCTGCATCCCAGGAGCCACATGACTCCTAGCATTTCTATCCCAGTTTCTAACACTAGTTTTTTCAGTTTGGGTAGAAAAGGAATTTTTTTACATCAGTGATTGATCAGTTAAACTTTAATATGTTTCCAGAACCCTAGTAATTATTAATCATTTATAAAGAGACACTTCCCCCCCCCCCCCAAAAATAATTGTTAGGCCCTGTAGAGATGTTTGAAAATTGTGAATTGTCTCTGCCCACAGGCTCACAGTTCAAAAGTAACTGGAAGCAAAGAAAGGAAATGCAGGTGCCGGTTCTCAAAAGTTATGCAATTGTTTTTCTAGAGATCCATTGGAATGGCAGCTGAGGAAGCAGCTTGTAGTGGAGGAATAGGAAGCAAATGGCCGTTGATTCCAGCCAGGCCAACGGTGGAATCCTTTGTGTGTCTCTTCTCCTTCTGTTGCAGCCTGGTGGAGATGGATTTAGTTGGGACAGTGTGGTGAGATCAATGAAGAAAGTGGAAGCTAACATACAAGTTCCTAGCCAAAAGGTGCTCTTGGTTAGAAGGAAGGACCATCGCCACTGTTTCCTCTCTTCATTTATTCCCCTATGATACACTGGAACCAAGATTGCTTCAGAAGCAAACTGGTGTGCTCTCCTTATTTCACAAACTTGCAAGTTAAAATTGCCCCCTTGCAAATTAATCAGCTAAAGGTTTGGGTTGATTAATTTAAACAGATCTGAGCTAGTAGCCTTAGTCATTCAGGCAAGCCAAAGGCAATATGTCCTAATTCTGATGCATGATTAGTGGCCTTTACTCCAGCCTTTCTTGGGAAATATTTGAGGAAACAAGATTTCATGACTTTCTGTGCCACCTGCTCCTTTGAGGAATCATCTGAAATGCAGTCATGGCTAGGGAAGCAAGGCTGAATAGGATGGTATCCTTGATGCACTGAAAATTCCCCTTAACAGCTCTTAAGGACCTCTATCAATACTAATAAATACACTGAGTCTTGCTGTTCTGAGCAGTTTGTGTCTAAAACAATAGCTCGGCATTGCACATTGTAGCAGGAAACCTGATTCTGGCTTGATCTCTTTTCCTCCTGCCATCTCTAGCTGCTACAATTTGTTTTCCTCTATCAGGAAAAGCTGGCTTCCTGGTTCCAGTCTCTGCGCCTTTTCACTTTTCTCTCTTGGGGCAGTTTCATGCTTGGGACTCTCTTAAAAAATGAGACTCTAGTTAGACATCATGTTACACATGAACCATAGTGGATGAAGAAGATGGAATTCTGGGGATATCAGATTTCAAAGTACATAAAGGGGCATTTAGAATTAAGACATATTTTTCAGGGGCTAAAAGTAAAGCTGTGTCAGGCGTGGGGCCGGTGGGTTGTGTTGCACATTGGATGTGGGGGTGGATTAATTTTTTAAAGGAATTTCAAACAGCATATCTATATCATGCAGAATAGTAGAACTTGAGCTTCCTTGAGCTAGGCAGATACAGGGTGCTGCTGTGGGGGGGGGGGCGGCTTTGGTGTTCTTGGGAGCAATACATTTTTCAGCAAGTGGCTGATTGGAAGTGATTTCTGCAGCCATGCTAGTCTGAGGTCCTCTGGGGGGCATCTGGTTTTCTATCTGCAGAGAGGAATGGGATGGGGTGAAGAAGTGTCTCTCCCACAAGGCACCTGACGACCTGCAGAATACAAGGCCGAGTTCAGTAGCAGCATGGCTCCCGGAACCTTGGTAGGACTTACCGATTGAGCATGTAAAAAGAATTGCTGACTCAACTATGGCTGCATGTGTGTGCTCTTGTTTCTCAGTAAATGGCAGGCAGAGTTGTCAGGTGCGATCATGGTTGAATTCCAAGAAACTTCTTCCGGGTTGGTGCCATCGTTAATGGCGGATTCCCTCTGAGTCTCTGAGGGACCAGCTCCGCGGGATCGGGTCTGACCGCTGCGGCGAAGCGGGGGCCCTTTAAAAATCACAGGCGGGTGAAGCCTGTGAACGTGGGGACTCGGCGGGCACCTTTTGCGCCCCCCCCAAATTGCGAAGGGACCCTTTTAAGGGCTCCGGAGCGAGACGGGTGAGCGGCACAGTGCTGAGAGTAGACTGCTTCTTCTGCGGAGTGAAGCCGCATAGCCGTTATCGGAGAGCACTGACTTTTTCCTGGGACAATTTGACTTTGAAAGCAACTACCCGTGAGTAGGATTAAATTGGATCTAAAGGGGGAAAAATAAGTTAATTCGGCACCGAAGCAGGAAGGTATAAACAGGAAGTCTGCCTTCCTTTCTTGTAAATAGATCAAAGCAAAGAGACTAAGCGGAAACTCTGAAAGACGTTTGAAAAAAGACTTAAATCTCAACATCAGGAAAGCGATCTCCCCTCCGGATTGCAGGAGAGGAGGGGGAAAAGGTTTGAACTGTATTTATCTGCAAAAAAAGGGGGGAAAGGAAGCTAAAATCCAACGCCTAAAACCTGGGAACGGACTGCCCCGAGATAAGGAATGCCGCTCTGTGGAAAGCCTATCGGTAAGCAGAGGACTTTTGACAGCTAACTCTGCAAAAGAGATACAGTGTTTCTGAACTTCTTCTGGTTTTAAAGTAACTGATTAAGTGCAACTGAAACTGTTGTTTTTATATGAATTGGGGGACTTATAAGGACTATTTTCTTTTTTAAAGTTGCAAGCTTTGGCTGTTACTGTGTCCCCCTAGAGGAGGCTTGACATTGCTACAATAACAACTGGGCTAGAGGAATTTTCCATTCCAAAACAAATTTCAGCTGTGGGATCAACCTTGGATTCTCATGAGAGTGTTATGGCAGATGGAAGAGGAAAGTTAGAGTTGACGCAGGAAAAAACTACCAGGTCTGGCAGACCCTATCGGACAGATACTGCGTTGCAGCGAAGGGCTTCAACATCTGGTCCTTCTGGACCACTTGGAATACCAGGGGCTGCACCTCCACAGGTTAAACCAAAAGTTATGTCGTCCGAAGATGTTTTGGCACAGGCACTTGGAAAAATTAATGAATCTTTGGAAAATTTGGCTAAACAAGTAGCTGAAACAATAAGCAAGTAGCTGAAGCATCAGTTAAAATTGACCAGAATACTACAAGTATCAATAATTTGGGACAGAAGGTGAATACCAACACAGAGTCTATTGAAAAATTACTACAGGAATCTGCTTCGACCCGAAAGATAGCTGAAGAAGCAAAAGATATAGCAACTGCTACTCAAGAGAAGATACCACCGGTATATAAGCAACTCGAGGACCATGGTTTGACATTGTCTATGATTGAATTGAAAGAGAAACAAAGAAATTTAAGAATCAGGGCTGTACCAGAACGTGAGAAAGACAATTTGGCTGATTTTCTTACGCAGGAATTCGCAGATTTCTGGCAACAGGATTTGGGGAAGGAAGAATTTAAGATAGTGAGTGCATTTAGACTTGGAAGAGGAGGAAGGAGGAACAAGGTGAGAGACTGCTTGATTACCCTTCGAACAAAAGAGGAGAGAGACAAAATCTTGAATCTGCATTACCAAAAGACTTTGGAAATTTACGACTCAAGTGTGGAGATATTTAAGGACATTCCAAAACATCTTTTGGACTTAAGACTCAACTACGGAGATCTGGTTGCCCTGCTGAGAAGAAATAGAATCATCTTCAGGTGGGAATTCCCTCAAGGCCTGTCCTTTAAATATAAAGGAAGAAAGATAAAAATAAGATCAGCCAATGACAAAGATAGGTTTCTAAAGGACCACAGAGAAGATCTACAGAAAGAAGTGGAATCCGGAGAAGAGCCAAAAGCACTGGAAAAAGGAATACTAGATATAGCAAACTTATCTTTTGGATTGCATGGTCCAGAGAAAGTGACACCACTGACAGAACAAGAACAGACACTTGGCGCAGTTGGAGGTAAAGCGAAGTAACCCCATCATGGCTCTGCAACTGTTAAGTTGGAATTGTAATGGTTTGAATTCTCCTCGGAAAAGAAAAAGTCTTTTTCATTTATTAAAAAAGGAACAATTGGACTTGATTTGTCTACAAGAAACACATGTAACAAGGTTACACAGGAAACTACTGATTAATAAGAGATTGGGACAGGAGTTTATCTCATCTGACAAAGTAAAAAAAAGAGGAGTTGTGATATATGCAAAGGAGAGACTATCACCGAAATTTATTTTCAAAGATGACCAAGGAAGATTTTTGGCAATTGAAATTCAAGTTCAAGGAGAGAAATTTTTGATAGTAGGAATTTATGCACCGAATGAGGGGAAATCTGAATTTTTTAAAAAGTTGCATGAGACTTTATTGGATTATTTGGATTACAATTTGATTTTGATGGGGGATATGAATGGAGTAGTATCTACAAACATGGATAAGGCACAAAGACAGGTAGTTACCAAGGATGGTAGACTACCGAAAACATTTTTCGAGATGACAGACAATTTTGACTTAGTGGACACTTGGAGAACAAAGAACCCATTGGGAAGAGAGGGAACCTTCTTTTCTGAAGCTAAGATGACATGGACTAGAATTGACCAAATATGGGTAACTAGAGGAATGGCACCAAAGATAAAAAAAGTGGAAATCTGCCCAAAAACCTGCTCCGACCATAATGCGGTAAGGATGGAGTTGAAGCTAACATCAACTGGCTCCTTCAGATGGAGGATGAATGACACCCTATTTAGAGATGAAGAAGTGTATAAAAAGGCCCAAAAAACCTTGAGAGACTATTTTGAAATAAATATGAATACTAATGTAGAAAAAAGAGTAATCTGGGACGCAAGTAAAGCCGTCATGAGAGGGTTTCTGATACAACAGAATGCAATAAAGAAGAGAAGTCAAAATGAGAAGAAAGATAAAATTTTGGGGAAAATAAAAGAAAGTGAAAAGAAATTGAGAGCAAAACCAAAGTCGCAGGAGATTTTGAGAGAAATAAAGTTATATCAAGTACAATATATGGAAATGATGAATCAGGAAATAGAATGGAAAATTAAACAAATGAGACAAAAAACATTTGAATCAGCTAACAAATGTGGGAAATTGCTGGCCTGGCAAATGAAAAAAAGACAAAAATTAAATACTATTACAAATTTAGAAATGGAAGGAAAGAATATACATAACCCAACTGAGATTAGAAACTGTTTCCAGAGGTATTTTAAACAACTATATACACAAGGGCCACAGAAAGAAATGGATATAGACCAATTTCTGAAGACAAATGGATTACAAAAAATATCCCAAGAAAGTAAATTAATGTTGAACTATAAAATATCTGAACAGGAAGTAGAAGGTGCCATTCAAAACATGCAATTAGGCAAATCTCCAGGACCGGATGGGCTGACTTCTAGATATTATAGATCTTTGAAAGAGTGGTTATTACAACCTTTAAAGGAAGTCTGCAATGAAATATTGGAAGGGAAAAGGGCACCAGAGTCTTGGAAAGAGGCGTACATTACACTTATACCGAAGACAGAGACTGAAAAGACTCAGCTTAAGAACTACCGCCCCATATCGTTACTTAATGTGGATTACAACATTTTTGCAGACATTTTGGCCAAGAGATTGAAAAAAGTATTGATGGAAGATATTCATAAAGACCAAGCGGGCTTTCTCCCGGGAAGACACTTGTCCGATAATTTGAGGAATATAATTGATATTTTGGAAAAACTAGAAGTGAACATAAATACTAAAGCAGTTTTGATATTTGTGGACGCGGAGAAAGCTTTTGACAATATCTCTTGGAGTTTTATGAAGAAGAACCTACAGGGCCAAGGTTTTGAAAACGGTATAAGTGCAATTTATTCAGAACAAAAGGCTAAACCAATTGTAAATAATGTGGTGACGGAAGAATTTAGGATAGAAAAAGGGACAAGACAAGGTTGCCCAATTTCCCCATTGCTTTTTATATCGGTCCTGGAGGTTCTGCTGAACATGATTAGAAAGGACCAGTTGGTTAAAGGTATACAGGTCGGAGCCAAACAGTACAAATTGAGAGCATTTGCAGATGACTCAGATGACTTAGTATTGACGTTACAGGAGCCAGAATCTAGTACCAAAAGAGTTTTAGAACTGATTCAAGAATTTGGTCAAGTTGCAGGATTTAAGTTGAATAAGTTAAAGACCAAGGTTTTAGAGAAAATTTTAACACCAATGGAGAGAGAGAGGTTTCAGAATGAGACAGGTTTAACAGTGGTTAAGAAAGTTAAATACTTGGGGATTAATATGACAGCAAAAAATGGGAATTTATTTAAAGACAATTATGAAAAATGCTGGGCTGAAGTGAAAAAAGATTTAGAAATTTGGTCAAATTTGAAGCTTTCACTGCTGGGCCGTATTGCTGCGGTAAAAATGAATGTATTGCCTAGAATGTTGTTTTTGTTTCAAACACTGCAAATTGTGGACAAAATGGACTGTTTCAAGAGGTGGCAGAGAGATATTTCTAGATTTGTCTGGCAGGGCAAGAAGCCTAGAATAAAATTTAAAATATTAACAGATGCAAAGGAACTAGGTGGATTTGCCCTGCCAGACTTTAAACTTTACTATGAATCAGCAGCTTTTTGCTGGTTGAAAGAATGGTTGCTTCTTGAAAACACAGACATTTTGGATCTAGAAGGGTTCAACAATGTATTTGGATGGCATGCATATCTGTGGTATGATAAGGTCAAAGCACATAAAGCATTTAAAAATCACATTGTCAGGAAAGCATTGTTTAATGTCTAGTTAAGATACAAGGACTTATTGGAAAATAAAACTCCCAAGGTGGCTGTCACCGATGGAAGCAAAAGCTCTGAAAAAGCTCAATATGGAGGCCAAATGGCCGAAATATTGGGAAATTTTGGAACAAGACGGAGATAGACTGAAATTGCAGAGTTTTGAGAAATTAAAAAACAAAGTGTGAGATTGGCTTCATTATGATCAGATAATGGAGGCATATAAGTTGGATAAGAAAATTGGCTTCCAGGTGGAAAAATCAAAATTAGAAACAGAACTATTAGAACCCAAAACTAAGATTTTGTCAAAGATGTATAACTTGCTGTTGAAATGGAATACTCAGGATGAAACGGTGAAATCTGCTATGATTAAATGGGCACAAGATGTTGGACATAACATAATGATGGCTGACTGGGAACAGTTATGGACCACAGGTATGAAGTTTACAGCATGTAATGCCTTAAGAGAGAATATTATGAAAATGATATACAGGTGGTACATGACCCCAATCAAGCTTGCAAAAATTTACCATTTGCCCGATAACAAATGTTGGAAATGTAAAGAAACCGAAGGTACATTCTTTCACCTTTGGTGGACGTGCCCAAGGATTAAGGCTTTCTGGGAAATGATATACAGTGAACTGAAAAAGGTATTTAAATATACCTTCCTGAAAAAACCAGAGGCCTTTCTCCTAGGCATAGTCGGTCAATTGGTGCCAAAGAAGGATAGAACTTTTTTCATGTATGCCACAACAGCAGCAAGAATACTCATTGCAAAGTATTGGAAGACACAAGATCTACCCACTCTGGAAGAATGGCAGATGAAGTTGATGGACTATATGGAACTGGCAGAAATGACTGGCAGAATCCGAGACCAGGGAGAAGAGTCGGTGGAAGAAGATTGGAAGAAGTTCAAAGATTATCTACAGAAATATTGTAAAATTAATGAATGTTAGAACGATGTTGGATAGAAATTAAGTGGTTTCCAGCTGTAATGCTTTAAGGGAATATGAAAAATGGATTGTTAAGAGGTAAAAATCTAACGTTACTATTTTAAGACCAAAGATTAGGACAAATAAAGAGGGTAAGGATTTGCTGAAACAACAAACTGAACTGGAATACAAAAAAGGGAGGTATGAGGAGGTCCGGGAAACAAGCTAAGGAAAAATAAGCAATGGAAAAATTGAGTGGTTTTTAATCATTTTTATTTTGTATTTTCTTTTTCATTTTTTATTGTAATATTTAAAAAAATCTTAATAAATGTCTTATTAAAAAAAAAAAGAAACTTCTGCTTTTTCATTTTTTAGTGAGTGAGTTTTTGTCCTTTATAGAGCTAAGCTGAAAGGATGTTGGCAATGTCTGCTGGAGCTTCTGGTGTTTAGAGAGCGGCATCCCAGTAATCTGTGTGGCACTGGCCAAGCTGTGTCTTCTTCACGGCCCCAATATGCTCCTTTGTTGCTGTTTCTTTTCTCGATGCTGCCACACGTTGGGCATTTGGGGAAGGCTGAGCTGCATACCTGTTCTCTCCTGCTGCTTGCATTGTGGTTTTCTGATGTTTTCTGATTTTAAGCTCCCGTGCAGTGCTGTAGGTTATATTTTAATGTATTTGTTTTTTAATTGAATTTGGCTGTGCACCGCCCAGGGAACCTTTGAGATGAAGGGTAGGTTATGAGTGGAAGAAATAAAATAGAGGGTATATATAAAATACCGTACTACTGTTTGCCAAGAAATGTCAGCTCATGTTGCTGAATTTGCATTCTGCTTCTGTTCTTACTGTGTGGCTATCTATTTACATAACCTGGGTAAGGATTTTGGAGTTTTTGTTGTGCTTGATAAACCCTCCCCTGCCCACCAAACTGCTAGGTGTTGAGCTCTAAATCAAAGTGTAGGAGCTGGTTGAATTTGGTCAAATGCATCCATTCCTGGGAAAGACTGACTGAGCAACAGTGCTGAAATCCTATCCAGTAAGCATTAGAAATCCAAATATCCCTTTGCAACCATGAGATTTGATAACTTGTGCTTTCATTCTTAAGGAAACAGTAACTTGGAAGCTTAGTTTCTTGAGGTACCAGGGTGCATATTTATGGAATAAAAATGTGAATGCTTTGGCCTCCGAGCGCCCTCGGCGGTGACATTGAACGCCAGAAATAGAGAGTGGTGTTTAATCCATGAAAGTGTTGAGGAAGGCAAGCTATTACAACGTGAAAAGAAGTCTGTAGGGGCCACTCTCACGCATCCTCCAAAGAGGAATGAGCAGAGTTCAAGGAAAGCTTTTAAGTATGTTGTGTTCCAGACAGTTCTGTGGCTCAGCCCCCCCCCCCCGGAAGCTGCTTCAGTTCTCCTAGCTCACGTCTTAAAATGCCCCATCTCTGCTTTGAATAGGGTGTGTGCTAAGAAATCAGGTGGTCTGTTAGCATATCTTTTGGGATGGTTCCAAGAATGACATCATTTCTGATGCCCCAAAAGGAGGACTGTGGGGGACAGGCAGCTCCAAGCCCCATCTACCCATTGCTACTGCATTAACATCTTCCACGCTGGGTTGGCGGCATACACCTGCCTTGAGCAAGGGGGTGGGGTCAGGTGTCACAGGAGACTTGCCAATAATGGAATAATCAGCCTCCACTGACAGCTTGTCAGGGCTGACACCCCCGCTTCCTAGCCTGCCAAGTTGATGCCTGACACAAAGATGGGCTTGGGAGGGGGAAGCAGGTCAGGGCTCTGCGCACAGCTCCTTGTTTGCACCACCCACAAAGAAACTTCACTGTTGTGCTGTCACGTTGGTGTGGAGCATGAAACCTATTGGCTAAGGAGTTTGCAAAGGGTGGTTGTGTCTCTGGAAGCAGAGTCTGCGGTAAAGGTGATACTGTACAGCACAGGGGGAGGAGGGAGCCCCTTGATACCAAAGATAAAATATTTTAAAATACAACCGCTCACATTTTCTTACTTACGTCTGCTTGTTAATGCTTATATGTGGACATCCTACAGAGGTTTGTTGGGTGATTTCCCTTTAAGTAGGCCCCACTCGTTGCCAGAGGGATGTTTGAGTCCCTGACTAACCCTTCCTCATTCAGGATCATGTGCAGGTGTATGTGTTTTTTGTGTTTTGTCCCTTTTTCTGCTCCATCAGTGCAGCAGAACCTCTTGTGTTCCATGCTGCCTGTATAATTTCTGCAGTGATGGAGAAAAAGAGAAGTATTGGACCATAGAAATTAGGGGTGCAATCTCAGTTGAATTGTGCTGCCCACCTATTATTACGGAATGGTAGGACATTTGTGACTATCTTTGGCAGGATTTCAAATCCACTCTTATCTAGAGCCTTGCGATTATAGCTTTTAAAAATGCAAATAGAATATCCCTTGAAATCCGACACACATTTTCAAGGAGCCTGGGCCTGGGTCAAACGCCTGCCTGGATCTTGCTTATATTTATTTAATGTCTCACGTGTGCATTCTGCCCTTCCTTCAAAAGGGCCAGGGCAGTATGTCTGTGGTTGTCTCATTTTCTCCTTGCAACAACCCAGTGAAGTAGGCTAGGCTGAGAAAATGATTTCTGGCTGAAATAGTCAAGAGGGCATTCTACGATAACCTAAGGCAGGCCTGCACCACTATCCTAGGCAGGCAGTACAAGTGCCTGGGTGGACTGATCTCTGATGGGCTGGCCTGCATAGCCAGTGACGGCTGCATTCTGCTTACTTGGCCGCAGGTCATTGTGGAGGCATGGCCTTGCGAGAGACATGGGACTGGGAAGAAAGTGACCCCTGGCTTCTGCAAGGTCCATGTCTAGATGGAGCAGAGTCTCCCTTGAGGAGCCATGTGCAGTTGAGCCCAAATTGCCCCACCCTTATAAGAAGGGAGACTTTGGAAGGCAGCTCTGGGAGTCCACAGAACAGCAGCTGCTACCAACAACCTTTTCCATCTACTTCATGACTCCAGTCTTCAGGAAGGATGAACCATGCTTTCTGCAGCACCTGCTATTTGTCTCTCTCTCTGTGTGTGAGCACCATGCTTTTTCTCTCAGTACAAAGACTCTTTAAATATTTAAGCAGCGGCAAAGCTGCTCATGCTGTTTAATAAATCATAGTGACCTGAAACTGCTGCCTTGCCTAAGGGGAGCTCCAGAGCAAGGTGGCTCACACTGCTGCTGGTCATAGCAAGACAGAGAGGACAGAAAGGGAGCAGGCAGGGGAAAGGACGTGCAAAGAGCTTCTGCACCAGGCTGACTGGGAGGGAAGCCCTTTGAAGCTGCGCACACACACACACACACACACACAGGCACCCCCACCCACACACTTTGGTTCCATCCTTCATAAAATCATAGAATTGTAGAGTTGGAAGTCCCACCTCTTGCAGTGCCCCCCCGGATTAAGCCCCGGGATTAATGCCTGGACCTGACCACGGTGCTGTTGTCTTCTTGCTCCCTAAGAATATGGCTCCAAAATCTTGGTTTCTTCCAAGACCGTAATATAGCTCCTGCTATAGGGTTGGGTATATGGTATAGTTCAGGGGTGGGGAATCTGTGGTCCCAGGCAGCTCCCACCCCCCTGCATATCAGCTCCAGCCAGCAGGGCTCATGGAGTGGGGGTCCTTTCTCTCTCCTCTGCTGTATTTCAAAGCAGAGAGAAAGATGGCAGGACTCATGAATGCATCATTGTGCCTCCTGAGCAGGAACGGGCAATGCTAAACAGTATTTGGAAAGGCTGCTGATCCGGACCAGGCAAGAAAGTTGCTCTCACAGACCTTTCCCTCTTCATATTCAGTATATCCCATGCCAATAATGGATCCTTTAAAAAACAAACCAAAAAGGGAGAGAATTGTCCCAGCTCTGCTACTGAAGCAGGGAGGGAGGAAGAGAGAATTGGTTGCAAATATAGCTCCCTAGATGTGCAAGAGAGGAGGGGCGCCTGTTCTCTGAAGCCTGCTGTGACTCAGCCTGAACCAGTAAGTGGGCGAAAGAAAAAGAAGCCCCCCACCGTGCAGGGAGGTGGGAAGGCAGAAAGAGGAGAGTTGGGTGGCATGGAGCAGGGAAGCTCAAGGTGCCCAAACTGGTCCTTTGACCAACTTGACACCACCTCACCACCAGCCCCACTGGAGGTCTTGAGGGTCCTGTACATCACTAGGTCAGCATGCCTGCAGACATGTTGCTTCTATATGGTTCCAAGGAGGCTGTGCCTGTATGCATGCGAGTGGGCTGTGGCAGGAGAATTTGCTCCTTTTGAAGACTGCTCTTACCCAAGCACTTCATCTTTCACAGCCCCGGTGCCAGGAACTGGGCAAAAAGAAGTATCCAAGCAACGGCCTAATGAGATCTCATCTCTCCTGTTTTTGTTAGCTCTCTGAAATTTCCTTCTCGCCCTCCCTCAATTTTGGGGGTGGGTGTGCATGTGTGTATGGTTGGGGAAATAAACCCAAAATTTCATTGCACGGATAGTTGGTTGACATGACAAGGAAAGCACACACTGCTACAGTAGGCTGGAAGTGCAAGTAAATCTACTAGGGAAACAGGTGTGTCTCTGAACCAGGAAGTTCAGGGCAGTTGGGAGATGCCTGGGAACCAGCGTGTGTGTTACAGTAAGTGCCACACTTTTTTAATTGGGGGGGGGGGGGAGATGCTGGTACTGCATACCTTTGAGAACCCCCAGGAAAAAAGCCTTGCTGGGAACTTGACTATTTTTAATATGGGGGTTGGTGCTGTGCTGCTTTTATTATAATTATTTGTATGGCTTTAATAGAATATATTCTTTCATTTTTTTTTAATATTACACTTTCTATTTTATCTGTAAGTTGCCTTGAGTCCCACCAGGGAAAAAGGCAGGGGGAAATTAATTAATTAATTTTGTATGCCACCCTTCATCCGAAGATCACAGGGTGGTTCAGGACATAAAAATTCAAGATGAGAACACAAAATACATAATAAAAACCAAAACAAACCAATAACAACCCCCCAAACAAAAATTAAAAGGCCATAAAATGTTGATCCTCCTCACACCTCCCCATAATGCCCAGGTTGGAACTGTTTTTGTCTAGCAGTTATTTTTGAAAGAGCACCTGAGCCCTCACCCTTCCATTTCCCAGGGTCCCTGCAGTGGGCTTCCACACACCTGAGTCAAAAAGCAGGGGTGGCAGGGAGCTTTAGGGAAAGCAGGACCCCCTGCATGTTCTCCCCACGTTGCACTGTTAGTTTCCAGACTTGCTGTGCTGATCCTTTTGCACGGGGC
Source organism: Podarcis pityusensis (assembly GCF_964106645.2). NCBI lineage: Eukaryota > Metazoa > Chordata > Lepidosauria > Squamata > Lacertidae > Podarcis > Podarcis pityusensis. The sequence continues at coordinate 698,051 of NC_138042.1, forward strand.
ATTGTGCAGCTCAGTGTGTTGTGTGTCTGGCTTGAGTTCTGGGTCTGCCTCTGCTCTCTGAGGAGCTTGGCCTCCCCTTGTTTCACTACAGAAGAAGCCACTGGAGGGCATACATGTGTCCAAAAGAATTCTGCACCTCTGCTTGGGTTAATAATGCCAGGCAGATTCTGATCCCTTTGTAGCTTGAAGGGCTAGCTGGACCCAAACCATGTTTGAGGTTTGAGGAGGGACGTCTGCATTCATGTCTGGGGGAGTCGAGGAGGGAGCGCTGCTGCCTGAAGGTTCAGAGGCAGCCACATAATAAGCAGCTAGAGAACAAGGGCTCTCACTCTGGGGTGTTTCTGCAAAAGAATCCCTCTCATATGCACAAATGCTCAAGCCTAGTCCAAGCTATTGAATATCATGCTTAACTCCCCTTAACACATTCTCCATTAGTTCCATTAGTATATTTTACAAAAGTCAGTGTAATTGTCTCCTCTTTCCATTTGCATAGCTTAGGATTTTGGCAGCATTGTAGACTCTTTTGAGTTATTGCAGGCTCAGCAAAAATGGCTATCAAAGAGCCCTTCCCAATCCAGTGCCTTCCAGGTGTTTTGGACTATAACTCCCATCATCCGCAATCAGCTCAGCTGTAGTCCAAAACGTCTGGAGGGCACCCGGATGCCAAAGGCTGCTGTATAACAATTAATGTGGAGTGGGACCAGGACCTCTGCTGAACACACAGAGGAAGGAATTGAGCATAGCAGCTCTTAGCCAGCATACAGAATTCAGCTTGCCAGACGGAACAGCCCCCTTTCCCCGACCTGCACACTTTTTAAATAAAAAAGTTATGATTTTGTATTTCTTTCTTTTGACAGAGTAATAATGATAAATAAATAAGAATAAAAATGTACACCCCATCACCAAGACCGTTCCATTGTAACTATCCAAACTCCCAAAATGTCAACACCTCTTGCAATGGTTTGACCCCTTTCCATTTTAACAGTACAAATTCTACAAACACCTTCCATTTCTCCTCAAAATCATTTCTCCTGCATATTCCCCATCTTACCTTAATGGCACATGTTAATTTATCATTAATCATTAATTAATACCGTAAGATATGATTGTGAGCAATAAAGAATTATTATTTTTTAATGCACACTGTTCTGGGGAGTTCTCCCAACCCGCCTAGAGCCAATTTGGGAAGGGCACAGGGGAAGAAGAGGGGGAGAAAGCTCTGTTGCACTAAAGGAAGTCCTTCCGCGGGACTTGTTGGTTGACTCCAACCCAAAGTTGCATTCATTTCTCCAATGAAAAATTGGAAATTTTAGAGAACACTGGAAAAAAGAGTCTGTGAAATAATTTTCCCTTTTGGAATGAATATGGGGTATAAAGATTTTTACGCAAGTAAATCTACATGATTAGGGAATGCTAATTCTTGTTTAAACTCTAGGAATATTACAACACTTGCATCAAATATGCATTTCTGCACCTAGGTTGCTGTCATCTCCATGGAAGGAGCAAGCGGGGGCTTTTGCTTTCTTGCAAATTGCTGCTTGTCCTCTTTTGAAGAACTTTGATTTAATTTGGAGATACTAGAAGCAAGTAACCTGCTTCTGCTGTCCTTTCGCTTGTACAAAACTAAAGCTACACTCCTATATGTAGAGTGCTATATTTGCCTGGGAGTAAGCCCCACTGAACTCAAAGAGGCTTGCTTCTGAGTAGACACAAATAGGATCACACTGTAAATCATTAATACCTTTGGAGTTGTATGCAACATTGCATGCATGAAGTTCCAGTCACAGAGAAAGACTTATTCTGCTCTGCTCTCCCCACATGTCCTCAAAATCTTCTCCAGAGGATCCCCCACCCCTCTTGAGCATATATTACGGGTGCATGGGGGGCTGCAAGGGAGAAGAGGGGAAAGTTCCATTATGCAAGCAGAAGTCTGCTGTGCTAGTGGAACAGCAGGATTGAATATAACCCATCAGGCTGAAATTCTAGGGGTGTAATCATACTAAACATCATAGCTTTTCTCCTGAGTAAACATGCTTAAAATTGCTCTGTAAATTTCATAAGCATGCCAAATATAAAATAGTTTAGGTTTGATAAAAAAGTAATTATTGCACATATTTAAATTTCACCAAAAATGTCAGACTTCGGGGGGGGGCAGGATGGGGGGTGTTTCATTCCTTCAAAACTTGCACCTTTTGGACTCCTATTTGTTTATAGGGGGTGCTACCTACATGTTTTTGAAATGAGAGCTCAGATTTAAATTTAATACATAATAATAATTTGCAAGTACATTGGCCGCTCTGGGGAAAGGGTCAGGGCTGCCCAGGAGTGGGCCCCAGCCAACATAATGGCCAGGACAAGTTCCACGGAGGGGATGCACTGGGACACCTGATCTCAGTGATCACGGACAGGAGGAGGAGTTAATCTAAGACCAGACCACGTCATTACCGAGGAGGCAGGTTTAGTCATTGTTTGAAGACTATCCCTGCCTCTGGGTCTGGTCTTGACCAGAAGGATACTGGAATCAACAAGGGAGACCCACATAACCGTAAGGCGCTGCTGTGCAATACTAGGTCAATGATTCATAAGACCACTGCCATCCATGATCGTGGATGGAGGACTTGACCTGGCATGTGTAACAGAGACTTGGTTGGACGAGGCGTATGGTCCTGTTCTTGCTACTGTTTGTCCACCAGGTTTCTCTTATGCACAGCAACCCAGGTCATGTGGGTGGTGAGGGGGGATGCAGGGGGGAGGTGGGATGCAGTCATTAGCTTGCACCAGGCATCCTAATGGGAAGACCCAGTTCTCTGAGTGCATGTTCTGGAAGTTGGGCAATAGGGGCAGTACAGGATTCCTTTTGGTGTACCGACCTCCCCGCTGCACCAAGGATTCCCTGCCTGAGCTGCTTTTGGTCGTGGTGGATGTTCTCCTGGAGACACCTAGTTTGGTTGTCCTAGGGGATTTTAACATCCATGCCAACACGACCTTACAAGGAACCGCTCAGGACTTCATGGAAAGCATGGCCTCAATAGGGCTGTCCCTGAATAAGTTTGGCCCAACTCATAGTCACAGACATGCCTTAGACCTGGTGTTCACCTCTGTAGACGTGGGTGATCTGACACTAAGTAAAAGCAAAACAAAAGAAGTGCCATGGTCAGATCACTTCCTGGTGCAACTGGATTTCTCTGAGACCCTTCCCTTCTGCAGGGAGGTGGGACCAATTTGGATGGTCCACCCCCACCACTTAATGGATCCAAATGGTTTCCAGGGAGTGGTAGGGGATGTTTTATCCCATGTTGATGGCCTTTCATCTGATTCCCTGGTGGCCCACTGGAATGCAGAGTTAACCAGGGCTATCGACTGTCTGTCTCCCAAGCACCCTCTCCGATTGCATGGAGCCCAGACAGCTCCGTGGTTTGCCCCCGAGATGAGGGCGATGAAACAATTGCTGAGGCAGCTAGAGTGCCAGTGGCGGAAAACTCATTCTGAATTGGAGCGGATACAGGTTAGAGTTCAACGTTAAGCCTACCAAGTTGTGATAGCAACAACGAAGAGGACCTTCTTCACCGCCTCTATTGCATCTGCAGAAAACAGCAGCAGGAGATTCTTTCAGGTGGTTCACAATCTAACGGAACCACCTTCGCCATCAGGGCCTGGTGAGGACTGCAAGACCTCCTGCAATGATTTTGCAAAGTTTTTTGCAGATAAAGTTGCTCATATTCAGAAAGAGGTAGACTCCATCATGGAACCAGGGCCGGGGCGGGTGATTGCTAGAGCCCTGTCTAGTCAAGTTGCATGGGATTAATGCTGATCTGTTACCTCTAAGGATATGGACAGGCTGCTTGGATGAGTGATACCAACCACCTGTCTCCTTGATCCTTGCCCATTCTGGCTCATAAAAGCAAGCTGGGAAGGTCTGGGCGATGGGCTCTGTAGGGTGATGAAAGCCTCCCTCTTTTGACTTCCGGGGTGGCGCCATCGGCAATGGCGGACTCCCTCTGATCTGGAGGGACTAGCTCCGTGCGAAACGGGTCTTTTCCGCTACGGCGAAGCGGGGACCCTTTGAAAAATCACAGGCGGATGAAGACTGTGACCATGGGACTCGGCGGGCACCCTTAGTGCCCCCCCAACCCGCAAAGGAACCCACTAACGGGCTCCGAAGCGAAAAGGGGGAGGTGGCGCGGTGCTGAGAGTCAACTGCTATTTCCGTGGAGCGAAGCCGCATAGCTGTTGCCGGAGAGCGCTGCCTTTTTCCTGGGACAATTTGGCTTCTAAAATAATCACCCGTGAGTACTTAAATTTCGGACAATTGGACTTTAAATAAGGACTTGCGAGCAGAAAGGAATTGGACTTAAAAATTTACTTCAATTTGGCACTGAAACGGGAAGGTCTAAACAGGAAGTCAGCCTTCCGTTTCTTTGTAGACAGAATAAAGCAAAGACAACGTAAACTAGAGCTCAGAAAATAGCTTTTAAAAGATTAACTTTCATCATTCTAAAATTGTTGAACCCCCCTTCGGAAGCAGGAGAAGAAGGGGGATCTTTTTCGGACTGTTTAAACCTGCAGAAGTGAGTTTAAAGTAAAGTAACTTTTCACCGTCCTGATCCTGGAGCGGGGTGTCAGGACTGCCGTGTGAAGCTCATTGACCAGAGACAAACGTTTTTGACAGACAGCTAAAAGAAGAGAAACATAGTGATTCCACTGGTCCCTTTCGCATTTTAAAGGAACAAATATTGACAAAATATCTCAAAAAGGAAACTTTGTTGCTAGATTTGTACTTAAAAGAAAGAACAAATAGAAGTTTTCCCCCTAGAGGGAGACTGTGAAACTGTAACTAATTCCAGGGAGCTTGCAGCTGTTACAGATTACAATCGTGGGAATAGACCTGTGACCTTGTAGGACAATGTATTCAGAAGCTCTGTGGTGTGCTCTCTGTAAAACAAATGCCCTACTGGAACAGTTAAATGAGAAGACGGATTTGATGACTAATGCGGTCAGAATTTTTGAACAGGCAGTGGGAAACTATATGGAGCCCACCCAGGAATCAAATCAGGAGTGTGCCCTGACAGAACAGATGAGAGAAGAGGATGTTGCTGAAATTTGGGCACCAGAGATGGAGGGAGCTGTGGCCCTGCAGGAACATGAGCTTTTGGACTTGACAAATGAACTTGGAAAAAGCCAGATTTGGAAAGATAAAGTTTGGACTGGTTTGGAAATGGGGGGTTGGATAGACCCCCCCTATGCAGGGATGTTTGGACTTTCCAAGTCTGGCAATGGGCCGGGAGATGTTTGGGGCTGTGGGGGCTCTTAATTTTGGAGGGATTCTGAAACATGTTTTCAAATACCACATGGAGTTTAGTCCGGTCTTTGGAAAAGGGGCTGATTTGTTGAAAAGGGTCAAAAACATTACCAAGCTGGAGTTCCCACGAGTGAAAGGAGAATATGAAGAAGAGCCGCGGAAGGGACATGGAAGAGACTTAAGGGCCTCGGATATAAGGTTACCAGGCTAATGCGCTAGATCAATGGGATAAAAAGGACTGACAAAACCCGGGACCAGGAGGAAAGGACGCTGGATGAAGATTGGATTGTTTTTATTTCTTTTTTTATTATTAGGATTGTTTTATAAAATTGATGAATGTTAGAAAAATGTTGGAACGAAATTACTTGGCTCTAGCAAAAATGTTTAAAGAATTAGGTAAGAATATTATGGTTATGAGAAGTTGGTAAAAATAAGATTTAAGTTTTAAGGTTTTCTATAAGATAAGATGAAAATAGATTAAGGAAATGTAATGACAGAATATTATGAAATATGGAAAGGATTTGCTGCGATAATTAATAACTAGGATACAAAAAAAAGGGAGGAGGAGGAGGTCAAAGAAAGAAGGTAATGAAAGTTGAGGATTCGAGAATGATGGATTTGTTTTTATTTGTTTGTGGTGTATTTTTGTTTTTTGAATCTGCATTGTTTAATGTGGTTTGTTTTCTCTTTTTTCTTTTTCTGCTGTGTTTTTTTCTGTAATTTTAAAAATTTTCAATAAATATCATTTAAAAAGGGGGGGGGGGGAAGAAAGCCTCCCTCTTTGAGGGAGTCTTCCCAGACCTGCTTAAAGAAGCGGTTATTAAACCGCTTCTTAAAAAACCATATTTGGGCCCAGCCAATATGGCCAACTATCGCCCAGTCTCAAATCTTCCATTATGGGGCAAGGTGATTGAGCGAGTGGATGCTGAACAACTCCAGGCACACCTGGAGGATGCAGACCATTTGGATCCCTTCCAGTCAGGATTCAGGCCTCAACTTGGGACTGAAACTGCCTTGGTTGCACTGGTCAATGATCTCCAGCGGCAGGCTAGGGACAAAGGCGAAAGCTGTTTCCTAGTTCTGCTGGATCTCTCAGCAGCCTTTGATATCATTGACCATGATATCCTTCTGGACTGTCTAGTGGGGTTGGGAGCTGGGGACACTGTTAGATAGTGGTTCCACTCCTTTCTTTTAGGCCATGTTCAGAAAGTGGTGTTGGGGAATGAGTGTTCAGACCCCTGGGCTCTCAGTTGTGGTGTGCCTCAGGGTTGCGTTCTCTCCCCCATGCTTTTTAACATCTATATGAAGCCTCTGGGGAAAAGAAGAAGAGGAGTTTGGATTTGATATCCCACTTTATCACTACCCTAAGGAGTCTCATAGCGGCTAACATTCTTCTTTCCCTTCCTCCCCCACAACAAACACTCTGTGAGGTGAGTGGGGCTGAGAGACTTCAGAGAAGTGTGACTAGCCCAAGGTCACCCAGCAGCTGCATGTGGAGGAGTGGGGAAGCAAACCCGGTTCACCAGATTATGAGTCCACTGCTCTTAACCACTACACCACACTGGCTCTCTAGGAGAGATCATCAGGGGGTTTGGGCTGGGTGTTCATCAGTATGCAGATGATACCCAGCTCTACCTCTCTTTTAAAGCAGAACCAGTGAAGGCAGTGAATGTCCTGTATGAGTGTCTGGAGGCGGTTGGAGGATGGATGGTGGCTAATGGATTGAGGTTGAATCCTGACAAGACAGAAGTACTGTTTTGGGGGGACAGGGGGCAGGCTGGTGTGAAGGACTCCCCGGCCCTGAATGGGGTAACTTTGCCCCTGAAGGACCAGGCGCGCAGCCTGGGAGTCATTTTGGAATCACAGCTGTCCATGGAGGTGCAGGTCAGTTCTGTGTCCAGGGCAGCTGTCTACCAGCTCCATCTGGAACACCGGCTGAGACCCTACCTGCCTGCAGACTGTCTCACCAGAGTGGTGCATGCTCTGGTTATCTCCCACTTGGACTACTGCAATGCGCTCTACGTGGGGCTACCTTTAAAGGTGACCCGGAAACTACAATTAATCCAAAATGCAGCAGCTAGACTGGGGACTGGAAGTGGCTGCTGAGACCATATAACACCAATCCTGAAGGACCTACATTGGCTCCCAGTATGTTTCCGAGCACAATTCAGAGTGTTGGTGCTGACCTTTAAAGCCCTAAACAGTGTTGGCCCCGTATACCTGAAGGAGCGTCTCCTCCCCCATCGCTCAGCCAGGACTGAGGTCCTCCTCCAAGGGCCTTCTGGTGATTCCCTCACTGCAAGAAGCAAAGTTACAGGCAACCAGCCAGAGGGCCTTCTCAGTCATGGCGCCCACCCTGTGGAACGCCCTCCCATCAGATATCAAGGAGATAACTACACAACTTTTAGAAGACATCTGAAGGCAGATCTGCTCAGGGAAGTTTTTAATGTTTGATGTTGTATTGTGTTTTAATTTTCTGGAAGCCACCCAGAGTGGCTGGGGAAGCCCAGCAAGATGGGTAGGATATAAATAATAAAATGATTAGGATTATGATTATGATTATCCTAGGGATGCGGGCGGCACTGTGGGTTAAACCACAGAGCCTAGGGCTTGCCGATTAGAAGGTCGGCGGTTCAAATCCCCACGACAGGGTGAGCTCCCGTTGCTCAGTCCCTGCTCCTGCCAACCTAGCAGTTCGAAAGGACGTCAAAGTGCAAGTAGATAAATAGGTACTGCTCTGGCGGGAAGGTAAACGGCGTTTCCATGAGCTGCTCTGGTTCACCAGAAGCAGCTTAGTCATGCTGGCCACATGACCTGGAAGCTGTATGCCGGCTCCCTCGGCCAGTAAAGCAAGATGAGCGCCGCAACCCCAGAGTCGGCCACGACTGGACCTATGGTCAGGGGTCCCTTTACCTTTATGATTATCCTTGAAGTGCAGACTTCCGGTTGGTCGCCCAGTAATGGCAGTCAGGAGCTCTTTCGGCTGAAAGAGCCCCAGCGCTTTGAAGTTGGGGAGACCACGAGAGTGTCGTGGTTCCCCATTAAAAACCTCAGATTGGGCGTTCTGAAGACCTGATGTTCCGGCGGGTGCCTTCCAGCGACTCCCCTGCTCCCCGGTAAGCTCAAAGCAGCGAAGCTCCGAGACTGGCGATCGTGAGTGGCCAATTCCGTCACGAAGAAAGATTTAAAAATTTGGAACTGTAAGTAACTACAAAATTAATTTGGAAAAAATTTGGAAGAAAAGGGAGACTTAAAAACGGAGGTCGGTCCCCTTTTGTTGTCGGCGTACAAAGACCAAAGCCTTTAAGAAGCAAAAAACTTTTGAAACTTTGCAAGCAATCTTGCTCCCCCTCCTCGAGGGAAGAGGGGGTGTTTGTGTCTAGGAAATTATTTTAGGAAGACAGTGAATACGAGAGAGCCTTCCCCATTCTGCAGCGGACCACCCGGGAGGGAAGACTTGTATCCATTGTGACATCACAATGGAAGAGGAAACATTCAATCTCCGTTTCCACTGACTTTGTTACAAACTTTCCTGTGCTGCCTGGCTACACCTTAAATTGACTAAAAAGTGTCCTCATCCCTTAGATTGAAGGGGAGTTTTGGAGAATTTTCTCTTTGCCATCCTGGTTTTTGGTATTCAGTTTGTTTGAAAGAACAGGGACGCTGCCTCTGGGCCAGCTGCAGTGGGACTGGTGGAGAGAAACTGTTTTTCTCCTCCACTGCGCCAGACTGTGGAACTGACCTTGACATTCCTAAGCTATTATGAGTTCAGAAAAAGTAAGACGTGGCTCTAAAGCCCAGCAATTTGAGGAGTCGGTGATGTCAATATTGAGTGACATTAGAGAAGGTTTAAATTGCAGTACAGCAAGCATTGAAAAATTGGATAAAAAGATTGAACTTTTAAGCACTGACTTAAAGGAAGTGAAAGATGAGAGATGAGAGAACCACGCATGATACAAGGTTGGCACAGTTGGAGACTGTTAGAGTGCCAGATTTGGAATGGTTGCAATATGAAAATGCTCATGCAATTGCCTTTCTCCAGTTGAAGGAAAAAGAATCGCATTTGAGATTGGGGGGGGGGGTCCCTTTTCTGGAAGAGGAAAAACTCAAGGAGTCTTTGATAGGCTTTTTTGTGGAGTGTTGGGACCTGAAAAAAGAGGAAGTGGAAGCTTGGATAGAGAAAGCTATCCAATTCAGTCCCAAAAAGGACACTAAAATAACTTATGACTGTATAGTGGTTTTTAAGACCAAGGAGCAAAGAGATATTATTTTGGGTCACCACTGCAAAGAAGGCCTAAAAATCCAGGACAAATCTGTGGTGCTCTTTAAAGAGATCCCATGCCAATTTTTGAACCTGAGATCCCAATATACGGATTTGACAAACATCTTGAGGAGGAAGAACATTTTTTTCAGGTGGGAATTCCCAGAGGGCCTATCCTTCAAATTTGAAGGAGGAAAGCAAAAGATAAAGACCGTTGGAGATAAGGACAGATTTCTACAAAAGCACTCGGTGGAACTTGGATTACAAAGCCCACAGCTGTCAGGAGCGGAGGCAGCATCCTCTTAATTTGGCATTATGGCGTTGAGAATTTGTTCATGGAATGTACCGTAAATGGTTTGAACTCTCCTCAAAAAAGGAGGCAAGTTTATCATGTTTTGGAAAAACAGAATATGGACATAATTTGTTTACAGGAAACCCACATTATAAGACTACATAGAAAAATGCTAATAAACAAAAGATTGGGACAAGAATTTATTTCTTCTGACAAAGTTAAAAAAAGAGGAGTGGTTTTCTATATCAAGGAAGAATGGAATCCAAAATTGGCTTTTAAAGATGAGGAAGGAAGACAAAAAACGGTTTTGCTTCTGAAAAATCCAAGTTGGAGATGGAGTTGTTGGATTCTAAAGTTAAAAATCTGTCTAAAATGTATAAGTTACTGTTGGAGTGGCATACAAAGGATGAACAAGTTACATCAGTAATGATAGATTGGGCAAGAGATGTAGGACATAACATAATGTTTGAGGATTGGGAAAGATTGTGGAAGAAAGGGGTTAAGTTCACTTCATGTACAATGTTAAAGGAGAATATAATGAAAATGATGTACAGATGGTATTTGACCCCTGTTAAATTAGCAAAGATTTATCATAACTGTGATAACCTATCTTGGAAATGTAAAGAAAAAGAAGGTACTTTTTATCACATGTGGTGGACCTGCCCCAAGGTGAAAGACTTCTGGGGAAAGATTTATAATGAATTCAAAAAAATGTTGAAATATCCATTTATAAAGAAGCCAGAGGCCTTTCTTCTTGGAATAACAGGTATGGAATTGCCCAAGAAAGATGTTAAATTATTTTTGTATGCCACAACTGCTGCTCGAATATTACTAGCTAAGAAGTGGAAAACGCAAGAAATACCAACCGTGGAAGAATGGCAGATGAAGATGATGGACTTTTTGGAGCTAGCCAACCTGACCGGAAGAGTCCGCGACCAGAATGTGGAGGAGTATCAGGAAGGAATTTAATGACTATTTAGCTAAATACATCAAGTTAAATTAATTGGGAAAAGTTTACAATTACCAGCTAGGCCTAGGATTTAAATAAGTAGTGTGAGGAATTATTATGTTTAATGCTGAATTGGGAAGAAAGACTAATGTTAAGTGATTAAGTTAAGATTTTAAGAACTTTGATTTGGAAAACCGTTAAAGTGATATACATTGAAATTCAACTAAGGGGATACGAGGAAGTCACTTAAGAATGTTAAGAAGATTATTTCTAATAAGGTTATGATTTATGTTTATCTGTTTATTTGTTAGTGTGTTTTTTTTTTAATTTTGTGGAAAATCAATAAAAATTTTGAAGAAAAAAATATGAAGTATATACCTTCCTATGCGCCCTTTGCAGTATCAGACTTGATTGATTACCCACATCCACTGGTTCATACACTTCCATGTTTTTCTCCTTAAACTTTTGCCCTTCTGTGTGTCTGAAGGTTTCCAGTTTTGGCCTCTCAGCAATTTCATCTTCTTAAGTTGATGTTTTGGGCACCTGTGTATCACCTGTGGTGGGGATGGAGGCAGACAGGCAGTTGGGGTTGAATATAGTAGAAATAGCATGCAGTGCAAAGAAGCCTTTCCCTAAGGATGGAAGCTGCATGGCTTTGGCAGGAGATGATTACTGGTGCCAAAGACAAATAAGAACTGTTGTTATTATTATTATTATTATTATTATTATTATTATTATTATTATTACGCTTATTGCTTCAGGTTTTCTTTATTGCTGTTTATATTTGGTTTTAATGTTTTTTGTTATTTCTGTTTTTATTATGTAAGCCACTCTGAGAGCTGTCTGTGTAAAACACAACAAGTATTAATAGTAATAATTGTAGTTTTTGTTTATTGTAAGCTGCCCAGAGGACTTTTTATGGGGCAGCAAAAAAAGGAGGAGAAATTACTGGCCTGTGTATGTTAGCTGACCATAGGAGCAGCTTCTTGGCTTGCTCAGAACAAGGACCTGTTTTTTCCACCCTTGCTGGCTGACTGTTTGCATCTTTCCCTTCCAGAACCCAGATTACCACGGCTTTGACCCAGATCCCGTCGTTGACGTCTGGAGCATGCGCGTAGCCTTCTTTTTTGGCATATCCATTACCATTGTATTGGGCTCCACCTTCGTGTGCTATCTGCCGGACTACGGGTAAGGTCCATTTGGGAAACATTGTTCCAAGCTGTGCTGAGACTTGCAGGCTTTTCATCCCTCACACAGAGACTCAGGGCAGCCCACTCATGAGGCAAGATGAGGCAACCACCTCAGGCAGCAGGATCCACCAGGGCAGCAGATCTGACACCCAAGGAATGCATTGCTAAGGCTGCTGCCACGGTGGCAGTGCCAGCTACTGTGTGCTCCCTGGAGGCCGGATCTACTGCCTCCTCAGCAGCCTTCCACCATGCAGTCTCTCCGTGAATGGGAAGCACTGCTGGTCTCATCCCACCCCTGGGGAGGAAAGCCTGGTGGCTGCCCTCCAGAGTCTTCTGGGCTCTGCTCCCACTTGGCAGGATTCAGAGCATCGCCCCACCCTGCAACAGCCTTTGTTTCTCACTTCAGCCCTTGAGCGAGGTTGATTTGATTCCCCGCCCTTTTTCTGATGTACAGCTTCACTTGCCTCCTTGTTTCTGATGTAGATCTACTTTCTCCCCGCTTCTGTGGTTGTGGAGGGTGGGGTGCATTTTGAGGTTTGCCTCAGGCACCAATATGTCTTGGGCCATTCCTGCAGAGATGCTTCGGTCCAGATGTTTTGGGGCAGGGCAGCCAGTATCATCACTAGCACAGCAACTCCTCTGCTTCTGACCTGTAGCTTCCCCATAAGTCCATTCATTTCCTGAAGCACATCCTGGATCTCCCAACCCCTTCCTCTCATCCTGCTTCCTCATGAAGTGATCCACCCCTTCTGTCCCTGTTTTCAGACTCCTTCTGATCTTCGGTCTCAGTTTTGACCAAACATTTCCCTTTTGTTGTTGCTGTTGTTATTTTATTTCAAATTGGACAAGGAAAGGAAAAAGAAGATAAATGACAATTTTAAAAAGAAACGGGAATAATAATATTACACAAATAATGCTAATAATAACAGTAGACCACCATCAGTTCACATTGCTGATACAATGACTGTCAGTACCCAAATCTTAAATTAAACATATAAATTAATATAAGCCCTCTAGAAGTCCAAATCAGTATCCCGACGAACTTTATGCCCATATGAAATATGTTCAAATGTAGTCAGGAGAATGAGGCCCCCAGAACATTATGTAATAGGTGTTGGGTATGTATCCTCTGAGGCTCAAGGTAGACATTCCTTAGCCACCATAAGGGCTCACAAAAATCCACTTTTGTTGCCCATACATTAATCCCCAATCTACAAGGATATGTTTTAAGAGTACACAAACATCAAGGATTTTGCTAGTACAAAATTAATGCAAGTAACACCTTCAAACCAAAAGGAATATATGTATCATTTCCCTTCCCAATAACACAAGTGTTTTCTGTGCTGGGAAGGAATAAGCCTATAAGAATCCATCTCAGTACTTGCAGTTAGTCAGAGAAGAGGGGCCAGGGGCCAGGGGCCAGGCTTACCTGAAGAGGAAACCTTTTGTCTTGTTTCCTTCTAAACCTTTCTTTTACACATATCAGCACCAGATCACAGATGTTTATCTTAGCCCTGTATTGTGCATTCTCCACCTCCTTTCCAGAGGCGAAATTCTCACGCTAGAAGTCCAGTAGCCCATGGAGAAGTGTCAGTGGTGAACAAATATAACAATATTCTGCCATTCAGATCTTGAAGAATGTAAATCCTCTTTTAGTAAGTTTTGGATACGTCGCAGGGTGTACACATGTAATGGTGATGCAAAGCCAACTCTTAGAGGTGCACCAAATATTTATTGAACAAGAGCGTCTACAGTTCCATCATATGTGGGGCTCTTTAGCTTGGAGGGGGACATCTCAGGGGAGATGAACAGAATCTTCATTAAAATGTTACAGAAGAGATGAACTGTGCCATACCTATGTGGGTGAAGGTGTTCCTGCAGATTTCATAGAATTTCATAGAATCATAGAGTTGGAAGAGACCACAAGGGCCATCGAGTCCAACCCCCTGCCGAGCAGGAAACACCATCAGAGCACTCCTGACATATGGTTGTCAAGCCTCTGCTTAAAGACCTCCAAAGAAGGAGACTCCGCCACACTCCTTGGCAGCAAATTCCACTGTCAAACAGCTCTTACTGTCAGGAAGTTCTTCCTAATGTTTAGGTGGAATCTTCTTTCTTGTAGTTTGGATCCATTGCTCCGTGTCCGCTTCTCTAACCAAGTTCCATGTTGTTTAAGTTTTATAAATCCAGCAGCGAAACCTTCAGCCTTGCGCCTGCTAGCAAATAGGCAGCCCTGCACCCAGACATTAGCTCAGGGCTTTCTTGGTCACACCTGACTCAGCAATCACCCATCTAAATGAGACTTGCCTTCAGATCTCCCTGGAAAGGGTTTTTTTCTCTTGGTGTGGTTGTTCTTGAGCTTTCTCAGTCTTTCTGTTACTATGCAGTTAACCATTTGGGCATATTTAAGTCATCTTGTTGTGCATGTGTATTTTCCTACTTCAAGAGGCAGGATTTTGTTAGAACTGTACAAGATGGAGTATTAGAACATTTGTACCTCTAGATGTGACTAACCTCCTACAATTTAATGAGAGCTTTATTTTATTTTAAGGTATTTCCCTGAAGAAAGACTGTGCGGCCTTTTGGACAATTTTGCGATTCAATAAATCTTCCATTCACCTCTAACGGTCTGCTTTGCAACAGTGTTTTGGAGCAGTCTCCCTTCATTTTTGTACCCTTTTTATGGTGAGGCAGAGATCTTGCTTTGAGGAGCTCAGAGGGAAAGGTTTAGGAAAGAGATGGAGGGAATTAGAGGGAAATAATCAAAGGCCCGGAGTCTGCTGCTTGTGGGAGGTCTAAGATCCTTGGGAGATGTAGGTGGATTTGACTGCCTGAGGGTCCTATATGCTCTGTGCCCATAGCTGCCCTCTTGATCCCTCTCTGAAGTGGCTTCTGGAGAGTCTATTCTGATGAAATGTTGCCTTGCAGAATTGCCTCTGGCACTGAGGCAGCTTTGCCCTGGCAGCAATCTCCCTAGGTCTTGAGTATGAAGAAGGCAGCAACTGTTAGCTGGGAGGGCTGCAAAGCTGGGAAGGAATTTGTGAGGTTTCTGGACCTAATCCCCTTCCTTGTACATGATCCTCAACAAGTCTGTGCAGTCTTAACCACTCAGAACACCGGTGGATTCATCCAGTACATTGCCACTTCCTCTTGGTGTTATTCTTGGGGGTCAGGGGAGAACAGAGAAAGCTTTGCCACTAAATCTGACTGATTAAATGTTATTGCACGACACTTAGGCACCCCAAAGTAGGATAGGCCTTCTGCTTCCCAGATTGGCACGGGCGAAATTCCTCTTGCCCTCCTCTGCATGCCAGGCTTTCCACCACAACCATCCCAAGGTGGAAGCAGCTCCTCTTGGGCTTCTCTCACCCTGGCCATGACTGTGGGAGTCACAGTGGGTGCTTCTCCCTGCAAAGCTAGAGTGCCCGAGAAACAGCTGTAATAGGAAAGCCACTTTTACTGAGAGTGGAGGTCCTTCCCTCAGCTTTACAAGGAAAGAACATGTTGCAAGAGGAAACAAAAGGGGGAAAGGCTACGAGAGAGATGCTGTAGTCATTATTTTAGGGTGGGAAGTTAGCAAACTTCTTTCCCTCCCCCCTCTTAGGACCCTGGATAGTAGAGGAAAATGGGCCTTCTAGGAGAAGGGAGGTGTATTGAGGACTAGACGCTTCCCTTCCCATGCCAACTAAAATACCCTCCTGGACTTAAGTCTAGTTTCTGGACTGGAAGCCATTTTCCTCAATAATTAGGAAGGTGAAAAATTGTTGTGGGTTCAGAAGATCTGGTTGGGATGGAGTTAGGGTGGTGATTGAAGGATGGAATATCCCTGCTAATTGGCTGCATATTCTGAATGGAGCCCCCCTCCTCCCACAACAACATTGTCCTCGCTGCATTTGTATGTTTGTGAGAATAATCTGGACCAAGTGACCTTAGGAGGGGTAACCTGAGCCAGTAGTTAATGAGTGCTCTTGGCTTTTTTGGTTATTTTTATCATGTCCTATCCGGGGAATTTAGGGCAGCTAATGCCTCTGAATGATACAGAAGGGCTTTGTGGCTTGCAAAGGGCTCTTAGTAGAAACCAACTAGATAAATAGTGAGAGGAGAACTAGGAAATATTATAAAATAATGTTGGGGTGTATTGCTAATATAAAGTGGTATAGAAAGAAGGAGAAGAGAAAAAGGAAAAAGAACGTGGGTGTTTCAGAGGAAGGAGTGGGGAAACTCAGTCCTGGGGGCCACTATCTCAACTGGCTATACCTCTGCTCCCCAGGCCACACCCTTCACTGGGACCCTGGATTTCTGCCAAAATCCCAGGTGTTTTTGCCTGGCTGCAATGTGTCCTTGAGCATCTACCATGCAGCAATGAAGTGTCCATTCTTTGTTCAGCTTACCTTTGCCTGTCACCATCGCTCTTGCAAGGTTGCTCAGCAGGGACTGCAGCCCCCAGCTGGAGTCAAAGGGATGTGGCTTGCTTGGAACAGTATGTGTTTGTAAGCTGGCCTGCCCTCGCTTCTGCCCTTTCCTCCTATGTTGGCAGGTAGGCTGGTACAGATGGGATGTTCTTGCTCTCACAACCGTGGTTAAAAGAATGGCGCAGGCTGCAGGAGCAGTGCTTGCTCGGGTGCGAACCCCTCCAGCCCACTTTTAAACCAAAGCGAAGTGTTCCATTGGCATCAATATGATCCACCACCAGGAGCCAGTGAAGCCGTTGTAGTGGTAAGTGTGCTAGACTACGATTCAGCCTCCCTGGGTGGCCAGTCGCTGTCTTTCAGCCTAGACTAGCTTCTTCTTAGGGTACAATGAGTCGGACAGATGAAACAGGTATACCCCCTTGACTAGAGGGCTCCTGTTTAACTGTGGCTGACTGGTGTAGATGTAACATCTGAATCAGGCTGGAGGGGAGAAAGCCCACAGTCCTGGAGCCTCTTAACCAAAAGTGTTACATCTGCCCCAACCCATATTAAGTGCTTCTCAAGAACAACAACCTGCAAATCAAATTCTACATCTAGAAGACACAGACCCTCTAATGATAATTTTAAAATGATATGTCTACAAGTAGTTTTTCATAATATATTCTGCTTTCTGATTGAGTTTTTCAGCTCAGTTTTGTTTTTGTTTTGTAAGGAAGGTAGATGGCTGGGTTGGGTGAGCTGAGCAGTGAGAGAAATTCACCTCCACCCTGCTGAAGCTTTTTCTCATCCTTTGCGAGGTATTTCCTGCACACTTCAGGTGTTTTCTCTGTGATAATGAGGGCTAGAAAAATAGTTTTTCTTCTAGGGAAGCTGCATTTCTCAGGATGCTGGATGAATAATGGGTTATACTTGCTTGTGAGTCAAAGTGAGGTTTTTGGGATATGTGCAGCCATGCTCATGGGAGGCAGGGAGAGCAGAAAATGGGAGGGAAGCACCTTGGAAATCTGGTTAGAGCACCAGGCTGTGCCTGAATGGCAGCTGGTGGGTGGTCCAACATCCACGACAAGCTTTCCTCTCCCTCTGTGCCTCCAGACTCCATCTCCCTTTATCTCCAGCCATTGGGCCACGCTGGCTGGGGCTGATGGGAACTGGAGCCCAACAGCCTGGGACAGACACAGGTCCCCCACCCTGGTTTTAAAGGCATTAGCCATGGCCTGTGCAAGAGCACCCACCCCTTCTCCCCTTCTCCATCCCCACTCCCCAGCAGCCCTCCCAGCCTGGCCCTGGCTTTGCGAAAGGGTTTGTTTCCAGACAGGGCAGGCTATTTAGAGGGCGAGTTGTGGAAATTCACCGCTGCTCATGAGCCACTAGAAGTAATTTTGGCAGTGCACTAGCTGAAGCTAGGTGTGCGCGTGTATATTTAGCTTATGGGATATAGATAGAGCCGAGGCCCAGAGCCGGGAGCCGTGCTGTTTTGGCTGGCAAGGAGGGGCAGGTTACAGCCTGGCTCTCTCTGCTGCTGACGCACATCGAACCTTCTGATCAGAAGCGGCTTGCGCAGCTCCTGCTCCCATCCGCTCTGGCTCTGCAAAAGACCCTGTAGAGGAGCATTGCTAATGAGTAAGGCTTTGCCCCCAGCTTTTGAGCTGAGATGGGAACCCAGGAGTCCTGATGTGCAGCTTCCTCCTTCTCATCTTCTGAGACAACACATTCCTCTTACAGCTAAGACTAGAGCCCGTCTCTTTGTCTCCTTCCCATCTGCTTCCAGTTCTCCTAAACATTGTCGACTTGAGTTGTCCTGTGTTACTAAGGAGTGGGGGTGGAGGGCTCCTGTTGGGCAAACAGACAGGTGAACTGGGAGTTGAAAGGGCAAGGGTGGGTTGCCTGCAAAGCTGTACACTGAGAGCAATGTAGAGGTGTGGTCAGGGAACGTATTCCATGGTTTGTACTGCAGCACTGCAGAAATTAGACCTGGGTGCAGAATTCAGCATTTAGAGAATGCAGAGCTTTCTGGGTACTGGAAACACTGGAACTGGGGGAGGCGGTGGGCTCCCGTGGCAGACGGAGGGGGGTGCTTAATTCTTCCCTTGCTTTGCTGGGCTTTTCTCTCTGCCATCCCCCACTACTCAAGTGGCTTCCCACCACTACCAGATATGTGACAGGCTCATCAAGGTGAGAGAAGCAGCACAGGAGAGGGAGGCCCAGAAGGACAAAGGACAAGGGGGTGGGGAGCAGAAGCCCCTTTCTGCTTCCCTGAAAAAACCTGGCTGCTCCCACCATTACTGTATACATCACAAGTCCTGTCTTTGCCTTCATGGTGTTTCACCCACAGCTGCTGCAAATCAGACCCCAGGAAGCACAGGAAGACCAAGACTTAGCAGGCAGAGTATATTTGGTGTAATTCTGAGCAAACAGCACCTGTCCTGTTTGTCAGACACAGTTTCTATTCAGTACTCACAGAGTTGGCTACTACCCATACCAGGTACTCTGCACTAACTCTGAATCAATGCAATCATTTTAAGGGAAAGACGAATGAAGAGGGGTTTTTGTGGGGGGCAGGGGTAAAGCAATGTGATGTATTCATACTCCATACACCCTGTGGTAATGGACTTTTCTTAGAAAATACTGGCTTCCACTTCCTGGAAAAATGGGGACTAGAAACTTGTGTTAAAAAACAAACCTTGAAGGCTAGAATTCTTGGAAATAGAATGGAAAAGGGACAAAGTAATCCTTTAGGACCTTCATTCGGTGACTGGCAGTCAATCACAGACACATAGGAGCCTTTCTTCTGGGCACTGACTTCTGTGAAAAATACTGAGTGCACAGTTGAAACCTTTTTTGCCCATTTATTGTAGCGAAAATTCTGAGGCACAGACTTGCAAATTCTCTCTTGCGATGCATTCCTAAACTGTTTAGGGTGACAGCCAAAAATCTGTCATTGCTTTTGCATCCCTGATTCTCTGAAAGCATCTAGTTATGTTGACTGTGAAAATGCTGGGATAGATGGACCAATAGTCTGGCTTGCTGCTGCTGCCACCTCCACACACACCTCGGAAAAGGCCTAGGTCTGCGGTGTCTTGATTGTGAGTGGTGGGAGCCTGCCTGTCTACTTTTTGTGTTCTGGGGAGGCGCCAAATCACAAGACATAACTCTTCTCTAATTGATGGGGTCTCATTAGCGAGGTCTTTGGGGAGCCTCTAACTCCTGTTGTGGCAGCAGGAGCCTCTGCTTGCTGGAGTTGGGGAGGGGGACATGGGGGAATTGAGCTGACAGCATTTAGGCAGGGGAGAGGACCAGACAGGAGAGGAGAAGAGAGGAGAGGAGGGCAGTGGAGAAAGATGAATGCATATTATAATGAGCATCTCAGCTCTTTTGGATATCCTTAGTTATAATTGCAGTCTTAGCACAAAGATCACAGACATCTGCTTTGCCTTTGAAGCAGCCCACTCTTCCCATTTTACAGATGCGGAACTGAGGCTGAGCGTTGAGTGGCTTATGCCCTTTCCAGTTGTGTCTGTGGCTGAGTTTGGGACTTGGAAGTGCAGCTTCTCTCCACTCTGCAATGTTGTTCTGCATTGTTCCAGCCACTGGAGTGTTCCTGGACCTCATCTCAACCAGCCACACCCTTGTTGTGTGTTTTGCCCCATACTCTGCCTGATTTTGAAGCTGTGGTACATGCATAGGCCCCAAACATTGGCAGCAATCGGGCAGGTGGGTGTCAGGGGGCAGGTAAGGTCCATCTTTAGTCTGTTGCTGTTTGAAAGTACCCTTAGGGCCTAGGTTTTCTCCCCACCCCCCGCCTCCCTCCCCTTCTGAAAGTCCAGGGCTGCTTACAGTTTATTTACATTTTATTATATCATCTTATACAGGTGAAACTTGAAAAATTAGAATATCGTGGAAAAGTTCATTTATTTCAGTAATTCAACTTAAAAGGTGAAACTAATATATGAGATAGACTCATGGCATGTAAAGCGAGATATGTCGGTCCTTTACTTGTTGTAATTGTGATGATCATGGCGTACAGCTGATGAAATCCCCAAATTAACAATCTCAGAAAATTGGAATATTAAATGAACTCAGCAAAACAATGATTGCAAATAGAGCAATATTGGACCTCTGAGAAGTAGAAGCATGCATATGTACTCAGTACCTGGTTTGGGCCCCTTTGCATCAATTACTGCCTCAATGCGGCGTGGCATGGATGCTATCAGCCTGTGGCACTGCTGAGGTGTTATGGAAGGACAGCCTTTTCCTTCTAGAGTGTTCGGTGTGGCCCGTCCACCAGCTCTACATAATGAGGTTCTGAAAGAAAAGTGAAACTTTTCCATGATACTCTTAATTTTTCGAGTTTCACCTGTATTTATGAGCCACCCAGTAACAATGTTATTGGAGTGATGAGCAAATAAAATTGCTTAGCAATTGGAGAAGACAATCAAACACTAAAAGCCAATAACCAAGGCAGGAGTACGCCACTCTCTCTTACCCTATCTGCTGGCATAAAAGTACAAGAGCAATCTCGGGAGGCTACTGCTCCCATTTCTATTTCTCTTTTTCTGAAGACTCTTCTTTCTGTAAAGGCATTTCTCTTTTATACGCACACAAAGTCTCCTTGCCTCCACTTCAGACTCCTTCCAGGAAGGAGGGAGAAGGTCTCCCCTCCTACACAGAGAAAGAGCTCTGCTCCCTGGCTTCTCCTGCCTGGCCCCTTTCCCTTTCTCTGTGGAGTTGCTGCAGTCCCATTTGTCAGCCAGGGAGCTTCAGATGAAAGCCCGTTTCCAGTCTGTTAATATTCCGCTTAATGAGCTGACAAAGCAGATCCTCTGTGGTTGCGGAGTGGGAAATAATAATTAAACTTACTTTAGGCTGATGCTTTGCATTATTGTCCTCGCTGCAGGTAGTGAGTGGCCATTTCTGGGCAACAACCTCCCCTCCCTCTCCTGCCTCCTTCAGGTGGCTGATCAGGTGGTGTTCTCTCATGCAAGGGATTGTCCCATAGGAGTGGCACAACATCTGGAGTGCGGGGTGGGGATGGGGCGAAAGGGAACAGAGAGCAAATTCATTGGTAAATGCACTTTGTGGCCCAGGATTATCAGTCTTGAATGAAAGCTAATGCCACAATAAAGCCTGCTTCTGAGTTCCCCTCCAGTGCCTCTACTAGGACTGGAGAGTGTACCCTTCCATTCTCACTCCCCCCACTGGATACTCTGACATCAGTCTTTTCTTATGAAGTTGTAGCTATTGACATGCCCATTTGCAGAGGGTGAGAGGAGAGAGACATACAAAGAATGTGGCTCATGGCTGGCTGAAATGCAAAATGGGCACTTAGTCCTGATACTCTGTGGTCTTATTTTGGGGCGGGGGAATACCTAGGGGTAAACATAACAGCAAAAAATCTAAGTCTATTTAAGGATAACTACAAAAAGTGTTGGGCAGAAATCAAGAGAGACTTAGATAGTTGGACAAAATTGAAACTTTCTTTGTTAGGCCGAATTGCTGCTATCAAGATGAATGTATTGCCAAAGATGTTGTTTTTGTTTCAAACACTTCAGGTTTTGGACAGAACGGAGTGCTTTCAGAAGTGGCA
This sequence comes from Podarcis pityusensis, assembly GCF_964106645.2. NCBI lineage: Eukaryota > Metazoa > Chordata > Lepidosauria > Squamata > Lacertidae > Podarcis > Podarcis pityusensis. Next base: position 720,038 of record NC_138042.1, read on the forward strand.
GAGAGATATTTCTAAATTTGTCTGGCAGGGCAAAAAGCCCAGAATTAAGTTTAAGATATTAACTGATGCGAAAGAAAGAGGGGGCTTTGCCCTGCCAGATTTAAAGTTGTACTATGAGGCCGCAGCGTTCTGCTGGCTAAAAGACTGGCTACTTCTTGAGGACACTGACGTGTTGGATTTGGAAGGGTTTAACAATGCTTTTGGATGGCATGCATATTTATGGTATGACAAGGTTAAAGCAAATAAGGCCTTTAAGAACCATATTGTCAGAAAATCACTGTTTAATGTCTGGACAAAATATAAAGACTTGTTGGAAAATAAAACTCCAAGGTGGCTTTCACCTTTGGAAGCTAAGGCCCGAAAAAGACCCAATATGGAGGCTAAATGGCCAAAATATTGGGAAATACTAGAAAAAGATGGAGACAACTGGAAATTGCAGAGTTTGGAGAAAATGAAGGATAAAGTGCGAGACTGGTTACATTACGCTCAGATTAAAGAAGTCTTTAAAAATGACAAGAAACTAGGGTTCCAGGTGGAGAAATCGAAACTAGAAACAGAACTGTTAGAACCAAAGTCTAAGGTACTTTCAAGGATGTATAACTTGCTGTTAAAATGGAATACACAAGATGAAATGGTTAAATCGGCTATGATAAGGTGGGCGCAGGACATTGGGTACAATATCATGTTTGAGGACTGGGAAAGGTTGTGGAGTACTGGGTTGAACTTTACTGCATGCAATGCTTTGAAAGAAAATGTAATGAAAATGATATATAGATGGTATATGACCCCAGTCAAACTTGCAAAAATTTACCACCTGTCTGATAATAAGTGTTGGAAATGTAAAGAGAGTGAAGGAACATTCTTCCACCTCTGGTGGACCTGCCCTAAAGTGAAGGCGTTCTGGGAAATGATTTATAATGAACTGAAAAAGGTATTTAAGTATACCTTCACAAAGAAACCAGAGGCCTTTCTTTTGGGTATTGTCGGCCAAGGGGTGGTAAAGAAGGACCGGACATTTTTTATGTATGCAACAACAGCAGCAAGGATACTACTTGCAAAGCACTGGAAAGCTCAAGATCTACCCACACTGGAAGAATGGCAGATGCAACTGATAGACTACATGGAACTGGCTGAGATGACCGGCAGAATTCGTGACCTGGGAGAAGAGAAGATGGAGGAGGATTGGAAGAAATTTAAGAATTATTTACAAAAACATTGCAATTTGAGTGAATGCTAAGCAGGATGTTAGATCATAAATAATTGAGCACCACTAACTTAGATGATTTAAGATAATAAGTGAGATTGAGAAAATATAACTCTTTCTGAGAATTATAAGATTATAAATATATAGATGGGATACAAGAATGTAAATAAGATAATAAATTGCTGGTAAAAAGTTATAACGATGAAAGTGGGAGCGGGAGATGTGAGGAAGTCCAAAAAAAAATATATGTGAAAATATGTTAAGATATTTGTTATACTGCCTGTTACATTTATTCTTATTGTAAACTCCAATAAATATTTATAATAAAAAATATTTTGGGGCGGGGAGACTAAGTGTCTAGTCCTCATGGCTATAGGCAAAAGAACTATTACTTTTGCTTACTAAATGTTTGCCAAAAAAGAGCACTCCTGAATGCAGCTTCTAAAAGTCACTAAATTTTTGTGCTGCTTCACTTGTCAGTGGCAACCATAAAACCATATTTCTGAACTTACACAGAACCAGAATACTTTCTGTCCTTTTGATGTATTTTATAAAAATGTTCACAGCCACTCATGAGTATCTGCTCCACTTTTTTCCTTGAAATCTTGCCTCTCCCATTTTGAAATCTCCACAGAGCAATTTCTGTGGCCAAAGAATTGGCAGAAGTGTGGGCCTCTGTTTGGAGAATGTATTCCACTGCAGTGCATAAAACTGCCTGGCTGGTGAGTTTGAGGTTTGCTGGAGAGGGAGCAACCAAAGCTCCCCCCCCCCCAGCCACCCTCCTCAGTGGTCCTGAGTCACACCCCAAATAATTTTGCCTTGCTGGAAATGTGTCCTCCTGTGTGGAGAACAGAAGGGGGGGGGGGTGAGCGTCTGCAGAAACTGGAGTGCTGTGTACCTGAAAGGCAGCACTGATATTTGCTGCTTTGCCCAGTTTGGCCACTGGCATGTGGCTCTCAGAAGTTTGCCCCCAAGGGAACGTGGGCCCTGCACTGAAGAAGATTCCTCACCCATGGAGTAGATGACCCTGTGGGACAGACTGGGGGGGTGGGCATGAGAGTCGCAGGGAGGGAGAAAATCCAGCACCAGGAAGACATAGCAGAGGTTTGGCTTTGTAGTCACCCGAGCTTTTGCATGTGAACTAAGGGAGGGGCAAGGGGACACACTGGGAGTTTCGGGCCACATCTTTCTCTCCTCCCCCCCCCCCCTTTTCCCTGGGCCAGAGTAGTGAGCACCCGCATGCACACATTTTGATCCACTGGGCTGCATATGTGCAGTTGCGCACGAGGACTTTGTGTGCCTGCTTGCCAAAGGGAGGGCCGCTGCTTGCATAGAAAGATGTTTTGGAAGAAGGACAGAGTTCAAAAAGTTTGAGAAATGCTGGCTTAGATGGTAGCTTCACTCCTGCCACTAGACTAGGAAGGAGGGGGTGATGCTGCCGCCATTGCCTCCCTCCTCTTTGCCACTAGAGCAGGGAGAGTTCAAAGGATCCTGCCTTCCTCCCTCTGTTAAATTTGCCTGACTTCATGCTGTCTGTTGGAAGAGGAGATGGAAATAGCAGGGAGGGGCTGCAAACTAGGCCAGGGCCCATTACTGCATTCGGAGCCACCAAAGCAGCTGTCTGGTTTGTGTTTGTGTATGTGGAATCAGCTGCTTGTGTGCATTGGACTTGCCCTTTGCTAAGAGCACTGACCAAGCCTCAGGCAAGAAGCCCCAGAGCAAATGCAAGCAAGGGCCATGCCTGATCAACTGGGTTGACTGGTCTGTGCTGGGTCAGCTGAGGCAGGGGGCAAAAGGTGATTTGTTGGGCAGAGCCATGCCAGTCCGTACCTTAATAAGGAAATTGGACTAGGATTGTTCTCTCTCTCTCTCACTCTCACATGCACACACAGCGATTCTGATGTTTTCACAGGAAGCCCAAAACTGAATAGAGCTGGGCTAAGCAGCAGTCTGGAGACTCCTTAATGAAGCACTAATTAAGGCAAGCTGCTTTGCACTTGATCTCAGCACAGTATAATTAATGCTGCAGCTTTGATTGGGTTCACACTCCTAACTCCTTGTGCCAATGTGGTACATCCAGGATATAACAGTCAAACGGCTCCGAGTGCTCCTTGATCAGCTGTGCCTATATGCATTGCTAGAGCAGAACTGGAGAACTTAGTGACTCTCCAGAGGTTGTTGGACTACAACTCCCATCAGCCCCAGCTAACACAGCCAACAGCCAGTGGTGGAGGCACTGGCAGTCCATCAGTATCTGAAGGGGCCACAAGGTTCCCCACCCCTGTCCTAGAGCAGCAGAAAGCACGCTGAGAAATGTGCTGTGGGGCTTGAGCAGTTCTGTAGAAGTGTCATTCAGTATCTGTCTCCCCTAAATATTCTATATGAATCCCATCTCTGATTTGAAGACACGAACAGCCTTGGCCTGTGATGACTCTTCTGTGCTCCAACACATGCTGAACTTTGAGTGGAATTCAGTGTCTAATGCAGAACCTGGCTTCCTAAGGAAATGTAGTTTAAGCAAGCTTCTGGTCCTCATCGTCATGCAAATGCCGCACTTTCTCTGCCTCATGGAAAGAGGCTAGGCCATCTCGGTCTCTTCCAGGGAAACTGCTCCCCCTGACTTACGTGTCCTTGTGTTTCTACCCCTTCACCTTTCCTCCTTCCAAAGAAATCCAAATTCTGTAGCACCTTGCCTCCCTACAGTCCATCAAGTGGCTGCAGCTGGCCTCTTCCCATTTTTGCAGCCTGGCTGCTGTCCCCCTCTGGCCCTATTTGGCCCATAGCAGGAGCCGGATCCCATTACAGTAGAACAGCCTCCCTCAGTCTGATGCTCTCCAGATGTGGCCAGGCTGCAGCTGCCATCATCCCTGAACATTGGCCATGTTGCGGAGGGCTATGGGGAGAGGAGAGTCATAGAATCATAGAGTTGGAAGAAACCACAAGGGCCATCGAGTCCAACCCCCTGCCAAGCAGGAAACACCATCAGAGCACTCCTGACATATGGTTGTCAAGCCTCTGCTTAAAGACCTCCAAAGAAGGAGACTCCACCACACTCCTTGGCAGCAAATTCCACTGTCGAACAGCTCTTACTGTCAGGAAGTTCTTCCTAATGTTTAGGTGGAATCTTCTTTCTTGTAGTTTGGATCCATTGCTCCGTGTCCGCTTCTCTGGAGCAGCAGAAAACAACCTTTCTCCCTCCTCTATGTGACATCCTTTTATATATTTGAACATGGCTATCATATCATCCCTTAACCTCCTCTTCTCCAGGCTAAACATGCCCAGCTCCCTTAGCCGTTCCTCATAAGGCATCGTTTCCAGGCCTTTGACCATTTTGGTTGCCCTCCTCTGGACACGTTCCAGTTTGTCAGTGTCCTTCTTGAACTGTCCCAAGACCCCACGCTGGGGAAGGTTGGAGTCTAGCGCCCCGTAGCCCTTTCCTGTATTTCTAGGGCACTGTTGACACCTTGCAATAACTTGCTCTGCTTTGGTCTCTCTTTTGTCTCTCCCCCCAGGATGGAAGAGTGGTCTCGTCGAGAAGCTGAACGGAAAATTAAAGAGCGGGAGGCACAGGGGCTGCCTGTGCTTGACTCTAATTATTATGACCCCAGCAAAATTGTGCTGCCTCCAGAGGATGAGGAATAAGTTCCATGATGTCTGCCTGTCTGGCTAAGCTGAGAATAAACTTCCAAGATGATTTGTGTTTACTGCCAGCTTCTCTCTCTCTCTCTCTCTCTCTCTCTCTCTCTCTCTCTCTCTCTCTCGTGGGTTTGGAAAGGGAAAGTTCAGCCACCTAAAAGGGGTGTGTAATCTGAACAGTATAGAGTAGGCCAGGCCAGCCACCCCACTCTCTTGATGTTCTGCTTCAAGGGCGATTGCATTTGCTACATATCCCTGCTGCCAACATCCCAGCTGCTGTGTTGTCGAGATGCTGCATGTGCATGTTGTTATGAGGAAACACGACAATGAGCCCTGGGATGCTGGCAGACGCTGCACACAGTCAAGAGTTAGCCTGTGCGTTGCCTGTTAAGAAACAGGCTAATGCTGAAAAGGAGGGGGAAACATCAGCATTTGGACTCATAGCTGCTGTTGTCACGAAGGGAAATGGGAGGCCTGAGGGCTGCTTCGGTTTCGGCCAGGCCTTTCCTTGGCCCTGCCTTGGATATAGTAGAATTTGGCAGCACCACACACTCCTGGCTGAAGCCAGGCCTTGAGCAGATGGCCCTCCTGGTGCCTTGCGGTGGAGTGCTATATTTATCCTGTGTGTCGCTGCCCATCCTTGTATGTGTATCGACTGCGTATCTACAGAGCCTATCCTGTGTCCCTCTTGCTCAGTATTGTCAGGACTGGCCGTGAGTCTGGATTATAGCCCTCCAGGATCCCAAGACAAAAGCAGAGATGTGCACCATGTGGGGGGGATTTTGTTACCTTGCTGACTTTTTTGAAAGACACTTCCAGCAGAGCTCTTCCACCGTTTGCAGCTATGTCAGGGGCAGAAGTCCAGCAGATGAAGCTTTCCTGTGTCTGTGCCTCCATGCTAAAGTGGAACTGTGCCTGTTGGGTTTCTGCCTGTTGCAAAACTTTTTGGAAACGTTTAAACACTCTGACTGGCAGGGAGGGTGAGATTTAGCAACTCCTGCTAATCACAGAAGACAAATTTATGCCTGCAGAGTTTACAATTGACCATAGGAAATATGCACATTTTTTTATCTGTGTTCTTGAAATCAAGGGCACTTGTGGTTCTATTCCTGAATCTCTACCACCTGTTCTGTTTTTCAGGTATTCCTTTAGGGAGGAATCCCCCACCCCCCTTTCCCCATTAGTCATGTGATACACTGCCTTTCTTTCCTGGCCATAACAATAAAGCTGCGGTGACAGTCCTCCCTCCCTGAGTGCTGGTTGCTGGTAAATAATAGCATGGGAATGGATGGCCTTGAAGAGCTCTAGGGTTTTTTTGCAGTCACTTCCATGTGGTGGGGAAACGGCGGGGGTGGGGGCATGTTGCATTAGAGCAGAGCTCTGTTCCGTGGGCCACAGGACTATGGCAACCAGCAAAGCTTTCTGAGAGAAGAGCCTTTTGAGGTGCCCTGGTCACTCACCGCGGGCTTTTCTCCTGCGTTTGCATATAAACAATGCATCTCAGAAGATAGGGTGGACTCCTCCTGTCTCCTTCCTTTGCTGGAAATTATGGGGTGGACAGTCCTTTTCAAAAGCAGTACCCTCCCCTGTACCTTTACTGGATGGAGAGGGATACAAGGTGGTGGCTGGTTTGTGGTGTCCCCCCCCCCCATTGCACCAAGCAAAGAGGAACACCAGTGATGCTCAATCCTCACTAAATGCTTTTGCACCTGTTTGCAGGATCAAAGTCCTTCACTGTTGAAGAGGACGAGCAAATGGCAACCGTTTGAAGGAGCAGATGTGGGGAGGGTTGGGGGAGAATTTTCTAGAACCTATACCTGCCCTCTGTGCCTCTTTTAGCTGTTGAGTCCTCAGCTTTGTAATGCAGATAGTCTAGAGAAGGGATAGCCGATGGATCCTGCAATCCCTGACCACTGACCATGCTGGTTGGGGACAATGGGAGCTGCAGTTCAAAACATTGGCTAGCCCGTTGTAGAGCACAGCATCTTCCTCCTGCCACCCCCTGCGTATGAAACACCCACTTTCCTCTGTCCCAGATTTCTCTCTGCTCCCTGCCTCCATCTACCTGCCCCTGCCCCAAGGTACAGGTACAGTTCTAAGGCCAAGCACTTGGAGGGAGAAACAGCACCTTCCGGCTCCCCTTGCAGGCCAACTTCATTTGACACACCGCTGCAGCCTTCTAGTTACATAGTGCTGGCTAACATGAAGAAGAAAGTAGAGCCGGTGTGTGTGTGTGATGCTCCTCCCTGGTGATTCTGCCCCACTTCGATAGACCAAAGCTGGACTCCCAGCGGCTGCTTCACTGGGCTGCCGTTTGGCATGAGCCGTGGCCTCCTGGTGCTCAGCAATGCCTCCTTCCTCTGGGATGTTCTTTTGCCCTGTCTCCCTTCACACTTTATCACCAGACTTGGAAGCACCTGTCAAGACACACCCCTTGGCAGCCATTGCTTTCCCTCCCACTGCTGGGCGTGCCTTGCATCCCTTCTCTGCAGCCTCTCTGGAGTTAACATTTACACACACGGAGAGAGAGAGAAAGATGCAGTCTCATTTGAGTTTATTTTCCTCTCGCTTCCTGCTACAAGGAGCTTTGTTGAGCCGCCTCTCCGCTCCCCATAATGCCGTGCATGGCCAGAGCTTTCTCTGAGTTGCACATCTTTAAGGGTTTACAGCAGCGAAGAGAAGTCATTATCCTGTTGAAGGGAGGGAGGGAGGGGAGGGAAGAGAAGCAGCCTCAAAGAGCAGATGTGACTCACGCTCATCCTGGTGCTGACGCCACCCTCTGCAAGCAGGCAGTGGGAGGCTTGGGCAGAGCACTCTGGGGGCCCTGGCTTCCAGCCCCATACCTCCCCCACTTTGTCTGCTCTTTGACCTGAGCCTATAGCCTGGGAGTCTCCGGCTCCCCTGCCCCATCCAGAGCCGTAGCCGGGTGATCTTGCGCCCCTGGCAGAATGGGGTCCAGGTTGCTCCCCCTAGCCACAGACAAATTAGCTCTTCTTTCTGCCTCTCCTCCAACCCTGCACCCCCCATTCAATTCACCCTCTAAAACCATTTCTTATGAGGCAATAATCAATATTTATATTTATGGACATATTTTTAGCTGATTTTGTGCCCCCCCCATTGCCTGCGCCCCTGGCGGGTGCCCACCTCACCACCCCCTAGCTATGGCCCTAGCCCCATCAGGCACTAAAATTGCTCATTCTCCCTTCAGAGCTCCAGCCAGAACCCAGGAACTCCTTCCCTTCTTTGCTTTTCATCAGCATTCGACAGTCTCTCTGGGAATAGCAGTTCCTAAATCGGGTACGGCTGCTCCCATTCAGCAAATGGTGCTAATTTCCTTTCACAGCCCAAGCAGAGCTGTGATTGCATCTTGTCAAGTGTGCCGAGGTGTTCTGGACGGCTGTTCTCTTATTCGTTCCACCCCAGAGGTGGCTGCATCCTTCCGTATGTGTGACAGACAGTCCAAAGGAGGTGAACTGAGGAAGGGATGTAGGCTGGGGAGGAGAGGGGGGATGAGTTCCCCAACTTTGGGGTGGGGCGTTCATCCCTGTATTCTCAGTTAAAATTTGGTGACCATGCTAGGAGGGTCCAGGAAAGGGATTAGAAAGCTCTAAGCTGTCACTGGCGAAGTAAAGCCAAGTGAGATGCTGACTGGAGGGAGGGGCAGAGGAGCGTGGAGCTCTGAGCCCCTCGGGAGATTAAACTGTTATTAATATTTTGAAGAAACACTGATTCCCTTCTAATGCCGCTGTCGTGGCTGGTTTTTAAGAAAAATATGCAGCATGCTATGGCTGTTGTCTTTATCCTTCTCTTACCCCCAAGGAGCTTATAAGGTCCTCCCACCACCATCTATGTGTATCCTCACAACGACCTTGCAAGGTAAGTTAGGCTGAGATAGGTTGACTGCCTCACAGTCACCCGGTGAGCTTCGTAGCTGACCAGGAATTGAACCTGAGTCTTCCTGGTGCTAGTCTGACATTTAAGAGCTGTGGGGTGTGAGGGCACAATGCCAGGTCTGAGAATGCAGGAAGCAGGACTGGGGAATCTGCACCAAATATTGCCCTGTACAGCTGTGACCATTGGCCATGCTGACCAGTTCAGCAAGTGCTGGAGGACCACAGGTCCCCTGTCCTCTGGCCAGCAGAGAGCATGGGGTCCAAACAGAGATTGTCATTGGCTGCCCAGCATCAGCAGAAGAGAAGGACTTGCACCGCAGTTGGGAACGCAGTTTGCTCCCTGTGCTGCTTCAGGAGGAAGGGCAGGATCAGAATTCAGTAAACAACAAAGCCGTGAAGCTTCCCTTGAGCTGCTGATACATTCCTCTTTGGCCTGGATTATACTAGTTTGGCTACATGAGGAGCCGCAAAAAGGATCAGATGTAGATAACGCCCCACTTAAAGCCGCAAAGGGAGAGGGACTTGGCCCTGTCTGCTCTCCTGCTGGAACAAGGCCACATTTTGCTCTCTCTTAATGTATCCCAATGCTTGGCTCCTGCTATTCCAGCCCTTGGCTTTCCGACTTGTGACCTCCCTTAACCTTAGCCTCTGCTCCTCTTTCTTGTTCCTCTTTCTTGTAAGACGAGACCTGCAGGATTTGGCCAAAGGCCCATGCAGTCCCTCATCTTGGCCTCACTGTCCAACCAGCTGCCCAGGGGAAGCTCCCAAGCAGGACCTGAGTGCAACAGCGCACTCCCCACTGGGTGATTCCCAGGGACGGCTACTCAATGGCAGAATGAGTAGGACAGAGCTATTGGTTGCTTCTCCTCTTGCTTCCGCCTTCGTTCTTCCAGGAAGTGGGTTTGCTTAATAGCAGTTGGCGGGTTTGGGGTCAGAAGGCCGAGCTGCGCTCAGTGTGCCACAGGGCTGGCTTACCACTTTTTGAAGCAATTGAAGCGCATTGCCATGGGGAAAGTCCATTTTAAGTCCAGAGTTTTGACATTTCCTAATTGCCACTACCAAATAAGGCTGTGTGCCCAACCTGCATGGCCTAGGGCTTTGAGTAGAACCCAAGCGTCCTGCCACCCCCCTCCTTCCACAGCGGAAATTGTGTATCTCACACCCACAGAGGTTCCTGCTGCAGCGAATAGATTTGCAGATTACACATTCAGACAGACGTTGCTCTCGAGTTGGTGCCACTGTGGCACTTATGATGCACTTGTGCATGGGGTGAGGCACCATCACAAAGGTCTGCACACCCCTTAGGAAATATTCTGCACATGCACACATACTGCTCTTTCTGGGAGAAACTGCAAAAAAAACCAAACCACAAGTGCACAGAGTTAAACTCCCCCTGCTGATTTATAAGCCCAGGCTCCATAACACACCAGAGGTTTATGCAACTGCTGCAATAGAATGAATGCAAACAGGCCATTGCATATACCGTATGCACACACCTAAAGGAAATGCATTTGGTTCTAGAATTTTCCAGCTCTACAGCTCCATGCAAATAATCAGCTACATAAAAATGCACAGTTGTTTACAGAGAAGATATGGGAAGGCACCGAATTTCTTAGGAACAGTTGCATTAGTGCAGTCCCTGGTCATTTTGTCCCTTTCTCCCAGCTCCCATCACTTGCCTGTGCTCCAAGCCCCTTCCATGCATCCCTGTATCTTGCTATCCAGTTGTACCCCTTGATTTACCCGTCACTGCATGTATACAGACACACATATTTGTTTATTTGTTTCCAAGCTGCCTTCATAAGCAGAGTTCTCTGGTATGATGTTCACAGCCCACCATCCTGCCCCGGCTGTGTCCTGTGCCCTTTCCTTTGCTGCCACGGGGAGGAAGGGTTTGCGGGTGCTGACTTTCTGTTTCTTTTTACAGTGTAATGAGTCGAAGAGGGGGACCTTCAGGTGTCAGGCAGCCCCCAGCATGTCGCTTGACCTGTGTGATCAATATGCCAGATGGGAAGCAAAAACGGGGAGAAATGCCGGCAAACCAAGAAGCCTGTTACAAAAGAAGCAGAAATGGAGATGGTGGGGTGGGTGGGTGGGTGGGTGGAGAATATAAAGAGCAGCACAACAACACGATCACTCTTCTGATCTGGAGAAAAGCTGCTTGCTAATACCAAATATGAGAGGCAAACGCTGATCATAAAACAAAAGCCATCTATTGAGTCTTCAGAATTGACAATTCGCAAGAGCATACATTGATGTATCCCAAAACTTACTACACACAGAGAGAGTCTCTGTGACAGAAACGCACACAGAGGAGAAAGAGAGAGAGGTCTCTGATATAGTAGTCTAAAGGAAGGCAATACACTTTGCAGTTCCCAACTGGGATAACAGGACTATAACCTCCCCCCCCCTCCCACACAGGCAGCCCCACCTCTCCTTTGTGGTGGAAAAGCACAAATGCATCAGCAACCGGCTCGCAAACACAAACTTGCACCCGTTGGTCCTCCTCTTCCACAGCTGCGGTGGTCGGAGAGGAGCAAAGGGGCGCTTCGCTGCACGCCCGGGCAGCTCTGTAAATACTTGCCAACATACCAAACTCCCCCCCCCGCCCCCCGCCCGGCAGCCACAACCACCTGCTGTGCAAACGTCAGAGAGAAGCAGATGTAAAGGATGTGGCGCAGGTAAGTACAGGTCCCTTGAGGCAGGCAGAGCCACGAAGATGCGCAGCGACTGAGGGACCATTCTCGCATGTGCTGATGTGCGTGCATTTGCACGCACGCGCTCACACACACATGCAATATTTCACAGAGCAAGCACACTGCCTCTGACACAAACATACACACACGTCCACCCTCCCTCTTGCCCTCTCTTTGCCTAAATCACATGTCCCCAGCCTCGGGCTCTCCATGTGTTCCTGGGTCTCTCCTCCCTCGGCACCCCCCGCCCCAGCAGCCGCTCCCGCCCCTGTTTTCTTCTCCTTGGGCTCTTTGCCAGGCAGGCTGTGCTCACACACTCTGCCAGGGAGCGCAGAGGCAGGCAGCTCCGTGCCATGGCTGAGCCATCCCAAGCTGCCGACCCTGTGCCCCGTGGCAAGCTGTAACGTGGGAACTCATCCCGCCAGCCCCAGGAGGGGGAGGGACGCGCAGCTCCCCCCAGGTAGGAAGCGGGAGGGGGCAGCAGGAGGGCTGGGGGATGGAGGAGTTTGCATTTCGCGCAAGTACGCGGGAGAAGGATGCAGGAATGGATGGACCGCAGGTGGCGCGCAGGGCATGCATGGAGCTAAGATTGTGACTGGAGACTGGGGCGCAGGAGCGCAGGAACCAGAAGTTGGGATACAAAGGTGGGCTAGGATTCTGACCTGGAAATGGGAGGGGCAGCATGCTGGGTGCGCCACAGCTCAAGCGATTCCGTTCTTTAGACACCCAGAAAGTTTAGGAGCATTTTTGGGATGGGGCAGAAGTTCCCTCTGGGTTGAGGACAGGGCTGTGAGAAGAAGGCTGCACAGTAAAGGAGAAAGAGCAGAGGCGCTTTGGGTGCTGAGGGAAAGCGGTGAATAAAAGGCACTGGCAGCACCGTATAAGAGAGCACACGTGTACACAATCAGAAGAAAGGGGTTTTTAAAGCTCTTGCCAATGTATTTGATGCACTCAAACGCCTGCCAGGCAGTAGGAGCTTTGTAAAAGCTCATTCTACATCTCTCAAACACACACACACAGGCGAAAATGGACTACAATATAGCTGTATTGGTGTGTTTGTAATTATATATAATTTACACAGTAGAAGTGGGTTCAAACGTGTGTGTGTGTTTATGTATCCGCATTATTTTGAATCTTTTGTGTCTGTGAAAGATAATGCATCCAGGGATCTCTGAAAATGCATTCATGTGCACTAATGCATACGTATCTCCTGTTTGTATGCTTTTTCTATTGGTTGGTATATGACCACCTATGTGTCTTTGAGCAAGCACATGTGTGACTCAATAGACAATTGTTCTCACCTAGCTACATTTGTGTGCATGGACAGATAGATGTGTTTAGGTAGCATGTGCATGCAAGTCACAGGGTTCTTTCCAGTGCCTTGGCAGGAACTTTACAAGTGTGTGTGTGTGTGCTGCATTGCTCACAAGGTCTCTCTCTCACACACACACACCCCCACACCCCCCCACACCCCCCACAAGCATAGTCTTTTACTGCAATCTATTGGATTTAAAATAACAGTCATCAGCTACTACAGTTTATTACAGAAGAAGGATCACAAAATTCAGTTCTGGTGGTGGAGTCAGCATGGTATATGGGAAGTCCACTGGACTTCTGAGAATCAGTAATCCTCATGGTTCTGGAAAGATTATTTCAGGAGACCTGGGACATGATCTCAGTGGCCGGCTTCCTCCCTAACACTCCCTGCCCTTTCCTTCAAGAGTTTGAGATCCTCTCCCTTCCACCTCTTAGGAGTCCCATTTCTACACTGACTTCTGTTGCACTATTTTGAAAATAGGACAGACTACCTAGTGGACCTTGTCTCCTAAGACTCTGTTAGCGCTTCTGCTGATACCCTGTGGGTTCTGTGTAGCATTAACAACATCTGATTGATTCATTAGATCAAATAATATTTGCATTATCATGTGTGTGCCTACGTCTAAACTGTGTTGCACATTTTGTTCCAATAATTCTCAGTTGTCAATTATGATGCTTGGATGTGCAACAAACTGAGGTCTCCAATTCCCTAACCCCTCTGTTCTCACACAATTCTGCTTGTAGAGTTATATCAGGACTAAACATGCATGGAGAATAGGAAAAACCTGTTCTGTAACCCTTCTGGCACATAAGAGTGGTTGTAATGCCTTCTATTCCTTGTTAGGAGATCTTGAGCATGTGCCCTGTTGTGTGCGTGTGTGCTTAGACTTGTGAGTGTGCTGCACAACTGCATGCTGTAAGCGCATGGATTAAACTAACTCAGCTCTGAAAGAGGATAAGATCACAGGGGACTTTTGAATATATATTCTCCCTCTCCCATAATGCTGTGACTGCTCAGGATCACCCAATGAAATTGATTGGCAGTAGATTCAGGACAGACAAAAGAAAGCACTTGTCACATTATTAATTTACAGAATTCATTGCTGGAGGATAACGTGATGGTTCACTGTCACAGGTAGCTTTGAAGGGAGATCAGATGAATTCAGGGGGATAGATCTATCAAAGGCTAGTGGCCATGGCAGAAACGCTCCACAAAACCTCCATGTTCAGAGGCAGTGCACCACGCAAGGTCAGTTGCTGGGAGGCAAAATCAGGAGGGGGCTCGTGCCTTTGCCCCCGGTTTACGCATCTGCCTGACCGCTATGGAAAATGGGATGCAGGACTAAGTGGATTTTTGGTCAGGGCTTCCATTATGCTCTCATGAAGCATCTCCTGCCTGCTCAGTCCTGTGCTCCAGGTATGGAAATGTTAAAATTAATCTCATCCAAGCAGAAACATCCTTATATCTCCCCCATCCCTTTCCCCAAAGGCAGAGTTATGCAGTCTGGGGATCTTTCCTTGAAAACCCTTCTATCAAGTTGTGCGTATTTGCTGTGGAGGCACCAAATGGGACAATGATCAGCAGATCACTTACCTGGGATCACCTGGGTGGTAGAATAAGGATGGACCTTCTCACTGAACTTGGGAAATTAGGAACCAATTCTCTGGCATGGTCTCCAACTCTCTTGGACAATCCAATTTGCACCTTCTGTCCTTCGTGGGATAATGCATGTTCTCTCTTTCTTTTTCTCTCTTTCTTTCTGAGGCGTGCAAGGAAGTTAGACTCTCTGGTTTTTAGACAGTAGCCTGTGAGTGCATTCACACTCAGAGCCAGCACAACCTGTTAGGTGAAAATTAACTTTGCTTCCCCTTCCACCCTGGATCCTGGTTTCCTTCTCGACCTCATTAAAGCATTTCCCAGTCGCATTGTGCACTGACTGGTGTGATTCTACAGGGTTTCTGTAAGGATCTCTCTCAGCCCTGTCTGGAGGTGCCAGCTGCACTGAGCCTGAGGATGCGCTGCCTCTTAGCTGCCTCTCTTCCCCTTGGAGGGGTTTCCGATGAGCCTGGATTCTCTTGTCCGCAGCAGCAGCCCTGATGCCCTCCAGGTTCAGCCATCCCTGTTCCTGCTAGACCTTCTTCTGGACAGAATAACCCACACAGATCATGTACCCTGACTGGCTTTGCCACTGTGGCAATCTGGTCCAGGCTCAAAGCAGAGAAAGGTCGGGCAGGAATTGCCATGAGGAAGCTGCATTCACAAGTGGGGCAGCAGAGTGAGCAAGAGAGGAGCCGGACCCCGAGGCTCCTGATCTGGGACTAGGAACATGCCTCACACACATGGCGTGCGGAACATGTTTCCGATGAGGCATCTTGCTTAGGGGAAAAGGCTTAAGAGGTCAGAGATTTTTAGGTTGGAGGTGGGTGGGAAGACAACCAGCTGAGGGGTTTATAGCCATTTATAAAATTAGGAGTGAATGAGTTACTTTCTCTCAGAGCATCAGGCACAACATGCTCGCATGCCTTGGCCACCACAGATCTGACACCCACAGAGGAGAACTTTCCTGTCTCCTCCAAGGCTACCGTGCTTTTTGGGCTGAGTCAATTCTCACATTTACAGCTGCCAGTCAGCAAGTGTAGAGGAACCAAGTGTTGAGAAATGCAGACACATGTGTGAACCAGCCCATCTGCTGAAATTCAGGCCAAACCAAATGGAAAAACTTGTTCACATGACACAGAATAATCCATTGAGCACACCTGGCCCCCAAATTTATGGGTGTGGGTGTGTTAGCAAGCCCCCTCCAGCACCAAGCAGTCCCCACCTGCCCCACCCTGTACCCCCCACTGCTTCCCCTCCTAGGGCTGCCACTGCTGCAGTCGCCAACCTCAGCCTCCCCTTTGCAAGGGAAAGGCTTTGCCCAGCAGCCTTGCTGTAATGGAGCAGAGAACTGAGCATCCCCTTAGCCCATTTGAGCACTGTTAGCAGGTGAGGCCGGGAGCAAGCTGGAGCATGCCGGGAAGCTGGGGCCTGGAGCTGGACAACTCTTGGGGGGAGTGGCAGTGTCTGCTCTGCTGGACCAGGCCAAGGTGCTTGGCCCTGGCAAATGCGCACTGTGATGGGTCTTGCTGCCAGGCCTGGCTGTGCTGTTGTTCTGTTATTGTTTCGTAGTATCTGTAAATTTTATTTTTAGTACTGTATCTGTAAAAGTTATCCCAGGAGTTGGGATAGCTCAGTCAGTTGAGCGTGGGACTCATATTCTCAGGGTCATGGGTTCAAGCCCCATGTTGAACAAAATATTTCTGCATTGCAGGGTGTTGGACTAGATGACCCTTGGGGTCCCTTCCAACACTACAATTCTATGATTCTTTTATAAGCTGTCTTGAGAATGCCTGAAGGGCAGAGTATGCATTTGAGATATCAATGTTCTCTTGTGGTGGGGAATTGGAGAGGCTCTCCAGACCTTGTTGGACTCCAAGTCTCATTATTGCCAGCATGGCCAATGGCCAGGGATGATAGGCTCAACATCTGGAGGGCCAGAGGTTCCCCAGCCCTGGCTTATGGAAGTAATTGCCATGTGATACTAGGTTAAACAGCAAAGCAAATTAAGAACAGGACATCCATGGTCACAGGCTGATGATGATGATACCGTGAATGAAACTGCTGGGAACTGTATTCTGGAGTTTTGAGGTAAAGCGTGGATCACACCCAACTCAGTTTTTCCACTCTAATCCGGAGAGGCTGTTTAGTGTTTGGATCAACACCTGGAAGTCGGTGTCTGGATGAGGGAAAATGAACTGAAGATGAATCCTGAGGAGAGAACTGAGGAGATCTATTTGTCCAGGGCTAGGAGGACAGCATACCTGCCAGCACCCAAAGAAGCAAGTGTCTGGTTTGAGGTATCCCTCAATTCCAAATTTTCATTGGAAGCCCAAGTAGCAAGGAGTGCCTTAGCCCACTTCTGGTTGGTGCACCAACTAGGGCTGTTCCTGGACTGAGCTAGCCTGGCCTCAGTGACCTATCTGGGATAGATTACTGCAAAGCAGTCTATGCAGGGCTTTCCTTGAAGATGGTCTGGACACTTCAACTGTGCAGAATTCTGCTACCGGGCTGCCAGTGGAGCAACCTGTAGGGATTATGTAACACCAATTCCAAAATCTATTCACTGGCTGCCTGTGAATTGTTTTTGTCGTTTAGTTGTTCAGTCGTGTCCGACTCTTCATGACCCCATGGACCAGAACACGCCAGGCACTCCTGTCTTCCACTGCCTCCCGCAGTTTGGTCAAACTCATGCTGGTAGCTTCGAGAACACTATCCAACCATCTTGTCCTCTGTCGTCCCCTTCTCCTTGTGCCCTCCATCTTTCCCAACATCAGGGTCTTTTCCAGGGAGTCTTCTCTTCTCATGAGGTGGCCAAAGTATTGGAGTCTCAGCTTCAGGATCTGTCCTACCAGTGAGCACTCAGGGCTGATTTCCTTAAGAATGGATAGGTTTGATCTTCTTGCAGTCCATGGGACTGTCAAGAGTCTCCTCCAGCACCATAATTCAAAAGCATCAATTCTTCGGCGATCAGCCTTCTTAATGGTCCAGCTCTCACTTCCATGCATCACTACTGGGAAAACCATAGCTTTTACTATACGGACCTTTGTTGGCAAGGTGATGTCTCTGCTTTTTAAGATGCTGTCTAGGTTTGTCATTGCTTTTCTCCCAAGAAGCAGGCGTCTTTTAATTTTGTGACTGCTGTCACCATCTGCAGTGATCATGGAACCCAAGAAAGTAAAATCTCTCACTGCCTCCATTTCTTCCCCTTCTATTTGCCAGAAGGTGATGGGCCCAGTGGCCATGATCTTCGTTTTTTTGATGTTGAGCTTCAAACCATATTTTGCGCTCTCCTCTTTCACCCTCATTACAAGGTTCTTTAATTCCTCCTCACTTTCTGCCAGCAAGGTTGTATCATCTGCATATCTGCATTGTTGATATTTCTTCCGGCAATCTTAATTCCGGCTTGGGATTCATCCAGCCCAGCCTTTCGCATGATGAATTCTGCATATAAGTTAAATAAGCAGGGAGACAATATACAGCCTTGTTGTACTCCTTTCCCAATTTTGAACCAATCAGTTGTTCCATATCCAGTTCTAACTGTAGCTTCTTGTCCCTCATAGAGATTTCTCAGGAGACAGATGAGGTGATCAGGCACTCCCATTTCTTTAAGAACTTGCCATAGTTTGCTGTGGTCGACACAGTCAAAGGCTTTTGCATAGTCAATGAAGCAGAAGTAGATGTCTTTCTGGAATTCTCTAGCTTTCTCCATAATTCAGCGCATGTTTGCAATCTGGTCTCTGATTCCTCTGCCTCTTCTAAATCCAGCTTGCACTTCTGGGAGTTCTCGGTCCACATACTGCTTGAGCCTTCCTTGTAGAATTTTAAGCATAACCTTGCTAGCGTGTGAAATGAGTGCAATTGTGTGGTAGTTGGAGCATACTTTGGCACTACCCTTCTTTGGGATTGGGATGTAGACTGATCTTCTCCAATCCTCTGGCCACTGCTGAGTTTTCCAAACTTGCTGGCATATTGAGTGTAGCACCTTCACAGCATCATCTTTTAAAATTTTAAATAGTTCAGCTGGTATATCATCACTTCCACTGGCCTTGTTATTAGCAGTGCTTTCTAAGGCCCATTTGACTTCACTCTCCAGGATGTCTGGCTCAAGGTCAGCAACCACACTACCTGGGGTGTACGAGACATCCATATCTTTCTGGTATAATTCCTCTGTGTATTCTTGCCACCTCTTCTTGATGTCTTCTGCTTCTGTTAGGTCCTTACCACTTTTGTCCTTTATTATGGTAATCTTTGTATGAAATGTGCCTTTCATATCTCCAATTTTCTTGAACAGATCTCTGGTTCTTCCCATCCTGTTGTTTTCCCCTATTTCTTTGCATTGCTCGTTTAAGAAGGCCTTCTTGTCTCTCCTTGCTATTTTTTGGAAATCTGCATTCAATTTCCTTTATCTTTCACTATCTCCCTCGCATTTTGCTTGCCTTCTCTCCCCCGCTATTTGTAAGGCCTCGTTGGACAGCCACTTTGCTTTCTTGCATTTCCTTTTCATTGGGATGGTTTTCGTTGCTGCCTCCTGTATAATGTTACGAGCCTCCATCTATAGTTTTTCAGGCACTCTGTCCACCAAATCTAAATCCTTAAACCTGTTCCTCACTTCTACTGTGTATTCATAAGGGATTTGATTTAGATTGTATCTTACCGGCCCAGTGATTTTTCCTACTTTCTTCAGTTTAAGCTTGAATTTTGCTATAATAAGCTGATGATCCGAGCCACAGTCAGCTCCAGGTCTTGTTTTTGCTGACTGTATAGAGCTTCTCCATCTTTAGCTGCAGAGAATATAATCAATCTGATTTTGATGCTGCCCATCTGGTGATGTCCATGTGTTGTATTGTTGGAAAAGAGTGTTTGTGATGACCAGCTTCTTCTCTTGACAAAACTCTATTAGCCTTTGCCCTGCTTCGTTTTGATCTCCAAGGCCAAACTTGCCAGTTGTTCCTTTTATCTCTTGATTCCCTACTTTAGCATTCCAATCCCCTATAATGAGAAGAACATCCTTCTTTGGTGTCATTTCTAGAAGGTGTTGTAAGTCTTCATAGAATTGGTCAATTTCATTTTCTTCAGCACCAGTATTTGGTGCATAAACTTGGATTACTGTGATGTTAAAAGGTCTGCCTTGGATTTGTATCGAGATCATGCTATCATTTTTGAGATTGGATCCCAGTACAGCTTTCGCCACTCTTTTGTTGACTATGAGGGCCACTCCATTTCTTTTACGGGATTCTTGCCCACAGTAGTAGATATGATGGTCATCTGAACTGAATTCGCCCATTCCCATCCATTTTAGTTCACTGATGCCCAGGATGTCAATATTTATTCTTGCCATCTCATTTCTGACCACATCCAACTTACCCAGGTTCCAGGTTCCTATGCAATATTTTTCTTTACAGCATTGGACTTTCCTTTCGCTTCCAGGCATATCCGCAACTGAGCGTCCTTTCGGCTTTGGCCCAGCCGCTTCTTCCGCTCTGAATCTACTTGTGCTTGTCCTCCGCTCTTCCTCAGTAGCATGTTGGATGCCTTCCGACCTGAGGGGCTCATCTTCCAGCGTCAGAACTTTTATATGCCTGTTGTCTTTGTCCATGGAGTTTTCTTGGCAGGGATACTGGAGTAGCTTGCCGGTTCCTGCTCCAGGTGGATCACGTTTGGTCAAAACTCTCCACTATGACCTGTTCATCTTGGGTGCCCTGCTCGGCATCGTTCATGGCTTCTCTGAGTTATTCAAGCCCCTTTGCCACGGCAAGGCAGTGATCCATGAAGGGGACGTGATCCATGAAGGGGCCTGTGAATTACCTTGCATTATTTAAGATATTGCTATTAGCCTCTAACTATGGGACGTGGGTGGCACTGTGGGTAAAACCTCAGCTCCTAGGACTTGCCGATCGCATGGTCGGCAGTTCGAATCCTCGCGGCGGGGTGCGCTCCCGTTGCTCGGTCCCAGTGCCTGCCAACCTAGCAGTTCGAAAGCACCCCCGGGTGCAAGTAGATAAATAGGGACCGCTTTATAGCGGGAAGGTAAACGGCGTTCCGTGTGCTGCTCTGGTGCCGGTTCGCTGGAGCAGCTTCGTCACGCTGGCCACGTGACCCGGAAGTGTCTGCAGACAGTGCTGGCTCCCGGCCTCTAGAGTGAGATGAGCGCACAACCCTAGAGTCTGTCAAGACTGGCCCGTACGGGCAGGGGTACCTTTACCTTTACCTTTATTAGCCTCTAAAGCCCTGAACGACTTGGGACCCAGGTACCTAAATGGATGTCTGTCCCTATCCTGTTCACCACGTGCCATGGGGTCAGCTGGAGAGATCCTGTTTGCAGTCTCACCCCCACCCCTGAGACACTAGGAGGGTGACCTGTCCCATCAGGGCATTTTCTGTGGTGGCTCCCCAGTTCTGAAACTTCTTCCTTGGGTATCGAAACTAAAGATTGTTTTATTTCACCAGGCATTTGGTTGAAG
Source organism: Podarcis pityusensis (assembly GCF_964106645.2). Lineage (NCBI taxonomy): Eukaryota > Metazoa > Chordata > Lepidosauria > Squamata > Lacertidae > Podarcis > Podarcis pityusensis. Next base: position 740,845 of record NC_138042.1, read on the forward strand.
AGTATTTACTATTGTATTTAACTGATCTGCTACTCTCTTGTCTACTCTGTAGCTCATGGAATTTTATTGATTTTATAGTAGTTTTATTTATGTTTCTTTTTTTGTTTCCCATTTACACACATACATTTTCACGCCTGTTGTAAGTCATCTTGGGCTCCATATTTGAGGGAAAGTGTGGCCTTCAAGGCACACTCGCATCATATATGCAAAGCCCATGGCTTCCCTGCTCCCAATAATCCTGGGAACTGTAGTGGATTAAGGGTGCTGGGAATTATAGCTCTGTGCAGGGTAAAGCCATGACTGTTAAAGTGGTATAAATGGGCTTTCCATGTATGGTGTGGATTTGACTTTGTCTAACAAACAAATTATTCAATTTTTCTTTTAGGATCTAGGACTCAGATGGGAATTTGAACAGAATATAGTCATAGAAAGTAGTTCTGGTTGTAGCAATAGGCACTCATTGCACTTAGAAAATGAAAAATACTTCACAGACATTACCTGAGTAATCCTTACAACTATTCTGTAAGATAGGTCAATATTATAATCCCCACTCTGAACAAGGAAGGGAATGAGGTTAAGGCCAGAAATAAACAACAGCCTGTTATTGTTTTTCCAGAGAGCTGAAGGCAGTTTGAAAGAGAGACCACTATTCACTTTTTTAAAGAAGAGAATAAAAATATAAAATTGAAAGATTTGTTAAATTACTTTCTTATTGCTGCAAGTCCACCAATTGCCCAAATATGGAAAACATAGTCTGAAATAAACACCTCATTGTGGTGGAGTAATATATGGAAAAATGCAGGACATTAAAAACTTATATGGTACACCCATTTTTTAAAGGAAAAACACATTGTCTCAGTTTGGTGGGATTTATGTAAATAAATACATTAAAAAAGAAAAAATACATTTGTCTCTTCTTGACGTAGGTGACCCTGTGGTCTAAACCACAGAGCCTAGGGCTTGCCGATTGGAAGGTCGGCAGTTCAAATCTCTGTGATGGGGTGAGTTCCCGTTGCTCGGTCCCTGCTCCTGCCAACCTAGCAGTTCAAAAGCATGAAGTGCAAGTAGATAAATAGGTACCGCTCCGGCGGGAAGGTAAATGGCGTTTCCGTGTGCTGCTCTGGTTCGCCAGAAGCGGCTTAGTCCTGCTGGCCACATGACCTGGAAAAACTGTCTGCAGACACATGTTGGCTCCCTCAGCCAGTAAAGCTACAACCCCAGAGTCGTCTGCAACTGGACTTAATGGTCAGGGGTCCCTTTACCTTTACGAGCCTCTCATGAAATTTGGGATAAGGACACCTAATTGCTTGAAAAAGTTTCTTGATGTAATATAGAGCCTTTTATTATTGGTACTCCTTATGTCTCTGATAGTTTCAGTTGTGGGTCTATGTTTCTGTATATTTTTAAAGTCATATGTGCCACACTTCTTGCTCTCATTTCTTATGACTGTACTCTCCACTTACCTGTCTGCATCTTATTGCAAATATCTGAATAAGCAGCTTTATCATTTCTTCTTGTGAATATAACATCCTATGTCAGCCTTGGTTTGGTTTGGTTTAGTTTTTATGTGTTTGTCTCATGAAGTTTTATTTTGTTATCAGAAAAAAAGAAAAGAAAAGAAAAGAAAAGAAAAGAAAAGAAAAGAAAAGAAAAGAAAAGAAAAGAAAAGAAAGAGGGATCACTATTCGTAGTGTGTGCATTTCCCCTACTTCTGCTTCTGGTAAACAGGTTTGGGAGATTTTTGGCATTGTTTGGAAAGCTTGCAACACCTGTTCAAACCAAAAGGACAAAGGAAATATATGAGTGCACCACAAGGAGCAAAACCAACTAGAATCCCACTATTAAGTCTCTTCAAAACTTCTGTCTGTCCCATCTTAGAGAAGGTGGTTTCTTTAAGGCTATCTGGTGAACTTATGGCAAAAGGTGGGATTTGAAACTAAAGATTTGGCTAGCTTGGTTAAGGAGGTTAGAAAGGAAAATATGCACCACAATCTTGGAACAGTAAGAGATCTAAGGGGTCTCAGCATCCCCCTTGGGTTTGGCTCTCTTGGAACAAAGGTCACTGCAGGCATCTGGTGTTTCCTGCTACATTAGGAGGGGTTTTCTACACATAGACATATAGGCTGAGCAGTTGGAAGAAACCATGGCATTAATATTCCTATTGATCCTGTCTAAGCAGGAGATAACCAGAGCATGCACCACTCTGGCCAGACGGTCTGCGGGCAGGGAGGGTCTCAGCCTGCGTACCAGATGGAGCTGGTAGACAGCTGCCCTGGACACAGAATAGACCTGCCCCTCCATGGACAGCTGTGAGTCCAAAATGACTCCCAGGCTGCGCACCTGGTCCTTCAGGGGCACAGTTACCCCATTCAGAACCAGGGAGTCCCCCACACCAGCCCGTCCCCTGTCCCCCAAGAACAGTACTTCTGTTTTGTCGGGATTCAACCTCAATCTGTTAGCCGCCATCCATCCTCCAACTGCCTCCAGACACTCACACAGGACTTTCACCACCTTCACTGGTTCCGATTTAAAAGAGGTAGAGCTGGGTATCATCTGCATACTGATGAACACCCAGCCCAAACCCCCTGATGATCTCTCCCAGAGGCTTCATATAGATGTTAAAAAGCATGGGGGAGAGAGAGAAAGAGAGAAAGAGAGAAAGAGAGAAAGAGAGAAAGAGAGAAAGAGAGAAAGAGAGAAAGAGAGAAAATCGGGGGATGCATTAGGAGAAAGCTGGCATACAAATAGAAAATCCTATTATCTGATTCTGCATATTAGTTGTTGTCTGCTATATTTGTGGTGAATACTGAAGCACATCCACTAAATACAGTTTTCTTGTTCTGGTACCAGATTCCACACACCGCCTACAATATAGAGAACTTGAAATGTTTGTAATATTTAGCAATTAAATGTACATTTTATTTAATATTTATTTCATAAAATTTATACGTTGCTTGATTGCAAGAAAAGAAAAGAAAGAAAATCAACCCACAAATTGGTTTACAAAAAGATAAAACAATAAAGCCAAGAAAAATGTACAGCCCGACTTCAAATCATATAAAGTCAAAGGCCAAGGTCCCTGCTTGTTTACTTAGGACCATCGATGTTCATGGCACTCTATAGATGCCGGGGGGGGGGGCGGGGGGCAACTACCATGTGATATTTGTTTTGTTTTCCTCCAAGAGCAGTCAGCAGCGGCACCTGCAACCCCTGCCGTGTGATATGCCAAACCGCATTTGAAAGAGGGTGCAATTTCAAAAGCAGTAAGTGTTGCAGCACGCGAGAGGTCAGATGTTTCAAAGAAGAGAGAAAAGGCTTTAGAATTCCAGTTTGGTTAGATACAGCTTCCTTGTATGAACCTGAGAAGTTCTGGGAGATTTCCTTCCCATTGTCTCCAAGATTCATGAATGGGACATGCCACTGATCATCCTTCATAGAAGGGTTTTCATGCTGTCTCCTCTGTGGCCCCAGCAGAAGGTGGCGCTCTCCCGCCCAGTGCAAATGGGGTAGCCAAGGAGGTACCTCTGTCTGTGTGTGCATGCATAAAGATGTATAGGAGGGTAGCTAGTAAGGGAGCCCAGGTTTGGAAGGGATCTCCTGTGCCATGGGGTGCCTTGGCCACCCTTGTATCCCAGGGTTTATGTTTTCCAGTGGAGTCATAACATGCCTAATGAAGAGGTCCCCCTGCGTAGTCACAAAATACAGCCATCTGCTTACAATATACTTACTGGTTGTGCTGGTATGCAGATTTGCATTTCTGTCTCCAGTGGGGATGTGTGTGTGTGCAAAATATCTATATACAGATGCACCACATTATGTGTGTTCATTCTGAGATCCGGCAACTGTTTGTGGCTTGGTGCCTCAGTGCACCCTCCCTTGGGTTTGTGACGTGGCGTTTCTGCAGCTAAGCATGGTTGCTTATGCCTATCTGCATGTAAATTGCTTTTTTGTCCGTGAGACACTTGCGCTGCCTGAGCCTGGTGTGTGCGCAGAGGCATGCCCTCAGTGGTGTGTGTGCACTTTGTGGGGCATGTGAATGTGGCACTGGCACAGATGCCAGTCTTGACACAGATGTTCACGCTGTGTGGCCGTTTGTGTGCCTGAGCACCCCCTCCCCTGCACCTTGGCACTTTGACGGAAAAACTCACAGGCACTCCTTGGTTCCCTATCCGTGTGTCAGGTGGGCCTCTACTGGTTTTGCATCTCCTGTTGCACATAGTTACACAGCTGTGTAAACAAGACAAGGGAGGGTGTGAGCAAGTGCCTGCCTGTGTCTCCTGCTGGATGTGCCTGGGCCTTCCTTCCATTCTCGCCTGTTAAGTTACCTGACACTAACGGTGCTTTACTGGGTTGCCATGGCAATGCCTGCCTTCTTGGAGGTTACAGCCTGGATAACAGGGTTACGAGAACTTCCCACAGGCTCTCTCTCTGGCAGCAACAGGTTCTGAGCAGCTGAGGCTGAGAAACCCAGAGGAGGGAGGGGGTCTTCAGCAGGAAACGTTGAGGGAGGTTGTCTGATGGGACAGGGGCAGCAGAAGAAGAGAGGGGCAGGGGTGGCTGCACAATCTTTTGTCTCCATCTAAGCAGCAGTCCACCCTCAGAATCGTATGCAGACTCTGGCTGCCCTGTGGGGATCATCACATCAAAAGCTCCTCTGATCTCCTCTCTTCCTTCCCTTCCTTATTCTCTCTCCTGCGCTCCCTCTTCTGCAAATTCATCCCTGGCGGCTGTTTCTCCAGGTTCCTTCATGGTTTTTTAAGAGGGTACAAATAATTTTTTCACCTTCTCCTCTGCTTCTTCTGGTCATAAAGTGATGAAGCTATCAGTCCCCAGATGTGCGCATACACCGCAAGCAGCCATGCACACTCCCTCGTCCCAAGCCACACACTGTGATCACCCCCCCATAAAACCCACAGCTGGGGATGAGCTAATTGTCTTCCAAGTGTGGCACTGCCCCCTCGTGGCATGTGAGCAACTCCACAGCCACCCCTAGGAACTTTGTAGAGAGGAGAGCGTTGTGTAATCGTTGTGACAGCAGAGCGATGGAAACAGAGAAATGCTTTCTGCTTCAGCGTCCCAAATATGGTGAAGTGCGCGAAAGAGATTCTGCACATGCAGCCGCAGACGATGTCTCGCTAGCAAGCAATGGAGGAGAAACTGTGCCTTAGTCTGGCGGAAAGAGAGGAAGAGCGGCATTTCTCCGAAGCCCCTCATTTGAGCTTCATTTTTAAAAACTATTCCTTTTCATTATATCTCTTTTGCTCCTGATTTCCACCCTGGGCTTCTGTGGCTGCCCGGAATGGGTACAATGGAATCTGCACTCTATTGTACGCCCATCAAACTTAACAATGAAATGCATCCGAACAAGCTGTGTTGTCCTAGCTTTCCCCAAGATTGCCTCAAAAAGCAAAACGCAGGAGGCAAGGAGAAGATGCATCTTCCAGTACTAGATCTGCCAGTATTGTCCCTGGACATTTCAACATCAAAAGATGAAAATCCAAAAGGCTTCTTCTCAATCCCCTGACACTCTGCTGTTAAAAAATAAACAGCAATTTGTGGTAAGACACAGCCTAAGAGGGACATCTCTCTCTCTCTCTCTCTCTCTCTCTCTCTCTCTCTCTCACACACACACACACACACACACACACACACACAGCCACCCCAGACATCCTTTTTATTGTGTATTCACGATGATATGTGCTTGTGGTGATATCCACACTTTCAGTGTTTCTTCCAACAAGGGCAAGTGCTGGAACATCCTGCTGAAATCCTGTGACTTGCCACAAAAGTTCTGGTTTATACTTTGTCTTTCTTTCCTTGTGCCCCTCCAGAGGGCAATAAGATGGTAGCATTTGGGATCATGGAACAATAAATTGGGCAGAATGATATGTAGACGGTCCAATATGCCCACCCCTAAAGCACTCTTAGTGCATCCATGGCATGTTGCCATCTGGAGAAGCCCAATCATTGCACATGCAGAAGATGATGGACAGGCTGTTGTGAATTACTGCAATGCTGGGAGAGCAGCAGTGTAGAGAAGGACAAGCAAGGCAGGCCCCATGACAGAGGGAGCTCCACCCTTCAACACCACAACTACCAGTCCTTGCTCCCAAGCATCTGCTGTCTGAGGTTGCTGCCTCACTCTGCCCAATGGTAGGGCCAGCTCTGACTGAAAATTTGGAGTAACTGTGCTCCAAATTTGCTACCTGAGGCTGGGCTTGAGAGCTGAACATATTTCCTTGCCAAAAGTGGAAAGTTTGTAACCTAAAATGGGAGATGGAAAATTGCTTGCATGAGATGCAACAGTTGCCTGCAACATTTCTCCGGTGAAAATAGGGACATCCAATTCCATAATGATAATTTTACTAGTTATACCCCACACATCTTCCTGGGTTGCCCCAGCCACTCACTCTTGGCAGCTTCCAATATATATAAACATTTAAAAACATTAAGAAATTCCCTATACAGGATTGCCCTCATACGACTCAGGAGTTGGATAACTCCAAACCCTCCAACATTTATCTGATGAAAATAGGGAAGTCCTTTTTTAAAAAAATAATAATATTTATTATTTTTCCAAAAACTTAGACATTAAAAAGAAAAACAATACAATACAACACAACAAATCAACAAAAACAAAACAAAAACAATAAAATAAATCAAACAATTTCGTTATCTCATCTTTCATTCACTTATTTCCACGACCTCCTCACACCTCCCTTTTTGTATTCCACTTCTGTTAATTATTTCAGCAATTCCTTTCCATCTTCCTCTGTTTTCTATCCTATAATTATCTTAACTCATTCTAACCTTATTTTTTCCTTTAATGCTCTATTAACCTATCTGTACTTAATTCCTTATAACATTTCTACTAAAGCCATATAACTTCATTCCAACATTTTTCTAATTCATTAATTTTACAGTATTTCTGTAAATAGTCTTTAAACTTTTTCCAATCTTCTTCCACCGACTCTTCTCCCTGGTCTCGGATTCTGCCAGTCATTTCCACCAGTTCCATGTAGTCCATCAACTTCATCTGCCATTCTTCCTGGGTGGGCAAATCTTGTGTCTTCCAATACTTCGCGATGAGTATTCTTGCTGCTGTTGTTGCATACATAAAAAAAGTTCTATCCTTCTTTAACACCAATTGGCCGACCATGCCCAGGAGAAAGGCCTCTGGTTTCTTCAGGAAGGTATATTTAAATACCTTTTTCATTTCATTATAAATCATCTCCCAGAATGTCTTAATCCTTGGGCATGTCCACCAAAGGTGAAAGAATGTGCCTTCAGTCTCATTACATTTCCAACATTTATTTTCGGGCAAATGGTAAATTTTTGTAAGCTTGACTGGTGTCATGTACCACCTATAAATCATTTTCATTAAGTTTTCTCTTAGGGCATTACATGCCGTAAATTTCATACCTGTGGTCCATAACTGTTCCCAGTCAGCCATCATTATATTATGTCCAACATCTTGTGCCCATTTAATCATAGCTGATTTCACCGTTTCATCCTGAGTGTTCCATTTCAACAGCAAGTTATACATTTTTGACAAATTCTTAATTTTGGAATCTAGCAATTCTGTTTCCAATTTTGATTTTTCCACCTGGAAACCAACTTTTTTGTCCAAATTGTATGCCTCCATTATTTGATAATAATGGAGCCAATCTCAGACTTTATTTTTCAATTTTTCAAAGCTCTGCAATTTTATTCTGTCTCCATCTTGATCCAGAATTTCCCAATATTTCGGCCATTTGGCCTCCATATTGAGTTTTTTCTGTGCCTTCGCTTCCATTGGTGACAACCATCTTGGGGTTTTCTTTTCTAACAAATCTTTATATCTTATCCATACATTAAACAATGCTTTTCTAACAATATGATTTTTAAACGCTTTATGTACTTTTACCTTATCGTACCACAAATATGCATGCCAACCAAATACATTATTGAAACCTTCTAGGTCCAACACGTCAATGTTTTCAAGTAGCAGCCATTCTCTCAGACAACAAAAAGCAGCTGATTCATAGTAAAGTTTAAGGTCTGGCAGGGCAAATCCACCTCTTTCTTTAGCATCAGTTAATATCTTAAATTTTATTCGAGGCTTCTTGCCCTGCCAAACAAATCTGGAAATATCTTTCTGCCACTTCTTGAAACAATCCATCTTATCCAAAATTTGTAATGTTTGAAACAAAAACAACATCCTTGGCAGCACATTCATTTTTATCACAGCAATTCGGCCTAACAATGATAACTTCAAATTTGACCATATTTCTAAATCCTTTTTCACTTCAATCCAACATTTTTCATAATTATCCTTAAATAGATTTACATTTTTAGCAGTCATGTTAACCCCTAAATATTTCACTTTCTTAACCAGCGTTAGTCCTGTCTCTTCCTGGAACTTCTCTCTCTCATTCACAGTTAAATTTTTCTCTAAAACCTTAGTTTTCGTCTTATTCAGCTTAAAACCTGCTACTTGCCCAAATTCTTGAATCAGTTCCAATACCCTTTTTGTACTAAATTCTGGTTCCTGTAGGGTCAATACTAAATCATCAGCAAATGCTTTCAGTTTATACTGTTTAGCTCCCACTTGTATACCTTTGACCTCTTGGTCCTTTCTTATCATGTTTAACAAAGCCTCAAGGACCGATATAAAAAGCAGTGGAGAAATTGGGCAACCTTGTCATGTCCCTTTCTCAATCTTAAACTCTTCTGTCACTACATTGTTCACAATTAATTTTGCCTTTTGTTCTGAATAAATTGCACCTATACCATTTTCAAAACCTTGACCTACCCCCATACCCTGTAGATTCTTCTTCATAAAGCTCCAGGAAATGTTGTCAAAGGCTTTCTCCGCATCCACAAATATCAAGACAGCCTTAGTATTAATATTCACTTGAAGTTTTTCTAAAATATTAATTATATTCCTCATATTGTCAGACAAATGTCTGCCCGGGAGAAAGCCCGCTTGATCTTTATGAATTTCTTCTACTAACACCTTTTTTAATCTTTTGGCCAAAATGTCTGCAAAAATTTTATAATCCACATTTAGCAGCGATATGGGGTGGTAGTTCTTGAGCTGTGTCTTTTCAGTCTCTGTTTTCGGTATAAGTGTAATGTAAGCTTCCTTCCACGACTCTGGTGCCTTCCTTCCTTTCAATATTTCATTACAGACTTCCTTCAATGGTTGTATTAACCAATCTTTCAAAGATCTGTAATATCTTGAAGTCAAACAATCTAGTCCTGGAGATTTACCTAATTGCATGTTCTGGATAGTCCCTTCCACCTCCTGATCCGTTATTTTGTAATTCAACATTAGTTGTTTTTCTTGAGAGATTTTGTGTAGTCCATTTATTTTCAAAAATCGATCAATGTCCATTTCTTTCTGCTTCTCCTGTGTATAAAGTTGTTTAAAATACCTCTGGAAACACTTCCTAATCTCCACTGGGTTCTGTATATTTTTTCCTTCCACTTCCAAATTCGTGATAGTATTGAGTTTTTGTCTTTTTTTCATTTGCCAGGCCAACAATTTCCCACATTTATTTGCCGATTCAAATGTCTTTTGCCTCATCTGTTTAATCTTCCATTCTATTTCCTGATTCATCAGCTTCGCATATTGTACTTGATATAACTTTATCTCTTTCAGAATCTCCTGTGACTTTGGTTTTGCTCTCAGTTTCTTCTCTCCTTCCTCTATCTTTCCCAGGATTTTGTCCTTTTTTTTAATTCTGAGTTCTCTTCTTAATTGCATTCTGTTGTATTAGGAATCCTCTCATCACCGCTTTGCTTGCATCCCAAATTACTCTTTTTTCCACTGTAGTGTTCATGTTTATCTCAAAGTAATCTCTTAGGGTTTTTTGGGCCTTCCTGGTCACCTCTTCATTCCTAAACAAAGTATCATTCATCCTCCATCTGAAGGAACCACTTGGCATCAATTTCATTTCCATCTTCACCGCATTATGGTCAGAACAAGTTTTGGGGCCAATCTCCACTTTGCTGATCTTCGGAGCCAATCCCCTGGTTACCCAGATTTGGTCAATTCTTGTCCATGTCATTTTAGCCTCAGAGAAGAAAGTTCCCTCTCTTCCCAGAGGGTTCTTCATGTTGGGATACTGCCAGGAGACAAAGTCCATCATGGCCCCAAGCCATCTGCCGGACGATCCATCGATCTTCCGTAGGCACGCAGTATCAGCAATTAGCGACATGAGTTTCTAGAAGATATCTTGCCACATTCCAGAGCTCATGCACACTCTTTATCAGCAGATAATGCACAGCAAAAGTCGCACTCAGGAGAGCATTATTTACAAGTTTATTCAGCGTTGATCAGAACACAGAAAAACATGACTGCCTGCTTTAGTGTCTACGACACAGAGAGAGAAAACGAAAGCAACAGAAAACATAAACATCCTGTGAACAGGAAATGCGCAGACTCTGACTCACAAAGCCTGCTCCCTTTTAAGGTGGAACGGAAATATCCTAACATCCTCCCCCTTTCCGTGTAACCTGTAGTACCTGTGGTTCAACCCAATTGCAACCTTTGTACGTAAACCTTAAGTTGTTCTCTGTTAACAACCTTAGACAACAGTTCAGCAGGAATTTCATTTCCTGGCATGTAGGACACCTGAATGAGTCCTTTCTGAATACACTCTCTTGCACGATGTAGCTTAATTCGCAAGTACTTGGTCCTTTGCTTGCAACTCTCTGAGTTCAGCAAAGCCAAACAGGATCTATTGTCTTGATACACTTGTACAGGACATTTCACAGAAACTCCGATGTCCTTAAACAGTTGCATCAACCATTCACAATCCATGAGTGAAAATGACAGAGCATTGAGTTCCGCTTCACAGGAACTTAGGCTCACTGTCGTCTGCTTTTTGCACAGCCAGTCAAACAGACAGTGGTTGTACATGTAGCATACTCCAGAAGTGCTTGTACCATCCGTGGTGTCAATTCCAAAACTTGCATCTGCAAAGATTTCAAGACCTCCAGTCTTCTGACTGGTGAACCTCAGCCTGTAGTGCAAAGTCCCTTTCAAATAGCAGGCTATGCACTTCAGAGCTTTCCAATCCTGAACAGTAGGATTGTTAGCATGTCTGCTAAGCAGGTTAGTGCTTACAGCTATGTCAGGTCTTGAACATCTAGCAATGAAATTCAACTTGCCTAGAATGCATCTGTACAGCGTTGTGTCAGAAAACGCTTCAGCAGTACTGTCTACCTGGTAACCTGTCACCATCGGTGTGTCTGCTGGGTTTGCATCAACCAAATTCAACCTGGTTAATACATCAGCAATTTTCTGTGTTTGGTGTACCAGAAAATTACCTGCTTGGTCCCTCTCCACCTGCAGAGAAAGATAGTTGGATACCTCACCAAGATCTTTCATGTCAAAGTGCTCCTTCAGTTGAGCTAGGGTGCTTTGGTACAAAGCCTGATTCTTCCAAAACATCAGAAGATCATCAACAAAACATAAACAATACAGTTTGTTTTGCCCCTCCTCCTTGACAAACACACATGGATCAGCTTTGCCCTGGTGAAAACCTAGAGAAAGCAATGTCTCAGTGAGCTTTGTGTTCCAACACCTGGCACCCTGCTTGAGACCATATAAGGATTTCCACAGTTTACAGACCATTCCCTTCTGTATCTGCATCCCGTCTGGTGGAAGCATAAACAGCTCCTCCCCCAAAATCCCGTACAAAAAAGCTGTATTAATGTCATGATGGGAAACATGCAGTTTCTCCTCCGCAGCAATCTTGAGCATCAGCCGAATGCTCTCATATTTGACGGTGGGTGAGTAGGTCTCGTGGTAATCCTGTCCTGGTACCTGTGAAAAACCTCTGGCAACCAATCTGGCTTTGTGTCTAACTACCTTGCCATTCTGGTCTGTCTTGGCCTTGAAGACCCATTTGCTGCCAACCAGTCTCATCCCTGGGACTACCGGTACCAGTTCCCAAGTTTGGTTCCTATTCAAGGAATCAACTTCAGCCTTCATGGCATTAAGCCAAGGCTCAGCATCTTCAGAGGTTAACTCCTGAACCTCTTTGAAGCTTGAAGGTTCCCACACCTTCTCTGAGCTACTAAGAACAGCAGTTGCTGTCTTAGCAAACTCATCAGCAAATCTCTTTGGAGGTCTGCCCTTTGTGGCTCTTTCAGATCTGCATACTAGACGCAAGTCTTCTGGACTCATCTCCTCCTTCTTAGGAGAAAAGTGACCAATGGTGAACAGTGGTTCTTCCAGTTCATTGTCAGACGCATCAGATGGTCTGACTGAGGCCTTTGCGCTCTTGTAGTCTGCTGTGTCATCACTGTCACTGACATCAGCAGCAGCGCCGCCCACTGAACTGGAATCCGAACTCTGATCATCATCGTCATCATCATCCTCAGCAGCTTCCTCAGCTTTAGCTGCTTCTTTGACATCACCTTCATCCTCCTCTGGGTAACTCTGGAAAATTCCCACATTTTCCCCCCACTTAGGATTGTACTCAACACTCTTTGTGAACTTAATGGACTTAGAGTTGGTCATCCATACCCTGTATGCACCTTTTTCGTACCCCATGAACAAACCATGTGCCCCACGCTTCCCAAGCTTGTTGCTCTGTGGGGTGTGTACCCACATGTCAGAACCAAAGATTCTCATGTGTTTGATGTTGGGTTTCTTACCAAACATCTTCTCATAGGGGGTACAACCAATAGGTGATGACAATCTGCGATTAAAAGTGTAAACAAAATTCGACAGAGCCTCCCCCCAAAACTTATCAGGGAGATTGGCATCATGCAACAATGTTCTCATTCCTTGCAGCAACGTTTGATTTGCTCGCTCCGCAAGCCCATTCATCCATGGCGATCTAGGCGTTGACAAGTCATGCTGCATTCCCTTCTCAGTCAGGAAAGCTTCAAACTGCTGTGAAGTGAACTCCCCACCCCGATCAGTAAAGAGACAGCCAATATGTTTACCGTGAACATTCTCCAACCAAGCACAGAATGCCTTGAACTTAGGAAACGCTTGCGATTTCTGCTCGAGCATAAACACATGAATGTACCTGGAAAAAGAATCAATTAGAACCATGAAGTACCTTGCTCCACCCAAAGAGGGCGCAAGTGGACCAACCAGGTCTGCGTGCACTAGCTGGTAGGGTTTGGAAGCCTGCCTGCTAGACTCCTTGCCTTTTGGAGCAACCTTCACCTTGTTCTCTGCACAAGATATACATTTCATGTGAAACTTACAGGGTTTGATGTTCAAACCCTCAACCATCTCTGGCATCTTGGCCAGTGCCTTCCAAGAGAGGTGACAAAACCTTTGATGTGCATCGTGAATGCATCCTGCATGAAGAACTTTGTTAGTTTGTGCAACACAACAAGAATCAACATCAGACACAACAGCACCAATGTCATCATAAGTTATACAGAACAAGCCATCCATAAACTTTGCATGCAAAATGTCCTCTTTGCCTTTTCTGATGACACAGACGCTCCTCTTGAAGGAAATCTCAAAACCACGCCCAGTCAGCTGTGGGACACTGAGCAAATTGTCTGCAGCACCTGGAACATATAGTACATCTTTGATGGTAGTGTGCAGACTTGCCAGTTTCACAGTCCCTTCTCCTGCGATTCGCAACGTCTTTCCGTCAGCCAGGTGGATCTCACCATCTTGAGGCGTGAAGGAGATAAACAGGTGCCGATTGTTGGCAATGTGCCTTGATGCACCAGAATCTACAACAAATCTGGCTTTGGCCTTTGGAGCAGTCTTTCTGGCAAGCAAAACCTTGTTTTCCACCGGCGTGGGCTTTTGCAGCTTGCCCCCCTGCTCCTGGCCATCAGACTTGCCTTTAGCCTTTGGTGAAGCTGTGCCAGCAAACAAAGCCTTGTTTTCCACCGGCGTGGGCTTTTCACCCTCCCTCTGCTTCTGGCCATCTGCAGGCGTCTGCCTCTGTTTACTTCTGGCCTTCTGGCCTCTGCAAAGGCGATGACCTTGGTTCTCACGAGAAACAGAGTTCTCAGCTGCTGACTCCTTGGCTCCCCCTGGAGGCTGGAATGCTGCCTGGGATGACGTGACAGTCAGCTCCCCCTGCAGCTTGCAACCGGTGCCCTCGGCATCCCTGCATTCACTCGCATTCTGGGAAACAGCCAGGACCTCCGATGCAGTCAAACTCTGGGCTGAGATGACTGGCAGATGGGCTACTTTCAAAGCATTCCACATCTTACGTGCAGTGGTGTTGCCAGCAAGCGTTTTAATTTCCTCCAGAGAGACGGACAAGACTATTACGTCAATGGCCTTCGAATTTTCGGCCTTCCATCTATCTGTCAGAGGAACTGGAGGGGCCTCACACACAGTATGCCACACTCCAAACTGACGCAGCAAACTCTCACACCACACAGCCCAGGTTTTATAATTGTGCCGATTTAACTTTGGGCACTCAGCAGCCTCAGAAGCTTGGAAAAACTCCATTCCAGCTTTTTACTTGAGCCTTGAGCCTTTATGCCTTCAAAAACTTCTTATCTCGGCTCTCATTAATCACGAAACCTCTGGCGCAGCTCCCAGACCAATTAGGCCAGCCGGACATCTGAAGCCCTTGCCGCGGCAAACAGAAAAGCCTCACTTTCGCTTTTCCTCCACATACCTTTCAGCAGTCTGTCGCAGTCTTACTCTCCTGTAAGTGCTGTGAATCTGGGCCCGAAACCTGTTGTTGGGATACTGCCAGGGAGACAAAGTCCATCATGGCCCCAAGCCGTCTGCCGGACGATCCATCGATCTCCCATAGGCACGCAGTATCAGCAATTAGCGACATGAGTTTCTAGAAGATATCTTGCCACATTCCAGAGCTCATGCACACTCTTTATCAGCAGATAATGCACAGCAAAAGTCGCACTCAGGAGAGCATTATTTACAAGTTTATTCAGCATTGATCAGAACACAGAAAAACATGACTGCCTGCTTTAGTGTCTACGACACACAGAGAGAAAACGAAAGCAACAGAAAACATAAACATCCTGTGAACAGGAAATGCGCAGACTCTGACTCACAAAGCCTGCTCCCTTTTAAGGTGGAACGGAAATATCCTAACACTTCATTCTCCAAATATCAACTAAATCCATATTTTCAGTCATGTCAAAAAAGGTTTTTGGTAGTCTACCATCTTTGGTGACTACCTGTCTCTGTGCCTTATCCATATTTGTAGGCACCACTCCATTCATATCTCCCATCAAAATCATATTATAGTCCGTGTAATCCATCAGAGTCTCATGTAACTTCTTAAAGAATTCCGATTTTCCTTCGTTTGGTGCATAGATTCCTAAAATCAAGAATTTCTCTCCTTGTGATTGAATTTCAATTGCTACAAATCTTCCTTGGTCGTCTTTAAATAGGAATTTTGGTGATAGGCTCTCCTTTGCAGAAAATAGGGAAGTCCTAAGGAAAAGCGGGACATTCTGGGATCAAATCAGAAATCAGGGCAGCTTTGCCAAATCAGGGATGTCCCTGGAAAATAGGGACACTTGGAGGGTCTGCAGCTGTCATTCATCTTCAGGGTTCAATTCCCTTTCCAGGGCTTGTATGGAGGAGGGAATAATGTACCTGATCTCCAGTGAACATGCAGGCCTATACATTAGGGCTGAGATTCTCAACCTTCTTGGGTCCACGGCTCCCTTAACCAACTACATACTTTCTGCAGCTCCCCTGTGGGGCTCAGGAGCCCAGTTTTGTCACCCCTTGCTTGCAGAGCTGTCAGCCCCTCACCCTTTCCCCCCCTCCCTTGTGGAGTGTTCCCTCAGCCTCCTCTCCTCTCCTTTGGAGTCCTCTGGGCAGCCGCTGCTGCCGTCCCTGGTCTCTGAGCTGCTGCCCCCAACCCCAAAGAGAGGTGCCTCCTCACACTGCCCCACAGAGGCCTGGGAAGCACCCCTGGCCACCCCAAGAGGCACCCTTCGCATGGGGAGCTTGTAGCCAGGGCTGCTGCAACAAACAGCTGGGAGGCAGAGATGTGAGAGGGCCTCAGAAGGGGGGAAAGAGGGACAGAGGCCAGTGTTGCCTGCAGCACCCCTGACCATCATTCAAGGCACCCCAGGGTGCCACGGCACACTGGCTGAAAACCATTGCAACAGGGTACCACGCGCAGTACAGTCTTCTGTTTCACACACTGCACCTGCTAAAATCTATTTTGAACTGTGAATGACATATTGTGGGTCTCATGGTTTCTGGCTCAAACACAGACACTGGCTTGGCTTTAAAACTGTTTGCAGAACAGATGACTACATTAGGCACAATAGAGCCTTCAGTGATGTGCAATTGTGTGTGCTGCCCAGTGGGGGGAGTTCAGGCAGAGATTTGTGGTATTAAAAATGGTGTCCGTACAGATGTGCAGCTGTTTCTGCCTGTGCAATGTGGAAAGGTGTGTGATCCAGGCAAAGTAAGCCATGATCAAGGCAGGAACTGTAGGGAACAAGTCCCTACACCATAATCTTAAGAATGTTTTTTCAAAGATAAGTCCCACTGAAAGCAATTGAGCAAGTGATTGCAATTGACTTAAATCCCACTGCTTTTAATGGGCATTACAGTGCAATCCTTAGATGCCTACACAGGGTCTACTCGCATGAAAGTGTTTATAGCAGCCTCCACCAACCTGGTGCCCTCCCAGATGTTTTCACCCACAACTCCCATCAGCTCTAGCAAGCATGCACTGATGAGAGTTGTGTTCCAAAACATCTGGAAGGGGCCATGTTGGTGAAGGCTGGTTTATTTGCAGCCTGTGTCATGGCTCCCTTTAGCTGCACCAGGAGTGCTGGCTGCAGCCCTGGACATATTTAATATAAATTAATCCACCTGAACCCAGTGGCACTTACTGCTGAGTAACCATGCATGGGAGTGAGCCGTAAGCTACTACAGAGAGTTGGACTAATTTGATAAAAGTGCCCCCATGACCTCTTCCTGTCAGACTTTTAAAATGTATGATTACTGTATTTGTTTCCCTCTTGCTTTGTTTATTTTGCAACACTTCTTGTGAAAATAGTTCTATATTGTTCTATATTATTATTTTTTGTAGATTATTGCCAGTTTGTGAATATGTCCTAGGGAAACCTAATCAGATGGGTGGAGAATAATAATAATAATAATAATAATAATAATAATAATAATGGAATAGGACATTCCTATTTTCAGCAGAGAAATGTTGGAGAGTATGA
The DNA here is from genome assembly GCF_964106645.2 of Podarcis pityusensis. Taxonomy (NCBI): domain Eukaryota; kingdom Metazoa; phylum Chordata; class Lepidosauria; order Squamata; family Lacertidae; genus Podarcis; species Podarcis pityusensis. Next base: position 758,011 of record NC_138042.1, read on the forward strand.
TTCTATGCTAAGTGTGTCATTCTGAGCTCATTGGAAGAACAGTGGAATATAAATATAATAATAAATCAATAAATAAGGTGACAAGCTTTGACTGCAGGTTAAGCTGCCACTAAAGGTAGAGACACATGAGGGGATGAAAAAGCTGCAAATTCTACTCTGGTCCAATCCTGTCTGAGGGCTTATTTCCATTCTCTCTGTTCGTTTCTTGTTTGCCCTTCTTTCTTTCTCAGGTTTCCAGCTCCCCCACTCATTTCTCCTGCCAACCCCACAAGGTCTCTGTTTTTCAAGTACTCTGCCTCTTCTGCCCCCTCTCAGTCCTCCTGCCCATCATCCCTGGGCTGTTTCTGCTTCCTTTCAGCAATGCACACCTTCTCCCATCTCTTGGATCTCATTCCGATGCAAATAGCTGTTTCTGCAGAGGGGTTTTTGTCAGGCCTCAAGACACTGCAACCCTGCTAATTGCTGGTTAGCGCGCGCGCACACACACACACACACACACACACAAATATATATATATATATATATATATATATATATATATATATATATACACCCTGCCGCCCCAAAGCAGCTTCTGTTTGCAGCTTTTAAATGCACACCTTAAATGCAAATACACATTTAACATGCTGTCCACTTTGACCCTAAGTTGCACTGTTTCTCAACATTCTATTGCCGGGCAAGTAATTCAAATTAAGATGTGACACTCACTTTTGCTGTTCTAAATGGCCTCTCTGCAAACTATTTCTTGTGCATGCCTTTCTTGTCAATGAGATGACTCTACTATTAGGTAAAGTGAGCTCAGGTTAACCCTTTCATGTACGCAAGTGTGAGTCAGTAATTGTATATTTCAACAGAAGAGATGTGGGTGTTGCACAGCTTACTGTCCACCCTGATCATTTCAAGCATCTTTTTCATTGGTGCCCTTATGTGAGAAAAGCACCTGTCTCCATAATTACCTCCTCTAACTCACATCAGCCCCAGTCAGCATGGCCAATGGTCAAGGATGATGGAGCTGTGGCCCTCCTGCATTGGTCACCTTGCTTGGAAGAAATAAACTACAAATCCAAGAGTACAAAAATCAAAGTGCTGAGTAGCCATTTGGAACAAAAGAAGTGAGCCTGGTGGCCGACAGCTGAGTTGCTGCTGAGAGTGGCAAGAAGGTCCCTCCTTTTATGCAGGCTTTTGCAACTTTTTCTGGCAGTTATGTCACCCTTTACAAGGTATTTAGCAATGCTGTTGTCAAAATAATAGATTTACTGAAAAGGAAAAAGGGTTAAGGGTCAAAAAACAAGCCTGAGGCAGGAGTTGGTTTGCTTGTGAGGAATTCAAATGTACAGCAATCACAACAGAAAACTGGGACATTTTATTCCTGGGTAAGAAGCAGCTGCCTCCAGATATGATATCCAACTATATAAGTTTGGAGTCAGAAATTATATGGATCTGTTCCTCAGGTTCTTGATGACTCACTGAAAACTGATGCAGGAAGGGAGTGGGGGAAGAAAGAGACAGATCGTCCCTCTGCTCAGAAAGGAAGGCTATGTCAATCACCAATGACACCCTGAGAATCTTTCTGGAGAGCAAGAGGCCCATGCTAGGAAAGGAGTTTGTGAACAGAACCCACTGGCTGCCAGCTCTGCAACTGGTAGTCTGACCACCTTTGGGAGAAAGAGCACTGGAGATTTTATTCACTCATATAGTTGAAAATATATTTAGTTTGTTTCTTCCATTTCTGAAAACCCCAAACCAAAAAAGGAAAAAAGAAAACTTATCCATTCTCCTCCCAATATTAAGAAGGCCAGAAGAAAACACAGTTAAGCTCAGCCACACAGTCCAACTAATAAACAGTCCAACTAATAAATGGCCTGAGAGGCCATTTGAAAAGCATAGGTGTGCAGGAAGCTGCCTTATACTGAGAGTGCTTCCAGACAACCTGATTATCGAGCATTCAACCTGATTTATTTTTTTTTACAAGGAGATTAGATGATGTTGGCTCTTTAATGAACATTTGTTCTGATTTGTTTGTGCAGAGGTTAGATTACAGTTGCAGCAAAGCAAGTGTTTCGCACCATTTTCTAATGCATTTCTCCATTACTTTGTCAGGAAAAGTCTGATCTTTTGGGGAAGCAAGTTTGTTGTGCAAGAGTTCAAAAATCATCTTTAATTGTGTATTTTGAATTTGCAGGTGTGAATCTCAGCAAAAAATAGCTCTGTGGTCTGCAAGTTCCCTGAATCAGTGCTATTCTATTGCCCATCCCGCTTAGCACTGTCTACACTTAACAGCAAGAGTTTGAGAGAGGGAGGTCTCCTAGACCTCCAGCAAAGATGCAGGAAGGCCCCGGGGGGGGGGGGGGGCTGTGCCCTATTATTGTCATGGGACATACTGCTCTTGTGATCCGTGTCTATGCCTCCAAGTTTTAGTTTGCCATTGCTCCCGGAGGTCTGGGCAAGGTGTCCCTCTCTCCTTCCCTCCCTCCTTCTGCAGGATTTGAAGCAGAGGCACCATGCCATGCGTCTTTTCAGAAATTAGTGTCTTCTTGTGTTTGGAAAGTGATAAAGAGCTCAGGGGTGAAGGTATCTGAGTCGTATGTGTGTTGCCCAGAGAGCAGAGCATAAGGGTGGACTAAAGGGGTGAGTAAGATCATACAGCTGGCACCCCATAATAACCATGCCTAAGGGCCATGGCATCCCAGAGTCTCCCTTTCCCACTATCATGGCTACTTATAACAGGGAGGTTTATATATACCAGCATCTCCTTAACTACAACTCCCCTGTAGCTGCTGAGGTCCTCTCACAAATCCCGCAAAAACAAATTAGAGATGAGCTTGCAGTATCTCCAAATCTGGGAGAGCTTTGTACAGCTATTAACCAAATGAAAAACAACAAAGCCAGCGGACCTGTTGGGATACCTGCCAAAGTCGTCTTCTTCTTTTTTTTTTAAATGATATTTATTAAAATTTCAGAGAAAAAAAGAATTACAGAAAAACAAAAAGTAAAAATACAAAAAAAATACAAAATACAGAATAAAAGAATAAAAGACACTTAAAAAGAGAAAAAAGAAAAATGGGTCAATCTTTCCATAGCTTACATTCATATCCTTGTTTCCCTGACCTCCTCATACCTCCCTTTTTTGTATTCCAGCTCAATTAGTTAAGTCAGCAATTTCTTTCCCTCTTTGTTTTCTCATGATCCTTTAACTTAATATACTATAGCTTTAAATTTTCATCTATTAACAATCCTTTTTTACATACACCTTTATAGCATTACTGCTTAAACCACCTAACTTCATTCCAACATCATTCTAACATTCATTAATTTTGCAATATTTCTGTAAATATTCTTTAAATTTCTTCCAATCTTCTTCCACCGACTCTTCTCCCTGGTCTCGGATTCTGCCAATCATTTCCACCAGTTCCATGTAGTCCATCACCTTCATCTGCCATTCTTCCAGAGTGGGTAGGTCTTGTGTCTTCCAATACTTTGCAATAAGTATTCTTGCTGCTGTTGTGGCATACATGAAAAAAGTTCTGTCCTTCTTTGGCACCATTTGGCCGACCATGCCCAGGAGAAAGGCCTCTGGTTTCTTCAGAAAAGTATATTTAAATACCTTTTCATTTCATTGTAAATCATCTCCCAGAAAGCCTTAATCCTTGGGCACGTCCACCAAAGGTGAAAGAATGTACCTTCGGTTTCTTTACATTTCCAACATTTATTATCGGGCAAATGATAGATTTTTGCAAGCTTGACTGGTGTCATGTACCACCTGTATATCATTTTCATAATATTCTCTCTTAAGGCATTACATGCCGTAAATTTCATACCTGTGGTCCATAACTGTTCCCAGTCAGCCATCATTATGTTATGTCCAACATCTTGTGCCCATTTAATCATAGCAGATTTCACCGTTTCATCCTGAGTATTCCATTTCAACAGCAAGTTATACATCTTTGACAAAATCTTGGTTTTGGGTTCTAACAGTTCTGTTTCTAATTTTGATTTTTCCACCTGGAAGCCAATTTTCTTGTCCAAATTATATGCCTCCATTATCTGATAATAATGAAGCCAATCTCGCACTTTGTTTTTTAATTTCTCAAAACTCTGCAGTTCCAGTCTATCTCCATCTTGTTCCAAAATTTCCCAATATTTTGGCCATTTGACCTCCATATTGAGCTTTTTCTGAGCTTTCGCTTCCATCGGTGACAGCCACCTTGGGGTTTTGTTTTCCAATAAGTCCTTGTATCTTGTCCAAACATTAAACAATGCTTTCATGACAATATGATTTTTAAATGCTTTATGTGCTTTGACCTTATCATACCACAGATATGCATGCCACCCAAATACATTGTTAAAACCTTCTAGATCCAAAATGTCTGTGTTTTCAAGAAGCAGCCATTCTTTCAACCAGCAAAAAGCTGCTGATTCATAGTAAAGTTTAAAGTCTGGCAGGGCAAATCCACCTCTTTCCTTTGCATCTGTTAATATTTTAAATTTTATTCTAGGCTTCTTGCCCTGCCAGACAAATCTAGAAATATCTCTCTGCCACCTCTTGAAACAGTCCATTTTGTCCACAATTTGCAATGTTTGAAACAAAAACAACATTCTAGGCAATACATTCATTTTTATCGCAGCAATACGACCCAGCAGTGAAAGCTTCAAATTTGACCAAATTTCTAAATCTTTTTTCACTTCAGCCCAACATTTTTCATAGTTGTCTTTAAATAAATTCCCATTTTTTGCTGTCATGTTAATCCCCAGGTATTTAACTTTCTTAGCCGCTGTTAAACCTGTCTCATTCTGAAACCTCTCTCTCTCAATTGGTGTTAAGTTTTTCTCTAAAACCTTGGTTTTTTAACTTATTCAGTTTAAATCCTGAAACCTGACCAAATTCTTGAATCAGTTCTAAAACCCTTTTGGTACTAGATTCTGGCCCCTGTAACGTCAATACTAAGTCATCTGCAAATGCTCTCAATTTGTACTGTTTGGCTCCGACATATATACCTTTAACCAACTGGTCCCTTCTAATCATGTTCAACAAAACCTCCAGGACCGATATAAAAAGCAATGGGGAGATTGGGCAACCTTGTCGTGTCCCTTTTTCTATCTTAAATTCTTCCGTCACCACATTATTTACAATTAATTTAGCCTTTTGTTCAGAATATATTGCACTTATACCGTTTTCAAAACCTTGGCCTACCCCCATACCCTGTAAGTTCTTCTTCATAAAACTCCAAGAAATGTTGTCAAAAGCTTTCTCCGCGTCCACAAATATTAAAACTGCCTTAGTATTTATATTCACTTGTAATTTTTCTAAAATATTGATTATGTTTCTCACATTGTCAGATAGATGTCTACCTGGGAGAAAGCCTGCTTGGTCTTTATGTATCTCTTCCACCAACACTCTTTTTAGTCTTTTAGCCAAGATGTCAGCAAAAATTTTGTAATCCACATTGAGCAGTGATATGGGGCGGTAGTTCTTAAGCTGCGTCTTTTCAGTCTCTGTTTTTGGTACAAGTGTGATATACGCTTCTTTCCACGACTCTGGTGCCCTTTTCCCATCCATTATTTCGTTACAGACTTCTTTTAAAGGTTGTACTAACCATTCTTTTAAAGATCTGTAATATCTAGAAGTCAGTCCGTCCGGTCCTGGAGATTTACCCAATTGCATATTCTGAATGGCACCTTCTATCTCCTGTTCAGTTATTTTATAGTTCAACATTAATTTATTTTCTTGAGAGATTTTTTGTAATCCATTTGTTTTCAAAAATCGGTCTATATCAATTTCTTTCTGTGGCCCTTGTGTATATAGTTGTTTAAAATACCTCTGGAAACAATTTCTAATCTCAGCTGGGTTCTGTATATTCCTTCCTTCCACTTCTAGATTTGTAACTGTATTTAATTTTTGTCTTTTTTTCATTTGCCAAGCCAATAATTTCCCACATTTATTAGCCGACTCAAATGTCTTTAGTCTCATTTGTTTGATTTTCCATTCTATCTCTTGATTCATCATTTTCATGTATTGTACTTGATATAACTTTATTTCTCTCAATATCTCTTGTGACTTTGGTTTTGCTCTCAATTTCTTTTCATTTCCTTTATTTTGTCCAAAATTTTATCCTTCTTCTCATTTTGGATTCTCTTCTTTAATGCATTCTGTTGTATCAAGAACCCTCTCATAACAGCTTTGCTTGTGTCCCAGATTACTCTTTTTTCAACATTGGTGTTCATATTTATCTCAAAATAATCTCTCAAGGTTTTTTGGGCCTTCTTAATCACTTCTTCATCTCTAAATAAGGTGTCATTCATCTTCCATCTGAAGGAACCAGTTGGTGTTAGTTTCATTTCCATCTTAACCGCATTATGGTCGGAGCAGGTTTTTGGGCAGATTTCCACTTTTCTTATCTTTGGCGCCATTCCTCTAGTTACCCATATTTGGTCAATTCTTGTCCATGTCAGTTTGGCTCCAGAGAAGAAGGTTCCCTCTCTGGCCAAGGGATTCTTTGTTCTCCAGATATCAACTAAGTCCAAGTTGTCTGTCATCTCAAAAAAAGTTTTCGGTAGTCTGCCATCCTTAGTGACTGCCTGTCTTTGCGCCTTGTCCATGTGTGTAGATACCACTCCATTCATATCTCCCATCAAAATCACATTATAATCCAAATAGTCCATCAAGGTCTCATGCAACTTTTTAAAAAATTCAGATTTCCCCTCATTTGGTGCATAAACTCCTACTATCAAGAATTTTTCTCCTTGTGTTTGAATTTCAATTGCCACAAATCTTCCTTGGTCATCTTTGAGGATAAATTTCGGTAATAGTCTCTCCTTTGCATAAATCACTACCCCTCTTTTTTTAACCTTGTCCGATGAAATAAACTCCTGACCCAGTCTTTTATTAATCAGTATTTTCCTGTGTAGCCTTGTTACATGTGTTTCTTGTAAACAAATCAAGTCCAATTGTTCCTTTTTTAATAAATGAAACACAGATCTCCTTTTCTGAGGGGAGTTCAAACCATTACAATTCCAGCTTAATAGTTGCAGAGCCATGATGTAGTTACTTTGCTTCTCCTCCAACTGCACCCAGTGCCTGTTCCTGGTCTGTCGGTGGAGATACCTGCCAAAGTCTTCAAAGTGGGCGGAATTAAACTTATACAACAACTTCACAAGCTCATCGAAAAAATCTGGGAGAGAGAGGAGATCCCAGTAGACTTTAGGGATTCCAAAATTATCATGAACATGAAAAAGGTGACAGAACGGATTGCAGAATCTATCATGGCATCTCTTTACTAGCTGAGGCCAGCAAAATTCTTGGAAGGATCTTAGCAAACCGTCTCTTAACAATATCTGAGGTGACCCTTCCTGAATCCCAAAATGGTTTTTGACCTTCTAGGGGAACAGTGGACATGATTTTCACCTCTTGACAGCTTCAAGAAAAATGCAGAGAGCAAAACCAACCCCTGTATACAGCATTTATTGAGCCTAGGGATTGCTGATCAGAAGGTTAGCAGTTCAAATTCCTGCAACGGGGTGAGCTCCCGTTGTTCGGTCCCTGCTCCTGCCAACCTAGCAGTTCGAAAGCACGATGTGCAAGTAGATAAATAGGCACTGCTCCAGCGGGAAGGTAAACGGCGTTTCTGTGCGCTGCTCTGGTTTGCCAGAAGCGGCTTAGTCATGCTGGTCACATGACCCGGAAGCTGTACGCCGGCTCCCTCGGCCAATAAAGCGAGATGAGCGCCACAATCCCAGAGTCGTTTGCGACTGGACCTAATGGTCAGGGGTCCCTTTACCCTTTACCTTTAAGGCCTTCAACACTGTACATCTCAATGCCCTGTGGACTGTCCTTCTGAAAACTGGCTGCCCAGATAAATTTGTGAACATGATAATATGACAGCAGCAATTGCAGATAGCAATGGCTCTCAAAGTGAACCATTCACAAGTGGGATCAGGTGCTAAACAGGGTTGTGTTATCGCCCTAACTCTATTTATTATTTTCATTGTCATGATCCTACAGTTTGTCAAAGGGAAACTCCCCACCGGGGTAGAAATCATATACTGAATCAAACAAATGAAAAGCTCTTTAATCTGAGTAGGTTACCATAAGAGTAAGGTTACCATAACTTAAGTCATAGAGCTTCAGTATGCTGATGACAACATAGTGTGTACAACTACCCAAACCATCCTAAATATCTTCAAAGAAGCTTTCAAAGAAAACTTGGGCTATTGCTCAATATCCAAAAAACCAAAGTGCTGCACCAACAAGCACAAAACAACCTATTGGCAGCACCTCAAATCCAACTTAATGGTGTAACATTGGAAAATGTTGATCACTTTCCCTACCTGCACAGTTATCTTTCCACAAGGGCCAACACTGATGCCGAAATCCAGCATTGCCTGAGCTCTGTAGCTTTCTCCTGATTGAAACACAGAGTGTTTGAGGACCAGGACATTCACAGGGGAACCAAAATGCTTGTTTACAAAGCTAGTGTACTGCCAGCCTTACTGTATGCTTGGGAAACATGGACCACTTATAAACGCCATCATCAACTCCTCGAAAGATTCCATCAATGGTGTCACTGAAAACTTTTACACATGACTTGGGAAGACAGGTGAACAAATGCCAGTGTACTAGAAGAAGCAAAGATCACCAGTGTTGAAGCAATGATTCTTCAATATCAACTTGGTTGGTCTGGTCATATTGTTCAGATGCCTGATTATCGTCTTCCAAAGGAAGTACTCTATTCAGAACTTAAAAATGGAAAGCGTAATGCTGGTAGTCAAAAAAGAGGTTCAAAGACTCTCTCAAGGCAAATCTAAAAAAAATGTAGTATAAACACTGACAACTGGGAAACACTGGTCTGCAAGCACTCCAGTTGGAGAACAGCCTTTACCAAAGGTGTCTTGGGTTTTGAAGGAACTTAAACTCAGGATGAAAGAGAGAAACGTGCTAGGAGGAAGGCACGTTTGGCAAACCCTCACCGGGACCAACTCCCGTCGGGAAACCAATATCCCCACTGTGGAAGGATGTCTGGATCCAGAATTGGCCTCCACAGTCTCTTACAGACTCATTGTTAAAACCGTGTTCATGGAAGACAACCTTACTCAGCTACAAGGGATCACCAAAGAAAAAGATAGCCCATGGACCACAAAATAATTTCCCCCTTTTGAAATGCCCCAGAGCTATCTCTGGTCAAAAGTGTTGCTTTTGTACAATGTGCTTTAACACACAACCACATTTATGAAAAAGAACTTGAGATTTTAGGAATAACAAGCTCTGCATCCAATCAGTCCGTGGCAGCTATTAATAGCTACTAGGCAGGATGGCCATCTTCTGTTTCCACTGCTGGAGGTCGTTTGTCTTGGAATTCTGGTTGCTGGGAATCCCAGGTGGGGAGATGGTCCTGCTGGTGAGCTTCCCATCGGCATCTGGTTGGACATTGTGTGGGATGTGGGACTAGATGGGCCACTGGCTTGATCAAGCAGGTCTATTCTTATGTTACTGTAAGTCTCATTAATTTCCACAAGGCTTCTGCACAATTCGTCTTCTCTGGATTGGGATCCTTGGGGAGGGGAGATGTCATATAGGGATGGGGAACTTTTGGCCCTCCAGAGGTTGCTGAACTAGAACTTCCATGAGTGCCAGCAAACATGGCCAATGGCCAGGAATGGTGGGAGTTACAATAGAGCATCATTTGAAGGGCATCATTTGAACAGGTCTCCCACCTATCATCCCTGGAGGGGGTGCTGTTTGTGCTGTCTGATGTGTCACCATGCTTTCCGTGGTGCTGAGGGAACCAGGACCCCTGGTTCTCTCTTTAGCCTTGGGAGAGGCATGGAATGGAGGCCATGTGCTTCCCATGTGCTTTGCATCCTATGCACTCCCACCTCTGGTTTGGGGAGTGGTGGACACACCATGTTAGGCACAATCCATATCTATCCTGTTGCTTCTTAGGAAATTCTGCCTTTTTATGCATTTCCCTATCAAACTGGCTTTGATCTGGATTGGGTAAAAGAACAACATAGCTGCCTCTTGAGCCAGAAATGTGCACACAGCATGTAGACAGATGTATTTGGGCTGGTGTGTGTGAGAGAGAGAACTCAAGGGTTTTGTTCCCAGCCCTGAAAGGAGATGTGCGTGCTCTTCCGCTCTAGCTGCTCCTTGCCTCTGGAGTGTGAAGGCCGTTGAGGCATGAAGGGAACATTGACAGGAGAAAGGGTCATGGCAGCAGGAGGTGCCTCTGTGTGTCGCCGCCCCTATTCCTCCCTTCCAAGGGGGCAATGGTTCCAGTTAGGACCAGGTTTAGGGGTCCCAGGCAGCCCCCCATGCTGTGAAGAGGGTGGCAAGAGGGGTTCTGGTTGCATGGATCTGGCACGGAGTGTGTGTATGCCAGTCATTGGGTGATAGGCACTTTGCAGTTCTTTGGAAGGGAACCAGGAAGTTAAAGAACGCATGTTAAAACATTTTGCTAAATTCTGCACACACAAAACTCAATTTGTTGACTTAAAACAAAACCTACTGACCTGTTTATGTTCGTACTCCAATATTTAGGGGCTGCACAGAATTCGAACAGCTGCAAGAACAAAAAGTTTCCTTAATTCTTATTTAATGTTACGCTGATTCCCTTGGTATTTTTACTACCCTCAGAAGCTTAGGGAAGCTTGGCCTGGGAGGGGGCTAGTTCTCTGTGGCAGCCCCTAAATTGCAGAAGTGACTTCCCACAGAGGTGCAGCTAAAACAGGTGCAGTCCCGGTTTTATGAAAGCCATCCCAGTTTCTGATTTGATTCCAGAATGTTCCTATTTTCCTTAGGATGTCCCTATTTTCATCAGAGAAATGTTAGTGGGTAGGGAGTGAGGTGATTCCTGAGCCAAGGAGATAAGTAACTACACAACCTTTAGAAGACAGCCCAGGATAGGGAAGTTTTTTAAGGTTTAATATTTTCTTATGTTTTTATATATGTTGGAAGCCACCCAGAGTGGCTGTGGCAAATTATCATTATATTATTATGGAATATGGCACCCCTATTTTCATCAGAGAACGTTGGCGGGTATGTGAGACTTTTTGGTGAAGGGTGGATAAGAAATCTAAGGAAGGAAGATTTGGGGAAGATCCACAAACACTTTGCATGATGTTTTCAGATGGATCTGGGAACATCTCATGCCTGATACCCTAGAAGGCTGCTGCAAGTCAGAGCAGGAAATACTGGCCTGGCCTGGCGGCCCCCTCCTCCCTGGGCCCCAGATTATACTGGGAATCATTTCAGCCCACTTTGCTTTTCCTCAGGATGCCGTTTGGCTGCATCGGACTTCGGGATGACAAGAACTACAACAGCCTGTCTGACATCACGGACAAGTATGAGATTGGGCAGCTGCTACGGGCGTAAGTAGGGTAGCAGAATGAAGAGCCCCCGGCTGAAGAGCCGCAGCTCCCTGTGGCCTCCGGGGAAGCACCCCAAGGGAGCAAAGGAGCCGGGCCACTGGCAGGCTGGGCTGTTGGGGGCGGGTCTTTGTGTCTTTGCCACCCATTATTTGGAATCATAGCTGTCAAGTTACAGATTTGAAAATAAGGGACCAGCAGCCTTGAAAATAAGGGACCAGCAGCCAAAATAAGGGACCTGCAGCCTCACTCGTTCCAGGCACTCCAGTCTTCCTGTCCTCCTGCAGTCTGGTCAAACTCATGCTGGTAGCTTCGAGAACACTGTCCAACCAACTTTGTAACCAGAGGTTCAACTGAATAGAATCTGAATCACATGCACCACAAGGCCTATGCAGCCTCAATTTAAGATGGCTCCCCGGCCTGGCTTTGCACTGCTAAGTTTGCAGCAGCACGTGCAACAAAATGGCGTCCAGCTTTCAAAAAAACCCTCAGCTTGCATTAACTAGCCACACACAAGGCATGCAAGCTCCACCCCCCAGTCGTTCTTAGACTTCTTATTGGGTGAGCAACACAGCCAAGCAACACAGTTGGATCCTCCCTCCTCCCTGGCCAGCAGGGATGGAGGGAGGGAGAGGAGCTGCTTCCTTTGAAATTTAAGGGACATTTAAGGGACATCCATCAATAAGGGACAGCAGCGGGACATCGCGCTGGAATAAGGGACTGTCCCTTCAAATAAGGGACACTTGACAGCTATGTTTGGAATGTCCTGTCACAGCAGTTGGCCAGACGCCCTTTGGCATTTCTGGCACAGCTGCAGCACCCGTTCTTCTCTTTCACACGGCCATCCTGCACCCAGCAGCCTCAGAGCAGCCACAGCATCTTCTCACCCTTGCCTGGCGCACGTGGAAGTTGGCACTTGGCAGCAGGACAGAGCTCTTGGCCTCGCGTCTCTCACGCCACTGCTTTGCGGCTGCCCACCCCGTTAGCCCTTAACCCCTTCCTTCCCTTTGCTCTGCCTTCAGTGCCCCTGACGCACATAATAGCTATGTACTTTTAAAGCACATTTCCCCCCAAAGAATGCTGGGAACTGTAGCTTATTCTTCACAAAGCTATAATTCCCAGCACCCTTAACAAACGGCAGTTCCCAAGATTCCCTGGGGTGTAGGGTGTGCTCTAAATGCATGGCACATATGCAGCCAGTGAGCAAGGGACAGTTAGCAGCTCCAGCAATTGTTGCTTTCGTTTTAGCCCATACCCTGCCTGCCATTTTGCCACAAGTGAGCAGGAAGAAGAGGAGCACGGCTTCTCCAAAATGGCCTCCTAGGCTGCGAAGGATCCATGAACTGGCTGCTGGGAGAGACAAGCTGAAGGCCAGAGGGTAGTCCCTTCAGGACAGCACAGGCGGCAAATGTCCAGCCAGCCTATTTGGCATCTTCAATGCACCACAACCATTCAAACTTGCCCGGGTGCCTCTGGACTTGGTTTGGTCATTGCATTTACTTCATGCGAAATCACATTCACCCGGTGCTATACCAGCTGCACTGGCTCCCGGTGGGGTACAGGATCAGGTTTAAGGTGCTGGTTTTAACCTTTAAAGCCCTATACGGCCTAGGACCCTCGTACCTACGGGACCGCCTCTCCTGGTATGTCCCACGGAGGACCTTCTGGTCTTCAAACAAAAACATCTTGGAGGTCCTGGGCCACAGAGAGGTTAGGCTGGCCTCAACTAGAGCCAGGGCTTTTTCAGCTGTGGCTCCAATCTGGTGGGACGCTCTGTCACAAGAGACTAGGGCCCTGCGGGACTTGACATCTTTCCGCAGGGCCTGCAAGACGGAGCTGTTCCGCCAGGCCTTTGGTCGGGGTTCAGTCTGACTCCCTCTCCCCTTTCATAAGAACTTGCATGAAAGTGGCCTCCCAATTTTTCTCACAGGCCCAAATAAGTTCAGCACAAACAGTTGGGCCTGGTGAGCATTTAAGGTCCCCAACCCTAATCTGCAGGTTGCCATCTGATTGGATTTTATTCTGATCCTGATTTGAGGATGTATTTTAATTGATTGTCTGATTTTATGTTAATGTGTTATTCATTTGATGTTAGCCGCTCTGAGCCCAGCTTCGGCTGGGGAGGGCGGGATATAAATATAATTTATTATTATTATTATTATTATTATTACTATTATGCCTTCCCTCTGAGGAGAGAAGGCAGCCCATGTCCTCACTTCCTCCTCACAACAACCTTGTGAGGTAGGATGGGTTGAGATAGTGATAGCCCAAGGTCACCAAGTGAGTTTCATGGCTGATGAGGATTTGAACCCTGGTCTCCCAGGTCCCAGTCCACCACTTGAGAATAGGAATGGGGTATCTTCCAAAAGTTCCATCAACTCCACCCAGCATGGCCAAAGGTCAGGAATGATGGGACTTGTAGTCCAGCAATATCAGGTGGGTCACAGGTTCCCTATTCCTCCCCTAAAAGCTATGCTACGCTCCAAAAAGTGGCCTCAAACCCAAAGCATGGAGAACTGATATATTATTGTTTATCAGCCATGGCAGCTGAAAGGGCCCTCTAAAGTCTGAGGCAACAGGGCACAGGCTATCACCTTTCTGCCCCGCTTGCTTGCTTCCCCAAGACATGATCTGGCCAGCTACTCGAGAAAGCAAGATGCTGAACGAGGCAGCCTGGGCGGCTCATCTAGCAGCAGCAGAGCAGTTTTCACAGCGAAAGCGTGTTTCTTTTTTGCCCTCCCCTGTCCCACAGGAAGGAGTTCTGTGAGATTTGTGTGGCCCGCGAACGCCAGACAGACCGACTGTATATCTGCAAGAAGTTTCTCAAGAAAGATGGGCGCAAGGTGCGAAGGGCAGCCAAGAATGAAATCCTCATCCTGAAGATGTACGTGTCTGAGGAGTGGGGGGGGGGATGCTGGGAGTCATCCACACTTGCCCTCGCTCTGCCACTTTCTCCCGAGGAAACCTGATTGTGGGTTTTCCCAGGGAAAGTGACAGGGTAAGCAGAATGGGTGGGGTAGAAATGTTATTCTTACCTCCCCAAAGTCCCTTTGCCAAAGGTCCCTCCATCCTGCAGGCAGCCCAGGTTGGCGTGTCTGTGCCAGTGGACTCCCGGGTGCTCCCTGGCCCTCATCTGTGTATAAAGCTTGTGTGTTTTCTCTGCTTTTCTGGGGAGAAAGAAGCTGTGCTTCTGTAAATCATAACACTCCCCGTAGCTTCTTTTCAGCAAACTGCCAAGTTGACAGGCTGTGGAGCGAGTTCATGGCCACTGAGCCAGAGTTAAGCTCGCAGCTAAATGTTCAGTTATAGCAACGGAAGTAAAGCGTTGGCGCTGGACAGCTCCAGGATTGTGAGGAAATGAGACAGGGAGACTGGGGGACATGAAAGGAGAATAAAAATATTCACGAAAGCAAATGCATCAGGACAAAAAGGTTGCCATCTGTTGTGGGGGTGGGGGGTGGGGTTCCACGGGAAGGCTCCTCTGGTCTTTAACATCTCTCTTATGATATATGGTTTGAAGGCTGGTCGGTTTAAGAAATATTTTGTAATTAGGAAATTATATACAGTATGTGGGTATATATACGCACTGCTGCATTATGAGGCAGAAATTCCACAGATAAAGCTTTCCCTTCACCGGCTCTGCATGCTGAGAAAATCACCACTTGTTGAAAACTGCACCAGGTGGGGTGATGGTGGAAATATATCTATCCTACCTAGTAAGGGCCAAGCAAGGAAACTAAAATCCAGAGCAGAGAAGGCAGGACATCTTGGTGGAATAACCACAAGGTGTGCCAAATGTGAAATGCCTGGTTCTTATACTGCACGAAAGGTGAGGACCCTCTGGCGTATGGGCCAGTTTTGGCTCACCAAATATCCTTCTCGCTCAGCTGTTCCTGGTAAACAAGGAGGAGAGGAACATATGTTGCTCCAGGATCTGGAAGGTGTTTGTATTAAAGCCCTTCTAAAATGGAGGGGGCGCTCCATTTTAAGAGCAAGTTCAGTGCAAACTCCTTTGTGATCCTGGAGCAAGTCTTCTGCTCTTGCACAGCTCTTGCACAGCTTAGAAAAGGCCTGTGACTTTATGTCATTGTGATGCCAAGTGGTTGACAGGTGGGTGTCAAATCTGTCCCACAAGCGGCAGGACAGGTAGGGCTACAGCCCACTGCGCAGGGGAGGAGGGGTCCGCCTCCTGTGTTACAGCCTAGAAGTGTCCCCACAGCCGCCTCCCTTCCCTGTGGTAAGTGGGTGAATATGAACTTCCCCTGTGTGGTCTGGGGCATTTGTATTATTTGTGTTATTAAATTTATAACAAAGAATTTGTATACTGCCTAATCATAAAAACCTCTAAGCAGCTTATGGAAGATATAAAATGACATTAAAATCATCAGTAACAACTGGGAGTTAAAAATAAGACTTAACAAATTGTAAGTAAAGCCACCAATTACACACAAACACACACACCCCAAAATAAAATTACATATTAAAATACATGCCAACTTTACACATCTTGGCAGCCTTGCTTAAACAAAAACGCTTTTAGCAGATACCAAGAACAATAAAGTGAAGGTGACTGTCTAATGTCAATTGGCGGGCAGTTCCAGAGGGTAGATGCTGCAGCGCTGAAAGATTGCTGAGAACTGCAAAACAAACATTAAGTGGCATTTATAATCCCAGTAGTTTCTGGCACTGTGATTGTTTCATTAATATTTTATACCCCCCCCCCAAATGTATCACAAAATTCAAAGTTAATAATAATAATAATAATAATAATAATAATAATAGTTTTTTATTATTTATACCCCAGCCCCCAACAGATTAAAAACAGAATAAAACGGGGTTTGTGTGGGGTTCCCAAGTTCTTCAGGCTGCGGATGAAACTACATGTGACACAGAGTTCTGTGAGGATGTGTGATTTCCCATACCAACACAGAGTGCAGTTGAAGTGTGAGGAGAGAGGGCCCTTGCACTTTCTATTCATGCCACACCCAGCCTTGAAAATCATGCCTAATCTGCTTTTAACTGCACTAGGGGGCAGGCTCCATGTTGGGGGGACAGAACCTCAGTTAGTTAAGTTTTTCTATTGTTTTGCTTGATGGGGGGGGCAGCTGCCTCCCTGCCCCCCCCCCCGGCTATGCCCATGCTGTTAAACCTAGCTTTTATAGTTAATTTTGCTGCTAACAGCAACAGATTTCATGCCTGCTAAAGACAACCTTAACTTGAGGTGCTAACTGCCAAATCATTTGGAAAATACCCCTGTTTCTGCTTTGTAGTTGCACAGCCCAACCCATGTGAGCACTCACATAACTCTCACCCTCATTTTGTGCTAGCATTTGCTAGGGGGAAAGGAGGAATATTAATATTTCTCTTTAAGCGAGTCTCCGTTTCTGCGAGGCAGGTAGATGTAAAAGAAAGAAAGAAAGAAAGAAAGAAAGAAAGAAAGAAAGAAAGAAAGAAAGAAAGAAAGAAAGAAAGAAAGAAAGCCTAAGGCAGAGAGAGCCAAAAGGGAAAGGTGGCAGCCCCTCACCTGTTTCCATCCCAAATTGCAAGCAGCCAACCCTCCCCGCATCTCTGTTTGCCACCATCAAAGCTGTGCGCTTGATTCCCTGCTCAACCTGACATCATCAGAGCTGGTTTTAGCCTCTTTAGACGTCTAAAGGCCAGGCATGCATTATTGACTAGGGCCTTGGGGGCTGGCTGGGATTTCTGCTGATTTGGTCTTTGCACAAATGGTCCCTCAGGTGCAAACAACAAAGCCAAACTGGCAGGGGACAGGCAGCAAGAATGGTGGAAGGAGTCAGATCAGGAGAGAGAGGAGATGGAGGACTGGGCTGGTACTGAAGCAGTTCGGAGGGGTGGGGAGTGGATACTCGTGGAGGGAGCAGGACAGGAGCCCATGCATCTCTGCATTTTTCTTCCAGGGTGAGTCACCCCAACATCTTGCAACTGATTGACACCTTTGAGACGAGGAAGGAATTCTACATCATCCAGGAACTGTAAGTTTCACTGGGAGGTGTAGGCGTACTGTGACATGTCAGGCACAAATGTGCCCAAGAAGCAGCTGGTTGAGAGGGCAAGGAGCCCTTCCACCTGCCCTGAACGTCATCATCACCCTCATCCCACCTGAAGGGCTTGGGGCAGGTTAGAACAATTAAAGTACAATGCTGAAAGCAGTTAAAAACAACTTACTATCACAGAAATAATGCCAGTGCCATTTCAATTTGTGTAAAGCTGATCAAACCATGCTAGGTGTTTGTGTGGGCTTGACTGGGTACTGAGAACTGCTTGGTTGGGCTGTGTCTTTGAACTCTGATAATGCCTCTCACCTGCCAAGTGGAGGCTAGACAGGGGCATATTTAAAGCAATCTCACTTTGCAAAAGTAACATTTGCATTAGCTGCTCTGCCCACTTTTGCCTCTGAATGTTTGCACATCTCTGCTACTTTTATATCCCACCTTGACTCCAAGGAACTCAAGGTAGCAAACATGGTCCACCCCTTGTCCATTTTATCCTCACAACCACCCTGTGAAGTAGGTCAGACTGGCTGCTTCGCTTAAGGTCCCCCAAGTGAGCGTTGTGGCTGAGTGGGGATTTGAACTCTGATCTCCCGGGGTCCTAGTCTTTGGAAGAGCAACGTAGGAATCACTTGGGCTGTCACTTTTCTGCAATCCATTCTGTTGTCTGGCTACTCCAAATCCAGCAGTGCCCAGCGGGGAATGGGGTGTGCTGCCCTCTTTCCGTTGATTCCACAACTCACGCTGAATTCTGTGTGTCGCCTGCAGGGCCACTGGTGGGGATGTTTTTGACTGGATCCTGGACCAGGGCTACTACACGGAAAAGGATGCCAGCAATGTTGTCCGGCAGGTGCTGGAGGCATTGGCTTATTTACATAACCTGCACATTGTTCATCGCAATCTCAAGGTAAGGAAAGATTCCTGGATCCCAGGCCTGACATGCTCAGAGTGACCTCCCTCCCTCTGATGGGCCTTTCACTCTTCCAACAAGAGGAAAGGGCCCAGAGGGATCCGGATTACATTTGTACTGCACTGTACCGTTTTAGGGCTGGGGAGAGATGATGGCTAACTTTGTTCACCTGTGTCTCTGCTGCCTCCAGCTGGAGAATCTCATGTACTACAACCAGAACAATCGCTCCAAGGTGGTACTGCGGGATTTTTACCTCTCACGCTTCGAGAACGGGGCCATCACAGAACCATGCGGGACCCCTGAATATTTGGGTATGGATATGTCTTTCCCTTTCCCAGAGCTGGATTAAAAACTAAGAGGCATGATTTCTCCTCCCCTGTACAGCTCTAACTGGCCTTCATGGCACATTGACAGAAACGAGGAGCTTTGTAGGCTGCCCAACACTTCTTTCCTCACAGGCAAAAATTCAACAGATAGAGCCATCCTTCTGGCACAGAGACACAGTGACAAAGAAGACATTGCCTTTTGCATTTCTGCCTTCCATACGGCTGCTAACAGCACACCACCTTAGCGGGGGGGGGGGGGGCTGGGAAGGTGAAAAGAAGCACCTGGGCACCTGCCTCCTAACACCACTAGTTTTGTCTTTCTTTTTTTAAAATAATATTTATTAAGAGTTTAAAGATTACAGAAAAAGGAAAGAAAGAGAGAAAAAAAAACAATACAAATCAATACATTACTATACATAAAAAACAAAAAACACAATACATCAAAACAAAAGCAAAAACAATTAAAAACACATCCAATATTTCCATATCTTTGTCTTTCATTAACTTGTTTCATCGACCTCCTCACACCTCCCTTTTTTGTGTTCTAATTATTAATTATTTCAGCAAATCCTTTCCATTTTTCACTATTTTCTGTCATATAATTGTCATAATTTATTTTAACCTTATCTTACCATTAATACCCTGAAACTTATTTGTACTTAACTCCTTATAACATTTCTACTAAAGCCATGTAATTTCATTCCAACATTTTTCTAACACTCATTAATTTTACAATGTTTCTATAAATAAATTTTAAACTTTTTTCCAATCTTCTTCCACCGTCTCTTCTCCCTGGTCTCGGATTCTGCCAGTCCTTTCTATCAATTCCATATGGTCCATCAACCTGGTGATCTTCTGTCCGAGGCTCTTAACTCTTTTCCATGTCCCTTCTGCAGATCTTCTTCATATTTATACATGCACTTTACTTTATCTTCTGCTGATCTTATTCTTAATTTCCTTCCTTTGACACTGAGGAGTGTCTTGGGGAAGCTCCAACCTAACAATGTCTTTATTCCTTCTCGTCAGGTCAGCCCATTCTCCATAGTCAAAACTAGAGTCCAAAAGATATTTCAGGACGTGTTTCAACTGGCTTTCTCTAAATTCAATCGTAGAAGGCAACAGCTTATATTCATCAAATTGTCTCTGTAAGACTGGGGCTCTCTCCACTTGTATTACTTGAGGTTCTACAACAACTTTCTCCCTCGTCTTCTCCACAACTTGCCATGTCGAAGTAGATTCCTGAATCGATTCCTGAGTAGTTTCTGTATAGATATTCACTTCTTGTCCCAAATCAGTCATTTTTTGTCCCAAATTGTCAATTTTAATAGTCATCACATCCATCTTCTCATGAAGCTGTTCCAATAAAACACTTATCTTGCAAAATGCAATCACTAAGGCTTCTTCTGTCGACATTCTTGTCCAAGGTCAATCTCTGATTCTCATGGTCTTTTATCTCTGCAGCTAGAAAATTCCCCAGCTCCACTCCTGCAACAGTTTCAAAAGCTCCCTCTAGAGGAAACAATTTCTATTTGTATCTGTCCTTTTAAACGCAGATCCAGCAACAAAGTTAGTTTCAATCTTTCAGTTACTTTTGCTCCTTTTTGAGTGCAAAAGGAAACAATGGAAACAATATATTTCTCTTATTTAACTATCTGTCAACGTACGCTTTATTCACAGTCAATGAACTTTCCCAAAACGTCAATCTTAGTGGCAGCCCGTTCCCAGGTTCAAAACAGTGGTAATTTGTCTTTCTTCACTCTCTCTCCTGCAGGCTTAGGCAATCTAAAATTTCCCCCCTCTTCTCCTGCTTCCAAGGGGGGTTTGATAATTTTAATCCTTTACAAAAGGCTCTCCAAGACTTTAGCTTGCAGCGTCTTTGCTCAATCTATTTACAAAAGAGGAAGGCGGACTTCCTGTTTGAAACCTTCCCGTTTCGGCGCTGAATTAAGATGTTTAAAGATCCAATTTTCCGTTCTACTCACGGGTAGTTGTTTAAAGTCCAATCGTCCACAGGAAAAAGTCAGCGCTCTCCGGCAACGGCAATGCGGCTTCACTCCGTGAAAGAAGCAGTCGATTCGAAGCACCGCGCCGCTCACCCCACGTCGCTCCGGATCCCCGAAACCGGGTTTCCCCGCGAATAGGGGAGGCGCAAAAGGTGCCAGCCGAATCCCACGTCCACAGGCTTCTCCCGCCTGTGGTTTTTAGTGGGTCTCCGCCTTCGCTGTGGTGGCCAGACCCTGATTTCCACGGAGCGGATTCCTCCCGATCAGAGGAATTCCGCCATTGCCGGAGGCGCTAACCCGGAAGTTCCACCACTAGTTTTGTCTTAACCAGCTCTTAAATGTTTTCCCCCTCTGACCCATATGTTTCTCTCCCCACAGCTCCTGAAGTGGTTGCTCGGCAACGCTATGGACGTCCTGTTGACTGCTGGGCTGTTGGAGTTATCATGTTTATTCTGTGAGTTCCACCAGCATTTGTGTGTGTGTGTGTGTGTGTGTGTGTGTGTGTGTGTGTGGAAAAGGTGGGCAGAAAGGAACCTAGGAAAGGCCAAAGTGGCAGTCTCACAACAAGCTTGACAGACATGGTTCGCCAGACATCTGACCCACAGGTACGGCCTCTGATTGGCAGACACAAAGCACAGGGCCTTCAGGGCAGGTCTTCAGATGTTCCTTGAAGACTCATTTCTTCCCGTCTGCCTTTCTTTGGCCACATTTTTTACTGCTGATTCCTGAGACTAGATGCTTCCATATTCTTATTTATTTTTTTAACCACTCAACTCTACCCCCACTGGATCTCCTTTAGTTATATGCTGCCTTGCGAGGCTATTCCCTGAGAGGTGGAATATATGATTATTTCAATGATGTGTTTGATTCAGAATTGCTTGGGTCCAAGTCTTCTGTTGCCTTGTAATGATTTGATTCACCCCTATTACCTGCCCCCCCCAAAAACAGGCTGTCTGGGAACCCCCCGTTCTACGATGATACAGATGATGAGAACAGCAATAGCCACAACCGCCGGATATTCCGCAAAATTCTGGCTGGGGACTACGACTTTGACTCCCCCTATTGGGATGACATCTCTCTTGCCGGTAAGAGAGGGAGGCCTGGCCAGGACTCTGGGAACTGACTCGATTCTGACCAGACTCCTCTAGCCTAGTCTAGACATGCAAATGAATGAGACAGTAGAATCCCAAGACGGAAAGTGGGCGATTTCAGGCTTCAAGTGGGAAGGACATTGGTTGTTAATATAAAACTCTACCTGTTTGTTTAAATGAATGAATGAAGAAAGCACACATGGGGAGAGCATCTTTTAGCACAATCTTCTGTGTGGGTTGATTTGGTTAAAAGGAAAACAGATATGCTATAATAAAAGGATAATACCCTGGATGCCAAGATCTGGGTTTGGAGCAAGTGCAGTCATACCTCGGAAGTTGAACAGACTCCGTTTGACTTCTGAAATGTTCAACTTCCAAAGTGCGGCTTCTGATTAACTGCAGGAAGCTCCTGCAGTCAATTGGAAGCTACGGAAGCTCCATCGGACTTTTGGCTTCCGAAAGAACATTCAACAACTGGAACCCTCCCAGTTTTTGATTGTTCGGAAGCCAAAACGTTCGACTCCCAAGGCGTTCAGGAGCCGAGGCATGACTGTACTCTTTGGCAAGAGAGCCTCAGCGGATTTTCAATCACAAAACATGCAGGACTAATATAAGCCTGGCAGGACAGCTTACTCTATGGTTTTAACCCCTTCATGCATTAATTAGAGTTTAGCATGTTGGTTATATGAGGCTGGGTATCTCACACACTCCTCACTGTGGTGGTCTTCTTTCCACCCCCCAAAACTACATAAGGAATTCAAAATGTATGCTCCTCTTGTTACTTGAAATGGTAAAGTCCATTCTACCACGGAACATGTATTCCAACCTTGCTCTGGGTCACGGGGGGGACGGGGGACAGAGACGACGATTGTTCACTTTCTTTAATGTTTCCCACCAACCACCCTTTTCCTTTCTCCCATGCAGCCAAAAAGTTGGTGTCACAGCTTATGGAAGTTGACCAGGACCAACGAATCACTGCCCAGGAGGCACTGGGACATATCTGGTGAGAATTCACCATTCATGAGGCCCTCCCTGGGCCCTCAACATACATGTGCATGGGGGAAAATTGGTTGCTTATTACATATTGCAGCATTTATTAGATGACTATGAATGAAACTAAATTCTATCAATACTAGCAGGACGTGTGTGAATGTGTGTGGAAAACATGCCTATAATCTGCCCCATTTCTTCCCCATCCGTATTTTCCTCCTGCCTTTCATTAACAAACTGGAGTGACTGGCTTAGTACTATGTGTGAACCAGCACCCATAAGCTGTTTCTGCTGAACAAACTATGAACCACAGGGCCAGTTCTACCATTAGGAAGATTGGGGCAATGGCTTCAGGCAGCAGATTCTGGGGAGCAATGGGAACAGCCCTGCAGCTCTTCCCCCTGAGCCCCCTGGACATACCCTTCTTTTGTGAACTGAGTGTGCCAGGAGGCCTACCCTGCACCCTCATAACTACCCTTCTTCCTGCAGGTATGGCGGGGCATATTATCCCAATACTAGCATTGAAGTAAGACTAGCTGACATGGAATAGGAGAAGGGTGATACTTTGTCCATTTGAGGCAGCCAAATGACCTGGGCTTGCCCTGGCAAGCAGGAAGCCAAGAAAAATCATAGAGAGCAGTGTGGTGTAGTGGTTAAGAACGGTAGACTCATAATCTGGTGAACTGGATTCGCTTCCCTGCTCCTCCACATGCAGCTGCTGGGTGACCTTGGGCCAGTCACACTTCTCTGAAGTCTCTCAGCCCCACTCACTTCACAGAGTGTTTGTTGTGGGAGAGGAAGGGAAAGGAGAATGTTAGCCGCTTTGAGACTCCTTCGGGTAGTGATAAAGCGGGATATCAAATCCAAACTCTTCTCTTCTTCTTCTTCTTCTTCCACTCCTGGTGGTGTTTTTGAGAGAGAAACAAACTGCAAATGCTGGTTTGCACACGGTGGTGAACTAGCCACTCTCTGTATGTTCCTGTTCTAGGAAGAGAAGACCAAAGTGGGACTAACAAATGTTACTAATAACAAATAATAATAATAATAATAATAATAATAATAATAATAATAGGGCCATAGTCAAACAACACTGTCTTAGTACTGCAGTCCAAGACACACATACCTTGGAGTAAGCCCCACTGAAATGAACAGGATTTACTTCTGAGTAGGCATGCCTGGGATTATTCCGCACGTGAGGCATTCCCATGTTTGGGAATGCTTCTTCTATTTATTTATTTTTAATAATTTTTATTGAATGATTTATATCACAAAAAACACAGCCATACCACCAGAAAATACAACCAAGAAATAAAAATCACATACAACAATATTTTGTTTGTTATTTATTTATTTTGGTTTTACTATTCAGTAGTTCTCTTTCAAATCTTGAAGGCTCCTTTTCAAAACCTATCTGCTTGTCCTGTCTGAACACTTCATTCACCTGGAAGTATTCTAGCCAATTAGAAAAGTGATCTTTTATTTTCTCATAACTTATCAATAATAGTTGACCTTCTTCCTCCCTGAATATTGTGTTATACGTTATCCAGTTCTCTTTGATGTTATTAATATTTTTTTAACAGTGATTGCTTCTAGTGGAGAATTCCATCTTGGGGTTTTCCGTTCCAAATATCTTTTGTATTTTTCCCATACCATATATATAGCATTTCGTATTGTATGGTTTGAGAAACTCCTATGCGCCTTTATCTTCCTGTAATTAAGATAGCCATGCCACCCAAAGCAGGTATCATGGCCTTCTAGATCTAAAATATCCCAATTTTTTAATGTACATCAATCTTTCAACCAGAAAAGACATGAGGCTTCGTAATATAGCTTCAAATCCGTTAACCCGTAGCTACCTCTTTCTATAGTATCTATTAATATCTTATGCTTAACTCTTGGTCTTTTACCCTTCCACAAAAATTTAGAAATTTCTTTTTGCCACTTGTTGATACTGCTGGTCTTTCCTATAATTGGAATCATTTGGAACAGAAAGAGTAGCTTTGGTAAAACTATCATTTTAATTACCAAAATACGGCCCAAGAATGATAAATTTAACCTAGTTCATGTTTCCAACTGTCTTTTGATATCTTTCCAACAATTGGTATAATTATCTTCATATAGAATCATAGAATCATAGAGTTGGAAGAGACCACAAGGGCCATCGAGTCCAACCCCCTGCCAAGCAGGAAACACCATCAGAGCACTCCTGACATATGGTTGTCAAGCCTCTGCTTAAAGACCTCCAAAGAAGGAGACTCCACCACACTCCTTGGCAGCAAATTCCACTGTCGAACAGCTCTTACTGTCAGGAAGTTCTTCCTAATGTTTAGGTGGAATCTTCTTTCTTGTAGTTCTTTTTTTTTTAAATGATATTTATTAAAATTTCAAAAGAAAAAGATCACATTAATAAGAAAATTAACAATAAAAAGGAAAAATACAAAATACAAAGTACAAAAAAACAACAACAACCAGTTAAAAACAATTCCATCTTTTCATCACTTCTTTTACATTTACTTGTTTCCCGGACCTCCTCATACCTCCCTCTTTTGTATTCCAATTCAGTTTGTTAGTCCAGCGATTCCTTTCCCTCCTTTTTAATCCTGATCATTAATCTTGATATATTATAACATTAAATTTTTACCTATTAAAAACCAATTTTTCCATATTTTTTTATACCATTACCGCTAGAAACCGCTTAACTTCAATCCGTCATCATTCTAACATTCATTAATTTTACAATATTTCTGTAAGTAATCTTTAAATTTCTTCCAATCTTCTTCCACCGACTCTTCTCCCTGGTCTCGGATTCTGCCAGTCATTTCCGCCAATTCCATATAGTCCATCATTTTCATCTGCCATTCCTCCAGTGTGGGTAGATCTTGTGTCTTCCAATGCTTTGCAATAACTATTCTTGCTGCTGTTGTAGTATACATAAAAAAAGTTCTGTCCTTCTTTAACACTGATTGGTTGACTATGCCCAGGAGAAAGGCCTCTGGTTTCTTCAAGAAGGTATATTTAAATACCTTTTTCAGTTCATTATATATCATTTCCCAGAAAGCCTTAATCCTTGGGCACGTCCACCAAAGGTGAAAGAATGTACCTTCAGTTTCTTTACATTTCCTCTTCTTTCTTGTAGTTTGGATCCATTGCTCCGTGTCTGCTTCTCTGGAGCAGCAGAAAACAACCTTTCTCCCTCCTCTATGTGACATCCTTTTATATATTTGAACATGGCTATCATATCACCCCTTAACCTCCTCTTCTCCAGGCTAAACATGCCCAGCTCCCTTAGCCGTTCCTCATAAGGCATCGTTTCCAGGCCTTTGACCATCTTGGTTGCCCTCCTCTGGACACGTTCCAGTTTGTCAGTGTCCTTCTTGAACTGTGGTGCCCAGAACTGGACACAGTACTCCAGGTGAGGTCTAACCAGAGCAGAATACAGTGGCACTATTACTTCCCTTGATCTAGATGCTATACTCCTATTGATGCAGCCCAGAAATGCATTGGCTTTTTTAGCTGCCGCGTCACACTGTTGGCTCATGTCAAGTTTGTGGTCAACCAAGACTCCTAGATCCTTTTCACATGTACTGCTCTCAAGCCAGGTGTCCCCCATCTTGTATTTGTGCCTCTCATTTTTTTTGCCCAAGTGCAATACTTTACATTTCTCCCTGTTAAAATTCATCTTGTTTGTTTTGGCCCAGTTCTCTAATCTGTCAAGGTCGTTTTGAAGTGTGATCCTGTCCTCTGGGGTGTTAGCCACCCCTCCCAGTTTGGTGTCATCTGCAAATTTGATCAGGATGCCCTTGAGTCCATCATCCAAGTCGTTGATAAAGATGTTGAATAAGACCGGGCCCAAGACAGAACCCTGTGGCACCCCACTAGTCACTCTTCTCCAGGATGAAGAGGAACCACTGATGAGCACCCTTTGGGTTCGGTCAGTCAGCCAGTTACAAATCCACTGAGTGGTAGCATAGTCAAGACCGCATTTTACCAGCTTCTTTACAAGAATATCATGGGGCACCTTGTCAAATGCCTTCCTGAAATCAAGGTAGACTACATCCACTGCGTTCCCTTCATCTACCAGGCTTGTAATTCTGTCAAAAAACGAGATCAGGTTAGTCTGACATGACTTATTTTTCAGAAATCCATGCTGACTATTGGTGATCACAGCATTCCTTTCTAGGTGCTCACAGACTGTTTGCTTAATGATCTGCTCCAGAATCTTCCCTGGTATTGATGTCAGACTGACTGGGCGGTAATTATTTGGGTCCTCTCTTTCCCCCTTTTTGAAAATAGGGACAACATTTGCCCTCCTCCAGTCTGCCGGGACTTCGCCTGTTCTCCAGGAATTCTCAAAGATGACTGCCAGTGGTTCTGAGATCACATCTGCCAGTTCTTTTAATACTCTTGGATGCAGTTCATCTGGCCCTGGAGACTTGAATACATCTAAACTAGCCAAGTATTCTTGTACTATCTCCTTAGTTATTTCCTCTGTGTTTCCTCTGCTGAATCCTTTGCTCCAAATTCTTCAGGTCGGGCATTGTTTTCTTTATCGGAGAAGACTGAGGCAAAGAAGGCATTGAGGAGTTCAGCCCTTTCTGTGTCCCCTGTTTGCATTTCACCATCTTCTCCTCTGAGTGACCCCACTGTTTCTTTGTTCTTCCTTTTGCTACGAACATACCCATAAAAGCCTTTTTTGTTGCTTTTAACCTCTCTAGCAAGCCTGAGTTCATTCTGTGCTTTAGCTTTTCTGACTTTGTGTCTACACGTGCTGGCTATTTGTTTGAATTCCTCTTTGGTGGTTTCCCCCCTTTTCCATTTTTTGTACACATCCTTTTTAAATCTTAACTCAGTTAAAAGTTCTTTAGATAGCCACCCTGGCTTCTTTAGGTACCTTCCATGTTTCCGTCTCATTGGTATTGCCTGAAGTTGTGCTTTTACTATCTCCCTCTTAACAAACTCCCAGCCATCATGAACTCCCTTTCCTTTTAGTATTACTGTCCATGGGATCTCACCCAGCACTTCCCTAAGTTTTATGAAGTCGGCTTTCTTCAAGTCAAGAAATTGAGTCCTAGTATGCTTGGCTGCTCCTTTCCGCTGTAAGAGCATGATCACTCGCGCCTAATGATCCTTCCACTTCTACCCCACTAACCAGGTCATCAACATTGGTTAGGACCAGATCTAAAATGGCTGTTCCTCTTGTTGCTTCTCCCACTTTCTGGACAATGAAGTTGTCTGCAAGGCCAGTGAGGAATCTGTTTGACCTTATGCTCTTGGCTGAGTTTGACATCCAACAAATATCCGAGTAATTGAAGTCCCCCATTACTACTATCTCCCTTCCTTTTGCATGCTTGGCCATCTGTTCCAGGAAGGCATCATCTATGTCCTCCGTTTGGCTTGGGGATCTATAGTAAACGCCCACAATGAGGTCACTGTTATTCTTCTCTCCCTTAATTTTGACCCAAATGCTCTCACTTTGGCTTTGAGGTTCTAAATCTTGGATCTCTTCACAGGTATACACATCCCTGACATATAACGCCACTCCTCCTCCTTTCTTGTCTGGTCTGTTTCTCTGAAATAGATTGTATCCCCCCATTATTACATTCCAATCGTGGGACTTATCCCACCAGGTTTCAGTGATGCCTATTATGTCATATTTAGTTTGCTGTACCAAGAGCTCAAGCTCATCTTCTTTATTTCCCATGCTTTGCGCATTAGTGTACAGACATTGAAGTCCATTAATCATTCCCCCGTGTCTCTTATTTAAGGATTTTTTCCTCCCACCACTAGGTCTGCGTGCTGTTTGCTCCATTTGGTCTATGACATTTGGATGATCATCTTCATCAATTGATAGATTCCTACCTTCAGGAGCACTGTCTCCCTCCCCCACATTAGTCAGTTTAAAGCCCTCCTGATGAGGTTTCTGAGATTTTTGGCAAAAACATTCTTCCTAACTGTTGTGAGGTGCAGCCCATCGCTTGCCAGAAGTCCATCTTCAAGAAACTGCAGTCCGTGATCTAAGAATCCAAACCGTTAATATAATATAAATATAAGTTAATATTCTTTGGTGTTATCCATAATCCTAAATACTTGATTTTGGGGTAGATTTTAATTTGTATTATTTTTTCTAATTCTGCTTTTTCATCTGGCGACAGATTTTTAACTAATAGTTTTGTCTTGTTTAGATTCAGTTTAAACCCCGCAACTTTACCGTAGCCATGTATTATTTCCAACGCCTTTGTTAAAACTCTGTTTTGGTTGCTCCGTAGTTATAATTAAATTGTCAGCAAATGCCCTCATTCTGTAACTTCTATTTCCCCGCATAATCCCTTTTATTTCTTTTTCCTCCCTAATTCGTTTACATAAAACTTCCAATGTTAATATGAAGATTAAGGGGGATAGTGGGCAGCCTTGTCTGACCCCTTTACTGATTTCACACTCCTGTGATATATTTCCATTTATTATTTTAGCTTTTTGTTTTGAATATATTGCTTCAATCCCTTTTATATACTTTATACCAAAATCCATATGATATAATAGACCTTTCATAAATTTCCAGGAGACGTTTTTTGACAGAATTACAAGCCTGGTAGATGAAGGGAACGCAGTGGATGTAGCCTACCTTGATTTCAGCAAGGCATTTGACAAGGTGCCCCATGATATTCTTGTAAAGAAGCTGGTAAAATGCGGTCTTGACTATGCCACCACTCAGTGGATTTGTAACTGGCTGACTGACCGAACCCAAAGGGTGCTCATCAATGGTTCCTCTTCATCCTGGAGAAGAGTGACTAGTGGGGTGCCACAGGGTTCTGTCTTGGGCCCGGTCTTATTCAACATCTTTATCAACGACTTGGATGATGGACTCAAGGGCATCCTGATCAAATTTGCAGATGACACCAAATTGGGAGGGGTGGCTAACACCCCAGAGGACAGGATCACACTTCAAAACGACCTTGACAGATTAGAGAACTGGGCCAAAACAAACAAGATGAATTTTAACAGGGAGAAATGTAAAGTATTGCACTTGGGCAAAAAAAATGAGAGGCACAAATACAAGATGGGGGACACCTGGCTTGAGAGCAGTACATGTGAAAAGGATCTAGGAGTCTTGGTTGACCACAAACTTGACATGAGCCAACAGTGTGACGCGGCAGCTAAAAAAGCCAATGCATTTCTGGGCTGCATCAATAGGAGTATAGCATCTAGATCAAGGGAAGTAATAGTGCCACTGTATTCTGCTCTGGTCAGACCTCACCTGGAGTACTGTGTCCAGTTCTGGGCACCACAGTTCAAGAAGGATACTGACAAACTGGAACGTGTCCAGAGGAGGGCAACCAAGATGGTCAAAGGCCTGGAAACGATGCCTTATGAGGAACGGCTAAGGGAGCTGGGCATGTTTAGCCTGGAGAAGAGGAGGTTAAGGGGTGATATGATAGCCATGTTCAAATATATAAAAGGATGTCACATAGAGGAGGGAGAAAGGTTGTTTTCTGCTGCTCCAGAGAAGCGGACACGGAGCAATGGATCCAAATTACAAGAAAGAAGATTCCACCTAAACATTAGGAAGAACTTCCTGACAGTAAGAGCTGTTCGACAGTGGAATTTGCTGCCAAGGAGTGTGGTGGAGTCTCCTTCTTTGGAGGTCTTTAAGCAGAGGCTTGACAACCATATGTCAGGAGTGCTCTGATGGTGTTTCCTGCTTGGCAGGGGGTTGGACTCGATGGCCCTTGTGGTCTCTTCCAACTCTATGATTCTATGATTCTAACCCTGTCAAAAGCTTTTTCAGCATCTACAGCCATTAAGACTGCCTTCTTTTCTATTCTTAAATCTAAATACTTTAATAAGTTTATGATGTTTCTAGTGTTGCTATGAATGTGTCTCCCGGGCAAAAAGCCAGCTTGGTCATTGTGTATAATCATCTGGAAGACTTTTTTGGATCTTTCAGCTAGAATATTTGCATATAATTTATAATCGTTATTTAGAAGTGCAATAGGCCTATAGTTGTTAATAATTACAGTGGTGCCCCGCAAGACGAATGCCTCGCAAGACGGAAAACCCGCTAGACGAAAGGGTTTTCCGTTTTTCAATGCGCTTCGCAGGACGAATTTCCCTATGGGCTTGCTTCGCAAGACGAAAATGTCTTGCGAGTCTTGAGATTTTTTTCACTCCCCCCTCCTTTTTCTAAGCCGCTAAGCCTTTAATAGCCGCTAAACTGCTAATAGCGCTAATCTGCTAAGCCGCTAATAGGGTTGCTTCGCAAGACAAAAAAACCGCTAGACGAAGATACTCGCGGAACGGATTAATTTCGTCTTGCGAGGCACCACTGTAGATGGTCCGTTCCCTGTTTTGGAATTCATGCAATAAGGCTGTCTTTCCAAGAGTCCAGCATGATTCCATCTTTTAAGATGTTGTTCATGATATTTCTTAATGGGTCAGACAGGATGTCCTCGATTTTTTTGTAATATATTGCTTCTTCTAAGAGAGCAACCCACTGTGTTGTATCATTCAAGCTCAGCCTGACATGCCCATTGTACAGCCTGGACAAGTGTCCACTATTTCGAGACCTATCAGGGTGTACTTATGCTCCTTGTCACTGCAGTTATATTCTGATCTCAAAGAACATACCCAAGTACAGACCACTCTCTAGAGGTGACAGACTTGTGCAATGGGTATGAATCTGGTTTCCTGCCTAGGACTTTCAATCAGTCCATCTAGAGGGAATATTTCATCCCACATCCAGCCTCTCTCTGGGGCTCCATAAGGTATGTTCAGGTGCACAGATCCTTGGGAGAGGTTTTTTTCTGACCTCCTAACATTTGAATTTGGCAAGACCTTGGGAGGGAGAAGGCCTCCTCAATGGCTGCTCCTAGGTTCTACTAGGTGTAGTGGTGTAGTGGTTAAGAGCGGTAGTCTCGTAATCTGGGGAACCGGGTTTGCGTCCCTGCTCCTCCACATGCAGCTGCTGGGTGACCTTGGGCTAGTCACACTTCTCTGAAGTCTCTCAGCCCCACTCACCTCACAGAGTGTTTGTTGTGGGGGAGGAAGGGAAAGGAGAATGTTAGCCGCTTTGAGACTCCTTAAAGGGAGTGAAAGGCGGGATATCAAATCCAAACTCTTCTTCTTCTTCTTCTACTAGCAAATACATTTTCATTTAGATAGGCCTTTGGCCCATAAGCTGTATGTAGTCATTGGTGTTCACTGTTTTTTTACTACAGTATTCCATTTGGTAGAGAGGCAGGATACTAAATATGCCTCCCACAACCGTGCCAACTTGCAGGTGTCCCCAGAGCCTTTTCCTTATTTCTGGTTCTTGTCTAAGAACACTAGGAAAACCAGGTGGTAAAAACACTGAATTGTCCCTGTATTATTGAAAGCCTACACTCTCTCACCTGCATTTCTACCTTCTTTACCTCTCAGGATATCTGGAAACATTGCCTCTGAAAAGAACCTCAAGGAAGGGGTCTGTGCCCAGATTGAAAAGAACTTTGCCAAGGCCAAATGGAGGGTAAGTGAGTCACATGTCACATGGTGGCGCTGTGGGGAAGGAAGGGGAGTAGAGAGCAGTGGTCAGCCACTTTATCTTAGCCAAAAGGCTGAGAGGCTATTGAAATCCAGCAATTTTGATCAGAGTCCCTTGGCTCCAAATGCAGCTCCCTCACCAGAGGCAGAGTTGGAGGAAGAAGGGCATGGGATCGGTCAAAAATATGTATCTTATTAAAAAACAGCTCATGCCTTTCTCCTGAAATATTACAGCACTTGTGGAAATCAACAAGATTAGCGTCCCATGTGAAGAATGTGTCCTGACCACACTGCATGTGGTCCAGTCAGTCTTAGCTGGAATCCAACTGGGCAGCAACAATTTTGCTGTGACCCACTTGGTGCTGCCTCATGACCCACCGGTGGGTTCTGACCCACAGGCTGAAGACCTCTGATCTAGGCAGTAATAAGAATTATGATGTTGTAGGAAGCAGATACACTGCAGGGGAGTCTCGGGAACCAGGAAGTGTTCTGGGGCACAGACTAAGTTGACATGAAGTGCTGGCCAGGCCTATGGGACCAACCTTTCCATTGTGGCTCTGGCCTCAAGCTCAGGGTGAAAGGAGGAGGATGAGCTAGCTGAGTCTGAGGCTCTTCAGTCTTTCCCTATGCATCAGCAACCCAATTCGATGTGATGTGATGTGTCTTTCAAAGCCAATGGTTCCAGGAAATCTGTAGACAGCTTCCCTGGAACCATTGCAAGCAGGTCAGAGATGGCGCTGTGCTCTGTCCTGCTTACCAGTTTTGGCAGCCTAGGCTATGAATGTCTCTGCCTGTCGTACCCTTGTCACCAGGAGACTCAGGAAAAATTGGGGGGCTGGGGGCCATTATTTGACATTGCCCTTCTTTTTGCAGAAAGCCATTCGTGTTACTACATTCATGCAACGTCTCCGGGCTCCCGATGTTGGTGGCCGTCTGCCCGTGACTCCGCGTTCCTCCATGAGCGTTGCTCATGAGGTCACCATTGAGGCACCCAGGCTGGCCGAACGTTTGGAGACTCCATGCACACCGCAGGAGCAGCAGAGCAAGATAGAGGAAGTCACGGAGGCGGAGGAATAATGGCCCCTGCTTCCCCGATCCCATATTCTGATGCCTTCTCTGCTCTTGGAAGGGGTGGGTGGGGTCTGTGGGACAGTAGTTAGGGTAGTTATGGGGCAAGGAACTAGGGAGACCCTTAGCAGTGTTATTCCCTCCCCCCACCCCTGCCATTGGTCAGGAGCAAGAGCTATTTGGTTTGGACAGACAGGCAACCAAAAGGAGAGATGGACCCGACCCCACAGAGATGTGTATGGGAAGGGAGGACTGAGCATAAGAAATATGGTAGGACAGGGTGGTGGTCAGCTACCCCACCCCCAGCTCCCTGGAAAATGCACCTGTCTGAGCAGAAGGGGGGGAGACTTCTTCCTAGGCCTTTCCCAGTAGTGGGTGCCAGCTGTGCCCCTTGCCATATTGCATCCACCACCCCAACGCAAATGCGGAATGCCTTGCAGAGTGACTGTCTCTCCCAGGCCTCACGGATCCACATCCCACACATCTGCATCCTTGCCTTTGCGATGTCACAATGGCTTCAGAGGAGTTCCCTTCCTCCACAAAGAAGCTGGAAGTATGAGCCAAGAAGGGGAAACCTTGTCCTCCTATTTGTGGGGGCCTTGGGATATGCCAAGCATTTGCAAACATCAGCCAATAATGGAATGGGAAGCAGTTTCAGGCTAGTGAAGCAAGTGTTGGAGAAGAATCCATTCCATGGAGAAAGGATCCGTTTCCCAGCCTTTCCCTGTTCTATTTGCCCAGTCCTGCATTTCACTTTGAGCAGGGGCAGCAACAGCAGCCAGGTAGGAAACTTGTTACAGATGACTGCCCTCCTGGTTTGGATCCCCAACCTCAACCGGACTGTGCAAGGAGGGGCAAGAGAGGTGCATGTCTAAGCCAGCTGCATGTTTTATGAAGATGCTATTTTAATACAGAAACCTCCCAGCTGCCCCTCCCCTGGAGCTGTCTTTCCCCTCTCCTGGGGCAGCTCTGGGAAATAAAAAATAAACAGAGTCTCTGGTTATTGATGATCTCTTTTTGTTGATGGTGAGTGTTATTATTGAGGTAATTGGTACTGGAATCCTTAAACAAGGTGGGGGAGAAGGGCCTATTTTGAATTCTAACCCCCCCCCCATCTGTATATAGTAAATACAGTTCCCTGCTTTCTGTTGGCTTGATTATGTAATCTGTAGTCCTGCGATAATGCTGCCATCTTATTTCTTTAAACAGCAGAGGAGTCTTCTGGGGCTGAAGCAAGCCAAATGTGAGAAAAGCAAGCACAGAGGGAGGCTTCCTTATACTAAAACGGCCTGTTTGTCCGTCTTAGCTCAGTATTTCTAGTGACTGGGAATGGCTTTCCCAAGGCTTCAGGCAGAGAGTCTTAAGTACCTCCCTAGATCAAACCAAAGGAATAATCTAGAATGGCATTGTCCTTTCTGCTCATAGATTCTTAAAAAATTAAAAATGTGATGTTTTTGAGCTCAAGCCAGCCTAGGCACATGCTGTCCTGGAAGCAAGTGTGCAATTCCCCCATTTCAAATATATGGTAATGGGGTCTCAACTGGTGGTGACTGACAAGGAATGGAGTTGTAGTGGATGGGCTGGTGATGCTGCTGAGCAGCATGTGGCAGCTTGAAAAGCCAAATTCCATGATAGGAGTCATTAAGAAAGGAACAGAAAATAAAACTGCCAATATCATAATGCAGTTATACATTATCTGTGCTGCAACCACACTTGGTATAACGTGTAGAGTTCTGGTCACCTGACCTCAAAAAGGATATTGTAGAGTTGGAAAAGGTCCAGAAGAAATTCTCAAGAGCAACTCTCCCACGCAGACAGGGTTCAGAAAAGGAAGAAGAAAGGGTTGGGCCACAACAGAGGTGGAGAATATGTGTGAAGATGCTTGGTGTGGAGAAAGCAGATAGTGAGAAGTTTTTCTCATAATACTAGAGCCAACCAATGAAGCTGAATGTTGGAAGATTCAGAACAGAAGAAAGTCCTTCTTCACACAGGGCACTGGTAAACTATGACATTTGCTCTTATGAGGAGGCATAGTGAGAGTCACCAATCTGGATGGCTTTAAAAGAGGATTAGACAAATTCATGGAGGACAACGGATACCAGTCATGTCAACAATGTTCTGTCTCCGTTTTGGAGGCAGTATTGCCTCTAAAGATCAGCTGCTGGGAATCACCTATGGGGAGGCGGCTGAGACACTCGGGTCCTGCTTGGGGCTCCCCCCAGGCACCTACTCAGCTCCTGTGAGAATGGGATGCTGGAGGCCTCTTCTCTTGCTCTTTCTTCTCTTCTCACTCTTGGGCACTTTCTCCTTATGTTATACAGTAAACCTCAGTCATTGAAAATGGACAGCCAGAGACTCTTGACTCAAATTAAGCTGTCTCCCTGCCACTTCCTTTTCTTCCTATGTTCAGTCTCTTATCTGAAACACAAATTTCCCTAAAGAAAATGGTTGGGACCAACTGAAGCTGCCTCTTCTATCTACCATGAGGGCTGGTTTTCCAAATCCCAGATACATTGTGGTTGGCTATGGTTGCAGGGGAAAGGAAGAGCATTCTGTGTGTCAAACTGCTGACAACACACTCCAAAACTCCGGAGGACTACACTCAGCAGCTTCATATAGATATTAAACAACATGGGGGATAGAATTGAGCTTTGAAGGACCTCATATTGAAGGTCCCATACTGCTGAAAAACAGTCCCCAAGCGTCCCAACTCAGATAGCCTCTCCAGGGGAATACAGTGGTTGATGAAATGGAAAGCCACCAAGAAATCAAGGAGGATTAGTTTTCTCCTGACAGAGGTAATCATATAAAGTCACCAGGGCAGTTTGTGCCAAAACCAGGCCTAAACCCTGATTGAAATGGATCTAGAGCTCCTGGATCTGGTCAGTGACCACCCGCCCAAGAACACTGCCTAAGAAAGGGATATTGGCAACTGGCTGGTGATTACTTAAGTTCTTAGGATCTAGGGATGGTGTCTCAAGAAGCGCTCCTTTCACTGCCACCTTCAACTTGGCAGGAACCACCCCTCTCATAAAGAGGCACTGACCACCCCCTGGGCCCACATAGATCTGCTCCCTGATGGATTTCATTAACCAAGAGGGGCAAAGATCCATCCAGGCCCCAATCCAAGCTCTGGTAGATGTTGTGGAAGTGGTGAGGGAGCGGGTGGCACTGTGGTTTGAACCGGGGAGCTCCCGTTGCTTTGTCCCTGCTCCTGTCAACCTAGCAATTCAAAAGCACACCAGTGCAAGTAGATAAATAGGTACCACTGTGGCAGGAAGGTAAGCGGCGTTTCCGTGAGCTCTGGTTTCCATCACGGTGTTCCGTTGCGTTCCCGGAAAAGCTGTTTGTGGACAAACACTGGCTCCCTCAGCGTGAGGCGAGATCCAGCGCTGCACCCCATCATTGAGGGGCAGTATTTCGATATAAGTAGGAAAATGAGAAAACCCCTAAACATTTTTTTTAGAAAAAAAGCACTGCGTCTATCTCCATCCTGGATTGCGTCCTGTCCGGTACATTGCTCTCTGCGCGAGATCCTCCCCCCCTCCCCCTCCCCCTCCGGCCACGTGCTTCTGCGCGACATCAGGAGCCACGTGCTCCCTCGCCCCTCCAGGCGACCGGCAACTACATTTCCCAGGAGGCACCGCAGCCCCGCCCCGCCGGCCGAGCCGAACCACCCGAGTGGGGCGTGCGGGGGGGGGTTCCCCCTCTGAGCTTCCCCTCCGTGCCCGCCCGAGCGCCCTTTTCCCTCAAGGAACCCGAGAGGAGGTCAAGGCCCCGACCCCGCCGCGCCGCGGCCCGGGAAATGCGGCGGGACGCCCGGCAGCTCGGCTTGGGGGCGCGGAGGGACCCCGCCCCCCCTCGGCCCGCGTGGTCTCGGCCGGCGCGCTCCTCGGCGCGGGGGGCGGCGGCGCGCGGCCTCAGAGGCGGCGGCGGCGGCGGCGGGAGCAGCAGCCGGAGCCGGAGCGGAGCGGGGACGCAGGCGGCGCACGGAGGGGGGGTGAGAGCCGGGCCGGGGGGAGGGAGGGAGGGAGGGAGAAGTCCGCGACCGCCCCCCCACAACCCCCTCCGTTTGGGGCGCGTTCCCCCGCGCGGGATCGGGCTGGGCGAATGGCTGCTCCCCAGCAGGACATCCTGCCGCCCCTCCCCTCCCGGAGCCCCCTCGGCACCTGGGAAGCCACCGCTCTGCCATCGTCGTGAGCGCGCCGCGCGCGACCTGCGGGGGGGGGGGACAAGGGAGGGAGAGGCCCCGAGCCCTTTCGTGTCTCCGTGCCCGCCAGGCACTCGAAGCCAGCTTCCCCTGGCAGCCGAAGTGACGCCTGTCGTTGCAAGAAAAGGGTCAAGGATCATAGGATCACGAAAGGCGGAGTTGGAAAGGGCCCTGAGGCTCATGCAAGGCAGGAATCTCTCCCCCAATGTGGGACCCACAACCCTGAGATCAAGAGTCTCACGCTCTGCCAACTGAGCTTTTATGCACCTTTGGTCTTTTGCAGGCTCCTTCCTCTCCTCCCCTCCATTTTTTTAGTCTCCAGATTATTTCTCCTCAAGCAAGGACTGTTGTTAGTACAGCTATAAGCCTGTTCCAATTTCTAAACCTAATTTCCTTCTTTTGGAAGGAAAACCAAAGGTATGAGACAGAGTCCTCTGAAGTGTGCTGAAGTTCCTCTCCAGCCATTGTCAATGCTTGGTCTGCCCCCACCCCCTAGTTTTACTGAGCTGGTGAATGGGCTGTATTGCCAGACAAAAATCTGGCTTCAAGTCTGTGTCCGCTGGTCTTCTGTTTTCCAGTATGTTTCAGACTCCTGCCTGAGGGTTGGCTACCTGTGAATCACATTTCTAGGGTTAGGAATCAGGTCTCTGTGTCAAATAGCAAGACATCAAGGCAGCCTTGTGTGCTGACATTTTTTATTTCAATCATTAATGGATGTTTCATTCTCAGCTTGGGGAGGAAGGGGAGAATTGGGCCAAGTAATATGGATGATCCAGACCTGCTGGCTTATATGGTTTGACCCTTTTCTATGCTTTCTGTTTCCTTGACTTGTAAGAAGGGAGCTGGTTAAGAACCTAATCTCAAGAGACTGTAACAACTTCTCTAGGGATGGGCTAAAGTGGCATAGTATCTGTAAGCAGCCTCCTGTTCTTGAACAGCTACCTAGATGCATTCGTATGCTAGTGCCTTTTGCTCCTGAAATAGTTTTTGTTTACTTTGTTTCCCTGCAAGTTTATAAATTGGACCTTGAATTTCCCCCTTCAAATATAGGGGACTGTTCATTGAATAAAGGTGTTAGTTTTTAAAAATTGTCTAGGTAATCAAAAGTCAAAGAATCAACTTAATTTTCATATTTATAAATATAATTATTTGTAAATATAGGTGCCATTTTGATAACATTAAGGGAAGGAATGCAAATGCAATGTATAATGCAATACCACTTTTAATGTTCTCTCTGTTTTTATCATTTGTACAGTAGCATTAATTATAATTGAGAGTTATAGAATTTTTCAGCATCTAAAGTGCTTCGTATACATTATCTTGGTCATTCTTACAACAGCCCTGGCAAGGCAATAATATTCCCATACTGCAGATAGTGGGAGGGAGGAATGCCAATGAGGTTGCATTTGAACTGAAGAATTCCCACGTAGAGCCAAAATATAAAAAGGGTGCCCATCAGCCTCAATCCTGACAACTAATAATAATAATAATAAAATGTCCAGTAGCACCTTAGAGACCAACTTAGAGACTTAGTTGCTCTCTAAGATGATACTGGACAATTTTTTAATTTATTTTGACTGTGTCAGACCAACATGGCTACCTACCTGAATCCTGACAACTAAAACTAGCATGAATTAAGACAGTTTACCAGATGTGGTCACAATAAGAGGGGAGTGGAATAGTTTTTTATATTGAGTCAAGAGATCCTAGAGCAGATCCTAGTTATAAAAAGTTTGTGCAGGAGTAAAACTGGATCAAGAAGGCAACGGACTCAGAGCAGGCTAGCTGAGATGTTTTATGGCAACTTTTGACTGAGCTGCTTCATGTACTGAAATACCCCAGGATGCCAGCTGTGCTCTGTGTACTTTGTGTTGTGTGTGTGGCCTTAAAATTTGTCAGCTTTAGGCCCCTGAGTTAAATCTGCTCCCTTGTGGGGTAGTGGTTCAGAGCGGTGGATTCGTAATCTGGGGAACCGGGTTCGTGTCTCCGCTCCTCCACATGCAGTTGCTGGGCCAGTCACACTTCTCTGAAGTCTCTCAGCCCCACTCACCTCACAGAGTGTTTGTTGTGGGGGAGGAAGGGAAAGGAGAATGGTAGCTGCTTTGAGACTCCTTCGGGGAGTGATAAAGCGGGATATCAAATCCAAACTCTTCTCAGCTGCCAGCCTTGGGGCAAAAAGGGGCACAAAAGAACCTGTTGAGAGGCCCTGGCCCATCTGCCTCCCTCATTCCTCAAAGTGGATCTGCAGCAACAAGTACTTTTTCCTTGACTTGCCCAACCTGCCCCCATCCCATTCCTGGAGAATTCCATGTCAGGTTTGGGATTCAAACAACTCCCTAAAATGCTCTCTTTGTCTAGCCATGTTGGGAAAATATTAACTGTTCCAGACACTAAATTCAAGGTGCAAAAGTCAGCAATATTTGTGTCCTACAAGTTTGTGATTCTGTGTAGCATTTGAATTTTTTTTTTTTTTTTAAGAATTACTATGCTGCATACCTATCAGAGTATCCAGTATAGATCTTGAAAACAACTTTAGATATGTTCTTTTCTCCTCAACCCTGCAAAAACCCTTGTGGAAAATGCCCTGAAATCATTTTAGTTCACAGGGAAAGAGTCCTCATCAAATTCCATTAACTCAGACTCTGATGAGACACTAACAATGCTTGACAAAGATTTTCTCACACGGTTCCCTTTGTTAAGGAGCAAAAAGCCCAACTCGGCCTCCCTTTGGCCACTTTTCTTCCTTCCCCTGCACAAACATGCATTAACCCAGGTCATTCCCCACACAGAAATTTAGCTTTTTTCTTACTGGCAGCTGAGAATGGGTAAATACTTCTGGTCCAGCAACAGAGATTCTTGATCATCATAGACTGTCTCTAATGGTTGCTTACCCCAACTGCTGTTTGAGAGAGTTGGATAAATCCAGCTGAGAATGGAGTCTGATATTTTAGGGCAGCGGAGAGGAACCTGTGGCCCTCCAGACATTGCTGGACCTCAGTTCCCATGAGCCCCAGCCAGCCAACTAGGGCACTATCTGGTTTTCAACATTTTTAGCTGGTATATAACCAGCTAAAATCACGCTATCTTGATATATCATGATATATATCTGCGGTGGCGAAGGGCCTTGCAGGGTCTCCCTGTGGCGGAAGAGGTTCCTGTGTATCTCCCCACAGCATCAGAGGGCCTTGCTGGGCCTCCCCATGGTGGTGGAGGGCCTTAAAATGTAAGGAAGTAGTAGATTTAATAAAAATATTAAATAAACTTCCATATACAGTGGTGGGACGCGGATGGCGCTGTGGGTAAAACCTCAGCGCCTAGGACTTGCCGATCGCATGGTCGGCGGTTCGAATCCCCGTGGCGGGGTGCGCTCCCGTCGTTCGGTCCCAGCGCCTGCCAACCTAGCAGTTCGAAAGCACCCCCAAGTGCAAGTAGATAAATAGGGACCGCTTACTAGCGGGAAGGTAAACGGCGTTTCCGTGTGCTGCGCTGGCTCGCCAGATGCAGCTTGTCACGCTGGCCACGTGACCCGGAAGTGTCTGCGGACAGCGCTGGCCCCCGGCCTCTTAAGTGAGATGGGCGCACAACCCTAGAGTCGGACACGACTGGCCCGTACGGGCAAGGGTACCTTTACCTTTATGCAATGGTACCTCGGGTTAAGTACTTAATTCGTTTGGGAGGTCCGTTCTTAACCTGAAACTGTTCTTAACCTGAAGTACCACTTTAGCTAATGGGGCCTCCCGCTGCCGCTGCTGCACGATTTCTGTTCTCATCCTGAAGCAAAGTTCTTAAGCCGAGGTACTATTTCTGGGTTTGCGGAGTCTGTAACCTGAAGCGTATGTAACCTGAGGCGTATGTAACCCGAGGTACCACTGTAATATATTTAATATATTTTCAACTAATTTAAGAATAGTTTAAGTGATTTACTCTTCAAGTTGCATATGCTTCCCCAACTCAGAGGTCTAAGTGGAATCTGTGCATGCATAAGCCCCACTGAGTTAAACTAAACTTACTTCTACTTTCCTGGGAGTAAGCCCCATTGAATTCAGTAGGGCTTACTTGTGAGGAGGCACACATTTGCTTTCACTGCTTACCAAAAAACACTGCCCCATCATTTTCACACAGTACCCAACCTCCCATTTCAGCATAAGGCAGCCACCTAAATCTTCTCCCCTCCATTCCCCCCCAAAGGCCCCCCAAAAGCTCTCATCCCACCAGTATCTCCCTTTTTATCAAAGGGAGGGAGAGAGGGGAAGCAAGCAAAAAGAATAGTCTCTTTTAAATTTAAAAAACACCCTTTTAATATGGAAGAAAGCTATTTAGGGGGAACCAACAACATAAACACTACCAGGAAATAAAAATAGAAGCTCTTCCCCCCTAGATTTATCAAGGTGGGGGTGAGTGTGAGGAAGAAAGAAGTGCTTTGTTTGTTTATCTGTGGGGGTCCCTCCTGGATTGTTAGCAGGCTCTGCATAATTACTTGAGCTCTAAGTGGAAAACCACCAGTGAAGCTGAAAGAGTTTGCTGCTTTGTGTGAGGGCTTGTCCACTTTTCTTACAGGGGGAGGGAGGGAGCAAATTATCTGCAAAGCTGAGCTACCCCCTGGGAAGCTGTTAAGTCTCCACCTTTTGTTCACTGGTGTATTGCCTTGTTGAAACCCTTATCAAGATGTCATTCGCTCAGCCCTCCAGCCAACAAGGCCAATGGTCAGGGGTGATGGGAGTTGTAGTCCACAGCCTCTGGAGGGCCACAGGTTCCCTAGCCCTGCTTTAGAAAGTACAGTGCTGAGAGCAACTGCAGAGATGAATGGGAGCAGCGCAAGAGCACCACCGAGGCTTGACTAGCTGCTGGCAGAAGAGTGTGGGATTTAACAGACCTCTGGCTTGATCCAGCAGAGCTGTTTTTCTGTTCTTAAGCCGCTTCCCATTGGAAATATTTTCCTATGGCTGCATTTCAAGCAGCAGGTAATATGGATGAGGATAATGAGCATTGTTCACATGTACCCTACGGAGAGTGTGTCAAAGTCCATCCTTCTTGGTTTACCCTGCTCTTTCCCAACATGTCATGTCAGTTGGATTGCTTTGTCTTTGTAGCAAACAAGGCTCTAGTCCATTGCCTTGAGCGTCTGAAGGTACCTGCCTGTGGAGAGGCAGCTGGCACAGCTTTGCTCCGGTGCGGCTCATGCTGTAGGGAAGGAAAGAGCCACATTGCTGTGGTGTTGAGCAATCTCAAGGAAACCCTCCGGCTAGCTGAAGAATCCTGGGGAAAGATGGCAGAAAGGAAGCCTGGGACTGTCTACTAAGACTGCCCCCCCCCCCGAGGCAGATAATGTACTCCCATAGGTTAAATGTGCATGAAGGCTAAAGACATAAGAGGTTTCCTCCTCTGAGCAACTCATTATTGTTATTCATTACATTGGTCTTTGGTCATTAGGACCTCACAGCAGAAAAACTGTGGCAGCAGAGTAGCCAGAAAGGTGCCGGGTTTCTATAAGGCTGGAACCAGACGGTTCAACCTCTCAGACCCAGTGGGCTGCAAGAGGACTTTGACACAGAAGCCGCAGACCATACACTGAATTAAATTTCCATATCATAAATTAAAGTGTTTGCAATATAATTAATATTATTTAATATACACAATACAGTGGTGCCTCGCAAGACGAAATTAATCCGTTCCGCAAGTATCTTCGTCTAGCGGTTTTTTCGTCTTGCGAAGCA
Source organism: Podarcis pityusensis (assembly GCF_964106645.2). Lineage (NCBI taxonomy): Eukaryota > Metazoa > Chordata > Lepidosauria > Squamata > Lacertidae > Podarcis > Podarcis pityusensis. The sequence continues at coordinate 801,211 of NC_138042.1, forward strand.
ACCCTATTAGCGGATTAGCGCTATTAGCGGTTTAGCGGCTATTAAAGGCTTAGCGGCTTAGCGGCTTAGCTGCTAAAAGGCTATTAAAGGCTTAGCGGCTTAGAAAAAGGGGGGGAAAGTGAAAAAAAAATCTCAAGACTCGCAAGTCTTGCGAAGCAAGCCCATAGGGAAATTCGTCCTGCGAAGCGCATTGAAAACGGAAAACCCTTTCGTCTAGCGGGTTTTCCGTCTTGCGAGGCATTCGTCTTGCGGGGCACCACTGTAGATTGAGTCTCTTGTGAAGCCAGTAAATAAATGCAGCCCATGAGAAGGAGGAGGAGGGGGCACGGGATGGGGGGCAACAGGGGCACCAGCTGCCTCATCCTCCTCAGTTGCCTGCTGGTTGCCCACAGCTGCCACCATTTATCCCACTTGCTCCCCCCCCCTACACCACACACACAGCCTCTTCAGGCTGGTTATTAACTAAGGAGGGGCAGAGACCTGTAGAGTTGGAAGGGGACTCCCGAGAGTCATCTAGCCTGACCCCCTGCAATCCCTGGCAGGCAGCCAGCAGCAGAGCCTCCCTGCCCAGGGCAGCCCAACCACCCTCAGAGCCCCAGAGGCCCCTCCAAGGCCCCCTGCATGTCGCCACACACCGTGTCTCTGCTGGGCCCAGGCTGCATCACAGCCTCCCTCTGGCCCTGCGGCTTCACTGCCATGGCCGCTTCCCTAAGCTCACCCCTTGGGAGAGGGCCCAAGAAGCAAGCAAGCAAGCAAGCAGGGAGAAGAGAAAGCTTCCTTCTCCACATTGGGTAAGGGCTGCCTGAAAAAGCCTTGTGGGCCACAGGGTGGACCACCAGCTCCCAAAGCAGTGGGCAGGCATCATCTGTGTGACTTCAGGGTAGCCCTCTGGGTTTCCTGCTGTTCCTGTTCCCCAAGTGAGTCATGGCCAGGTGAGGAGGTGCTTTGGGAGTCTTCTGCACCTGGGAGCTGTTTACATTCCGAATCCAGAGCATCCTCATGGCCTATGAAACGTTCATACAGTTTGAAACATGGGGGGAAACTGGTTTTTTTCCACTTGCGATGTCTTTCTTTCCTTCATCCATCCATCCATCCACCCTTTCAATTATTTTTGTAAATTAAAATTATGTAAAAAGAAATATATGCTATATTTATTTTCTTATCTGATTCAAATATTTCTACTTGTGGGATCTAAAAGGCATTGTAATATAACAGTATTGGAGAGCTGGATTTCTTCACAGTCACAATGTCACCTTTTCTCTCTCTCATTCTTCTTCCCATTTTGCATTATCCACCCCTTCTCCCTCCCTCTTTCCCGGTGCCCAGGGGGCTGCAGATTGTTATAGCCAGAGATCCGGACATTGAACCGTAGTAGCTTGCAGTGCTCCATCCATTTTGGCTCCCCTCCATCACCCCAACTCCTCTAAACTGCTTGCTTGCAGAGGGTTTTTTCACCTTTCTTCCATTGTGCTGCCTTTCTCCTCTGCCCTCTTCGTCTCCCTTGAGGTTCCCCACTACTATGGAAGTAGGTTCCCTACCCCAGTTTATAACTCACCACATAAATATATATATTTGTGATATCTTCAAGTCTAGCTGCTTTGGTTTTCTTCAGATAATGATTGCAAGTAAACTTAGAGGTGAGGGGTACCTACACATAAGTTAGGTTTTGCCAATAGGAAAATTAGATTTTTGTGGGGCGGGGCATTAAGGATAGCAGAAAACAGAGCCATTAATGTTGTTCTAAGCCAAAGGACATTTTTGTTACCTAAATTATGAAATGACCTCTCCACACAGTCAGTATTATCCAGAAACAGAAGAAACCATTTTAAAAAATCTGCCTCTCCCCTTAGCTCCAAGCAGTCTGGCCAGTGGTCAGGGATAAGGATGAGTTGTCACCCAATAACACATGGGGGGGGCATCACATTTGGTACCCCAGCATAGCTTATTGGGAAAGGGTTGTGGGGAGCCCGGAGCTTGTCTGCTCCCCAACCTGCGCATTGGAACAAATGACAGTTTTCCATACGGACTCTGGGAGCTGTAGTTCTTGCCAAAGCAGGACAAGGTCTGAGTGGGAGCTTATGAGAGTGCCCTTATGAGCATCACTTAAAGTTTAAATCAAGGTGATAACAGTTTCAGAAAGACCAATAGCAGCTGATTATGACCTTCCATTTTTATCTCCATGGTCTTCAGAGAGCTGAAGGTTTGCACAGATTGAAACTACCGTATTTTTCGTATAGGACGCACTTTTCCCCCTCCAAAAATGAAGGGGATTTCAAAATTTTCCTTTATTTCCCCCCCCAAAAAACTAGGTGCGTCCTATGGGACAGAGCGTCCTATGGGACGAAAAATACGGTACCTTTCAAATCAGCTTGCTTCTCAATTTGGTATTGTGCATTTCCAAACATAGATAAATTTCTTTCACGTGCTGCAATGTTTGAGGAACCTGAGAATATATGAGAGTTGTACATGTCTTAACAGTATACCGGAATTGTAATTATCTAAAATGGTAGATGAACTTATGTAGTCATGGCAGAGTTATTAGAAAACATTTTGAAGGAGTAAAGGGCAACCAAAACTACATTTTAAAACCTTGCCTTAAAGGGCGTTTCACATATTTGTGAAGGAGAAAATATTTCATGAGAGGGTTTCCTTGCACATTTTTCTGGAATTCCCCATTTTTCCATTGGAAGAATTTTTGAGTCAGGATCTCTGACAATGCCCCAAGCCTCGCCTTAATCCCCAGTTTTCCTCTTCACCCCACAGATTGCAAAAGTGAAGGCAGCATTGGACCTGGAGGGAAGCCCAGAGGGGCTCTAGGGGCGCCCATTTGGGGCCAGAGGGCTCTGCTGCAGGTGTGAACAATCTTTGGCTTCCAGGTGTTGCTGAAGTACAATATACCCAGAAGATCTAGCCAGTGTGGCCAGTAATATATAAAAGGATGTCACATAGAGGAGGGAGAAAGGTTGTTTTCTGCTGCTCCAGAGAAGCGGACACGGAGCAATGGATCCAAACTACAAGAAAGAAGATTCCACCTAAACATTAGGAAGAACTTCCTGACAGTAAGAGCTGTTCGACAGTGGAATTTGCTGCCAAGGAGTGTGGTGGAGTCGCCTTCTTTGGACGTCTTTAAGCAGAGGCTTGACAACCATATGTCAGGAGTGCTCTGATGGTGTTTCCTGCTTGGCAGGGGGTTGGACTCGATGGCCCTTGTGGTCTCTTCCAACTCTATGATTCTATAATCAGGAAGTCTGGGGTTTGTAATCCAACTCCATCAGGAGGGCCAAAGGTTTCCCACACCAAGGGCTTCCTTGGGAGGAGGAAGAAAATCCAGCCGCAAACACTGATCCAGCAAGTGACCAGGAAGAGGAGGAGCTGCCTCAGGGCCTAATCCAGAACTCCCTGCTTCAGCTCCCACATGCTCTGGTCATGGAGACTTTGTGGGAGGTGAAGCAGCTTCTCCCCATTTTGCATTCTGGAGGTTCCCATCTCTGCTCAACACAGCTTTTCAGGGCTGTCATGGCTCACATCTTAGGAACTGTGACATGGCTTTTCATGGACATCTGACCTGGGAAGCTGGTGGGGTATATGTCGGGGGTCACTAATGTTTTCCAACCGCTGGACACATTTTGAATTTAAGGAAAGTGTTGTGGGGGTGTGGCATAACACAAAATGGCTGGCGTGGGGGCAGAGTTTAACACAAAATGGTTGCCACAACCAAAATACAGTGGTACCTTGGGTTACATATGCTTCAGGTTACAGACTCCTCTAACCCAGAAATAGTACCTCGGGTTAAGAACTTTGCTTCAGGATGAGAACAGAAATCGCGTGGCGGTGGCGCGGCAGCAGCAGGAGGCCCCATTAGCTAAAGTGGTGCTTCAGGTTAAGAACAGTTGCAGGTTAAGAACAGACCTCCAGAACGAATTAAGTACTTAACCCGAGGTACCACTGTACAGTGGTACCTCTGGTTGCGAACGGGATCCGTTCCGGAGGCCCGTTCGCAACCTGAAAAGAACGCAACCTGCGTCTGCACGGGTCGTGATTCGCCGCTTCTGCGCATGCACGTCATGGCATTTTGCACGTCTGCGTGAGCGGCGAAACCTGGAAGTAATTCGTTCCGGTACTTCTGGGTCGCTGCGGGACACAATCTGAAAACACTCAACCTGAAGCAAATGTAACGTGAGGTATGACTATAGGGGGGAAAAAGATTTAAAAAAGACATTGAAAGGGTGTGGACACCCCCAGTAGCTGTCCCATCCTTTGGTAGGCAGGGGGCACCTACATCAGATACCACTGTATTCCCTCACAGAGAGATGCTGTTTGCACCTCTCCTGTGTTCAAAAGGGCTGGATGGGTGGGAGCCCAGTCTGGGCATCCAGTCAGTTGAGGCATGTTTAAGTGAATGTGTTCAGCAGGGCTGTTTTTCTAGAAAAAGAGGTGCCAGAACTCACCAGGAGCTCCTCCGTCATTCTCTTAGGATGGCAGTGGCGCCCCCCTGAGAGCTGCAGCTGAACAAATGTGCTGTGTAGGCAAGGCCAAGCAAGGAACAACAGAGAAAACAGCCTCTTGAGACGTGTGGAGTTTTGAGGGGATATTTACAGAGACCTTTCATGGGCTCTGGCCTGCAGATCCCAGTGTATGTGACACATATTTAGTGGACAGTGGAGGGCTACTCAGATTGAGAACCAAAGATATTTTTGTTGTTTAGTTGTTTAGTCGTGTCTGACTCTTCGTGAACCTAGGGACCAGAGCACGCCAGGCACTCTTGTCTTCCACTGCCTCATATTGGTAGCTTCGAGAACACCGTCCCACCATCTCGTCCTCTGCTGTCCCCTTCTCCTTGTGCCCTCCATCTTTCCCAACACCAGGGTCTTTTCCAGGGAGTCTTCTCTTCTCATGAGGTGGCCAAAGTATTGGAGCCTCAGCTTCAGGATCTGTCCTTCCAGTGAGCACTCAGGGCTGATTTCCTTAAGAATGGATAGGTTTGATCTTCTTGCAGTCCATGGGACTCTCAAGAGTCTCCTCCAGCACCATAATTCAAAAGCATCAATTTTTTGGCCATCAGCCTTCTTTATGGTCCAGCTCTCACTTCCATACATCACTACTGGGAAAGCCATAGCTTTAACTATACGGACCTTTGTTGGCAAGGTGATGTCTCTGCTTTTTAAGATGCTGTCTAGCAGCATGTTGACATTTGGAGTATTGAATAGGAAGGCAATGAGCTTTGTCTCCAAATAAGCATAGCCTGAATTATGTTGAAGACAATGCCCCTATATGGCACTTGAGGGTGCAGACCCACAGCAAGCGAATAGGAGCTATGCACTGTGCTAGGTTGCAGTGTTGGAATAGTCACTGCGGCCTCACACTGCTATACTGCAAGACATTATTTTACACCCACCCACCCACCTGCTGTATACCCGGAGGTCTCAGGGCGGTTCACATAACCCACTTCCCTGCATTAACCCAGAGGCAGCCATTTCTCATTCCTGGCAGTTCACATCTAACCCCAGCCTTGACTCCCTTGGTGATCTTAGGCAAACCTTTCCCCCTCTTTTTTAAATCTCACCCCCCTCCCAAAGGAGTCCAAGTGAGCAAACAACAAAATCACTGAAAAATACTTTTTCTTTTTTTAAACAAACCAAATATCTTCCATGTTAATATTAATCAGTCCATATTAATAGTTCAAGAGTGCCAGCAACAATGTCTCTCAGCGCTGCCCAATGCCTGAGTGAATAGGAATGTTATAGGCGAAGGGGATCGAGATACGGATATGCTCGTACCCCTTCCAATCTGCGCCCCATCCCGAGGGACGAGGGTAGGGTGAGCAAGGATTACTCACCTCCGTCACTGGTGTTGTGCAATGCCAGGTCTATAGGCAACAAAACCGCCACTCTGTGAGATTTCTTTACCTCGCAGGGGGTCGACCTGGCTTGTGTTACGGAGACCTGGGTGCGCGAAGGGGCAACAGTTACCTTACGAGAGATGGCGCCCCCGGGTTTCTCCATCCTCCACCAGTCGCGGACTGTGGGCCGGGGGGGAGGGGTGGCATTATTAATCCGGGAAGATTGTTCCTTCAGGGCTCTACCATCGCCATCGATCCCCGGCATTGAATGTGTTGGCCTAGTGTGGGGCTCTGAGGTGAGCTTGGCTGTCTGGCTGGTGTACCTGCCACCTAGCGCACCAGCAGCCACCCTGTCAGGCCTGCTGGAGGCGGTGGCCGGCTGGGCCTTGGAGTTCCCTAACCTATTGGTATTGGGGGACTTCAACATCCATGCTGATGCCACTCCCTCCTCACAGGCTCTGGACCTGGTGTCTTCCATGGCGACACTAGGGCTCTCCCAGTTTGTTTCGGGCCCCCCACACATCAAGCAGGCCACACGCTGGATTTGATCTTTGGCATAGGTATAGATGTGATCATGTCTCCTTCGATGAAGGTGCCATGGTCTGATCACTACGCTCTGAAAGCCAGGATTGACTTTCCACCCCCACCCTGCTTAGGTGGCGAGCCGATTTGGGCTCGCCCGCAGAGGCTGATGGACCCTGATAGACCTTGCTCCCCCTGGCGACTCATTGACTGAGCTTGTTGAGGGCTGGAATATCCAGCTCCTGTCAGCCATCGATGAGATCGCACCTAAGCGCCCTCTGCGACTCCGCAGAAACCGGGCTCCTTGGTTTACCAAGGAGCTTCGGAAAATGAAGCGGGACTTCAGACGGCTAGAGCGAGTATGGCGGGGTGCCCGTGACGGAGCCTCAAGAACATCTTATAGGGTTTTTATGAAAACCTATGAAATGGCAGTGAAGGCCGCTAAGAAGTCTTACTTCTCGGCCTCCATTGCATCCGCTAGCTCTCGCCTGGCGCAATTATTTAGTATAATTAGGTCTTTAACGTCCCTTGAAGGACAGCCAAATTTAAATAGCAATCTGACACACAGCTGTGAGGCATTTGCGACCTTAGATCTATCCAATTACCGCCCGGTTTCGAATCTTCCATTCCTGGGTAAGGTGATTGAGAGAGCGGTTGCTGAACAGCTTGGTAGGTTTCTGGATGAAACATCGGCTCTGGATCCATTCCAGTCCGGCTTCTGCGCTGGTCATGGGACCGAGACGGCTCTGGTCGCCCTAACAGATGATCTCCGCGGGCAGCTGGATCGAGGCGGGTCGGGGCTGCTGATTCTTCTAGACCTGTCAGCAGCCTTCGACATGGTTGATCACGAACGCCTTGCCGATGTGGGGATCCAGGGCACAGTCCTTCAATGGCTGCACTCGTTTCTCTCTGGTCGGGGACAGAGGGTGGTGCTTGGGGGAGAATTGTCATCCCGCCACTCCTTGGTGTGTGGAGTGCCCCAGGGTGCAATACTCTCCCCGATGCTTTTTAACATCTTTATGCGCCCCCTCGCCCAGCTTGTCCGGAGTTTTGGGCTGGGTTGCCATCAGTATGCCGATGACACCCAACTCTATCTGTTGATGGATGGCCATCCTGACTCGGCCCCAGACACACTGACCAGATGTTTGGAAGCTGTGGCTGGATGGTTACGTGGGAGCCGGTTGAAGCTAAATCCTTCGAAGACAGAGGTCCTCTGGCTGGGACGGGACGATATGGGATTGGGGGGGCAACTCCCATCTCTTGCGGGGGTGCAATTAGTGCCAGCACCGTCCGTTAAGAGTTTGGGTGTAATCCTCGATACCTCCCTCTCTATGGAGGCGCAGATTACAGCTTCAACAAAGGCGGCATTTTTTCATCTCCGCCAAGCTAAGCAGTTGGCCCCTTATCTCTCTTGCCCTGACCTAGCCACTGTGATCCACGCGACGGTCACCTCCAGACTGGATTATTGTAACTCGCTCTACGTGGGGCTGCCCTTGAGACTGACCCAGAAACTCCAGCGGGTGCAGAATGCCGCGGTGAGACTCCTTATGGGGTCTTCGCTGCGAGATCACATTCATCCAGTACTATACCAGCTGCACTGGCTCCTGGTGGAGTACAGGATCAGGTTTAAGGTGCTGGTTTTAACCTTTAAAGCTCTATACGGCCTAGGACCCTCGTACCTACGGGACCGCCTCTCCTGGTATTACAGAGGAACCTACAGTCTGCAAATAAAAACATCTTGAAGGTCCCAGGCCTCAGAGAGGTTAGGCTGGCCTCAACTAGAGCCAGGGCTTTCTCGGCTGCGGCTCCAATCTGGTGGAACGCTCTGTCACAAGAGACTAGGGCCCTGCAGGACTTGACATCTTTCTGCAGGGCCTGCAAGACAGAGTTGTTCCTACCAGGCCTTTGGTCAGGGCGCAGCCTGACTCCCTCCTCTGGCAACCTGCACAGAATTTTGCTCAACGGTTGCCATTAATTTGATTTAAATTAATTTTTATAATGAAATGTTTTTAGAATGTTGGATTATTTGATTGTTTGACTATTTGATTGTTGTTAGCCGCCCTGAGCCCGGCTTCGGCTGGGGAGGGCGGGATATAAATAAAATTTATTATTATTATTATTATTATTATTATTAAAATTCCACTTAAATGTCAGTTATGAGGAAGAGAGTTTAACCTCAGCGGAGAGGGCATTCCATAAGTGGGGGACCACTACCAAGAAGGCTCTGTCTTGGGTTGGCATGTGACAGGCAGCCATCAGCCCCACCCACACGGCCTCCACTGCCAGGCGGGGAATGCGAAGCAAGATGACATTGGAGGTATTTGGGTTGCAGGCTATCGAGAGCTCTGTGCGCTAGTTAGTTTAACTGCAATCCGCCGTGGTGCGTGCTTATATTTCTTGCATGTGTATTGTGCTTTCAGGCCTCTGTATCCAAACACCCCACAAGTGTAAGAGGCCGCCTTTTGGGTGTCTGTTAATTTGAGGAATGGTAATCCTTGGGCAAATAGCTCTGTGCTGTTCTTAAGAGGCTGGTATGCACTAAACGCCTGCCCCAAAAGCTGAATTCTTTGACGACGAATGTGTTGTGCTAATTTGCCTACTTTGTTTTTTGTTAACTATTTTTATGTTAGGCATAAAAGGGGAATACTGCTCAAGCTCAGCTCTGAATAGGAGGGGCTGTAACTCAGTGGGAGACCTCATGCTTTGCAGGCAGAAGATCTCTGGTTAAATCCTTGCTGTCTCCAGTTAAAGGATCGCAAGCAGGAGGGCAAATCAGCACCTTGGGCTGCCTGAGGCCCTGGGGAGCCACTGCCCCACTGCAGTAATCCACTCTGCATCAGGTGGGCCAGTGGTAGGAGGTAGGGCTGGATATTTGACTATTCAAGACAGATTAGGTCAAGTGAAGCTCAAGTATTTTTAAGGCATTAAAGTTGTGGGAAAACATGAGGTTTGGTACTAATGTTAATTAATAGAAAAGTACTAACTTAAATAATTCATTACTTTTTTTTTTTAAAGTTATTTTTAAAATTACATCCTTCCCTCAAAGAACCTCGAGCAACATTCATTGTTCTCCTAGCCCCTTTTATCTTCACAACAAGCCTGTGAGGCAGGTTAGGTTGAGAGATGGTGACTGATCCAAGGTCAAAGCAGCCCTTTTCCAGTTGGCACTTTGAACAGGGCTTCTCCAACGCTTTGCAGGCACCGTCAGTCACCTGCAGACTCCCTGGAGGGCAGCTGGCCTTGGCTTGGCTGAAGTGACCCGACAGGCCTAATGAGGTCTAGGGCAGTGTTTTTCAACCTTTTTTGGGCAAAGGCACACTTGTTTCATGAAAAAAATCACGAGGCACACCACCACTGTGTGCGGAGAGGGAGATGTCAGAGCCCTGCTGCACTCTATGGGGAATCGGATGAGAGCGGACCGCCTGTCTGCTCTCATCCGATCCCATCCGATCTGATCCCCACCCAGGACGGATAGAAAATAGGGTGGACACAGTCCAGCGCCCGCCTAGTGGGCGATAATTTGACATATTTTTTAAAAAAATCTTTTGAATTTTTCAATTTTTCCCACGGCACACCAGGCAACATCTCGCGGCACACTAGTGTGCCGCGGAACAGTGGTTGAAAAACACTGGTCTAGAGGCTGGAGGTTCACTGACTAAGCAGTGACTCTTCAGGGTTTCAGGTGGGTTTTCCCCAGGCCTGCCTGGAGATGCCTGCAATTGAACTACAGAGCAGATGCTCTGCCGCTATGACTCTTCCCCAAAGGAAGATGCCACTCTATAAATGAAGCTAGATTGGCATGCAAGTGGATAAGGGCATTCTCAGTGGTGGCTCCACAATTGCGAAATGAAATGCCATGGCTCATCTGGCAAGCCCCCTCCGGGGTAGGTTTTAAGACCTGCCTTTAGCACCTACTTTAACCTGACTTGCAGAACTCCACCATTTTTGCCAGATTTTGCTGCATTGGCATTGGTTTCGGTATTACAGTGGTACCTCGGGTTACATACACTTCAGGTTACACACGCTTCAGGTTACAGACTCCGCTGTACCTCGGGTTAAGAATTTTTCTTCAGGGTGAGAACAGAAATCACGCGCGGCAGCAGCGGGAGACCCCATTAGCTAAAGTGGTACTTCAGGTTAAGAACGGAGCTCTGGAATGAATTAAGTACGTAACCAGAGGTACCACTGTATTTTGAAATAGTGTTTTGGTATTTTGTGGTGGTTTATGGTCTTAGATCGTGGCTTGTAAATAGCTTTGGGAAGAATTTTTCTTGAAAAGCCATATAGGTATATACCATAACTAAAGAATGCATTTCTGCCCTGGATCATAGGGCTCTCATAGCACAATTCTATACATGTTTACTTAGAAGTAAGTCCAACTGAGTTCAGTTGGGCCTGTTTCCAAGAAAGGGAATACAAGCCTTCAGCTTCATTTAACTGATCTTCATGCTCCGAAGTCTGGTCTCAAATTTGTTAGATTTATATCCTGTCTTCTCAAAGGAGTGATGAAAGTTAGAGCACATATATGAGGTGATATTGCTCACTAGAGAGTAGATCTTCCTAGTTCTGTTGATTATATGGACTTGTTTCTAGCACTGAGAGGGCACCTCCAGAACCACCTCTGCTTATGTTCTCTTGTCCTTGCCTTGAATGAGTTGGGTTTTGTGGCCTGGAATGTTTGTCTTCCTGGCACATGAGTATGGCATGAGTGATGCCACTGGGTTCCTTCCTCCCCGAGGTCCTATGATAGGCAGTAGGAGCAATCACAACTATAACGTGCATATTTGTGGCAGCCTGTTTTGACACTGATTTAAGTTGCTGGTTATGGTCATGGGCAACAATTAGTTTTCTGAAACATTCTGAATTGTAAAATAGGGTGATTTGCATTGGGTAACCTGCATCAGAAACATTTCTGCTGTCTGAGAGCAGGGGTCACCAGCCTTTTTGAGCCAGCAGGCCCGTTTGGAAGTTTGAGAAAGGGCCATGGGTGCCAGTCACAAAATGGCTGTATTGGGTGTGTGACATAACACACAGTGGCTGGCATGTTTAAAATAGAGCAGGAAAGGAGACAGGAATGCAAAATGGTGTGGGTATTGCCCATCAATGGGGAGGGAAGGCACCTTAGCTCTTTGCACCTCTCTTCTGTTCAGAACAGGTGGGATGATGGTTGTCTAGGTGCCAGGCTGGCGACTGCTCTCCTAGAGAATGATCTAATTTAGCATGCTAATTTTACTTGTATTTAGTAAACAAAACAAAAAAAATTGAAACTGAAAGCTTACCTCATATTATGCTTACAATAACGTCCACTCATTGTGTTCTCTTCTGCATTGGAGCCTTAATATAGCATGATGACTGCTAGATTATTCGAGAACAAAAAAATTAATGTGGATCTGATCCTCACTCTGCAAATCTGATTGGGCCAGATTTGGAGGCTTCAGTGGATGTTGTTGGATAAAGCTTAGACAGATTGTGAGTGACAGGGCCCAGGAGGAGCACATGATGTAGGTGTGCATCAGGTCAGTCTTTTGGATGAAAGATTATGAGGAGCCCCACAAAAGAGTAAATAAAAGTATGAAAATGTGTTTAAAAGCAGCACCCCATTAATGAAGATGGACCAGAGGTTAATGGATACCATGAATAAGGGTCCTATCCTCATCAGCTTTATAGTCCTGTCCTCTGGATTTTTGTCCCATGTTTTGCAACATTCTGTAGCCGTGAGTTCCAAGGAGCATTCATTTATTGTTGCTAGAAGTTTTGTTTTATTTTTGCCTGCTTGTGCTCCAAAATATTTTGGAATTGCAAGTAGTTGACCCATTGGCCCAAGAGAATAAATGGCAGGAAATGGGTACATATTTGGATGCAGTTGCTCTGCTTTTTCTATTTTGAGCACCAGCCTTTTATTGATATTGAGCAGATATCATCATCATCATCATATTATTATTTCTACCCCGCCTTTTTAAATTTGGGAGTTTATTTCTTGGGGACAGTTTGACTCTTAATTGCATTTTCGAGCTTTCAATTAGTCCTTGCAGACACTAATTCTGTGCCGTAGCATAGGTTTGAACTGATTGGTTCAAAATTGGGAAAGGAGTACGACAAGGCTGTATATTGTCTCCCTGCTTATTCAACTTATATGCAGAATTCATCATGCAAAAGGCTGGACTGGATGAATCCCAAGCCAGAATTAAGATTGCCGGAAGAAATATCAACAACCTCAGATATGCAGATGACACAACCTTGATGGCAGAAAGTGAGGAGGAATTAAAGAACCTTTTAATGAGGGTGAAAGAGGAGAGCGCAAAATATGGTCTGAAGTTCAACATCAAAAAAAGAAGATCATGGCCACTGGGCCCATCTCCTCCTGGCAAATAGAAGGGGAAGAAATGGAGGCAGTGAGAGACTTTACTTTCTCGGGCTCCATGATCACTGCAGATGGTGACAGCAGTCACAAAATTAAAAGACGCCTGCTTCTTGGGAGAAAAGCAATGACAAACCTAGACAGCATCTTAAAAAGCAGAGACATCACCTTGCCAACAAAGCTCCGTAAAGTTAAAAGCCATGGTTTTCCCAGTAGTGATGTATGGAAGTGAGAGCTGGACCATTAAGAAGGCTGATCGCCGAAGAATTGATGCTTTTGAATTATGGTGCTGGAGGAGATTCTTGATACTCCCATGGACTTCAAGAAGATCAAACCCATCCATTCTTAAGGAAATCAGCCCTGAGTGCGCACTGGAAGGACAGATCGTGAAGCTGAGGCTCCAAGACTTTGGCCGCCTCATGAGAAGAGAAGACTCCCTGGAAAAGACCCTGATGTTGGGAAAGATGGAGGGCACAAGGAGAAGGGGACGACAGAGGACAAGATGGTTGGATAGTGTTCTCGAAGCTACCAGCATGAGTTTGACCAAACTGCGGGAGGCAGTGGAAGACAGGAGTGCCTGGCGTGCTCTGGTCCAGGGGGTCACGAAGAGTCGGACAAGACTAAACGACTAAACAACAAAGCATAGGTTGCTCCACAAGAAAAGGAAGATTTGCACAAAGAGTTTTAAGTGCCCCATTCTTTCTGGCTGCACCACCTTGGTTTTATAGTAGGAGTAGCTGTCTTGTGGCAAAAATGAAGTGAAATCCAGGGACTCACTGAAAACTAACCGATGCCTTTTTGTATGAGGACTTTGGAGTTGGTGACTGTGTCAACAATGAATCATGGCCTGGTAGAGTTAGAAGGGGTCCCCAGGGTCATCCAGTCCAACCCCTTGCAATGACAGATGGCCACCCAAGCTCTGCTTAAAAACTGCCTAGGAATGAGAGTCCACTGTTCTTCCTAAGCATTTCCCACACTGTTTAATGAATGACGATTCGCTGCGCTGCTCTTGACAGAAGGGGGAGAGGACAGGTCTCTGCCCTGAGCGGCTTGCAGCCCGGGGCTCACCTGCTGATGAGGGGAGGAATAGGATTGAAGCCGCCAACGCTCATGTGGGCTGAGACCTTGAGCTGCAGCCTGTGCATTGCCATGGGGCGGGGCCAGCGAAACGGAAAGTCCCGCCCCGCTTCCCCGAGCCGGGAGGGCGGGGCTTCCCTTGCCTGGGGCTTTCATCATAAAAGGAGGCAGGTCTCCAGGTCAGGGGGCGGGGCCGGCGACCGACCGCCTCTCCGCGCCAGCCTATCCGGGCGCGCGGTACCTGTGAGGGGCACAGGCCTAGCCCAATGGGGTCGCTGCTCCGAGGGCCGGGCGGGGCCCTGCGCGGCTTGGAGGGGAGCGGGGCGGCGCTGAGGAGGTTTTTGTTCCGGGCCTGGCCGCCGCCATCTTGTGTCCGAGCGGGTCGGAAGAGGAGGAGGAAGCGGCAGCAGCGCGGAGCGGTGACTCGGCAGCAGCGGCGGCCGCGGCGGGGCCTGACACAGCCTCATTGGTAACGGCGGCGGCGGGGGGGGGGTCGCTCTCGGCTTCCTCGCTCCCCATTTCCATAGAAACAGAACCTGCCCAAGGATGCCTGTCGCCATAGGAACACGGACTCTTCCCCCCGCCCCCCTCCCAGCCGCTCCGGCCTCGGCCTTCGGACTCCCTCGCAGCCCCTCGGGCTCCTGGCCTCTCGCGGCTCCGTAGAAGGGGCGGCGGCCCGCCCTTGAGGAGCCCGGCTGGGAGGGGCGGGGGCCCTTCCGCGTTTCTGTGTCACCCGCCTCGGCCTCGTGTTCGCTTCCTTCAGAAATGCGGCCCCCCGCCACTTGCCCCTTTTCTGCCAGAACTTGAAAGGAGCTCCCCCCCCCCCGAAGCGGGAGGGTGCGGCGCTTCCTTCTCGGTCCTCGCGTGACGCGCCTGGCCGGGACGCCCCTCGCGGAAGCCGGGAAGCGCCTGCGGCCTTAGCTGCTCCGGCGCCGCGGCCTCGCTTCTTCTCTTTTCCCCCAGGATGGAGGGGGCGGGGATTGCAGAGAAGAGCCAGGATAAAAGGTCCAGGGGGTCGGTCAGCTGGGAGCCATGGGAGCAGGCAAGTGCGGGGCTAGCGGGGGACGGGGAGCGTTTTAGCGCCTCTCCTGGCGGGGGCGAAAGGGATTCATTCCAAGGAGAAGGGAGCCCGGGATCTCTGGATACTCCATCCTTACCATTATTGCGGAGGTGCAAAACATGGGACGAGGCAAATAATAGAGTAACAGCTCTTTCAAGCTTGCCTGGAGATGGCATGCCTTTGAAGGAAGCTCGATTTGGGGTGGGATCTGCTTTAGTCTCGGCAGAGAAATTTAAGCTGGTAAATAATTGCAAATGCTCATCGTTATTGGTTACAGGGTTGTGAGGCTGTACAATTTTCACAAAACGAACCAGCAACTTCTTTTGCTCAGGTGTCCTCCTGCATAGAAATCCACTTTCCTGTTAGGTCTCTTTAGGCTGGAGAGCATAGGAACTCAGGATTGTTGCCTCTTTATCACTGATCCATATCCCTGTAATATATGTATTGCAGGACAGTTTGAATGTAGGTCTGGCAGGCTGTTGCCCAGATGGAATAGTGCCTGACTTACCCTAAGCAAGAGGTTAAGTCAGGGGTAGGCAACCTAAGGCCCATGGGCCGGATGCGGCACAATCGCCTTCTAAATCCAGCCTGCGGATGGTCCAGAAATCATGTTTTTACATGAGTAGAATGTGTGCTTTTATTTAAAATGCATCTCTGGGTTATTTGCGGGGCATAGGAATTCGTTCATTTTTTCCCTTCAAAATATAGTCCAGCCCACCACATGGTCTGAGGGACAGTGGACCGGTCCACGGCTGAAAAAGGTTGCTGACCCCTGGGTTAAGTGGACAGTTGCCTTCCTTACTATGACCCTTTATTGGCATCCTTTGTTAGAATGGGCTCCAGTGTGTAAGATAAATGGCAGCTGGTTGGGTGTGGCTTGAAAAAACTGAGTGTCAAAGTTCTGCGAGAACTTGCAACATGTTATATGAGTGACCTGATTTTCTTGATCAGTAGTACTGTTAACTTATGGCTAACCTCAGCCAGATACAGTACAGTGGTGCCCCGCAAGACGAAAAACTCGCTAGACAAAAGAGTTTTCCGTTTTTTGAGTCGTTCCGCAAGACGAATTTCCCTATGGGCTTGCTTCGCAAGACGAAATGTCTTGCGAGTTTGTTTCTTTTTCTTTAAGCCTCTAAGCCATTAATAGCTGCTAAGCCGCTAAGCTGCTAATAGCCGTGCTTCGCAAGACGAAGAGAGAGGAACAGATTAATTTCGTCTTGCGAGGCACCACTGTATAGTCTAAATCTATAGAGGGAGAGTAAGGATCTTAGCTTTATTCTCAGAAGGGTTTGTAGCAGGAAGGCTTGGAAAGGAGTAGAACTTCATCCTTGCTAAGGAATCATCTGTCAGTTCCATCTCATAATTCTTTCCTCTTACCAAACTACTTGGAATAGACTGTTTCTTATCTCCCCTAATCTTGAGTGATCTGTGGTCTGCTTACAATAAGCAAATAAGGTTGGTGGAATTTTATTCCTCATCCTTGGTAC
Organism: Podarcis pityusensis; assembly: GCF_964106645.2. Taxonomy (NCBI): domain Eukaryota; kingdom Metazoa; phylum Chordata; class Lepidosauria; order Squamata; family Lacertidae; genus Podarcis; species Podarcis pityusensis. Next base: position 817,554 of record NC_138042.1, read on the forward strand.
AATTGAAAGGCTTGTGTGCTAAAGTTGCCAGACTGAAACCACATTGATTTATATGTCTTACTCTTCTAGTATCGCAGAATTAACATTTTGACAAGGGACAGTCATCTTAGCTAGCCTCTTTTGCTGTCCAGGTTCCAGATGGCTCAATTAGAATCTATTTTTTTTAAAAATGTACTAGTCAAATGATGTTAGTCCCTATTTATTAATATATTAATCCTGATTAAAAGATTGTCCTTGACTAGTTGGAATTTTCAGATCAGCTGTTTTCTCCAACTCCCACCACAGTTTGCGTTTTGATTACAAGGTCTGGTTATCACTTATTAGTTGACAACCGTGTTCAGTGTGAACGGTTTCTGTTTAGCAACCAGCTACATGTGCCAACTTTCAAAGATCTGATTCCCTGCATATGGTCGGACTCTGCAAATGGGCACTTATGTAAAAGGAAATAGCCACAGTAATATCAGTCAAGTATGGAAAGGACTAAATCACATCCTTTATGCGGGTGTTTGGTTCACTCTCACTCTGTTTCCTCCCTTGTCTTTTTGTAGCATTTGCCTGGATGATCAGTTATGACCTGGAATATTTTTTGGCTTATTGCTTTTCTCAGATGCCAGGTTCTATCTGATGTGCCTTATCACATCACCCCAAATGGGTCTTGTGTCAACATGATTAGTTTGGTTTTGCCATACCTAAATTCAAGGTGTAAACATGTTTTTTCACATTGGCCTAAGTGCCTGCATGCTGGTTCTACAGTCATTCAGATTAAACCGTCTGGCTGGCTTACTTGTGTTGAATACTCCATCTGGGGTTCAAATAAGAGTTAAACTTCTTCAAACATTTCTGAGGAAGAGTACCATACTATTGCAGCTCTTATGTTTCCATCAGGCTGGTTTTTATCAGATAATAATATCTCATACACTCTTGTTTCCCGTGATGAAATAGCATTCGGTGCTGGGAGTGTTCGACCAAGGAGTGCCCAGGTTGTCCTTCAGTTCTTGCAGTTAAACCAATTGGAACTTGAGTTTTCCTTTATTTTTCTTCAGTAGTTAATTGTTTCAACGTTTTGCACATGAATTCATTTGCTGGACAGCATATCTGCCACAGAATTCCTGGATTTGTGAAGCATTTTGGGGTACTGCCTTAGTTCAGGGGGTGGTACTAATCAGGTTTGTTATCCTTTGTAAATTGAGGGCATCCTAGAGTGTGCCTGACACTCCCCTGTTGCTTTCAGTTGCCGAGGTAGATCAGTAATGCTCAAAAAAGTTGTCCTTGTGAGAAACCTGCTCTCTATGGCTGACCTTTTAATCAGGGGCTGATAAGCTTCCAAAGGATTCCAAGGTTCATAGGAAAACTACTGGGCAAGACTGTTGCTTGTTCCGAACTCAAGACTAATATACCCCTTTGCAGTTTTCCCTATACGGTGGTACCTCCGGTTGTGGACGGGATCCGTTCCGGAGCTCCGGTTGGATCCCGAGGTTTCCGCAACTAGAGGGACCGCTTCTGCGCATGCGCACACAATGAAATCTGGAAAAATACTTCCGGGTTTACCGCATTTGCATCCTGAAGGATACGCAACCAGAGGTGTGTGTATCCAGAGGTGTCACTGTAATCTGTTTTATCTTTGGGGTCTATTGTTGCTGTGCTAGAAATATGCTGCAACATTGGATAAGGTGAATAAGAAGGTGGGAGCTCTTTTTGGGCTCTCCACCAAATGATTACATTGTTCAGTAGCCTTTTAATTCAGTTGGATGTGGTGGACCATGCTAGAATTGCTTTCCTCATTGGAGATGCACCTTCTTAAACAATAGTCACACTGAAAATTGCTGAGCTCACTGATTACCTGCTTTTATTAATCAAAGAGCTGACTGCTGTGGTTTTTGTCAGTCCTCCCTGCATAGAGGATGCACCAACTCTCTCAAAACCATAGTAAGACTGAAACTTATCAGGACCATGGACCCAAGTAAAGACAAGCTTTTGCATTAAACTAATCTAAGTAAAATAAGTATTTCTCAGAAGGTCGGAAGGGAATTTTAATTCTGTTTAACTTCTAGACGACAGTATAGCAAGATTCCTCATCAGTCCCTTTTTAATTGCTTGTTGTTGTATCTGGATTTGTGATGCCAGCTTCTTGGTTCCCGGTACTGCAGCAAATTACCTTCTCTGCATTAGCAGGACATGTGGTTTAGCTTATTCATATGAGATTGAACCTGTTTTCCATCTACAGATTCTCCTGAAGGCAACTGATAAAGTACAAAGAACCTTTAATCTGTCTCTGTGTGTGTGTGTGTGTGTGTGTGTGTGCGCGCGCATATATTCCAGTATGTCCCAAATCTGTGAAAGCCAAAATTGTTTGATTTTATTCATTTGCAGAAAATTAACTACAGCCCAAATTTAGGAAAAAATACTGTGGTGGTGAACAAAACAAAATTACATACTTGGATAAAAGTACAAAAATGCAACAAATCACTAGTTTACCTTCCAGAGAAAGCATGGGTGAACAAGTTAGTTTTCGGCAGTTGCCTCCATGCCAATACAGTGGTACCTCGGGATGCGAAGGCGATCTGTTCCGGAACCCCGTTCACATCCCGAACAGAACGTAAGACGCGTCTGCACATGTGCGGGTCACGTTTCGTCATCTCCGCGCATGTTAAAAGTCCATAACTTGAACAGTTAAATGATTTCTGTAAATTTTGTCGCACTACCTGGACACCTTTTAAATTATGTCAGCAGGCCAGGTCAGATTTTGGGCTGCTATGCAAGTTTTGAGTTTGCTGGCAGACGATTTCTTCTTTGATCAGGGATTTTTTTTTTTATTCTAAAGCTTTCTCTTTCTTCCTTTTAATATATATATATATATATATATATATATATATATATATATATATGAAGAAACTCTTTGAGGTCTCAGAATCCTTAATGTGAATGCACATGGTGTGTCCATTAAAAATAAAAGCATTGAATTTAAAATACACAACAAGGCATTAAAGTTTACATCTTTATGTACCATTTATGTCATGGTGTGTATCCCAAATTTAACTGAACTGAATTGGGTTTCTGTTTGCATGGAATGGCTTCTATTTTGGTTATGCTTTTAAGCTTAGCGTTCATAGGTAAGATTAAAAAATTAATCCCATAAGCGGAAGCCTGTGCAAGAACTTCCACGTGCAACAGGGATTTCCCCCTTCTATCACCAACACCCTGAAATTGGCTCAGGGTGTTAAGAAGAACCCCCACCCCAGAACAGCGTGCCAGGGAGGAGTGGGGGAAGTTCTTTCTAACAAGCCCAAATGATTGCACTGATGGAACAATCGCTTTAGCACAACATTGAATTCCACCCAACATGTATTTTGCCTTATTGCAGAAATAGTTTAAATTATGTTCTTGTTCGTCCTGAGATGCTTATGTACTATATATCCTAGCCTAGAATTCCCTTTGCTAGCTGTTAAGATACCTCAGTTCTCTTTTAAAAAAGAAACGAAGTTTGCTTCAGCCCCATTTCATTTTCTGTTTTAGTAAGCCCTTTCTTAAAATGTCCCAGCCTTAACCTATAGTACCCCAAGACACAACAGATAAGTCCTCATGTCCTGCCCAATCCTATTTCCTGTCTTCTCTTTCCTTGTCCTCTAACCTTTTAGATCTAGGTACTCTTTTCTTGTGTGTCACATTCTGTCAAAGATTGAGCAAATTGTAGATTGCTTTGCCTCTTGGAAGGCTGCATTTGTGCTTCTTTCTGACATGTCTTTCAGATCCTGGTTTTCTCCTGGTTGAAGAAATGTAGTCACTTGTCACCAACTTGCTGTGTCACTGTTGGCTTCCTGTATGGGGTGCAGAGAGGGTGTAGCTCTGCAGAAATGCAAGCAGTTGTTTATGCTGTGGGAGTATAAGGACAAAGCTGCAACTGGAGTGCTGGAACCCAGGCTACTGTCCCAGCTGTCTGTTTCGGGACTCAAGAATAAAAGCAGTACTTGTGGATGAATTTAAGCAGCCACCGTACAAAAGAACTGGCTCAGATTCAGGACACTGGGCACTGGGATTGGTGTTCAGGGAGGAAGTAGTGATGTAGTGGTCTTTCCCTTCATCACCACTAGTTTGTGATGCTGGATGGTATCTCTTCTTCACCTCTCTTCTGCCTGCATATGATCTCTCTATTAACCGAAGGTAGTTGATGGTCTGTTGAAAGATCATCGGCCAGTTTCTAATGGACTACTTGGTGCCTGCCAGGAATCACTGCAAAAAATTCTGAGCTAGGTGTACCTTGGGGATGCTCTTTATGTCCTGAAGCAAGTATGAATACGCAGGATTGCTTTGTAAATTTTTGAAATGCATAAATGGGAATTTAGGTCAAAAGAAACAGTAGACAAAACAAGACCAAAGTTGACCTGCCTAGGGTTATATGAAGAAACTTGTTTGAACTCGATCCACTTGGATAAATTCACACATTGTAAAAGCTAATGAATTATCTCAAATCAAATAAGTGTAACTGTATATAATTCTAAGAGGTTTTCAGTATAAGCTGAGATCCTGACCATAAACTCCTAGGGAATTAGTCCTGCTGAATTCAGTGGGGTGTACGGTAATTTCTCAGTAGGCACATATTAGGATCTACCTGCATGCCTCCAGTGGCATAGAGATTATTAGCATTATCTCTGTTATATGGTGTGACCAAGTCCCAATTTTCCACTTAGAGTTCTTTGTTGGTCAGCCACGTCTCTACAAAGTCTCCCTGTTGGGAGAGGTCTTTGGACCTATAAAGAGAGAACCTGATTGCATTCTGCTTTTCCTTGATCTTCCAAGCCCATTGCTTGGAAATTCCGAATGATCTAACCTCTGCCAGCTAAGGCTGATTGTTTCCCAGCTGACTCATATCCAGCCCCTCCCTTGCCAGCCCTGTCTGTGTGACTTATGATTTTTCCTGTACTGAGCTGGAGAACTCTGCTGGGAGGGAGCAGCCTAGAATGAGGTCATGTGGTTCAGATGTCCACATTGAGATTTAGCAGCTTTACACAGTGGGTTAGTCTAGGCCAGATTTGATGAAGTGAACATGCGTGAGGGCCGGTCAAAGCTGTTGAGCTTTTTTAAGGATTGCTCCCCTGTAAAATTATTGGGTTAGGGTTACTGGGTTGAGCTTACATTTACACTTCAGTGTTTAGGAGACAGAATAGAACAGTGTCTGTGGTCAAAGTTCAAAGAAACAAGCTGTCCATTATTAGTGGCATCTCCTTTCCTGGGCTGCTTCAACTCCTGAGACTCTACAGCAGCCTTTGTCAACCTGGTACCCCAGGTGATGGAGACTACAACATCCAGCAGCAGCAGCAGCTAGCATTATCCATCCACCTATCTTCCCATTTTTGTTCCACCTGTCTCCAGGGAGTTCAAGGCAATCTACGTGGTTCTTCTCCCCTGCCCTCACTTTAACTCTCACAGGGGAGCCATGGAAGGGAGGGGGGAGGTAGGAGAACGGGATGCTGCCCCGAGCGCCCCCCCCCCACGTGATCTTCCCGCCAGTCAGCTGCTTCCTCCACCACTCACACGGGCACACATTACCCTCTCCCAGGAGCATCCAGCGAGGGTCGATGCTGGAGAGCTACAGCTCTCCGTCAATGCTGAAGAGAAAGCGGCAAGATCCTCTGCGCTCTGCTTAAATGGGGTTAGGCCATACCCCCGGCTGACCAGATTGGTCGACCAAAGGAGTGACACAGGGGAGAGCTCCATGACAAGCCTGCAACACCATTTCCCTGGTGAAGAGAAATGGCTTTGGTGGAGTGTTGGCTGCTGGGCAGAACAAGATGAGCAGCAGGTGCTCAGGGACCGCAACAGGTTCATTTCTCATAATTGCTTGCGGGGGGCGGAAGAAATTGACCAGCGGGCCGGATTTGGCCCCCGGGCTGGACTTTGGACATGCCTGGTCTAAGATTTCCTTCTCAGTAACAGCAGGAAATAGGGGGGTCTTTTTATGTTGATAATACAGGACATTTGGAGGGACGCGGGTGGCGCTGTGGGTAAAACCTCAGTGCCTAGGACTTGCCGATCGTATGGTCGGCGGTTCGAATCCCCGCGGCGGGGTGAGCTCCCGTCGTTCGGTCCCAGCTCCTGCCCTCCTAGCAGGTCGAAAGCACCCCTAAGTGCAAGTAGATAAATAGGTACCGCTTTATAGCGGGAAGGTAAACGGCGTTTCCGTGCGCTGCGCTGTTGCTGGCTCGCCAGAGCAGCTTCGTCACGCTGGCCCCGTGACCCGGAAGTGTCTTCGGACAGCGCTGGCTCCCGGCCTCTTAAGCGAGATGAGCACGCAACCCCAGAGTCGGTCACGACTGGCCCGTACGGGCAGGGGTACCTTTACCTTTACCTTTACAGGACATTTGGTAGCACCAAACTTCCTAAGCCAACACTTTGGGAAATCTGTGAGTGCTGCAACATCATATTAACTGTTAGGACATACTAGTGAGTACCTCCAATGGAATAGCCTCCTTTGTATAGCCTAAAAGGCCAGTGGTATCAGTCCTTCAGATGAAGGAGCTGCGTGTCCCATTTGGCAGCAGAGACCTGCTTAGGACTAACATCGAGGGGACCTTCACTTTTTATGACCCATTCATTGCAAGAGTCAAAAGGTTTTGCTTCCTCTCACCCCTGCTTCACATGAAATGACAGTCTTGTATATTTGGGCAGAGCCAGAATTCTGCTGCCAGAAGCCATCACAATCAAGGGACTTTGTGCCTTGCAGGCTATAGACCAAGCCTTGTATTCTTAACAAGTTGTATTTTCCCCTTTACTGCATTCAGATGTCCAGCTCGCCGTTGTCCAAGAAGCGTCGCTTGTCTGATTCGGAGACGAAGACGGGTTCAAACTGCTCCTCTGGCAAATCCGTACAGACTGATCTGCGCGAGGCGCCTGCCAACGTAAGACTTTGTGTTGAGCCCATTTCTTACATCCTGATTCTTGGTTTCCAAGGAGAAACTAGGTCAGACCCCACAGTCTTGATATTAGTAAAGGGTTTGTTGCCATGATGGGTGGAACAGAAAAAGGGTCTGTTTGTCACCAGGAACTTCTGCAGCATTTGTACAGTGTAGTTCTGCACCATCTTTTGGGTGGAGGGTGGGCCACCCTGTCAGGGCTGAGGGTGAGAAAGATTTGACTACTGTAGTTTCTTGGTGCAGCAGTAATTTACCTTTTCCTCTGAGGTGACAATTACACAAGAAAGAGAAAACAAAAGGGCAGCCTCAGGGATATCATTTAGATGCAAACTAGACATGCCCCAGAATTTGCTCACAGACCTCTTGAAGCCTTGACAGTGCAGTCATCCCCACCTTCCTCCCCTTGTAGATCTCAGTGGGAGTTGTTGGGAACCTTGTTATCTGCAAGCAAATGTTCAAGGCAGCTATCGTAAAATCAGCACAAGAACTCAACACTCCTATAAAATGTAATAGCTGGTTGGGACTGTCTCTGAATATATTGGAAATCAGTATTAACTAGCCAAACATCCTGCTTCTACCAACTGTTTGGAGCCTTCAGTTATGCTCAGTAGCCCAGCATTACAGCCTTAAGCCTCAGGCTTTTGTGTAGATTAGGCTCTCCTGCCCCACCATAATGTGTGCAAGTAGCAGGCAACCAGCAAGAGAACCCTTCTCCTTATTCAGCAGGTCATTTGGAGAATAAAGGCACCAGCTGCATGACTTACAGCTGCCTTCATTCCTAATTCTGGCTCAGGTCTTGATTTGAGCTGGAAAGGCCTCAAACTATACAGCTGGAAATTCCATTAGTGGGATAAGATTATGTGAATTGAATGTATAGGCATATATATAGCTTGGTCCCATTTGCTGAATGTCAAATATTAGACAGCCAATATTGTCAAATGCTACAAAATAGTTGAAAGGGTGGATGGGTTTGCAACTCTGCTTCCTGACCATGGGCAGCCTTAGCTGTTCCCTTTAGAAACAGACTGTGCATGTGTTAGAAGAGTGACTAGTGGGGTGCCACAGGGTTCTGTCTTGGGCCCGGTCTTATTCAACATCTTTATCAACGACTTGGATGATGGACTCAAGGGCATCCTGATCAAATTTGCAGATGACACCAAACTGGGAGGGGTGGCTAACACCCCAGAGGACAGGATCACACTTCAAAATGACCTTGACAGATTAGAGAACTGGGCCAAAACAAACAAGATGAATTTTAACAGGGAGAAATGTAAAGTATTGCACTTGGGCAAAAAAAATGAGAGGCACAAATACAAGATGGGTGACACCTGGCTTGAGAGCAGTACATGTGAAAAGGATCTAGGAGTCTTGGTTGACCACAAACTTGACATGAGCCAACAGTGTGATGCGGCAGCTAAAAAAGCCAATGTAATTCTGGGCTGCATCAATAGGAGTATAGATCAAGGGAAGTAATAGTGCCACTGTATTCTGCTCTGGTCAGACCTCACCTGGAGTACTGTGTCCAGTTCTGGGCACCACAATTCAAGAAGGACACTGACAAACTGGAACGTGTCCAGAGGAGGGCAACCAAAATGGCAAAGGCCTGGAAACGATGCCTTATGAGGAACGGCTAAGGGAGCTGGGCATGTTTAGCCTGGAGAAGAGGAGGTTAAGGGGTGATATGATAGCCATGTTCAAATATATAAAAGGATGTCCCATAGAGGAGGGAGAAAGGTTGTTTTCTGCTGCTCCAGAGAAGCGGACACGGAGCAATGGATCCAAACTACAAGAAAGAAGATTCCACCTAAACATTAGGAAGAACTTCCTGACAGTAAGAGCTGTTCGACAGTGGAATTTGCTGCCAAGGAGTGTGGTGGAGTCTCCTTCTTTGGAGGTCTTTAAGCAGAGGCTTGACAACCATATGTCAGGAGTGCTCTGATGGTGTTTCCTGCTTGGCAGGGGGTTGGACTCGATGGCCCTTGTGGTCTCTTCCAACTCTATGATTCTATGAAGTTTTTGTCAGCAACCAGGAGGCCTGGAAATGCATGTATTTTTTTAAAAAAGAATGCTTTGATTTCCAGAAAGCTTCAATAGTCATTGCATTTTGTACTAGTCAGTATTCCACTTATTCTGTGGTACAGTCAAATAGCTTGAGAGGAAAACACTGTGTTGGTGCAAGTGTTGCTAGCGCTCACCCTCTTTCCTTTCTTTTTTCCAGGGTATGGCCAAGAATGGAAATGAAACGGACATTGATGAGGGTCTGTACTCAAGGCAGCTGTAAGTACCAGAAAGGCGGGGGGGGGGTCACCATTACGAAAGGAGTTGTGGTGCTATTCTTCTGTGGCTGTTGATCTTCAGCTGTTTTTCTGCTGCTGAGAGGCAGCAGTTTCGGGGCAAGATGCCTCGGGTTTTGGTTGGGAAGGCAAGGCCCTGAAATTAACCCTTTGGGATTCTTCCCTCCACCCTTTGTTCTGAGCAGATATGTACTGGGCCATGAGGCCATGAAACGAATGCAGAATGCCAACATTCTGGTGTCTGGCGTGCGAGGACTGGGTGTGGAGATTGCCAAGAACATCATCTTGGGAGGAGTGAAATCTGTCACAATCCATGATCAGGGTGTGGCTGAGTGGTCTGATCTCTCTTCCCAGGTAGAGTCCTCCTGCATTTACCTAAATGGCCTAAAGTGTGTTCCTTCTGTAGGCATACTGCTCCATACATTTCATACTCTTTCCCCTCACTCTCCAGTTCTACCTGCGTGAGGAGGACCTTGGAAAGAATCGAGCTGAAGTATCCCAGCCTCGACTAGCTGAGCTGAACTCCTATGTACCTGTTACTTCTTACACTGGGCCCCTCAGTGAGGACTTCCTTAGTAACTTCCAGGTACTGTAAAGCAGGATGGCAGCTTATTGATAACTGGTTTTCTCTTCATAGGGGAAATGTCGGCTTGGTTTTCAGAAGGGAGGAGGGTTAGATAGCAGGATATAATAATTACTTTTGAACAGATCAAGGGTCCATCTAGTCTAGAATTTTGTCTTCAGCAGTGGACAGCAAGGTGCTTCTGGAATTTCAGAGGACAATTCAGTATAACAATAGTGGTTGTGATACTTTGTCCCCACCATCTAACATTCCAAATGGTATTGCCCCGTACATTAAGGTTCCATTTAATTATCAGGGCTAACAATGTGACATGCATCTCATTTGTACATATACCGAATGTCATCTTCCTCTCCATCTGCTCACGTAGCTTGCGGAGAGCCGTTTTGAATCTCTTTAGTCTGCTTGGAACTTGGCCATCATGAACTGTTTGTCATTTGGAGGCCAGGTTCCTTCACTATTTCCTTGACTCCGGATAGTTTAGCAATCTTAGATAACACAAGTCCTAATACAAATCCTTGTGAAGAGGCAGGGGCTGTACTGCTTACTTTAGAGCTCTAGGCATAACTGCTGCTGCTTATATGTATACGTTTCCATGTTTTCTGCTGCAGTCAGTCTAATCCTGTGGGTGCATATAGCTTTAAGAGCCAGCTAGCCACAGGAATTCACTGGTGAGAGATTCTAAGAAAAGTAATATTATTGAAAGCAGAGCTTCTTAATTCTCTGTGCCATAGAACAGAGTGGAAAAAGCAGTGTTGTGGAGAAAAGCCCTCTTGTTGTTTAGCCTTCCTGTTCTGCTAAACTTCACTCTAAGAATGAGCCGGTACAGAGCTCAAGATCTGTGGTGTTACCAACAGCGGCAGAGTGTTTGTTGCCTAGAGTAGCACTTAGAAGGATCTTTTGTCCCTTCTGCAGGTGATTGTGCTCACTAACTGTCCCTTGGAGGAGCAACTGCGCATAGGTGACTTCTGCCATGGCAAAGACATCAAGCTGGTTGTGGCCGATACAAAGGGCCTTTTCGGGTAAGATGTAATTCCAGCTCTGTTCTTTTATCTCTGCTATAGCAACCCTTGACCGTTTCCTTTGGCTGGGCTCTCCATCCTGTCTAACATGGGCAGCTGTGAGAGTTCCAGTCTTTATAGCCAATAACATGTCCAGCCCAGCCTTACTGCTTAGGGTATTGTTGCATCAGTGACAGCACTGAGAGTTGGGTTGCAGTGGAAATGGCACTATTGGCCTCTCACCCTGTTTCCTTTTCCTTACAGCCAGTTGTTCTGTGACTTTGGTGATGACATGGTTGTGACAGACACTAATGGGGAGCAGCCGCTCAGCGCCATGGTCTCCATGATTACCAAGGTAATTCCTTCCTGAGGCCGGAAGCCACAACTATTTCCTGTAATGGAGATGTGCAGTCTTCCTTATAGAGGGCACATGTATGCATTGCTTCCTGCAATGTCTTGCATTGATTTCAACAGTGGACGTCCTTGGAGGTTTTTATGCAGAAGTTGGATGGCCAGCTTTAATGGATGCTTTACCTGACATTCCTGCATAGGACCAAATGCTCCCCAGGGTCCCTTCCAACTCTACAGTTCTGTGATTCCCTTATTTCTGTACAGGGGTGCCCTGGAGAGGTAACCTGTCTGGATGAAGCTCGGCACGGTTTTGAGACTGGCGACTTCGTTTCCTTCACTGAAGTTGAAGGCATGAAGGAGCTCAACAACTGTGAACCAATGGAAATCAAAGTGCTTGGTGAGACCCTGTTGGTGCCTTAACTAAGCAGAGCAAGTCTTGGATGCCACTTGAATGGGATGCTTGCTGGGGTTTTAGGCTCTCTAAGTGTCTGGCAAAACTACCTGGATAGATATTAATGCCTTTCAGTGGTGTTCTAGCATTTACTTTAATTATTTGGAATTTTAGCCTGCTCTGACCCCATATACCCTAAGAGGGTTACAATAGATTAAACATGCCAGAAACAAAAAATGTACAATTAGACAAATGTTAATTCTGACCATCCTCTTTCTTGTCCGCTTTCATGATTGTCTTCCTAAGAGCCCTTTTCTAACCTAGACACAGCCTATCAATCCCTAAATCAACAAACATTCCCATTCTCTAGCATTCCATCCCTAAAACAATCATGCAATTTACGTCTCCTCCTACTGTCTTACACCCCTTTACACATAGGCATAGAATAAAATTCATTTCACAACCTGTTCATGTCTCCTTTTTTTCTGTTTCCTCTGGTATATGGAGACATAACACTTCTCTCCTTCCCCAAATTATAATTTAATCCTATTAAAAGGATTGAAAGATCTCTTCCATACTTTTATTATAGAGTGTCCCCAATTGCAATATTGGCAGAGATGGCCCTCTCGGTAGTTCTTCTACACTCAGAGGCTCAAGAGGAGTGGCAGCTCAGGAGAGGGCCTTCTCTGTGGCAGCCCCTCAGCTGTGGAACTCCCTCTCCACAGAGGTGCATCTGGCACCTTCATTGTACAGCTTTTGGAGAATGCTGAAGGCGTGCCGCTTTGCTTTTGATACCAGTAGTGTATATTTTTTGGGCCCACTTTATTTTTGTGATGGTAAGCTGTTTTAAACTGTGTTTAATTTTGTGTGTTAATGTTGTAATCTGCCCTGGGACCTTAGGGTGAAGGGCAGGTAATAAATAGTTGTACTAATAATAACATTTTGACATGGTTGCTGGAGGCCCTGACCCAAATACCGTTTTATTCCTAGTTTGATTTCTCGCATGAGACTGACAAAAACATGTGTTTTCTCTCTCTCTCTTTCTCTTTCAGGCCCCTACACATTCAGCATTGGCGACACCTCCAACTTTTCAGACTATATACGTGGTGGTATTGTCACCCAGGTCAAGATGCCAAATAAGATTAGCTTTGTAAGTGTTGTTGCTGACAGACTCTGGCTTTTTTGCAGTGCTCTTGTGCTGGAACAGCCTGGTCCCCTTTGGGCCACATGTGCCATTCCTTGGGAGGCATCATGATCTGGAGCTATCGACTCTCCCCTTGGCCATAGAAAATTGGAGCCATGAAGTGATCTTATGCACTTCCCATTTCACTGGATTGATAGTGCTGCCCCAATTGTAGTGAATGTTCCTATCTAGGGTTCTGGAATGTTTAACCTACAACTGCAGTGAATGTGGCAGTATTGAAGTTCCACTGTTTATATTGGATAAAGCGGGTGTCTCCATGTTCAAAGAGAATATTCATCTGCTTATCAGGGCACACTTTCTCACTCTTCTCTTCCAGAAATCTCTGCGCACTTCTCTGCTGGAGCCAGAGTTCATCATTACTGACTTTGGCAAGTTTGACCGACCAGGTCAGTTGCACTTGGGATTCCAGGCCTTGCACGAGTTTCGCAAGAAGCATGATCGTTTCCCCAAGCCCCGTAATCAGGTAGGTTGTTCCTTCTTGGTGGTAATGTGGTACCTTTATCTCCATGATTTGAAGTTCTCTATAGCTGCAGCTGCTCATACTAGCCACAGAAACCCCAAGTTTTGTAATAAGCAGAACTTCCCTCCTGAGAACATTAGTGCAGATAGCATTTTATGTAAAAAATCTGACATTATATCAGGCAACTCAATTTTGCTTCATTTTGAAGCTGAGGGCCAAACTTGTTGTGTCATGTTAAATTCACCTTTTCACCATTAAAAATGAAAATAGCATCTGTTTGAGGCTGATAATTATCCTGACTGCAGCAGATGGAGAGAAGTTTGTTGCTTTCCTCCTTCATTTGGGCTCCTGATTGTACACCCAAAGCTGTTACTTGCATTGGGAGAAAAGCTCCTGTGGGCACTACTTGCACTTCAAATGCAAGACTCAGAGTGTCTAGTTTGGCCCTAACCCTTTCAATTTTTGCACAGTTGCTGTTTATTTTCCAAAATGTATTGTTCAGGCAGGGAGTGGAAATGGAAATGAGTGGTATATGGGAAAGAAGATGTGATCATTGTTGTATGTAATGTTGTTGGGGTTTAAGTGTGTGCATGTTTAGTTGTGAACCCTGTCGATGTGAATTGTGCATCCAGAAAAATACAATTCTACACGTGTGATTTTATCATTTTTAGTTGTTTGCATCATTCTGGCTTTATTACTCAAGTGGAGGGGCAAGAAGTTATTGGGGGGGGGGTTACTTTGTGCTCTATAACTTATTCAAAACTGCCTGTGCCTCTGTGCCAGGACTGGTCGTTGTCCTCTTCAGATCACCACACAAACGCTTCTTGTTCTTTTATAACTTTTTATTGCGTATTAACAAAACAATCCTATAAACGGTTCTTAACTATTATTCCTCAGAGTCACTTCTTTCAGATACCTTCTGAGCTCTGCTTCTCGGTGACCAGCCACCCTCAAAATGGCGAAGGCACCCTTCCCTTCGCTTTCCCGCTCTTTTTCCTACCCTCCTGGCAAGAGCTGGCCTGTATCTCCCCTTCTCCGAATCTGAGCTAGAACTGAACCCTTGCCTTTCCTGGGAACAGCCGGTCCCTCCCTGTTGTTCCTGTTGCTCTTTTCTATTAGATTCACTGCTCTCCTTCCCCCCTTGGGGAATGCTTTCTCCCTCTGAGAAACTGGAAACTTCTAATTCTTCCCTGACACTCTGTGGGGTTAAATACCTACAATCCTTGTTTAATAGGTATGTGTGAGAGCTGGGCAACAGCACAGGGCAAAGGCTGTACTTCAGTTCTTGAGTCTCCTGCAGATACTATTATATCAGTTTCAAAAGTATTGCCAGAAACTTTGCAAGGGGATTAGATGTATTTATTGTAGTTCCATTCCATTATCTTTGTCAAATCTCTGCATGCCTGAGTGATCCTGCAGTCTAACTGAACAGTAGGGGCTTTTCCTAGCCTATGTCTGACTTCTCTCCCTTCCTTTTCAGGCAGATGCTAGTGAGGTTCTAGCTTTGGTCAAGGATTTGAATGAGCAAGCGGCACCCTCACTAAGACAAGAGCAGCTGAATGAGGATGTCATCAAAGAACTGGCCTTCCAAGCTACTGGAAACTTGGCTCCTGTCAATGCCTTTGTTGGAGGACTGGCTGCACAGGAAGTCATGAAGGTAATGCCAGGCTCCAGGAATTCACCCCAGATATTGGGGAAGTTGGCTAGGAGCTCAGGTCCTGGGTTCTCTTCAGAAATAATTTGTAGTTTTGCGTTTCCTATCATCATCAATTTCTTCTTCAACCAGGAGCTTTGTATTTGACTATTTAGAACTGTATTTGACTATAATGTTGCACTATTTTAGTGTTGTTAGCCGCCCTGAGCCCGGCTTCGGCTGGGGAGGGCGGGATATAAATAAAATATTATTATTATTATTATTATTATTATTATTATTATTATTACAGCAAAATCTTTGCCTCAGTAATAGAGAGACCAAGGTGGGTGAGTTTGGCATGCAGTGTCAACCCAGCCCATGTCCTTAAATGGGACACCGGCCTCTTTGTAAAAAAGCCAAATGACCATGGCATAAGATATGACTGTCTTCCTCTTTCCTCACTCTCTTTCAGGCTTGTTCAGGCAAATTCATGCCTGTTACACAGTGGTTGTACTTTGATGCACTGGAGTGCCTCCCTGAGGAAAACAAGGATGCCCTGACTGAGGAGAACTGTACCCCTGTAAGCAGTGTGGGGTTTGAGATGCATGCCAGGAGTAGGAGGGAAGCTCATTTGAGGTTGTAAGGTTTAAGCCCCGGATAAGGAACATGTTTAAATTTCTGCACTGTTCTGATGAAAAGTGAGAGCTCTAAGGGTAGCAGGACCTTATGGGTGGTATTTTACATGCAAACAAACTGGCATCTGATATGTACAGGAGTAAATATGCTGTAACATTGGCTGGAGTTTGTTTTTGGGGACCACAGCAAGGTTGAGGAAATAGAGAAATCAAGCATTGGCTAGAAGAAGAGATGAAAGCTGTCTTTGTTTCCTCTCTCTTTATAGAAACACTGTCGATATGATGGGCAGATTGCTGTCTTTGGCAGTGACCTGCAGGATAAGCTGAGTCAGCAGAAGTATTTTCTGGTGAGTGCTAGTACCGTTTTCCTATGCCTTGGTCAGTATCCCAAGCACTTTGTTGACATTTCTGCTCTTTCCCACTCTTAGGTTGGTGCTGGTGCCATTGGCTGTGAGCTGCTGAAGAACTTTGCTATGATAGGTCTGGGGTGTGGGCCAGGTGGAGAGGTAGCTGTGACTGACATGGACACAATTGAGAAATCCAACCTCAACCGGCAGTTCCTCTTCCGGCCTTGGGATGTTACAGTAAGTTCTGTTTATCTGCAGCTGCTTTTGCTGGGAGTGGGGTGAGTGACGCTTTAGAGGTCTGTGGTCTTCCACAGTACCTGTTCCATAAGCCCCAATGAACCCAACCATTATAAAAGATTGTGCAGATATGACTTAGTGCTTGCTTAAGCTTTTTTCCTGAAACTCTGCTTGTTCTGGTACTGCATTCTGTGTCAAGTTTCAAGATTCCTTGTTTGACCAATAAACCCATAATGAAACCGAGTCATAGTTATGTCTGAACATTAATAAAGAGCAAAAACAGTCACTGGGATGAAGCTCGTAGCTGTAGTTCTGTATCCACATTGTGTGACTTTCTGTCTGCCCAGAAAATGAAATCGGATACAGCGGCAGCAGCCGTGAAGGAAATGAACCCGAACATCCACATCACAAGCCACCAAGATCGTGTGGGCCCAGACACAGAGCGTGTTTATGATGATGACTTCTTTGAGAGCCTCGACGGAGTGGCAAATGCACTGGACAACGTGGATGCTCGTGTGTATCTGTCAGGGGTTGACTTGCTTACCTGTGCATTGCACACAGCTTTTTGCAGCTGATACATTTTCCTTGGTGTCAGCTGCAAGGCATCCTCACAGAGGATGGCTTCTTTGGCATTGTTCTTGCATTACTAGGCAGTGGATAAGAATGCAGTGAGAGTATTGGGAGTATAACTAAATAGGGGGAAAGGACAATCACTGTCTGGCCTCTTCACAGTCTGAACCAAACCCATTCATTATCTGAGGTGGATCCCATTATACAGTGGTACCTCGCGTTACATACGCTTCAGGTTACAGACTCCACTAACCCAGAAATATTCCCTCGGGTTAATATTACCTCAGGTTGAGAAATCATGCAGCGGTGGCGCAGTGGCAGCAGGAGGCCCCATTAGCTAAAGTGGTGCTTCAGGTTAAGAACAGTTTCAGGGTAAGAACGGACCTCCAGAACAAATTAAGTTCTTAACCCGAGGTAGCACTGTATATGGGACTTTCTAAATATGAGTGGTTTGTATAAATGATCTTATATGCATAGTCAGCTGATATATATTCCTGCAATAATACTTCCTTTTTCAAGGAGAGAAATTCAGAATATTATTTCTTCAAACACCTAGAAAACAATTTTCTCCCAACTAGTAGCGTTGGAAAACATTCCATTTCTTGTCTGATTCCCGTGCTGTTCGGGTCGGCAGCATTTTTCTGCTTTCTCGTGTAACCGCTTTCCCTCTCCTTTGAACTAGGGATGTACATGGACCGTCGCTGCGTCTATTACCGCAAGCCCCTGCTGGAATCAGGGACGCTGGGGACCAAAGGGAACATCCAGGTGGTGATCCCCTTCCTTACGGAGTCCTACAGTTCCAGCCAGGACCCTCCTGAAAAATCCATCCCAATCTGCACGCTCAAAAACTTTCCCAATGCCATTGAACACACCTTACAGGTCAGTTTGTATTCGGTTGCATTTGCAGTTTTCAAGGCAATAGTTGGTGTATCGTAATAGTTAGGAACCAGAATGCTGCCTGGGTTCTCAGCAGAATGAATTTGCTGCAGGACCTTGCGTTTCAGTATGTTAGCCATATGTGACAACTGCATCTTGTCTCATAAAGGGGAAGCTGGATCCTGTCCCCATCTGGTTTTGTCTGCTGAGGCAGCATTTACTGCCATGTCTAATCTTACGTCTAGTTACTATACTTTTATGCACCAGTGTTGGGAGCAAAGTGAGCTGGCTGCTGCTGTGTACTATAAAACCTCCAATCTTCTCTTCCACCTAGAAATCATATATTTATTATCATTTATTTTGATAGTGGGCCCGTGATGAATTTGAAGGCCTTTTTAAGCAGCCCGCAGAGAATGTCAACCAGTACATCACGTGAGTAAAATGCTGTATTTGAGGATTTGAAAGTGGTCAGAGTTGGAGCCAAAGCCTTGCTCTGCACAACAGAAGATGCAGTGAATTGAGCACTGACCAGTAAAGTATAATGATGTGCACTAAATGAAACACAGGCATATGAAACATGGAGAACAGGCAGTTGGGGTGTGGCTTTGCAGTTTCTGCTCATTTCAAAACCTTTCTGAAGTCTGGACACATGGAAATTGCAGAGCCAGTTCTCATTTTCATCGGTATTTGGTTTTAACTATTTTTAATACTGAATTTTAAACAACTTCAATAATAATAGTGTTGATTTTTCTCCAGAGATTCCAAATTCATGGAGCGGACCCAGAAGCTGCCGGGCACCCAACCTCTGGAGGTGCTGGAAGCTGTCTACAAGAGTTTGGTGACTGATCGGCCCAAGTCGTGGTCTGACTGTGTGACGTGGGCTTGCAACCATTGGCACACTCAGTACAGTAACAATATTCGTCAGCTGCTGCACAACTTCCCCCCAAACCAGGTGAGCAAGTGAGGGTCCTTCTAGCAGTTGGAGGGGTAGGTTTTCTTAACTGCTTTCCCCTTTATAACATCCCCTCTGTATTCTTTCAGAAAACTAATTCAGGAACCCTCTTCTGGTCAGGTCCGAAGCGATGCCCTCATCCACTCACTTTTGATGTCAACAATGTAAGCACTGAGATGGGGATGATGAACTGGCACCGCTAACTAGAAGACAGGTGGGAGTGGGGAGGAGGTGGCAAGAGCTGGTTCCTGTCATATCTGCTGTGCTCAAAAAGTTTACTAACCGTATTGCAGCTGCATTTAGTCTTGGTATTCATAGTTCTTTTAAAAAGGTTGAAAACTGGAAGTATGGCCAAAAGGGAGAGACACTTAGGCTACAATTCTCCTTTAGACACTGGGTTGTTAGTTTTGGAACGGGAAAGGAGCACATGGGCATGGGGTGTAGGGGAAGGAAGTGCTGGGTGCTGAAACCTTTGCAGAGCAAGAAGCTTTGCTAAAGCTGGGCAAACTCCAGTCAGCAACGTTCACTCTTAAGTTGCTCCCTCTTCAACTACCGTGAGTTAGACATGTGGTGGAGGACAGGTCAGAGTGGGAGAGGATGAATGGCTTCTGCTTTGTGCTCATGATGGCCTTATTTGAAGGTCAGAGAGAGACATTCCTCCAGGTCAGATTTGGTTAGAGACACCCTGAACAGAATAGAACCATGCATGTAGCTTGAGTCTTTGCTGGAATTGTTCAATTTGTTTCATGAAACTGTTATTCAAATCATCCCAGTTCCTCTGGCATATAAGGCAGCTTGTTCAGGGGCCCATGGGGTTAAACCTGAACGGAGGTGGTAGTGGTGGGTGTAGTCAAGTTGGGTTAGATTGTCTTTAAGACCATTCTACACGATCCCTTCTCTGTCTGTATTTATTACTTATTTACATATTATTGATTCAGATGAAAGAAGCATGGCTTCTGGTCAGAGTGTGAGCATCACTTAGAGAATCTGGACTCTCAAGTAAACTAGGCTCCTGGCTTAACTTTCTGTCTTTGCCTCCTCAGCCCTTGCACATGGATTATGTGGTGGCAGCAGCAAACTTGTTTGCACAAACATACGGCATCACAGGCACCCGGGACAGGGCAGCCATAGTGGAGCTTCTGCGCCAGGTGCAAGTTCCAGAATTCACTCCAAAGTCTGGTGTTCGCATCCACATCTCTGATCAGGAGCTGCAGAATGCCAACGCTTCTGTTGGTAAGGCTTCCTAGAGTTGAGAGTGAAGTGGGCTGCAGTGGGGAGGCCTCTACCTTGATAGAGAAGTAGGGAATGACAGAAAGATAATTTGAACATTCTTCCTCCTAACAGCTTCATATTTATAGACCGGAGGGGTATCACATAAAGTATTTTCTGCCTGCTTCAATATTGTGCCAGATTGGATTTTTGCTTCCTGCCGAGGGAGACGCCTGCACAACCTGCTGAAACAACCTGTTTCAGTTCTCTTGGGTTGTGAAGCTTCTCTGAATCCTTCATGCATCAGTGGTGAAATTTGGCTGCATAACTATGTTAGGGGAACTTTGCTGGGTGGGTGGATCAGTCGGTGGATACCAGAGTTTACTGAAAGAGGAGGGTGACTTGAGGTTGTTGTTAACCTTTTCCAAGGCTCCTGTTTTCTTTTTCCCAGATGACAGACGGCTGGAGGAGCTGAAATCCTCACTCCCAAGTTCCCAGCAACTGCAAGAATTCAAGATGTTTCCTGTTGATTTTGAAAAGGTAAGGACCAGTTGAATTTCTTGGTGGCTAATCCCTAGTTTTACCTCCTGATTCCTTGGCAGGGTGGGATTGGCTGGAAATAGTCCCTAGGTTGCCATGTGGAAGTGCTTTTGGTGCCTAGTCTGGAAGCCTCCAGTCAAGTGCCTAGTCAAGCCTCCAGTGTGCAGCTCCCTGGGACATATGTGCCCAGAAGAGGTTCTAGGGAGGGAAGTGGTACGGTGGGACTATCACAGGGCTCAGTTGTCATTTTATTTGCATTTCAGGATGATGACACAAATTTCCATATGGATTTCATTGTGGCTGCATCCAACCTACGAGCAGAGAACTACGATATTCCTCCTGCTGATCGGCACAAGGTAGGCTTCCCTATTGGGTGTGAAGAGTGCAACCCTGGTCAGTGGAAGGAGGTGGCAGTAGTGTGGACTTGGCACTTAAGTGGGCTCTTCTACATCCTTTATCTCTTCAGAGCAAGCTGATTGCAGGGAAAATCATACCAGCTATTGCCACGACGACGGCTGCTGTAGTAGGCTTGGTGTGTCTGGAGTTATTCAAAGTGGTACAGGGCCACAAACAACTGGAGTCCTACAAGAATGGCTTCCTCAACCTGGCATTGCCTTTCTTTGGGTTCTCTGAGCCCATTGCTTGCCCCAAGAACAAGGTAAGTGGGGTGGCTTTTCCCTGCACCTCTTCTTTTGTTCACACATCCCAACTTGCATTCTTTACCCCTTCTTTACAGAAGACACCAGCCGTTTAGCAATACAAGCATTGCTAAATTCTCCTGCAAGCAGGGGGAATATGTCTCCTTAGGGCAGTGGTTCTCAAAGGGTTTGGCAGGAGAGGGTGGCGGGATGATTCAAGGACAAGCAAAAGAATTTTCAAGCATTTCACTGTACAGTGGACGCTCAGGTTGCGAACGTGATCCGTGCGGGAAGCATGTTTGCAACCCACAACGTTCGCAACCTGCAGTGCCGCGTCTGCACATATTGCGTTTTGGCACTTCTGTGCATGCGCAAAGCACGATTTAGCACTTCTGCGCATGCGCAAGCACCGAAACCAGGAAGAAACCGTTCCGGTACTTCCGGGTTCGGTGCGGTGCACAACCTGAAATCGTGCAACCCAAAGCGCCTATCACCCGAGGTATGACTATAGTTTAGCAAAATATTACACACACAACCAGAAACTGCATCCATGCCTCTCTTCAAGAGTATTGGCTATTACAGTTCTTCATGACATACTGTTGTGAACAGGGATCGTCACCACTGACAAATACGAAAGATCAGAAAAGAGAAAAGTTTCTTTGTGTTGATGAGATGAAAGTTAGTTTGTCTCAAATTAGTAAAGGGACCCCTGACCATTAGTTCCAGTCATGGCCGACTCTGGGATTGTGGCACTCATCTCGCTTTATTGACTGAGGGAGCTGGCGTACAGCTTCCGGGTCATGTGGCCAGCATGACTAAGCCGCTTCTGGCGAACCAGAACAGCGCACGGAAATGCCGTTTACCTTCCTGCCGGAGTGGTACCTATTTATCTATTTGCACTTGGACGTGCTTTCGAACTGCTAGGTTGGCAGAAACAGGAACCGAGCAACAGGAGCTCACCCTGTTGCGGGGATTCGAACCGCCAACCTTCTGATCCGCAAGCCGTAGGCTCTGTGGTTTAACCCACAGTGCCATCTCAAATTAGACCTAATATAAATGAGATTACCCAACAAAAACAAGCTCACGCCTCTAATTGAGTTTGTATACATTCTTACGGTACATGTGTAAGAGGCTCGTTTATGTTTATATTTTGGGAAGAATTTGTGCTCTTCTGTAGCTGCATTGCTTTATACTTTCTGGGTGCCGCCTGATGGTTTTACAAAGTAGTCGTGTTCTGTGTTATAAATCAGGCACTGCTAGGAGGAGTTTCTTCCCCCCCCCCAACATATTCTTTATCAATCAAATATTCAGTGTGTCGTGAGCATATTTTCATTCTGAAAATGTGGCCCAGTGAAAAAAGTTTGAGAACTACTGCTGTAGGAACTTGGGAGGTGGGGAAGGAAAACCAACATCAGCTGAAGCCCTTCAGCACTCGGGTGAAATTCCAAAGAGCTTCTGTGTGGCTGCACTTCCAAGTACAATAATATTTTAAAAACTTCTTGCAGCTCAACATTTCAGATTTTTTCTTTTTTATATACTAGTTTCTCTGCTTTTACAAGGCAAATCCATTGGAGGAGGGCATTCCTATTACTGTCACTTCACCATGTTTAGGGGGTGTTACATAGGCGGGGAGGCCCTGGGAATTTTTTTATTACTGTATCCAAGAATATGCATTAAACAATTTAAAATATTAGAACAAAGAGATATACAGTCATACCTTGGAAGTTGAACGGAATCTGTTCTGGAAGTCCGTTTGACTTCCAAAGCATTCGAAAACCAAAGCATAGCTTCTGATTGGCTGCAGGAAGCTCCTGCAGCCAATCAGAAGCCCTGCTGAATGTTCGGCTTCCAAAAGAACGTTAGAAAACTGGAACAGACTGGAACAGGTGAGTGTCCATGCCCACTCTTCAGAAATAATACCTGACTGCAGGTGCAGAATCCCTTTTTTTGTATGGGGTAAGAGAAGTGTGCACATACGTATGTCCCATCATGCAGACAAGTGATCTTCCTGTGGAGGGCCTGATTGCGGAGGCTCAGCTGTAGAGACAGGATCCTAGGAACATGAAGGAAACTTTTCAGGTTTAATGTCTGTAATTCCCAAAATCTATGTTTTTTGCCCCCTCTCTTCAGTACTACAACACTGAGTGGACTTTGTGGGACCGTTTTGAGGTGCAGGGCATCCAGGCTGATGGACAGGAGATGACCCTGCGTGAGTTCCTGGCCTATTTCCAGGTAAGAGCTGGGGAGTCCAGAGCCGTTCCCTGTCAAAGTAGCTTAGCAGTTGCAGAAGTTTTTTAGTAATGGAAGTGAAATACTTCTTGTCTTACGCAGAAGGAACACAAACTGGAGATCACAATGCTGTCCCAGGGAGTCTCTATGCTGTACTCCTTCTTTATGCAACCAGCCAAGCTGAAAGAGCGGCATGACCAGGCGTATGTATCATTCGGCTGTGCTTAGGCTAAACAAAGGTGGACAACTTCAGCCCACGCTTTCTCTGACCATTGTCCTCTCCCGTAGGATGACTGAGATTGTCACCAGAGTCTCAAAGAAGAAGATTGGTCGCCATGTGAAGGCCCTCGTCTTTGAGCTGTGCTGTAATGACGACAATGGGGATGACACAGAGGTGCCCTACGTGCGTTACACCATCCGCTAGGGGCTCCTTTGCTAGCACCAACCACCTGCCTGCCACGGACTGTTAGTGCAGGGAAGGGTCCGCCTCCCTTCCTCACCCTTCACTGTTAAAGTGACTCAAAACATGAAATAATGTTTATACCCTTTTAGAATTCCCTCCCCGCCCCCCGGTTGTTTTTGTCTCCACCAGGGCTTGGGAAATGCTCCACTCCTGTGGCCCCACCCTCCCATTCCTTGCAGTTATGTCATGTTTTTGAGGCGCCTTAACCCCCCCCCCCCCCGGTCCTTCAATGTTAGTCGTGTTGTGTTTTGGCTCCTGCACCACCACCACCTCCCCCCTCCACCACTCTCTGGTAATGGAGGCTGCTCCCTCCCTCATCCTATTCTGGAGAGGGGGCTTGTAACAGGAAATGCCCCCTCCTCGTCTTCTGAGCACTGGGAGGCCTTGCCCTGGCTGGCTTTGGGGGGAGAGGATGCGATGGGCCGAGAGCGTAGGTCAGAACTGGTAAGAGAAGTAAATGAGTCAATAAACGTTTGCAAAAGCCAGTGGTCCTTTATTGCTCAACCAAGGAACTCAAGAGGGATTGTTGGTTGCATGTAACTTGGAACTGTGACCATTGTTCAAATGCCTGGAGTTCTCAGGCTGCTGCTAAAAAGTGCATTGATAAAGCTGTAGACTAGGGTGGATAGGATAGGCCTGGACTGATAACTCCTGATTTTCAGTTCCATGCAAGCAGTTTGTGTTTCCTTATAGACAGCTTTTTAAATGTACTGCTGCTTTCTGAAGACACCCCCTCCCCAATCCACACGTGGAAGTGTGTGTGTGTGTGTGTGTGTGTGTGTGCTTCTGTTTGCTTCTGAAGTAGCAGAGTGAAGACTACACTGATGTTTTCTTGAAGCTCTACAGTGTTGGGAGAACGTGACGATCTTTTCCAACAAAAGAGATTGAGTAGCAACCATGCATAGTTGTGGCAGAACATTACCTGTATTGCGTTTCCACCATATGTCACACCCAAGAGGCAGGTGGCCTAGTTTCAGAATCATAGTGAAACCATTAATAATGCTTCACTCAGATGCAATGAAGTTTAACAGGGAGAACAATTCTCTTTGCAGAGGATTTCTTCCCTCTTTGGCTTGATGTTTGTACTGGGCCTTCCACATTGAGGTTTAGGGAGGAACCTTCAAAACTGCTCCTTTTCGGGGGGGGGGGTGATAGAGCATGTTGAGGGTGGTAGAGGACCACTGGTGTGCATGGGGCAGTTTTGCCAGAGCTATTGGCACCAACTGATAGCTTTCTCCCCTTCAAATAGAACTACAGGAACCTTATATGAGCTTAAGGAGCCCATTAGTTTTGCATTCCCTCAAATCTTTATGAGGTATCTATTTTATCCAGAATCAACTGATTTGTCTTCAGCAATGCT
Source organism: Podarcis pityusensis (assembly GCF_964106645.2). Taxonomy (NCBI): domain Eukaryota; kingdom Metazoa; phylum Chordata; class Lepidosauria; order Squamata; family Lacertidae; genus Podarcis; species Podarcis pityusensis. The sequence continues at coordinate 842,432 of NC_138042.1, forward strand.
TTATCTCTCCTATCGGTCATACATGCTTATTACTAAATCTGGGAATGCTCAGCAGAGCTTAGCCTCTAGCAGATTCCCAGTTAGGTTTGTAGTGGAGAATTAAAATTATTATGAAGCTGCTGCACCAACACCCCACCCTGCATGCTTCAGGACAAGGGTGGAATGTGGCAAGTCAGGTGAATTTTGTCTCCTCCATAGGTAAATAAGACAAGCAGGTTTCTGGGTTGGTCCATGGATATGGATTGGTCCAAAAGCACCTTGCATCTTTCATCTCCAAATTGGATAAGGGACAGTCTAGTCAGTCAGCCATCTATGAATGGTTCCTCGACTTTACAGATTATGTTCTGTGTGAAGAATCAGTTTTCATTTATATATGCTTCTGGGTTCACTTGGATCCAAAAGTCTACCATAAGGTAGAACTCCAGAGTGCTGTGGGAGGTGGAGAGTTTTTGACCACGGAAAAGAGAAGGGGCAGTTCTTATTCATGCCATTTTGACCTGGGAGCATTCTAGTGGGTCCCTTGTTCAAGGAAAACTATGGACAAGACACTGGCCTTTATAGCTTAAAGTTGCAGAATTTCAAGTTCGTACATTTGGGGTAAGGGTTAAAAGAAATGTATTAGCATCTTTTGAATTTAGGTAGTGTTTTTATTTCACTTTGACTCATCCTTATGATTATGAAAATACAATCCTGAGAAACAACGCAACTTGATTGGCTGCCATGTTCTGTCTCTTAAAACTGCTAATCATCTGACCTGCTTGGAAATGGTTCACTAGAACTCAATGGCCATCCAGTGAAGCTCAGTACTGGGGACAGATAAAAGAAAGTGAAACTATGGAATTCATTGCCAGAGCCGGCCCTGAAGACCACTAACTTGGGTGGCGTTGCAAGTGGAAGAATCAGATTCATGGAGGTAGAGATCATGGCTACTAACCATAATGGCTGCTCTCTGCTTACATAGGCATCTGGTTGGCCACTGTGAGAACAGGGTTCTGGAGTAGATGGCCCCTGCCTTAATCCAGCAGGTTCTTAGGACAATGCACTACCTTCAGGCTCCATTTATAGACATAAGAGATAAGCCTGCAACAAGCCAGCATGTTACTGTTTTTTCCTTGTCTGCTAGAACACAAAAGCTGAACTACTTCAGTACTAGATGTGTGTGTAAGGTTAACTGCAATGATTGGCCTGGATCTTAGAGGATGCAAGTGCCTCTTAGGTTGAAGTAGTTCATATTTTCATTGATAGTATTTTACGTTACTTTTCATAATGGAACGATAAATTGCACTGCTGTTGCAGACATACTGATTTTCAAAGTGTAGATTTGGTGTTCTAAGCAGGACTTCGTTTCTGACAGGAGACATTCATTTCTCAAGCTTTCCTGGCTCCTACCTTTATGCCACAATCAAAAAGTAATGTAGAAAATAGGACCCCTACATAACTTAATGAAAATGTATGAGTTTACAAGTGACACTTAAAGCTCTGGCTTCTGCTGTGCCTCTTCAGCTGAAACCTAAGGCACCCATGTAATACAATCTGAAGCATATTTTACTCAGAAGTGACTGCAGGGACTAGGCAAATTGGACCAGTGGTCTAACGTGACATAAGGTAGCTTCCTATGTTCCTATTTTACAGCCAAGCAGAGGTAACCAAAGCCACTAGGAGGGCACATATAAAAACTAGTCCTGTGGACAGCCTTTCTATGGAGTCTAGGCTTGTCTTTAATCAGGTAATTCCACCAGCTGTCTTGTCAAAAATCAATTAAAGATTTTTGTGTGTCCAGACTGCCTGTCAGCAAGGAGGCAACCTTTCCCTCTAACTGTTCTGTATTGCCTCTGTAGGGGGTGAGACTCTTCCATCACTCTTGGGCCAGAGACTACAGAATTGACTCTGTGTCTACTGCTGTGGATCTAATGCCTTATTGCTGGAGGCACAGGCAGAATTAAGAGTCGGGTGAACTGGTAATGTAGTATAGTTTTCTTCAGGAGCAATTATCTTCTAAAACTAAACAGGTTTCCTCTAATTGCCAGTACAAAGGGTTTTCAGCAAAGAGGAGGAAGGTTAAGCTGTGTGTTGTTCTAGACCAAGCACGTCCAACAGGTACCTGAACCCAAAAAAAGGGGGTAGATCACTCCGAGGAGTTGGCCACCCCTAGACTATCACTGTGGTCAATATATAGACTGTGGCTGTAGTTCAGTGGTAGAACATATACTTTCCACAGAAGTACAGGCTTGATGGGTCTCAAACTGGTGTTGAATTAGGGACTTCCCCTGCATGCAAAAGGCAGGCTCCAGCAGATTGAGAAGAAGAAACCAATAATGGGTCCAACAATCAAGAAGTGGGTTTCTGCGTGTGCTGTAGAGCAAAGTGAGGGCAGATGGGGCTTGTCAACCTGGGTAAGCTCTGGTCCTAAATCTCTGCTATACTCATTTGTGAGAAAGGCTTCAGGAGTAAACCCCAAGGGAAAATCAGTACCCACACTGCCTTGTTGAAGAAGAAAAGGATTAAGAGTAAACCCTACACAAATCCTGAGTCCCTAAGGCAGTTGGATGGTGCTTTGTATGCCTCCTTCCAGCAACTCCTGGAGCCAAGCGGCCAGACTTCTTGCTCTGCTTTCCTTTGAACTACATCAGTGAGGCCAAGAGGCTTGTCATCTGGGCAGCCCAGGACCTCATACACACTGCCCAGCCTTGCACCCTTTGGTGCTTCTAACACAGCAGTTTGACTTCACCCCTGGAGGCACAATCCATTCTCTCTCAAAAAAGATGGATGCCAACTGCAGGCTTGATCACTGGCATATCTAGGTATGATTGCGAACAACCCTGTCTGAACCTCTAGAGAGGCATGTCAAGAAATGGAAGATATTGGTGTGTGTAGCTGGAGGGAAGGGCCTGTTGCACAAGCAGAAATCCTTGTACTGGTAGGAGCGATTAGTTGAATACCCCCAAAATCTTATCTTGCACCAGCTGCAGAAGAAATACAACATAACGAAAGAAATTTATTACTGCAGCCTTCCCTGATGTTGTAAAAGACCTGTGTGAATTGAAAGGTTGATACTATCTGGCAGCTGTGGACTATGTCACTGATCTTCATTTGGTGGGTCAGGATCCACTAGTGAGTTGTGGCCTGATCCTAGTTTGGTTGCAACAGGAGCACTGCCACCATGCAAATATAGCATGAAATATATCGTAAAAGATCCAGAAATGGGTCCCCAAATGCATGTTTAGGTTAAAAATGGGTCCTGGCTCTGAAGAGGTTGAAAATATCTGGGTTATGATTCCCCAATAACGCCGCACCTTTTCCTCATGCTTATACTTCTGCCACCCCCAAAACTCTCAGGAGAGGCTGTAGTGGAGAGGAGTGTGGAATTCCCCTTGAACAAGCGTGAATTCAGCATTCGGTACCATCTGTTATTGTTTTTATTTTGTTGTTCTATGCATTACTATTTTGAGCATTGCAGTAGAAATGTTAAGCTACCTTGGGAGAACTTGCCCTAAAAAGCATGGTGGAAATAATGTAAACATAATATTATTCAAAGTATATTGCGCTCTCCTTGGCTAATGTTACTTGTCGCAGCGTTCTTTCACAATTTATCCTTGTTAACTGGCATACCAGAGGAAAATGTGACCTACAGTCTGACGCAATGGACAGTAGCTAAGCCCCAGTCATTCTGGACATCTTACAAGTTTCACTGTATCACCACTAGCCCTCACTACTCTCAAGCAACAGGAAGGTGGAGAAACCAGTACAAGCCGCTAACAACAAAATGTCCCACATACTGCACTCTCAAGCTGTACCTCAACACTGCTGCTGGATCGTTTCAAAGTGTCCCCCTGCACAAGTGGAGGTCATTTAGCTTGCACATTTATTTGGGTGAAAACTGCCCAGTGCCTAGACCACATTCTGCTGAGGCTGCCTGGCACATGAACAGAAACCAACATGGCATTTTCCTATTGTTGAGAAGCTACAATTGGCAAATGCCACAAGTTCATCTTCTCAGTCTTCCAGTGCTGCCTGATAGAGACGTTACTGCTCAGATACTTGGAAACCTGGAAGATTTAGAGGTGAAGGAGTGGTTACTTCATCAATGTGTCTTAACAACACTTCAATATTATTTAATAATATTTAATAATTTATTATTTATTCCCCAGCCACTCTGGGTGGCTTCCAACAAAATATTAAAAATACAATAAAGCATCAAACATTAAAAACTTCCCTAAACAGGGCTGCCTTCAGATGTCTTCTAAAAGTCAGCTGGCTGTTTCTTTCTTTGACATCTGACGGGCGGGCGCCACCACCGAGCTCGGAGCTACCCCTCCGCGTCCGGGCTGAGCGATGGGGGTGGATGTTTGGTATAGATCAGGCATCTTAGTGCTGCCTCAATCCTGCTTTTTTCGGGCTGGGTGTGTTCCTTAAACAGAAGGGGGGAGATGAGATCACAGATTCGTCCAGGAGGAGCCCGAGACATTTGGGCGCCTGAGGCAAAGCACAGCCGGCAAGCCGGTGAGGGAAGATCTGCGTCGCGAACAAGGGCCAAGTCCAGCCCGGCATCGGCTGCAGATCCTGCCGAGGGCGCCTCTTGCGGGGGGGAGCCGGCGGAAGGGGCGCCCTTCGGCTCCTCCTCGCGGGCGGGCGGGCGGGCGGGCGGGCGAGGCCGGGGACACCGAGCCAGCCTGGGCCTCCGAAGGCGCAGCAGCTGCTCTCGGGACAGACCGACTTCCCCCTCAGGGCGAAAAGCGCCGCCAAGACTTCTCCGCCTCTGCGCGGCGCCCGAGAGACGCGCCCAAGATGGCCGCCAGGCCGACTCAGCCGAGCAACAATTGGCCGGAAGCGCCTCTCCTGCGGGCTCCTCGGGCTGGGCGGGGCTTCGTCGGGAAAGCCGCCATTGGTGGCCGCTGACCCTGATGTCACCGGGTGGGCGTTTGCCCCGCCTTGGCCGGGAAATCACAAGGGCGCCTTGGTTCACGGCGGGCTCCCATTAGCGGCGCAGGCTGCCACTCGTCAACGAGGCTGAGGTGGAAATCCCGGCCTCCGTCGGCAATAGGAGCAATGTTCACTTGTGTCGAGCGCGATTGGTCAGTTCAACCTGCCTATCAGGCAATTCTGTGGGTGGGCGGCGATTGGCCGCCGTGTTCTCCCGTTCCGGAATCGGACAGCGCCCGATGACGCGACCAACCTCTCGTTTGGCACGAATGACGCTCTTCCATTGGCCGCATCATTCTGCCAATCCGACGGAAGGGAAGTCTCAGCCGCCTTTTATAAGACAGCGACGGCCTCGATGTCAGCACGGAGTTACGCGATTGGGCGGTGGCTTCTATCAATCACGAAGTGGGTGGGGCCTGCGAGGGGCTGCTGAGGAGAGTCCGGGCGGCTGCGAGTGAGCCGGGCGGAGCCGGCAGTGGAGGCCGCCGAGAGAAGCGGGTAAGAGGGAAGTTCCTACGACGGCGGGACGGGAAGCAGCTGCCCTCATGGCGACTGGGCCTCGCTTCCTTCAAAACGGGGGGGCTTTAGCCTCACGAAAAAGCTCTGGGTGAAAAGTTTGGGGGGGGGTCGAGAGGCGAATGTGCGGCGCATGCGCGAAGCCAGAAGACGGTTGGCTGCTGGGCGGGGTCGCGGCGGCGAAGGGGAGGAAGCGCGCCTGATTGGGCTGCTCCGCGGGGAAGGGGGCGGAGGCCGAGGGGGCTTTCGGAGCCCCTTGCGCATGTGCGGCCTCCATCCGTGGCTGGGGGGGCACAAACACGGAGCTGCCCGAGCCCCCCCCCCCCGGTTGGCTGTAATCGCTTGTACTTTTAAATCACGGAGTTGGGGCGAGTTACAGCAACTTGAAGTGGGTCGGCGTGCAAGGCCTCGGTGCGCCTGTGCTCCTCTGGGTGGCAGGTGGGCACCATGTAGGACCGGAGGTCAAACCTATGCTAAAAGTCACAGGTGGTTCGTAGTCTTGATGGAAAAGTGGCGTGCATGTCTACTCAGAAGTAAGTCCTGTTAAATTCAAAAGCTTATACTCAAGTATTCCTTGCTGGATCGCTGCCCAAGTATAACCTCTTCAATGTACAGTACATTAATTGTCCTTCCACTTTGATGGAATGGTGCTTGTAATTGTCTTGCTTTAGTCTAAATACAAGAATACTAACAGTCATCTACTTTATAGGATGTCATTATCAGCTGCTGCTTCCTCCAAAACTGATATTGGGTGTATTATTAACATATAGCTTTTTTAACCCATAAAAACACATTCCCCTTTATTTTTCGAGGAGTAAATAATTTAAGACAGAAGTTAGATACTGATACACAAGTTTTGGACATGAAGCTGTAAGACCCTAAGAGGTATCTTAGTTTTTGCTAGTTGGGAAATAATAAAAAATATTGAAATTTAGACCCACGTGGTAATGAAAAGATATTGCTATTTGATCTTAGAAGGTAGGCATAATTACACAGAATCAGAAGACATTCATATATTTAGAGAGATGATTCATAAGCACCCCTATAAGACAAACAAGAAGTGGTTCTACATGGAGTACATCATCATACTAATGCTGCAGACCTGGAAACACTCTGTTGGGAATGAACTCCATTGAACTTGGTGGGGCTTGGTTCTGTATAATCATGAAAACAGGTTGCAAAACTAGTTGTAGAGAAAGTCAGCTATCCTGAATGCAGTTCACATCTCACTTCATCTTCATAGATGATATCCTTGAAAATATTAGCACAAATCAGTATATTTGTCTTTAGCATAATCGGGGTCTGTAAGATCCATAGTTTCTGCTTCTTTATTCTTCATGTATGTCAGAGTTACTGCTCTCATGTTACAGATAGGTAGCCGTGTTGGTCTGCCATAGTCAAAAGAAAAAAAATCCTTCCAGTAGCACCTTTAAGACCAACTAAGTTAGTTCTTGGTATGAGCTTTCGTGTGCAAGCACACTTCTTCAGATACACTGAAACAGAAGTTGCCAGATCCTTCTATATAGTGAGAAGGTGGGGAGGGGTATTACTCAGAAGGGTGGTGGGAATGGGAGATTGGCAGATAGCTGGGATGAGCCTGCTGACGACTCTTAACGACTGTAATGGGTCTTACAGGAAAAGGCAAGGGGTGAGAAGGTGAGAAATGGCTTAGTCATGTATAATGGGATAAGAATCCAATGTCTTTGTTCAAACCAGGTTTCTCCATGGTTTTAAGTTTGGTAATGAGTTGCAATTCAGCAGCTTCTCTTTCCAGTCTATTTCTGAAATTCCTTTGTAGTAAAACAGCTACTTTGAGATCTTGTATAGAATGTCCTGGGAGATTAAAGTGTTCTCCTACTGGTTTCTCTGTTTTGTGATTCTTGATGTCAGATTTATGTCCATTTATTCTTTGGCGTAAGGTTTGGCCTGTTTGTCCAATATAGAGAGCTGAAGGACACTGTTGGCATTTGATGCCATACACAATGTTAGATGATGAGCAATTGAATAGTCCCGAGATGGTATGTGTGATGTTGTTGGGGCCAGTAATGGTGTTGTCCGGGTGTATGTGGCAGCAAAGTTGGCATCTGGGTTTATTGCAGGCTCTGGTGCCAGTGTCCGTGTTAAGTCTGGTTGTAGTATTATTGTGGGTTAGGAGTTGTTTAAGATTGGGTGGCTGTCTGTAGGCAATGAAAGGTCTTCCTCCCAGAGCTTGAGAAAGAGAACTGTCATTGTCCAGGAGAGGTTGTAGATCTCTGATGATGCGTTGTACTGTTTTAACTTGGGAGCTGTATGTGATGACTAGAGGTGTTCTGTTATTTTCTTTTTTGGGTCTGTCTTGCAGCAAGTTCTCTCTGGGTATAAGTCTGGCTCTGTTGATCTGTTGTCTAACTTCATCTGCTGGGTATTTTAGTTCTGAAAAGGTTTGCTGTAGATCTCTTAGGTGAGAGTCTCTGTCTGTAGAATTGGAACAGATGCGGCTGTAACGTAGTGCCTGGCTATATACAATGGACTGTTTGGTATGTTTGGGATGGTAGCTAGAGGCATGTAGATATGTTTGTCGGTCAGTTGGTTTACGGTATAAGGTGGTGTCCATGCGCCCATCCTGTATTTTTATAGTAGTGTCCAAAAAATGTATTTCTTGCATAGATTGATTCATTGTAAGGTTGATTGTGGGGTGAAAATCATTAAATTTCTGGTGAAAGGTGTCCAGGGTCTGTTGACCATGTGTCCAGATGATAAAAATATCGTCAATGTATCGCAGATACAAGAGAGGTTTGAGTGGGTAGGAGTTTAGGAAACGTTGTTCTAAATCTGCCATGAAGATGTTGGCATACTGTGGGGCCATGCGGGTGCCCATTGCTGTGCCGCTGATCTGAAGGAACAGGTCATCACCGAATTTGAAGTTGTTGTGGGTAAGGACAAATTGGCAGAGTTTGGTGGCAAGGTCCGCTGTGGTTTTATCTGAAATGGTGTTCCTTATAGCTTGTAAATGCTCTCATGTGTGTTTGTTTCCTGATTGTGTGTGTGTTGTATTAACTTTATTTCACTTGAAATAAAAGATGGAGTCTTGAGACGTGCAAAGGCCTTGCCACCAGGTTACAGCAACAGTATGTTTGGTAGGCTTGGGAGTTTGTTAAATAATCTAGACAAATACAGTAGCACTGCTGTCATTACCTTTAAACCTGGGTTCTGTGGCAATGTAATTAACTCTGTAACAATAATGCTAACCAGTTGCATAATATTGAAATATAAAATATTGCACAGGAATTCAGTTTTCTCTTTTTTGAGTGGGCAAATGAGGGAAAAAAATATTGGCAGAGGGGGATGCAGAATGGGAAAAAAAACTAATTTCCTCTTGTGTTTTTTCCTGGGCCCTCAGTCCAGTTATCCCCTCTTGCATTCAAGGGATGACACTGGAGTAAATTGAGCATCACCTCTCTCAACTTTAGCTCTTGACCATCATATGGGAATAATATTGAACAGTTTAATTTTTCGCCTTCTAGCATAGGAAGCACTAGCAAATTTGTCAAACATATTTATCATGCAAATTTTTCAGATTTGCAAACTTGTGTCCTTTATTAGAGGGCAGGTAGAGAGAAAGTTTCCCAGCACTGTAATAATGAAAACTTGGATTTCTCTATTGATTTCTATGGTCAGTTATCACTTGTACTTCTCTTGAGTCATGAGCTTTCATGTCAGAAATTTCAAGGGAATTTGGAGAAAGTGTTTTATTCCATGTCTGAGATGATTGTTCCTACTTTACTTTTCTTTTGTTGAATGCTTTATTGAAATTAAAAGACAAACAGAAATTCATCCAGAAATAACAATAGAAAATGCTACATCATATCACATTAAATTCTTATTACATCTATGACTTCCCGTCACTCCGTCATGCATCTACCACCTATTTCTTTGAGCTCACTTTCCGTTTTCCTTTATTGATTGTCATTAATGACTTATTCTTCTATAAGTTCCTATTATACCACAGAAGTCATTCAAGGCCTGCCATTGACGTCATATTATTACGATGTTCCTTAAAGTATATTTTGTACATGTCCCATTCTTTGATAAATGTTGTTTAGTATGTCCTCTCAATTTCCCTGTCATTTTTGCCAGCTCAGTGTATTCTAGCAGTTTGCTTTGCCACTCCAGTTTGGTTGGAATTGTGTCCCCTTTCCAGTTTGAAGTGATTAATATTCTTGCAGCTACCGTAGCGTACAATAATATTGTCCTTGGTTTTTTAGGTATGTCTGAACCTAGTATCCCCAAGAGGAAAGCTTCCGGCTTTTTTATAAAAGAGATCTTAAACATCTTTTTGAGCTTGTTATAGATTACCTCCTAAATTCCTTTATTTTCTTACAGTTCCACCACATATGTAGCATTGTACCTTCCCACATCTCCAACATTTACTTGAGGTATTTTTATACATTTTCGATAGTTTTGATGGCATTAAGTGCCAGCAGAATTGCATTTTCAGAAAATTTTCTTTCAATACATAATCTGCGGTGAACCTCATCTCTACCTCCATAGTTTCCCCCAAGCATCCATTGGGATGTTGTAACCAAAATCTTGAGCCCATGTAACCATTACTGATTTTACCTCCTCCTCCTTGACTTCCTGGTCAAGGAGGAGTCTATACGTTTTAGAGAGGGTTTTTCCTTTGGAGTTAATCTGTTCTTTTTCCAGTCTGGAGGGCTCTGTCGCGAAGCCATTTCATTTTTCAAGTTTAAATATCTCATGGAGTTGGTGATATTGTAACCAATCTGACAGGTATACCCTAATTTCTTCAAAATCTTTTGGCTTAATCTGATTTTCTTCCTCTTTTAACAATACTTTGTATGTTGACCAATTCCCTTTCATCTTTTTCTTCTTTACTGCCAATGCTTCTATAGGAGATATCCACCATGGGGTTTTGGGTTCAAGCAGACCTTTGTATTTTGCCCAAACCATACATAGAGGCTTCCTTATAACATGATTTAAAAAGCTTTTGTGTACCTTGACCTTGTTGTAACCTAAGTAGGCATGCCAGCCATAGCGGTTGTCATACCCATCCAGATCTAAAAGGTCAGTATTTTGTAGTATACACCATTTCCTGATCCAGAAGAGACAGGACACCTCGTAGTTGAGTTTCAAATCTGGCAGGGAAAATCCCCCTCCTTCTTTAAGATCAGTTAATAGTTTATGTTTGATCCTGGGCTCCTACTTTTCTGTGGGGAGGGTATGTTCTATATTCTTGTGGCATTTAAAGAAACAAGTAGTTTATCGAATGAGAAGGCTGCATTGCAGTGGGAGCAGCAAGTTTGATTGTTGTCCAAATGTCATTGCTGTGGGGCAGCCTCGTTCTCTGAACTACAATTCCAGAAGTACTTTGGATGACTCAAAGATGCAAGTTTTTCTTTTCTGTCTCCCCCACTCCTTGCTTAAAGGTAAAGGGACCCCTGACCATAAGGTCCAGTCACGGACGACTCTGGGGTTGCGGCGCTCATCTCGCTTTATTGGCTGAGGGAGCCGGCGTACAGCTTCCGGGTCATGTGGCCAGCATGACTAAGCCGCTTCTGGCGAACCAGAGCAGCGCACAGAAACGCCGTTTACCTTCCCGCTGGAGCAGAGCCTATTTATCTACTTGCACGTCGTGCTTTCGAACTGCTAGGTTGGCAGGAGCAGGGACCGAACAACGGGAGCTCACCCCGTTGCAGGAATTTGAACTGCTAACCTTCTGATCAGCAATCCCTAGGCTCAATAAATGCTGTATACAGGGGTTGGTTTTGCTCTCTGCATTTTTCTTGAAGCTGTCAAGAGGTGAAAATCATGTCCACTTCCGGGTACAGCTTCTGGGTCATGTGGCCAGCATGACTAAGCCGCTTCTGGCGAACCAGAGCAGCGCACAGAAACGCCGTTTACCTTCCCGCCGGAGTGGTACCTATTTATCTATTTGCACTTGGACGTGCTTTCGAACTGCTAGGTTGGCAGAAGCAGGAACCGAGCAACAGGAACTCACCCCGTTGCGGGGATTCGAACCGCCGACCTTCTGATCGGCAGGTCTTAGGCTCTATGGTTTAACCCACAGCGCCACCCGCGTCCCTCTTAAATCACTCCTTGCTTAAATCAGAGTAAATTTGTTTCCCAACTTGCTGAGTCACTTGAGGATACTGGCCTTAATCATGTGTTAGATGAGAATAACTTGTTCCTTACAGTTTAGTTTCAGGACATCTTTTCAGCTAGATTTTCTATTCTGCTGATTGGAAGTTTGCATTAAGGAAAGGTTATTCAGAAGCTCTCTCTTCTTTATTTTCTACCAGAGAATCTTTGTTGTGAGATGTCTTCCCATTAAAGGGGATTCTAAACTACGGGAGATAGAAAGTCTGACATTCATAGCTGTAATGGAGGATACCCTTACAAGAAATCTCTCAAGACGATTAATCTAGAGTTTAATTTGGTTGGTTAATTCTTGCCTTAAAACCCGTTTAAGAAAGCAGACATTAAATCTTGGCCAAGCAGACTGAGCCCTTTTTCTTTTCTTTTTGAAGCGGAAAGTCTGCTTAGAACTACAGATATGGGTGTAACTTGTCTAGCTTTATATATCCTCTCAGTGTACATCCAAACTAATTAGTCACCAGGGTATTCTGTTCCTCCCATCAGAACCCCAAGTTCTGGCATAAAAGCATTCTGGCTTTTGAAAACAGCATGCAGGCTTCCAGCTAAGCTAGACTTGGCTATGAATCCCCAGTACCATGTTTCAGAACTGGGCAGTGGTTTTTTTTTCCTAGAGAAAAAGGCTTCTATTCTGGATCTTATGAGTCAAACTAGAAGAAGAGCCAACTAGCTCATTTGGTCCCATTTCATAAACAGCATCAGTAGGGCAGTTTTCAATACAGTGGTGCCTCGCAAGACGGAATTAATTCGTTCCGCGAATTTTTTTGTCTAGCGAATTTTTCATCTTGCGAAGCACGGTTTCCCATAGGAATGCATTGAAAATCAATTAATGCGTTCCTATGGTCAAAAAAAGTCCAAACAAAGCCAAATTTGGTACAACAAGAGTTTATTAAGTGCTCTTTAAAGTCACACATACTGTAAAGAGCAGAATCATAGAATCATAGAGCTGGAAGAGACCACAAGGGCCATCGAGTCCAACCCCCTGCCAAGCAGGAAACACCATCAGAGCACTCCTGACATATGGTTGTCAAGCCTCTGCTTAAAGACCTCCAAAGAAGGAGACTCCACCACACTCAAAATTCAAACCCAGATTTTTTTTTAAAAAACAGCAGAGTGGCCCAATGGTCACAGAAAATCATAAAAATGCAGGGGGAAAAAACAAGCTTCCAGATTCTTGCAAACCCCTCCCCAACTGTTCCCCCAGCCACCCAGCATACAGAAATTCAAATCCAGAATTTTTTAAAAAAAACAGCAGAGTGGCCCAATGGTCACAGAAAATCATAAAAATGCAGGGGGGAAAAAACAAGCTTCCAGATTCTTGCAAACCCCTCCCCAACTGTTCCCCCAGCCACCTAGCACACAGAAATTCAAATCCAGAATTTTTTTTAAAAAACAGCAGAGTGCCCCAATGGTAACAAAAAATCATAAAAATGCAGGAAAAAAACACACAAGCTTCCAGATTCTTGCAAACCCCTCCCCAACACCGTCCTTGAATTCCAAACACCCCAACCCAAAATCCAAAACCCCCCAAAAAAGTTTTAAAAGCTTAACTTACCAAATGGCTGCAAAAGAAGTTTTGGAAAAGCTTCAAAAATCACCAAAGTCTTTAAAAACCTCAAAAAGGCTACTATGTACACTGCGTTCTATGAGTTGCTCCTCGAAGTCAAGTCGCAACTGTATTAACGGTGTTAAGAAAAAGGAAACAAACTTGCAAGACGTTTTCGTCTTGCGAAGCAAGCCCATAGGGAAATTCGTCTTGTGAAGCAGCTCAAAAAATGGAAAACCCTTTCGTCTTGCGAGGCATTCGTCTTGCGGGGCACCACTGTATTGTATGTTAATAGTTGTAGCTTATAGTGAATCATTGTACTCTTAATGCAGTGAAAAAGGGAGCAGACATCTTTATCCTTTTAGAATATGTGTGGCCAACAAAATTTTACTCAAACTAAACCTGTTAAAATTAATGAACATGACTAAGTTAGGCCCATTAATTTCAGTGGGCCTACTCCGAGTAAAACTTGAATACCATCCTAGATCTTTTGACTAAAGGTTGACTGTGATTAGTATTTCAGCATCTATGCTTGGTGTCTAGATGTAAGTAGTAAAACTAAGCTCCCAAAAACAAATTTAGCCAGTTGCCATTGACTACTTCACGTTCCAAAACAAAGCAGTTCCTGTTTATTTTAGAAGGGCATCAAGTAAACTTCAAAATGATAAAGATCCTTCTACAGAGTGTGCATACGCACAGTCATGCGAGTCTCCTAAATTCAGCCTTGATCTCACTTTTGGAAAGGTTGTGCATCCATACTTTGTCTCTACACCAATGCACAGAGTATGGGAAATTGGAGCTTTTAGTACAGGGTGGCAAATATGACCTGGTAGGCATTACTGAAACCTGGTGGTATGAGACTCATGACTGAAATGTAGGAATTGAGGGGTATAACCTATTCAAAAGGAATAGACCAAACAGGAAGGGAGAAGGTGTAGCATTATATATAAAGGATGTGTTCACTTGTGAAGAAATCCATGACCTGGAGCATGAAAAGCAGATTGAGAGTAAAGGGCAGGCTTCCTTAACTTTGGCCCTCCAGATGTTTTTGGCCTACAACTCCCATGATCTCTAGCTAGCAGGACCAGATTGAGAGTATAAGGCAGAGATAAAAGAATACCTGGACCAAAATACTTTCCCAAAAATTTCTAAAGAACAAAACAAAATTCTGAATGACCCAGTCACAGTTTTGAAGTCCAACAGGCAATTAAGCATTCCAAATCAGGAAAAACACCAGGGCCTGATGGCCTCCCTGCAATTTATTATTAAAAAATTAGAAGAGGTATTGTTCGAACCCTTGAAAACAACAATGAACAACATCCTAGAATATGGTATAATGCCTGAATCATGGAAGGAAAGTTACATCACACTGATCCCAAAACAGGGAACAGACCAGCTATCAATAGCCAATTATAGGCCTATTTCGTTGTTGAACAACAACTATAAACTCTACACCTATATTTTAGCCGAAAGAATGTAAAAAATTCTCTAAACCGTAATACAGACCAGGCCGTAATAACAGACTGTAATAAAGACCAGGCTGACTTTTCCCCCAGTCGCCTAATTCAGAGTAACATCAGAAATATCAAAAATGTGTAGGAATATCTGGAATCACAATTGATAAATCACCAGTCTTAATAGTGGTCTGTTGGCCCACGCCCCCACCTTCCTCACCTGTCCTCCAGTCCAGCAGGACCTGCTATGTGATCTGATGGTGAATTTGGGGTGACCCAATGCAAAGATCCTGAGGATCTGTGTGGATCCGTGCTTTGTAACCACGTTTTAAGTGGGGAGGGAAGGAAAAACATAGAAGGGACAAGGAGCACCGAGAGGGGTGTGCGGAGAAGTAGCTGGCTAAGAATGCAGGAGAGGGGTTTTACCGGAGGGAGGAAAGGAAGGCAAAAGTTCCCCCCACGCACCCACCCAAGCCAGCCAGCTCTCTCTCTCTCTCTCCCCCACCTGCATGTTGCAGCACCGGAGCACGAGAGAAATTAGAAGGAAGGACGCTCTGCTTTCCCCTCTGCTTGCCTGGAGGGGAGGGGTTTTCTCTGCTCTTTGTTCCGTTTGAGCAAACACAGTAACAAACAGAAGCGGGTGGGCAGTAAGACCCTGAGGCAGAATGCAGGAAAGCAGCAGCTTCCTCTTTTCAAGGCTTCCCTTCTCCGGACGATCGATATTTGCCTGATTTTTGCCTTCACTCACGCCTGTCGGCTCCAGGGACCACACATTCGCTCAGTAACATGCACAGACATTTCCCCTTACTTTTTAGGAGAAAAAATCTGCGTGTTATAGAGGGAAAAATACGGTACATTTCCCATAAATCCTTTGGCCTTTGGTTTTCCCACAGTGCAACAGTGCTTCAGCTTGACCAGAGTTTGTCTACTGAGATTTCCTAACTTCACTACATGGTCAATGCGGAGAAAGCATTTGATAATTTTTCTTGGAGATTCATGACAACTATGCTGCGGCATATGGAGATCGGAGACTCATTCTGTAATGGAATTCAGGCTATTTACACAAAACAGAAGGCAAAAAATTATAATAAATGGGAACATTAATGTGAAATTAATAAAAGGACAAGACAGGGCTGTCCGCTCTCTTCACATATTTATTTTAGTAATGGAGTCTTAAGTAAGAAAAATTAGAGATGAAAAGAATATTAAGGGTATAACACTGGGAAATAATATATATAAACTATGGGCATTTGCGGATGATATTAGCATCACAACCGAAAACCCAGAGTCTAGTGAAAACCTTGGAAATAATCAATAATTATGGGAAGGTAGTGGGATTCCAACTGAATATAAGTAAAACCAAACTTATGGCGAAAAACCTTTCCCAAGTAGAGAAAGAAGAATTTGAAAAGATAACAAATCGTAAAATTTGTCAAAAAAATAAAATACTTGGGAATATTTTTAACTACTAAAAGCATACGGTATATCTTTACGAAGACAATTAATTATGTCAAGGCATGGTCTGAAGTTAAAAGGAATGTGGAGATTTGGAGCAAATTATATCTATCTTTTGGGGGGCGTATCTCGGCTGTTAAACTAAATATTTTGCCAAAGATGCTTTTTCTGTTCCAATCCATTCCTGTTATAGGGAAAACAAGCTGCATTGAAAATTGGCAGAGGGAAATATCTAAATTTATCTGGTCAGGGCAATTTCAAAAAGCTGAAGGAGCTACTGGGTGAGATCCCATGGTCAGAAATACTCAAGGAGAAGGGAGTCCAAGAAGGATAGGAGTTTCTAAAGGGAGAAATATTGAACACCCAAATGCAGACAATACCAACAAGAAAGAAAAGTGGGAGGTATCTAAGGCATCTAAGCTGCATAAGGAATTTACAGATGAGCTGAGAGTTAAGAAGGGCATGTATAAGAAATGGAAGGAAGAGGAAATCAGAAAGGAGGAGTATACATGAGTAGCCAACAGTTGCAGGGGAAAAGTTAGGCTGGCTCAAGCTCAGAACGAGCTCGGGCTTGCAAGAGAAGTTAAAAATAATGTTAAAAAAAGGTTTCTTTAGCTATGTCTGAAATTGGAGGAAGAACAAGTAAGTGGAAGCTTCTCTGTGTAGAGAAGACTGAGAGGTGACAGAGAAGAAGGCAGAACTAACTACTCAACACCTACTTTGCCTCTGTCTTCACCCAGAAGGAAAGTGATGCCCAGCCTGATGATAACAGAATAAACGATGTAAGGAGGGAGCTGCAGCCCAAGATAGGAAGAGAGATAGTAAGCGAACACCCAACTGCTTTAAATGAGTTCAAATCTCCAGGGCCTGATTAGCTGCATCCAAGGGTACTAAAGGAGCTTGCGGGTGTAATTTCAGAGCCTTGGTCTGTTGTCTTTGAGTATTCTTGGAGAACAGGTGATGTCACTACAGACTGGAGGCGGGCAAATGGTGTCCCCATCTTCAAAAAGGGGGAAAGAAGACATAGGTAACTACCAACCACTGGGCTTGACATCAATACCAGGGAAGGTCCTAGAACAAATAATTCAACAGTCGGTCTGTAAGCATTTAGAAAAGGATGCTGTGATTACTAAGACCCAGCATGGGTTTCTCAAAAATAAGTCATGCCAGACCAATATGATTTATTTTTATGGATGGAATTACAAACTTGGTGGATCAGGGAAATGCTGTGGACATAGTGCATATTGATTTCAGTAAGACTTTTGACAAAGGTCCCCCATAATATTCTCACGAGAAAGCTTGTAAAATGAGGTTTGAACGAGGTAACTGTTAGGTGAATTTGTAGCTGGTTGACTGAACCCAAAGAGTACTCATTAACAGTTCCTCATCATCCTGGAAAAAAGTGAAAAGTGGGGTGCTGCAGGGTTCCGTCCTGGTCCTGTTGTTCTTTAGCATCTCTGTAAATGGCATGAATGAAGGAATTGGGGGGGATGCTCATCCAATTTGCAGATGAATGAAGGAATTGGGGGGGGTGCTCATCCAATTTGCAGATGACACCAGACTGGGAGGGGTAGCTAATGTCGCAGAAGACAGAATCAAAATTCAAAATGACCTTGACTTCTGGTGCTTCCTGCCATAATGGAGGCAGCTCCCGCATTAGCAGAGATTGGTAGCAGATCGTAAACAAGGATGAATAAGGGTAATTGTCCTTGCAGGCCCCCCCCCCCCCGATCAGGGGGGTGAGCACCACTCGCAGATCATCTGATACCTGGCTCTTGTCCCAACACGGAGGCGGGAGGACCTGAGTGCAAAGCAATTCGCTTATCGGTAACCCTCTGACACAGCCACTAAGGGCAGGGGCTTTTCTGTTTATTAGTAAGAAAGAAATTGGATTTAATTTGCAGACGTGTACTGGATTAAAGGGACAAGATAATCTGCTGAATCAGCCACTGAGTCGCAATGTTTTGATCTGGAGAGATTTTCTTCATAGCTAAGTGTGGTGTGTTGGAGGAGGGGAGCCTTTACCCTTTCTTTATATACCATGTTTGCTGCTTTATTGATTCGGCAAACCTCCCCCTGAGAGTTAATGGAGTGAGAAAAAGCAAGAGGAAATCACTGATAACAAGATAATATTTATGGATTATTACAAAATATATGGAACTGTCTGAGAATATTGATAGGATTTAAAGCATCGAGTTTCCACTGAATCGCTTTTGAAGATCTACCATAGCTTTGGTGGGACACCAGATCGTTAGCCACTGAGTATTGGATGAGAAAGATAAGTGGAGAACTGCCCGGGGCTATGGTGGGACGTCAGACCTTTTGTTAGAAAGTCATGAAACCTGTGGGTGTTAAATAAAGGATCAAGATCAGAACTGTTGTAATTGGAATAATCAAGATTATGGAAGCAGAAAGAAATAAAAGCTTTGTACCCTGAAATCTAGCACACGGGAAGTCACCCAAAATAGTTTAATTTGGTATTTGAATAGTTGGCTATTTAATTGTATTGTAATTTTGTATTGTGATAATGTGGCTCTTTTGGATCATTGTAATTAAAAAAAATTATACAAAAAAAAATCAAAATGACCTTAACAGATTGGAGAACTGGGCGCAAGCTAACAGAATGAATTTCAGTAGGGATAAATGTCAGTTTCTGCACCTAGGCAGGAAAAACCAGCTGCACAAATAATAGGATGGGTTGGGGGTTTCACCTGACTTACTAGCAGTACATGTGAAAAGGATCTAGGGGTCTTTGTGGGCCACTAGCTTATCATGATACAGCAGCAAAAAAAATTAACGCTGTTTTAGGTTGCATCAACAAAAGTATAGTGTCCAGATCGAGGGAAGTAATAGTTCCTCTATTCTGCCTTGGTCAGACAAACACCTGGAATACTGTGTCCAATTCTGGGCACCATAATTTAAGAAGAATGTTGACAAGCTGGAACTTGTGCAGAGGAGGGCAACCAAGATGATCAAGGGTCTGTAGACTAAAACTGATGAGGAACGGTTGAAGGAGCTGGGTGTGTTTTGCCTGGAAAAGGAGACTGAGAGGAGATATGATAGCCATCTTCAAATATTGTAAGGGCTATCACATGGAAGAGGGAGCATGCTTGTTGTCTCCTGTTTTTGTGGGTAGGACTTGAGGCAATGGCTTCAAGTTACAAGAAAGCAGATTCTGACTAAACATTTGGGAAAACTTTCTGACAGTAAGAGCTGTTTGTCAGTGGAACAGACTCCCAAGAGAGGTGGGGGACTCTCCTTCCTTGGAGGGCTTTAAACAGAGATTGGATGGCCATGTGTCATGGATGCTCTAGCTGAGATTTGTGCATTACAGGAGGTTGGACTAGATGACCCTTGAAGTCCCTTCCAACTCCTAAGATTCTATGATCCTAATATTGATGCATCAAATGGTACTCTCCAGTCTGTTTTGGAAGTGCATTTGTTGTTCTCCCAGGCTGCAGATTCCATTTGTATTCTGTTACTTAGTGGTTTTGTTCTCATCCTACATAAAAACCAGGAAGATCCAATACCCAAGAAGTCTTTTCGAAGCAAGCAGGGAGGACAGGGCTCAGGTGGCACTGAGGTCGAAAAAGAAAGAAGTTCTCACAGACTGGCTCAGGCACAAAGGAAATGACCAGAATGTGACTTGTGAATGGAGAGTTTCGAACACTGGTGATCTCTGATCCCCCTGATTTTGTTCCTCAAAATTCACTTGGAAGTTTTGTAGGCCTGATCCATCTGCATTGTAGGGATCAACAAATGAAGGCTTCATGAGCCCAAATATGGTTCCTGTGCGGAGTACCAGTTGGCCCTTCCAGCTGCCAACCCAGAGGCAAGAAAGATTTGTTGGTGGCATGGAGTCTCTGCTTGAGGGGCTTTCTAATGTATTGGGTCATGAGTGAAGGTAAAGCCCATCATATATATATATATATATATATATATATATATATATATAATCATTTTTATTAGTTTTCCAATAAGAACATCCAATTAAATCCATCAAATCATAATCCAATTAAAAATAATAAAATAAAAACAGCCAAATTACAATCCAACTTATTAATTATTAATTTTTTGGGCTTCCCATACTCTGGACCTCTAAAGTATATCTCCAGTATTTTCATTTCTGCCTTCTTCCTGTTCTCATATTTTCCACATTCCGATCTTAACACTTTAAAGTTCCCTGTCCCTGGCTGTGCGATACTCAGTCATGTCAGAGATCATATATTCTTTCATCCGTCGGGTACAGTTTTATTTGTGTATATATATTTTTTCAACTGTCAATTTGCCAGCGCAGCTTTTCCTGACTTCATTCCAATCTTCCAATCCAGGCTGTTGTCCAAGCCTGTCGTTTGTAGTTTAATGACGCAGTAACTCCCAAGTTGTTAAATTGTTACTGTTCACAATAAATTCCCAATGTTAAGTTGTTAAGCATACTGTTTGCAATATTGAAATGTAAATGAACTGTATTCCACAGATGTAGGTCATTTGGCGATCGATCAGCTTTCCTGGAGACCCCCCCCCCCCCGGGCCCTAGAAGGGGGGTTGCTAGACATCAACTTAGCCTTCTCTCTCGCTCATAATGAAGAAATTCTGCAAACAGATGCACTGTACGTTGTCCCAAATTGTTATCTCAAGTCATTATAAAGTAAGCTAGCAAGTATTTCCCACTTCCCTCGAAAAAAGGGAGGAATTCTCATTTTTCCGTGCTGCGTCATACTAACAAGCGCCATCTTGTTTCTTTTTTTATCTTTATCAAGTTTAAGTAAAGCTGTGCAGCTGAATACTTAAATTATAAATAGAAGTCCATCTGTACTCCATTTTTTTTAAAAAAATAGGTTTCTTAATGAGGCTTGGCATAGAAAAACAATTGTAGGTATAGAGAAGAAAAAAGAACATACCAAGCACCTCCGTAAATCCAAACACCATGATGAGAATCTATTGGAAGTCTGAGCTTAAACACCAGGGACTGTGCAATTCTGCAGATTTTTTCTCAATCTTCTTCGGTCCAGACTATGTCTGTTTATTGTCCAAACCCAATTATTTTATGTAACAGATATTTCCGGCTTATGAGAGTGACTTTGGAGAGTGCCAGCCGTGCCATGCTCTGGGACCCAGTGTCCTTGCCGCTTGCACCTTGATGCCAGCTGACAAATCTTGGACGATCTGCGGGTCTACGAGACAGTCCTCCCCCACCCTAGGGAGTCTGCCAGGGCTAATTACCCCCATATCAACCCGAATTACCGGCATGGCTGAGGTCTGATTGTGTGGGAGTCAGGAAGCCCTCGCCCATCCCCAATTGCTAAGAGGGTGCTGCTTTTCTTCCTTCAGGAGAGATGGCTGCCATACGCAAGAAACTTGTCATTGTAGGAGATGGAGCATGTGGAAAGACCTGCCTCCTTATTGTCTTCAGCAAGGACCAATTCCCAGAGGTCTACGTCCCCACCGTCTTTGAGAACTATGTGGCTGACATTGAGGTGGATGGAAAGCAGGTAATACTGATGTTGGGAGCCGGCCGGGCTGGGCAGATGCCTGGGCGCAATGACAGGGCCTGATATCTCCACCATCTGGCTGGCTGGTGTGTTTTTTTGCTACCATGCTATGGTGCAAGTCAGTTGGCTCACGCGGTAGCACTTCAGCAAAAGAGCAGCAGCTTCTGCAAGCCACCTGACTCACACAGCAGTGCAGCAGCAGAAGAGTCTGCGTATTTTGTAGAGCATTATGAACCATTCTACTTTTTCCATTTCTCTGAGGCCCAGCTGGGGTCCTGCTGCAAGCTCCTGTGCTGAGCCCAAATTGGAGGCCAGCTGCTTGCCCACTATATATATTTATATATTGTCTGGGGCATTTGGCCTCCTCCTCTGAGTTGGTCAGTGTAATGTGTGAAATAGCCCTCTTCCTCTCCCCACTCCCAAGAGCAGAGAGGAATTAATTTGAGAGAAATGAAGAATAGCTGCAGAAAGAACAGGTGGTTCTTTTGGAACTGCATTTCTTGGTGGTAACAGGGAGTAGAGTTTGGAGTATGCTTTTCTGATTGAATTACAACAATACCAGCATCTTTCCACTTTGGTTGTGATTCATTACAGAATCACATTCATTACAGACGCGGGTGGCGCTGTGGTGTAAGCCACTGAGCCTAGGGCTTGCCGATGGGAAGGTCGGTGGTTCAAATCCCCGCGGCGGGGTGAGTTCCTGTTGCTCGGTCTAAGCTCCTGACAACCTAGCAGTCCGAAAGCACGTCAAAGTGCAAGTAGATAAATAGGTACCACTCCGATGGGAAGGTAAACGGCGTTTCCGTGCGCTGCTCCAGTTTTGCCAGAAGCAGCTTAGTCATGCTGGCCACATGACCCAGAAAAACTGTCTGCGGACAAACGTCAGCTCCCTCGGCCAGTAAAGTGAGATGAGCGCCACAACCCCAGAGTCGTTCGTGACTGGACTTAACTGTCAGGGGTCCTTTACCTTTACCTTTAAGGATCTAATAGGGAAGACACTAGCACATCACAGAATATGCTTTCGTTTAATGGAGTGATGACAGCACTTTGAGGACTTACCCCCATTAAGTTATCATATTTGCATTTCTACAGGTAGAACTTGCCCTTTGGGATACAGCTGGCCAAGAGGACTATGACCGCCTGAGACCCCTCTCCTACCCAGATACAGACGTCATCCTCATGTGTTTCTCCATTGACAGCCCTGATAGTTTAGGTGAGTCTCCCCTGAGTATGGTGGGAGGGCTGACTGAATAAGAAGCAGCAGAGACTTCTGTAGATCTCTGGCTCTGGTCTCTTCCCAGATGTCAGATTGCTGATGGGAGCAGTTAAACTGTCATAGTAGTTGATTAGCTGGTCATATGCTGTGTATTACATCACACCACGGCTGGCGTTCAGTGTTCTGCCGCTTGTCCCTCCCCATTTCCGTCTTTCCCCCCATTGCCTCCCCCCCCCCATGTACACATGTCCCAGCTTTAACATTGGCTGCACCACATCCATTTTCTGAGCTTGCTACTCCTGTACCCACAGTGGTGGAAGTCCTTTAAATTTCATCCTGGTGGTGTCTGAAGGAACTCAAGACAGTTTCCCAAATCTTTGCTTTGGGGCACAAGTGGCTGACCACGGTCTTCCTAGGTTTATGCTTATGGTTTTACTTTGTGCCCCTACAGAGAACATCCCTGAGAAGTGGACTCCGGAGGTGAAGCACTTCTGCCCCAATGTGCCTATCATCCTGGTGGGGAACAAGAAGGACCTACGTAATGATGAGCATACACGCCGGGAGCTAGCCAAGATGAAGCAGGTGCAGAGGCAACTGACATTCTTTGCTGGGATTTAGTATTGCCATCAGAATAGGAGGAGGGTACAAACAGCTATGCATATGGCCATTTGGGGCTTGAAAGGAATCTATGTCCTTTCCATTTACATCTGAGTAGAAACACAAGCCCATCCAGAGAGGTATATTGTGGCCTTCTTCTCATTTTTGAAGGGGGCTTGGCGAAGCTCAAAGCTACTGGTTTCCATGGGGTTCTCAGTACCTTTTCACAACACACTCTATTTGGACTGAAGACAGCACTTGGCTTGCATGATACCATAAAATAACCTCCAACTTCACAACCCTAGCAAGGGCTGGGTACCAGTTTTCAGCAAAGGGTATAGTCCCAGGGAGTTAGTATTGTGTGGTTATAGGAGCCAGGAGTTCTGATAGCTAGGCTCTAGCTTTGATTGCTAGATTCTACCTCATTTCCCTTACCAGGATAGATCCGAGGCAACCTCACTGTCTGTTTCGCCCTTCCCTTTCAGGAACCAGTGAAGCCAGAGGAGGGACGTGACATGGCAAACAGGATTAGTGCTTTTGGCTACCTGGAATGTTCTGCAAAGACAAAGGATGGAGTACGGGAAGTGTTTGAGATGGCCACCCGGGCTGCCCTGCAGGCCAAACGTGGGCGCAAGAAGACCTCATGCCAGCTGCTGTAATTCCTTCCCAGCCTGCCTTCCCTGCCAGCCAGCCAAGCCTTTGAGCTCTTAGCTTCCAGGCTTGCCTCTCTTGTGATACCATGGACTGGCAGGTCTCCTCAGAGAGGGGGCTTGCTAGAGCTGGGCAGGGGCTCTTCTGGAGCATGACAACTAACTTTGGAGGTGGGGTGGTATTTCCCCCTTCCGTCACAGGCTTCTGACTCCCTCATAACAGGTCAGAAAATTCTGGCCCTCGGTGGGTCAGTGGGAGAGCTCCTTATCTTTCCGCGTGCTTGCTCATAGCAGTCTTGATTCTCGTTGGCAGCCTAAGGCACTACACTGCTCCAGGCCGTTTCTTTGTAGAAGACTTTTTGCCAAAGTGTGAAAGCCCTTTGCTTCAATAAAGGTCAGAGCCTTGAATTGGAACATCTGGCCCTGCCTAGTAAGGGACTCTTGACATGTCAACAAGTCATTCATTGTGAGCGGAGCCAGTGCTCCTGCACAGTGGGCAAGCAGTTACCCTTATCTTGGCAGACTCATTGATCCCTTGGCTGGCTTTTCTGCTCTTTAGGCTAGAGCAGAACCACTTTGGTACTTGTCCCCTTCCTCAAGGCGAACAGAGCCCAGTTCAGAAGCCACCCACTTTGTTTCTTGAGGGCTCTCTCAGTAAAGTGACATCAGGTCCTCCACCTTCTCTCTCTCCCACCCCAGAACAGAATTGTCTCCACTTAAATATTTATCTCCCGACAGCAGAGCAGACAGCTGCCTTTCCTTCAAACTGGCCCAAGAGACTGGGCCTTGCAGCCTGGCCCCTTTCTAGCAAAAATCTATATTTGTAAGCAGAGGTGCTATGAGCCAGTTTGTTGCTGTTTGGAAGCTCTCTGGATAGCTGGTAGCTGGAGTAGCCACTGCCACAGCTTCAAGTGCAAAGGACCTCCTCTGTTGCTTCTGTCTCGCTGCTCCCCCGACGCTCCTGCTTCTCTTCCCTTCCACCTTCTTTGTACTCACTGCATTGCCACCGGGGTGTATGATTTTGTGTTTAATTTGTATTCACATGTTTAAAAAGTGGTTGTTACTTTTCAAAATGTACTTGAAAGAAAAATCTGTAATAAATTTGTAGCAATGTTTAGTACATGGTGGGGCTTTGCTTTTTGCCTCTTAAAATCTGCTGTGGAAAGGGAACCAGTAAAAAGGTGAGCATTGATTTTTCTTACAGCAGCTGTACAGCACTGTCCCACCAAACTGCTGATCCCATGAAGTGCTTTGGTTGGAGTAAATTGTGATGGCTGGTAAAAGTAATCATACACCTTCATGAGGAAATAAGTCTTACCTAGAAACAAAAAATGTTTTAAGCAAGAACCAGGATGGTGGTAGAAGCAGTCCAATAGACTGGGGGCTAATCAAAGCATAGAGAGCTTGGCTTCAGGTAGGCCTGCTGCCCCTTTGGATTCCTGAAGCTCTAGAAAGTGTAGGGCACTCTATGGAGAAAATGTGGTGGAAAGAACACTTTCCAAACAGTTCTGTTAGAAACCACTTTGCAAAACTACTGGAGACATTCTCATAGTTGATTATTTGCTGATTTGTACACACAATAGCAACACGGGCCTTCTCACTTTCAGCCTTTCTCAACCTGTGGATCCCCAGATGTTGTTGAACTACAACTTCCATTATCCCTAGCTAGGAAGGCCAGAGCTCAGGGATGATGGGAGTTTTAGTCCAACATCATCTGGGGACCCACAGGTTGAGAACCACTGGTAGGTGAACATTATACAGTACTCTGCCTGCCTTGTCCTTGTGCCTACTCTTTGGAGTCCAAGATTGTGACTCTGCTGTCTTTCTCTCCTGGTTCTCCCCTTTTGTTAATGTGAAATCCGATTTCTCTTAGGCGCCTTAAATGGTGAACAGGCACTTAATTGACATTCTGATGAATTTTTTTAGCTACAGAAAACTACCAGCAGTGTTTCTTCTCCTTGTGGTGTCAATTCATGGTATCAGTATTGGATATATGTATCCATGATCTGCACCATTTAATACTACAATGCATCGGCAGCGTAAGTCTAGTGACCTTCAGTTACCTAAAGCCAGGCCTATTTAGGATAACTTCTGCTTAATGGCACAGCTGAGCAACCTCAACCCCCCCCCTTCTTCTATGCCACTGGAGTTCATGCTTGTTTCATTATCTATTGTTTGTAGCTTCTAAAACATTTGGCCTACTTTCTTTGTAATTTTAGGACAAGTGGAAGGGACAGTATTTTATCAACATCTATTTTTACTTTTTTTCCCTTGTATGGTTTTAGGACAACCAGATTTTTCCTCTCAGCTGTTTGACAGCAAATGGTAGTCTTCTGACTTAAAAGTAATTCCTTTCTGAGTTGCCACACATTCTAATTCCCAGAACAGTAGCTGTATTGCTCTGTTCTAAATATATCCTCTATTCTTTTTTTAAAGTAACCTCCTCAAACTCAGTGTAGTGCTGAGGTTGATAGAGCCAGTCATGGTGAAAACTGAAGCAGGAGAGTCTCTAATTCCAGAGGCCCTTCTTGTAAGAGAGGTCACTCCTTGCCCTCTAGCTAAGCAGGTTTCCAGCCACTATGGAAGTTAACACCTGGAAAAACCAGGCTAATGTCTAAAAGGAGTTCAATAGCTTCTGAGCAATGCGGTGGAAAGAAACTTATGGTGCTTGCAATTTTCATTTTAATGCAAAATTTAAAGCTTCCCGTGTTTTGCTTCAGAGCCTAGGGTGGGTAGCAGGTCAGATCTTGCTTTATCTCCTTGAATGCAGTTTAGCTGCTTTGAATGCTCTAGCCCTTCTTTCAGAGGTAGGAAACAGAAGTTCCAATACAGAGGTCAGTGCAATAGTTTAGATAAGGTGCTTACTAATCAAATATTTGGCCTTTTAGTTTTTCCCACCCCCAAAAAGCAAATGTTCTGAAAATCTCTATTGTATATCTTTATTGCACAAGATGTACACCGCTGAAACAGCCAGTAACACAACATTTGCCATTTCAGTTGCTAAATGATGATCCTAGTCCAGTCTCTTCCTATTCCTTGGCTGGTCACGTATGGTCCCTCCTTATCACAACTGGTCCAGATGAGACATGCACTTGCCGACTGCGGGTAGAATCAATGCTTCGGCCTGGAAAGGGAGGGTGGAAAAGGCAGCATTACCACATTCATTTACATCCTCCTAAAGCAGAGGGACTCTGCAACCAGTATAATGTAGCTAATAAGCTATGCAGACTTGAAATCCACTTTCCATCTTTACTATTGCATAGGCCCCAAAATGCCATTATGTTATAGAAACCCAATGAACAAAAGCCATTTCCTGAAATGCTACAGGAAGTTGTAATAGTCCAGCTTGCAGTGTGGTTCTCCTGGAGAACTGCGTGGTCCGCAGCATAGCCTCAGCCAGGCTGCTCTCCTAAGATAGATTTCCAGAGTCATAAACAGATGCTTTCATAAGTAGTGCCATTATGTCTTCATGAGTTTTAGACTTAATATCACAATATTAATATCATGCAAGCTAAACACATCATTTAGACTGCTCCTTAAAACACAACTATAATAGAAATTTCTATTATAGTTGTGTTTTAAGGAGCAGTCTAAATGATGTGTTTAGCTTGCATGAACCTGTAGCCTTAAAAAGGCCTCTGAGGTATGGCAACAATAGACATCTCAGTACTGAGACTATCTGCTCATCAGTTTAAAACAAAAAACTCTGCATTATATCCATGTGCGCACATGACAAGACATCAATTGCTGAGTGCATTTCTTTTTGAGCTGACCTAAAACCCATCTGTTTCCCCAGAAAACCACACCCACCTTTCAAGATAACAGTGATGTCTGCTGATGGGGGTGGGGTTCAATTTTGCATTGGCTGTGCAGGCTAGTCCTCCTTTCAGGTGACTGACAGATGGGTTGGCCTGCAAAGCAGATCCTGCCAAGGACATGGCGTGCAGAGTAAGAAAGTTTCCCACCTGTGTTCTAGGGAAAGCCATGCTGGCCTCTGGCAGGGGATTAGAAGAGAGGTGAGGAATTTGCGATCCACTGTTAAGAATACAGTTCCCATTGGCCACGTTGCTTTGAGAGCCACAGATCTCCTGCTGCTGTATTTGAAGGTAGAGAGCTCTACAGAAGCCATTTACCTCACAAGACACCTACCAACTCTCTGCCTTCTGGGAATGCAGCGCCGGGCACAGGTGGTGTCCATGGCCAGCCAGCTGGAATCACAGATGACTGCACTGCAGTGGAAGTAGATCTGAGGACAGTAAAAGCAACATAACATACCAGGAGAACCAGGAAGCAAAACTCCCAACTGTCAGGATACCGACAACTACGTCCTCCCCTCCCTGCCCCCAGCACGTGTCTCCTTGTGCCGAAATACATACCAGCTCAGCTTTAATTTTATTGTTTTAAATCAATATGGTGCCCTTAACTTTAATTCCTATGGCAGCTTACAATAATAAAAAGTAATAGTTAAGACCGTTTGCATCCACAGAAACTATCAGAGCACAGCAACTGAGGCAGGCAAGTCTGTACTCTTATGGGACCACGTGGGGGGGGGGGGAAGAGTTCAATAGCAAGCATTATCCCATGGTCAAGAGCTTCCCTTACCTGCCCTTGAAGTGCCTGGTTGTCCACCATAAATGTAAACATTTTCACTTCAAACCGCCTCAGGTGTGTAGGGAATGGGACAGAGTCCTCAGTCACTCCATGGAATGTGGTTTGATGAGAGTCCTGTGTGTTCTCACAACTTGGAGTGGGGGAAACATGACAGAGAAGCTAAGAGATACAAACCTTGCTGCCACATCATTGTGGGCTAGCAGCCCCATGGCAATGAACACACCGGGGCAGCCTGAATGCCACAAGAAAAGCTGGAGCCTGTGACCTGCTATTATGCACACTTGTGATGCTCAGCACAAGCCTAGTACCCCTGTCTCTGGCTCCTGAAATTTACTAAAACTCCCTTCCCCCTTTAAGAAATGTTTGTTTCAATATGGTCAGGTACTTAAGAGAATACAGCAGCAGGTAGTACTGATTCTCATGCTCCATTCTGCCTTGTGTTGTGTTTTCGTATTATTTCATTCAGTTCTTGGCATCACTCCTCCACCCAGAAGTGCTTTTCTATTTTTGCCCCAGATACCTAAGGGAACGATATAATTTTAAAATGCAGCCAAACCAGCCAACCACCTCACCCCTCAATTAACAGGCTGTGAAAACATCATCCTTGCTCTTAGAACTAGTAATGTATTATTCAGACTCTTACCTGTCCATCACTATGTTCCACTGCGGAAGACTCTTCCTGTCAGAAGATGCTGTAGCCCAGCAGTCCTCCAGAAAAAGTTCTAGCTGTGGGTCCTCGCTGTGGAGAAGCTCAACCTGGAAGTGAAGCGGTTCTCTAAGGTAGCGAGTTACCGGGTGCTCCATGTCTTGGTAGAAGCTGCTGTAGGACTTATCTTGCCAGGGTGCCGCAGGGGGGAAGAAAAGCACATATCAGAACCTTAACAAACCCAGAGGAATTAGTTGCTTTTAACGAGCCAAGGCTGGCACTGAGCAGTCCAGGTCAGCCTTTGTCTCTCTCTTTTTTAAAAAATAATTTTTATTAAATTTTCCATTTTAACAATCCAATCAAATCACATCAAGTATTCCAAATTATACAAATACATATCATATAGTCCAAATATTCTGCCAAATTATAAATTTTTGTCAGGGCTTCCCATGCTTCAAGTTCAGTGGTGTTCCAATCATCTTATGTTTCTACTGCCTTGAGTTTCCGACCAGGTCAGCCTTTCTCAACCTCAAGCCCCCATATATTGTTGGGCTACAACTCCCATCATTCCTAGGCAGCATGGCCAGCAGTCAGGGGTGATGGAGTTGGGTCTCAAGGTTGAGAGCAGCTGGCCCAGGCTATTTCTCCCTAGTAGGTTCTGTTCTCCAGCACGAGAGCCAGGCTGGTGCAATGTAAGTGGCGCCTCTGCTTTCAGCTCTGGTACCAGGGCTGAGAGATCACAGAGAACTATGGCAAGACCTCATACCAGTGACAGAGAACAAGCTTTTGAATTGCCTCAATCTAGAGCAAATCAAATGGAAATCTGCCCAAACAGATCCTCCACCATCACACAAAAAGCTGCTCCCAAGGATCAAGGTGGGAGAATTCTGCCAAAAGTACTTTCCCATTCATCTTATTAACCATTAAAGATTTTTAGGTCTCATTTACAAAAGTTCCTTATACCATTTTTTCCAGGTCCTTCAATTTATACATACAGCAATGTACAATACAGCAAAAGACTGCGAAAAATTATTGGTAAAGCCAGCACAATAGATACTAGAAATCGAAACCGAGGCATTTGTTTTAACATCTTATCCTTTCAAGTTAAATAATAAATGAACACTTAACACAGTGTAGATCATCTGTGATGGATAATATGGGATAACAAATGCCGCAGGTTAATATACCAAGATTATTCCACACCAAATGCTCCATTATTTATTTTACACATCCAGGGATTTGTGTGTGTGTGTGTGTGTGTGTGTGTGTGTGTGTATAGTACAATTATTAATGCCCCATATTGACTTTGTTTTATGTGCAAACCAACAGTAAGCTTTTCAAAAGTTCATATTAGTCCTTGAACCCTTTTTAAAACAAGCAAACAATACCGGAAACTACATGGCATATTTAAAATGTTCATCTCTTAAAATATCAAAATCAAAGAGTTATTTGACTAGATATGGCTTTTCATCCAGAGGAACAGGAACATATTTTTTTTCTCTCCTAAATGTTGGGTTATTGGGGGGAGATGCATCTTGACGACTTTGCTCGTCTAGTTCACATAAGCTGCTTTCCATCCTCCAAACCCTGGCTATGGTTTTCAGACTATTTAGAGACCATAGAACAATTCTGTATAGCATGTTTTAAATGTTGGAACTCCTGATGAGCTTGGAAAAGTGATTTTGAGCAAAAAGAATCCTTTTCTGCAATACATCTCTGTGTATTGCATCTCTGCTAGGTGGTCTGGGAAAGTCTGGTGCTCACTACCAAACCACTTGCTGTGAGGAATCCCAACTAGGCCACTGATAACCCCACCCCCACCCACCCAAAACAGCCAAGAGATGTTCCTGGCTGCTCCTAAAACACCCCTCCACATGCTTTTGGGGTGATGGAAGAAAATGCAACAGAACTCTTCAGCCCACAATGCATAAACTAGGTATTCAACACTCAAAGACTGTAGGCTGGATTAAATCTCCCTACCTTGTGGGGGGGGGGGGGGAGAGACTTAATGTGAATACTTACTGCAATTGCATTTGACTAGCAACATCTTAAGAAGTACTCTCCCTCAACACACAGGAGTACCATCAATACAATATTTGTATTATCATGTAGATCTGTCCCTACAAATCTTTGACTGCATCTCCTATCACCCACAGCCACTGGCCATAATGCCTGAGGCTGATGCGAGCTGCGGTCCAACAATGTCTAAAAGGGCCACAGGTTCCCCATCCCTGATGTCAGATGAAAAAATGTTCCTCATAGATGTTTTATCTATTCCTGTCTGCTGTTTTGAGATAAAATTCACAAATTTTGAGATAAAGTTTGGTTGCAGCCTTAACCTGCAAGGCTCCCACAGAAGGCTGTACTGTGACATTACCTCTGGCCAGCTTAAGGGCAAGCACCAGCACCCCCAGCCCAGGCATGATACTTGGCGATGGGGCTTCTATTGGGCTGTACTGGAGCAACAGGGTATCACCAATAAAGTACCGGCAAGCACATTTCAACCTTGAAAAATACAAGTGAGAGAATAGTCCATTCGTTACCCTTCCAGTCCAGAACAGTTCTGAGGGCATAGCCCTGCTTTGAGGGGTGGAGGGGGAGAAAGGAAGCTGCAGCAGAAACTGGCACAAGAGTTCTAGCTGGTTATGTTTAAAGGCAGGATGCATCTCCTTCTAGGACAAGCTTGCACATGGGGGCCATGTCACCAAGTGACCCTTGTATTACAGTGCGGTAAACAGCTTCCTTCCCCAGTCCTTCGCCCAAGCCACGAGTACTCACTGATAGATAGGTGCTGCTTGGCCTGAGAGAAAATAGAGGACTTCGTTTTCATAGGACATGGTGGCATCTTCAAACTGCAGATGAGATTAGACGATAAAACAGGAGGCGGTTTCAACCATCTTCTAGAGCAGAGGCTGGGCAACCTGGGGTCCTCTAGATGCAGTTGGGCTACAACTCCCAATATCCCCTTCCCACCATGGGCCATGCTGGCTCCTGGGTATTTGGAATCTGGCAACATCCGGAGAACCACGGCTTACCCCACCCCAGTCTTAATGTTCCTTCCCCGAGGAGCTCAGCGTAGCACTTGTTGTGCATGTACATTGTCCCTCCATCTTCCCAACAACCCTGAGAGGTAGGGAGCCTCAAGTACCAGACTAAAAGACTTTGTGCCAAGCTTCACAGTCATCTCCAGTAGCTAAGGAAGAGGCAGGCTGCTTCAACCCAAGACAATCCAAATCAAAAGCGAGCATGGTTTTTTGACCTTGACATGAACTGATGGAGCAAACATTCAGGAACCATCTTCTTCTAACATGAGTGGCCTCATGGACTCTGCTCCTGACAAAGCAGCCATTTCTTACCTTGCGAGTTGTCCCGCAAGAGGTCACGTTGAAGATGAACGTTGCTCCTTCCTCTGTCACCGAAAATGGCCTGCAGCGTCTGTCTCTCAGCACTAGGCCAGAAGGCACCAGATCTGGGGTGCCAACTAGCTTCAAGGCAGAGATCCTCACTGTGCCATTAGCCAGGCAATCTGCAAGGGAAATATATTATATATGCCAGAGCATAACAGACAAGCAGTGGCAGACTTTGGGGTCTCAAATTTCAACAGCACCCTGAGAGACACCCAAATTCCACACACCCTGGCCACAACAGCAGCAAGAATACTCATTGCAAAGTATTGGAAGACACAAGATCTACCCACTCTGGAAGAATGGCAGATGAAGCTGATGGACTATATGGAACTGGAAGAAATGACTGGCAGAATCTGAGACCAGGGAGAAGAGTCGGTGGAAGAAGATTGGAAGAAATTCAAAGACTATCTACAGAATTATTGTAAAATTAATGAATGTTAGAATGATGTTGGATAGAAATTAAGTGGTTTCCAGCTGTAATGCTTTAAGGGATTATGAAAAATGGGTTGTTAATAGGTAAAAATTTAACGTTACTATTTTAAGACTAAAGATTAGGATAAATAAAGAGGGTAAGGATTTGCTGAACCAACAAATTGAACTGGAATACAAAAAAGGGAGGTATGAGGAGGTCCGGGAAACAAGCTAAAGGAAAACAAGTAATGGAAAATCTGTGTGTTTTTAATTATTTTTATTTTGTATTTTTGTTATTTTTTTCATTTTTATTGAAATATTTTAAAAAAGCTTAATAAATATCTTATTAAAAAAAACAAAACAAATTCCACACACCCTGCCTCTCACCTTCCATTCTACATCATAGTTGTGGCACCCCCAAGGCTCCACATGCAGTGCAACCCAACTGGTTGTGCTCCCTTATATCTGCCTCCGCAGACTAGTCAAGAAGCGGAAGCGACAAGAAGATGAGAGAAGGTGGATGAGAGAATTGCTGAATATAAGCAGAGTACCAAGCAGGAGACTTCAATACAGTGGTACCGCGTGTTACGTCCCGTCCCCCTTATGAATGCTGCGGGTTACGCGCTCCGCTAACCCAGAAGCAGATGCCCCTTGTTGCGACCTTTGCCCTGGGATGCAAGCGGAAATCGCACTCCAGCGGCACAGCAGCAGTGGAAGGCACCCTTAGGGAAAACATGCCTCATGGTACAAGTGGTTTCCTGTTACAAACGGACCTCCGGAACGGATTAAGTAACCAACCCAAGGTACCACTGTACCATCAAATGAAACCATTTTCTCTGCTAATGAAAATGAAGAACAAATAGCTGGTTCCCAAGATGGACATGATAGAAATTATGAACTGACATTAGGAAAAGCAAATAAAAATACAGAGTACAACACAACAGAAATGCACATTGCTATGCAGAGCATCAGATGCTCTCTCCTCTTTTGTTTCTTGCTCCACCCACCCCTGGCATGTGGTTCCCAGAAGGGAAGGTGGCCCCCACATGGGAAAGGGTCTCCTGCCCCTGGGCTCGAGAGAGAGATTACCAATGAGGTCTTTTGGAGAGAAGCTGCAGGAAACGGCAAAGTCTATCATTTCAGCGAGACGATAGTCCTTCAGCTGCAACCGGAAGGTGACCAAAATCCCAAAAGAATCTATTTCCTACAAAGCAAAGGGGACCAGACTAGTTGCACAAGTTAAGAGCCGGCTGCATTAGGAGGCTTAGACAACCTCACCACCACCCAAGGTGGATATTCTGCAGTCCTCAATTACCTGCTTGCACCCTTGGTTTCAGTCATCCTCCCTCTGGACAAAGCGGGAGGTAGCAGCATGAACGGCCCTTTTAGACCCATCTCTTGGATTAATGGAAGAGTATATCCAGCAGCCAATGGACAAGGTGGGCACCTGCCAAGGCCCAGGCCAGACTGTGGACATCTTTCACTGCCAAGGATGCTCCCCACAACACACAAATCCCATTTCAGACAAAGCACCAACAAAGATTCAAACTATCTCCTACACAGCTTCTAGTCATCAGCACTCACACATTAGTGTGCAGAAGACTGGAACATCAGCCTGTCTTCTGCCCCAGATTCTCAAGGTCACCTTAAGCCTTAGATGGATCTCTAGCAGAGGCAAAGAGGTTCCTCCTACAAAGCTCAAGGGCCTGGGTTCAGGGCTACTGAAAGCAAAGCAGGGCCCTTAAAAGGATTTTTTGTTGGAGGTGGAGAATAGGGGGTAAGTAATTCCTTTTGCTGAAGCAAAGAGATTTGCCATTCTGGTCATGGTACCCAGTGCCAAACATGCTCAAGAGCAGAGAAGGGAAGAAGGCCTCTTGCGGTGCCGCTGCCGCCAAGGCCAGCTGCCTGTGGTCCTCTCTCATCATACCACTAGAATCATTTACACGCCAGCTGTTCATTCATGCACCAGGACTAAGAACTGGCACCTGAGGTTCCTCTAGCTCCATTCTTTCTTCCATGTACATCATGTCTTTTTAACAATAACCTGGAAAGAACCGTCTTACTACTGACTTTTGTAAGCTGCTCTGGGAGCATTTTCAGCTAGGGAGCAGGGTGGAAATGTGTTACATTTAAAAGTACTTGTACAGTACAAGTGAGCTTGCCAGAGAACCATATTATTGGCAGGAGTGCCAGCTTGGCCCCATGACTGTGGGTGCCCAGGGCCTGGCACCAAAATTTGTGGGTGCCCGGGCACCCAGGGCGTTGGCACCTATGACTCTTGGGAAACAATTACCCCAAGGAAACCAATCACCGTACCCCTCACAGCTGCTTCTTGTTTCCCCGCTTCATAGCTGGGCAACCCAAGCTTCTACACCCACACCCACACCCACACCCCGTGTTCCCCTTACCTCATAGCGCACGTGGGCTGCCTGCCTGGGCACCCTTAAGGCCAAGTGGGTCCCATTGTCCAGCAAAGTATAACCGAGTGCCTGCGCCTTCTCCCGAGTCAAAAGATCGTCCCCCGCAAAGGGAAGCCAGTCCTGGTCCACGTTGCCTCGTTTCACCACTAGGTAGAGGGCTTCGTCATCACAGAATCCCTCAGCCTGGGGCAGCACTGGGAGGGAGGCAGTAGGAAGAAGCAAGGCTTTCAGGAGCAGGAACCCTCGTCCATTCACATTCTACCTGCCCTTCCAATGCCACCGGCATGATTTAACAGTAGTACAACTTTCTAGGCAGCCGAGCAGCAGACAAGGACAATTCCTCCAAAAGGAATATTTGCATGAGGCTGGAAGCAAATGCTCTTCAGGGTAAGCCACCTGCCAAGGCTCAGGTATTGCACAGGTGCACGGAGGCACACCACTTCAGGTCGCATTGGGTCTAGGTAGGTGGGACACAGTGCCTGGCCACTCACCTGGAAAGGCCCTGCGCATGTTTGTTAACCCTTCACTAGCCACACCTCCACCCCATTCACACAGTTAAGGCTCTTTGTTGTGGAGCACCTACAAAGACAAGGTGCTCCCTGTGGATTCTCAAACAGAATGTGATCCACACACAATGACAAATCATATCTCTGTTCATTTAACATGCTTTTACCACCTAGCCCACTGAAGAGTACTTGAAGTAGAGCTACTGATTATGAAGTGAAAAGGGCCATCAATTCTCACCTTACCTAGAGCAAAAGAATCCCACAACCATTTGTCCCGCCCAACCTTCTCCTGGAAGTCCTCTCTAAGGGGCAATTTGTTTTATGCTTCTAGGCACAATTTCTAGAATAATTATTGCAGGCTAGAAACTAATCTCTATTTACTGAAAATTGCCACTCTAGTACTTAGCTATATTTCCAGGAGTCAACAGAATAGTGGCTGGCACCCATTGGGACTGGTAAGGCAGAAGAAACCAGAGCCAATGACCAGCAGAGCCAACTGATTCCAGCTTTACCCCCATCCTACTCCCTGCCGAGACTAAGGAGGACAAGCAGGCAGGCAGGCAGGCAGGCAGACAGGCAGGGCCTTCCCCTGCACCAATTGTTGGCAGGTGAGGGCTGGCTGAGGGAAAACTAAGGTGAGTGGGACAGTGTCCCCTCTGCCCTACTGGACCAGCATCCCCTGCAACAGGAGGATGCCTCTTACGTTCAGCAGCTCACAGAATTCTGTAACATTGCAACTTTCTTCCAGGAGCTGCCCAGGATGGAGAACTGGAGTGCCCCACTTTCGTTTTGTCCTCCCCATAACACTTCAAGGTAGGCTAAATCACCCTCTACACCAAGCATCAACATTACAAAATAATACAAATAGTTATCTAAACCTTGGCATAACTTCTCCATTTAGCCACCACTGTTTTAATGATGCCAAGCTATTCAATATTCATAGTTAAATATTGGTGTTCTTTACAGACAAACCAGAAGTACCCTCCCTGACCCTGGTGAAATCCTAGACGCCACTTCAAATTGAATAATAGGTAATAGGTACATCTCCCCAATATTTAACCTTCAGCAACTAAAGTTAAGCTCACCATTTCCACTAACCGATTCTTGAATCCAAAATGGAAAGTGATAAGAATGTTGGTTCCAACCGACTCACCTGCATCCTGGACCAGGGCTGTCAGAGGAACAGGGACATCAAAGGTGTCTCCCTGAGGAATCACACTGAATCCCAATATGGGGTTTGTAGTGTAGCTTCTGATGTTATCTGGTACATACTGGGAAGATAATTTGAGCGGAGGTGAGCTCTGGTTATTCAGCATCATGACAAACCTTTGTTATTATATCACCATCATTTAGAGTGTAACAGCTCTCAAGGGAAGGAGGCTCTGTTGTGCTCATGAAAGCTAGGCATGATAGGCACCTACAAACCATGCATTGTGGCCTACTAGATTTCATACCCTTGCAGTGTTTTTAGTTTTAATATGCTCCAGAGAGAAGGTATCCATATATTCCATCCCATCAGCTATTACTGCAGGGACACATTTGGAGTGAGAGGCAACTTGGCAGTTCCAGAGGCATAAACAAGCACCATCCCTTACCAAGTCTCAATTCAGTTATAGGATACAGGGGGGAAGAGATGCAACCTCCTGGAAAGAATTAGACGAAAGAAGCTCCATGTTTCAAGTATATTCTTTTGAGTTAGACCTTTCCATGGATGTCATGCCAAAATTTGTTTTCCTAGCTCAGATGATTTAAGGATGGATAGTTGATGTATCTACAAGTGCTTAAGTGTTATTTAAATGTCAACTCTGAAGTTACCCAGTCAACAGGACTACCAGCACTTCCACTCTCTATGCTTTGCCCCTTACAACTGCAATACACTCCCCTCCAAGAGCCCACAGACTAGGCTTGGTTGGTGGCAGCACTCACCTCCCTTCCAACTCCAGGGGCATCAAAGGGGACTTGTACCACATAGCCCCGACTTCCATTGGAATACTTAGCTTCATAGATCTTATAGCCCTTCTTCTCAGCCTCAGGTAGTGGCCAGGGCCCTGAAGCATCCACAGTAATACTGACCAGCACTACATCTGGCAGGAAGGTGCCAACTGTTGCATTGAAGAGCTGGAGACTGGCATTAGTATCTGTATGGAGAAGAGAAATAGTTTTTGTAAAACAAAACCTTTTTCTAGGCCAGTTCCCCATATCAATTTTGCTCATCAGGCTTACGAGTTAAATTTGCTCTCTAATGGATTTCCTCAGTTGTTCTGTCAACAAGCCCCCACAAGTATATGATGCTTCTCCTTTCTATAAATCCTTCAAGGTTGTAATTTTGCAGACATTTTCAGGACGTTAGTAAGCTAGACAATTTTCCTATTTAACAAAGCTCATCCTTCCCACAGAACATGTTTGCTTATTTTTTTATTCCTTCACCAATCCAATGTTCTTCCTTCAAAGACAAAGACCAAGGGTGGTCAACCTGTGGCTGTCCAGATGTGGTGGGTTGGCTACGCCTGGCATCCCTGACCACTGGCGGGCTGAGGGGAGTCCAGCAGCATCTGAAGGCACCAAATCAGCTAGCCTCCAACAAAGAAAATGGAATCCAATAATTGGACCATCTAGCCCTGTACTGACTGGCAGAGGCTCTCCAGGGTTTCATATACAAGTCATGTCCAGTCCTACCTGGAGATGCTAACATTTCAACCTGGGACCTTTGGCAATGTATGTGCTCTGTCCCTGAGCTACAGCTCTTCAGTGCAGGTGGGCAGGACCCATTTAGAAGGGGGGACTGAGGAAGCTGTCTTATACCAAGTAAGATCATTGGTCCATCAAGCTTAGTAATGTGTACACTGACTGGCATCAGCTCCTCAGGTTTTCAGACAGGATTCTCATCCAGCCCTACCCAGAAGCACCAGGGATTGAACCTGGAAACATCTGCATTCAATGTAAAGGCTCTACCATGGAGCGACAAGCTCTTCCCTGAATTCAAGGATCAAGAATAGACATATAGACATAGACACACACACACACACACACACACACACACACAGCAATAGTGAAGTGGTTCCTGTGCTCAAGACGAACATTGTAAGCCAGTGTACTCTTTGACCAAGAGTATGATGCCATCTCTAACTCTCCCACTGAAGAGTTAAGAACATCTAGGGGAATTCTGCAATTTGATCTTGCTAGAATAGAAGGCATCTACTAGCACACACAGTTGTCTGTGAAGCAGCCATCACCAATGTTTCAACAACTTTATAGAACTATTATTTACAATGAACACTCACAATCTGTAACTATGACCGGCACAAGTTGCAGAGGGGTGCTAATATCCTTCAGGATGGTATGTTTCGTAATCCCCCTCTTGTCATCTTCCCACAGATGCTCTACATAAGGGGCAATTTTGTAGGTAATCATTGGTTTCCCATCAATCACATAGGTCTGGAGCAAGAGATAAACAAGTAGACATCGTTAAAGGGACCTAATGTTAATACAAGCCATGTTGTGACAGGATGTGTGACAGACCTTGTCTCCCAGGTTCCCACCTTGTTGCTATTTCAATCCCAAAACATGGGCTCTGGACTTTAAGATTCGTTAAGATTTCTAATACAGGTGTACACTTGACACATTTCATCTCCCTCATTTTGTAAGAAAGTGCCATTAAGACCATTTTGTACAGCAGGAATGAGCATATCTACATTGTTTTTTTCTATAACTCTTTTCTAGAGCTCTGCCAACCAAAGCCAAGTGCGAAACAGTGGGCTTGTTCACATGGCTGCTTATCCCATGCCAAGAAATCACAGCTCCAAGCAGTCCTCAGTTTGTCCCGCTGCTTTCCTGGGGGAAACCCGCTCTCTAGTGCTGAATTGCAGCAAACATCAATCTGTAGAAAACCTAACTGATATTTGCTCCGGCGGGTTTTCCTGGGTGAAAGCAGCGGAACAA
The DNA here is from genome assembly GCF_964106645.2 of Podarcis pityusensis. NCBI lineage: Eukaryota > Metazoa > Chordata > Lepidosauria > Squamata > Lacertidae > Podarcis > Podarcis pityusensis. Next base: position 882,371 of record NC_138042.1, read on the forward strand.
GTGGAAGTGTAGATGAGCTCAGTGTCTGAGGATAGAGAAGGGCAACATTCTCTTTCTAGAATTCAGGAGTGGGGTGGCTCCAAGCACATGCTCCGTGCCAAGGAATATAAATGTGCATGTTACCCAGTGGTGGACAAACACATGTGCACTGTTTGGGCATGTTAGGGGTTTTTTTATATGTGTGGTGCCATTTCACTGGGGGTCATCTGTGCACTATACTCCTTACTCCCATTTGGTTTCTGTCCCAAAGGAAAATATGTATTCTGTGTGGGTTTTTTTTGTTTGTTTTTTTTTTGAAATTTAAAAATCAGCTTCTTTCTTCTTTTTTGCAGAGCTGCTCTAGCACAAACAGATGTATTAAAAATAATATTTTTATGGGACTTCCGGGGTGGCGCCATCGGTAATGGCTGCTTCTCTCTAATTCGGAGAGAACTGGCTCTACGGAATCTGGGTCCTGCCGCTACGGCGCAGTGGGGACCCCAAAAAAAATCACAGGCGGGTGAAGCCTGTGACCGTGGGACTCAGCGGGCACCGTTTGCGCCCCCCCAATTGCTAAAGGAGCTCGGCAACGGGCTCCGGAGCGGAGCGGGGGTGGCGTGATGCTGTGAGCAAATTGCTTCTTCCGTGGAGCGAAGCCGCGAAGCTGTTACCGGAGAGCGCTGCCTTTTTCCTGGGATAATTGGACTTTGAAAACAACTACCCGTGAGTAGGATCAAATTGGATCTAAAAGAAAAAAGTTAATTTGGCATGGAGCGGGGAAGGTACAACCAGGAAGTCTGCCTTCCTTGTATTGTAAATAGATCAAAGCAAAGAGACTCTAAAGCGGAAACACAGAAAGTTACTTGAAAAAGAGCTAAATCCTAACATCTTGAAAGTGGTTCCCCCTCCGGATTGCAGGAGAGGAGGGGGGGAAAGACTGAGCTGAATTTCCCTGCAATAAAGAAGGGAAAAGGAAGGAAAAAATTACTGTTTAAGATTTGGAACGGACTGCCTTGAGATAAGGGTTGCATAGTGGAAAGCCTATTTCTGACAGCCAATTCTGCAAAAGGGATACAGTGTTTCTGGACTTCTTTTGGCTTGAAAGTAACTGTTTAAGTGCATTGAGACTGTGGTTTTTTAAAGTAAATTGGGGGACTTATAAAGACTATCTTTGTTTTTAAAAGTTGCAAGTTCTGGCTGTTACTGTGTCCCCCTAGAGGAAGTTGGACATTGTTACAACAACAGTTACAACAACAGTTGGTTTAGAGGAAAATTCCATTCTATTCCAAAACAACTGTCTGACTGTGGGAGCGACCTTGAATTTCTATGAGACTGTTATGGCAGATGATAAAGGGAAGTTAGAGAAGGCAGAACCGCAGGAAAAAACTACTAGGTCTGGCAGACATTATCGGATAGACACTGCGCTGCCGCGAAGGGGCTCAACATCTGGAGCATCTGGAGCATCAGGGGCCGCACTCCCACAGGCTAAACCAAAAGTTATGTCGTCGGAAGAAGTTTTGGCACAGGCACTGGCAAAAATTAATGAATCTCTGGAAAGTTTAAGTAAACAGGTAACTGAGACAAATAGACAAGTAGCTGAGACAAATAGACAAGTAGCTGAGACAAATAGACAAGTTGCGGAAGCATCAAGCAAAATTGATTTAAACACTGCAAGTATTAATACTTTGGGGCAGAAGGTGAATGCCAACACAGAGACCATCGAAAAACTACTACAAGAATCTGCCTCGATTCGAAAGACAGCAGAGGAAGCAAAAGATATTGCAACTGTTACTCAAGAGAAAATTCCACCAGTATATAAGAAATTGGAGGACCATGATGTGACATTTTCTATGATTGAATTGAAAGATAGACAAAGAAATTTAAGAATCAGGGCTGTTCCAGAACGGGAGAAAGATAACCTGGCTGACTTTCTTACACAGGAATTTACAGATTTTTGGCAACTGGACTCAGGGAAGGAAGAATTTAAGATAGTGAATTTAGGCTCGGAAGAAGACAAGGTAAGGACAAGGTGAGAGACTGTTTGATTACCTTTCGAACAAAAGAAGAGAGAGATAAAATTCTGAATCTGCACTATCAAAAAACCTTGGAAATTGACGATTCAAGTTTGGTGATCTTTAAGGACATCCCAAAGCATCTGTTGGACTTAAGGGCTAATTACGGAGACCTAGTGACTTTGTTGAAAAGAAATAGAATTCTTTTCAGGTGGGAATTCCCTCAAGGCCTGTCCTTCAAATATAAAGGAAGAAAGATAAAGATAAAATCAGTTGAGGAAAAGGACAGGTTCTTGAAAGACCACGAGGAAGACCTACTGAAAGAAGGGGAATCTGAAGAAGAACCAAAAGGTATATTAGATATATCAAATCTATCCTTTGGACTGCACGGTCCAGAAAAAGTGATACTACCCACAGAACAAGAACTGACACTCGGAGCAGTTGGAGGTAAAGTGAAGTAGCCCCCATCATGGCTCTGCAACTATTAAGCTGGAATTGTAACGGTTTGAACTCTCCTCGGAGGAGAAAAAGTGTGTTTCATTTATTAAAAGAAGAACAATTGGACTTGATTTGTCTACAAGAAACACATATAACAAGGGCACATAGGAAGTTATTGATTAATAAAAGATTGGGACAGGAGTTTGTTTCATCTGACAAAGTTAAAAAAAGAGGAGTTGTGATTTATGTAAAGGAGAGATTTTCACCGAAACTTATCTTGAAAGATGACCAAGGAAGATTTGTGGCAGTTGAAATCCAGGTACAAGGAGAGAAATTTTTGATTGTGGGAATTTATGCACCGAATGAGGGGAAATCTGAATTCTATAAAAAGTTGCATGAGACTTTACTGGATTATTTGGATTACAATTTGATTTTGATGGGGGACATGAATGGAGTAGTATCTACAAATATGGACAAGGCACAAAGACAGGTAGTTACCAAGGATGGTAGATTACCGAAAACATTCTTTGAGATGACAGACAATATGGACTTAGTGGACATTTGGAGGGTAAAGAACCCCCTGGGAAGAGAGGGAACCTTCTTTTCTGAAGCCAAGATGACATGGACTAGAATTGACCAAATATGGATAACTAGAGGAATGGCACCAAAGATAAAGAAAGTAGAAATCTGCCCAAAAACCTGCTCCGACCACAACGCTGTAAGGATGGAGATGAAACAAATAACAACCGGATCCTTTAGATGGAGGATGAATGACACCTTATTTAGAGATGAAGAAGTCTATAAAAAGGCCCAAAAAACTTTGAGAGACTACTTTGAAATAAACATGAACACCAATGTAGAAAAAAGAGTAATCTGGGACGCAAGCAAAGCTGTCATGAGAGGGTTTTTGATACAACAGAATGCAATAAAGAAGAGAAGTCAAAATGAAAAGAAAGACAACATTTTGGAGAAAATAAAAGAAGGCGAGAAGAAATTGAGAGCAAAACCAAAGTCCCAGGAGATTTTGAGAGAAATAAAATTATATCAAGTACAATATATGGAAATGATGAATTAGGAAATAGAATGGAAAATCAAACAAATGAGACAAAAAACATTTGAATCAGCTAACAAATGTGGGAAATTGTTGGCCTGGCAAATGAAAAAAAGACAAAAATTAAATACCATTACAAATTTAGAAGTGGAAGGAAAGAGTATACATAACCCAATTGAGATCAGAAATTGCTTCCAGAGGTACTTTAAACAATTATACACACAAGGGCCACAGAAGGAAATGGACATAGACCAATTTTTGAAGACAAATGGCCTACAAAAAATCTCTCAAGAAAGTAAATTAATGCTGAACTATAAAATATCTGAACAGGAAGTGGAAGGTGCCATACAAAACATGCAACTGGGCAAATCTCCAGGACCGGATGGGCTGACTTCCAGATACTATAGATCTCTGAAAGAGTGGTTATTGCAACCTTTGAAGGAAGTCTGCAATGAAATATTGGAAGGGAAAAGGGTGCCAGAGTCGTGGAAAGAGGCGTATATTACACTTATACCGAAAACAGAGACTGAAAAGACCCAGCTTAAGAACTACTGCCCTATATCGTTACTTAATGTGGATTACAAAATTTTTGCAGACATTTTGGCCAAGAGATTGAAAAAAGTATTGATGGAAGAGATTCATAAAGACCAAGCGGGCTTTCTCCCGGGAAGACACTTGTCCGATAATTTGAGGAATATAATTGATATTTTGGAAAAACTAGAAGTGAACATAAATACTAAAGCAGTTTTGATATTTGTGGACGCGGAGAAAGCTTTTGATAATATCTCTTGGAGTTTTATGAAGAACCACCTACAGGGGATGGGGGTAGGCCAAGGTTTTGAAAACGGTATAGGTGCAATATATTCTGAACAAAAGGCCAAATTAATTGTAAATAATGTGGTCACGGAAGAATTTAAGATAGAAAAAGGGACACGACAGGGGTGCCCAATTTCCCCATTGCTTTTTATATCGGTCCTGGAGGTTCTGCTAAACATGATTAGAAAGGACCGGTTGGTTAAAGGTATACAGGTCGGAGCTAAACAGTACAAACTGAGAGCATTTGCAGATGACTTAGTATTAACGTTACAGGAGCCAGAATCTAGCACTAAAAGAGTTTTAGAATTAATTCAAGAATTTGGTCAGGTGGCAGGCTTTAAATTGAACAAGCTAAAAACTAAGGTTTTAGAGAAAAATTTAACACCGATTGAAAGAGAGAGGTTTCAGAATGAGACAGGATTGACTGTGGTAAAGAAAGTGAAATACCTGGGGATTAATATGACAGCCAAAAATGGGAACTTATTTAAAGATAATTATGAAAAATGTTGGACTGAAGTGAAAAAAGATTTAGAAATCTGGTCAAATTTGAAACTTTCACTGCTGGGCCATATTGGAAGACACAAGATTTACCCACTCTGGAAGAATGGCAGATGAAGGTGAAGGTGATGGACTACATGGAATTAGCAGAAATGACTGGCAGAATCCGAGACCAGGGAGAAGAGTCGGTGAAAGAAGACTGGAAGAAATTTAAAGACTATTTACAGAAATATTGTAAAATTAAGGAATTTTAGAAGGATGTTGGATAGAAATTAAGAGGTTTTTAGCTGTAATACTTTAAGAGATATGAAAAAAGGTTTGCAACTGGGTAATTTTAATGGTAAGGATTTGCTGAACTAACAAATTGAACTGGAATACAAAAAAGGGAGGTATGAGGAGGTCCGGGGAAATAAGTATAGGGAAGATAGGTTATGGAAAATTAATGTTTTTTTAACTGTTTATTTGGTATGTTTCTTTTTATTATTTTTTTACTTTTTTTGGTTATATTTTTTTTAAAAAACTTTATTCTTTTTTCTTTTTGTATTCTGTATTTTTTGTAATTTTTGAAACTTTAATAAATATTATTTAAAAAAATAATAAAAAAATAATATTTTAATGGAAAATTAAGTTAAAATTTAATGATTGTATATTACTAAAAGAATTATATGAAAATGATGTACAGGTGGTATATAACACTGGTAAAAATGGCAAAAATATTTAGAACAAGCTCTAACAAGTGCTGAAAAAGCAAAGAAAAGGAAGGTACTTTTTTCATATGTGGTGGAATTGTAAAACAATTAAAAATTATTGGGATTTGATTTATAATGAAATGAAAAGAATGTCTGAGATAACATTAGTTAAAAAAACAGAAGCTTTTCTATTAGGTATTTTAGGTCAAGATTTACCAAAAGACAAGAAAAAATTATTAATGTATGTGACTACAGCGGCCAGAATTTTATTAGCTCAAAGATGGAAAAGTGATGAAATACTAACAAAAGAACAATGGCAAGAAAAATTGATGGAATATGCTGAAATGGTAAAGCTGACGGAGAGACTTAAAGATAAGGACAATAATTATTTCAAGAAAGATTAAGAATCTTTTATGATGTATATACAGAAACAATGCACTGAAATGGACTCACTTGCAGGATTTGATTAAGACACTTACAATTAATCAATATAAACAGAAAATATAAATATGAGGGTAAAATGTTAAGAAAATGTTAATAAGGTATAATTTCAATTTCAATATATAAGGTATATAAAATTATAGGCAGAAGAAATGAATATGTGATAAACCAGAAAGGGAAGTTGGGCGAAGTTGAGGGGGGAATAATAGAAAATATAAGATGTAATTTGTGTTTGTTTTTAGTATTGATTACTGTATTTTCTGGCGTATAAGACTACTTTTTAACCCAGGAAAATCTTCTCAAAAGTCGGGGGTCGTCTTATACTCTGGCTACAGCAGCAGTTCCTGCAGCAACTCCCCACCAAAGGATAAAACGACAGCAAATTAAATCAGAGGACACCAAGCTCTCTAGATGAAGCAGAAATATGCTTGAAAATTGGCCCCAGAAGCTCCCGGCCACTGGGAAGTGGAGCGGATTTCCAAGCTGGACTGGAGACTGGTTTTTTTAATTTTTATTTGGTGTGCGTTGGAAGAGAGGTAGTCTTATACGGCGAGTATATCCCAAACTCTATATTTTAACTGGAAAAGTTGGGGGGGCCATCTTATATGCCCAGTCGTCTTATACGCCGGAAAATACGGTATGTGAAAATTTTGTTGGAAAATCTTAATAATAATAATAACAATATCAATAATATTTGCCCTTGCATGTACAGAAAAAAAGAAAGGAAGATCTTTCCCAACAAGACAAAGTAGGACCTTCTCTCTCTCAGAAATGAGAGCAAAATCCTTTTATTCAAGCACAGCGCTTGCATGGCCCCATTGATTCCACCCCAAAACTTTTAAGTCAATGATCAGAGGCACCCATGCTCCTCCCTGCCTGGTCATTCTTTGCCCTTGTGTGGCACAACACACACATCTCTCTTTTGACTTGCTCTTTTGTGCAAATCTGATAGACCAAAAAACTTGTATTTCAATTTTTTAAAATAAATAAAGTCATGCTTCAAATTTGGCTTTGATGGAAAATTGTTGCACAATTCCACTACGAAGGTGCATGCATACTGGTAAACAAATACCTGCTGTCATGGCCACAATGGACCCCAGGTTTCCTGACCTGCAGGGAGAGGGGTTGGAAGAACTAATTGTGGGAAAGGGGCAGCACAGAGTGTGAACTGAGCCCATCTAGGCATGAACAAGAAATATTGAGATTTTGGAGGCATAAAATGGAAAGCACTCATATGTTGACAATGGCACACACACACACAAAATGGCCCATATAGGCATCGACACCTTGTATGAATATGCCTTGTGAGACAACCCCCTGCTGAGCCATTACAAACAATCCAGAAACTACCAGTAGATCCCAATCCACCTTCTGCCCACCCCTCTTGTAGAGTACATAGTTTAGGAGTGAAGCAACGTATGGCCATCCATTTGCCTCCCTGCCACTTAACAAATTACTCCCCATTCAAAAACACTTTGTGCTAGACCATTGAATTATCTAAAGCATCCAGGAACAACATCCGTACCCACCTTGTAGTTACCACCCGGTGCACCAATGGGCATCTTTAGTACAATAGCATCCTTGTCACTAGCCAGTGAGTATCCCCAACTTCTGATGTCTTGTGTAGACAGTTTGTCCAGGTTGACCCCCATGTCCACTTTCAGCTCCTTGACAATGCCAGCTCCAACCAGGAGAGGAGGGATGCTCTTGGGAATAGTCCAGGTAATTGTTTCCTTCGAGTAGTACACACCATCTGACAGAGGGGAGTGAGGCGGGAGAGAGGGAAGCTTAGGGAGTCTCCAGACGGTCACTCTTTTGTGGGAGAGACTGAAGCCCATTCCAGAAGTTTAGACTTCCCAGTTAGTGGCTTAAAGGGTTCTGTTGCCCCAGCACAACAAAACCACATTGAAAAAGAAACAGGCTCTTTGAGGGTCGGAAAGTGACAGAGAAAGGCACTGAAGTGTGGGATGAATGAATGAGCAACAGGAAGACATACTGCAAGCAAATTGGAATGAATGCAGGTTGGATGCTCATTGGCAAATAACTACCCAGCAAACAAATCAGAATGACAGAGACGGCATGTAATCTAACCTCCACATAAGCTTTTTGTGCAAGCAAACCAGGATGAATGTTAAGCAAACAGCTTGTCTGTGGATGGAGGAACATGCCAATTTTGGCTCCTCTTGGGGCTGAATCCACTTACTTGCCTTTTGCCCTTTTGCTCTTTCTAAAGTCTGGCAGAGGTCCTTGCTTCAATGCTTCATGTCCAAGAGCTCTCTCCCCCCCCCCCCGCAAAAACCCACTATTTAAAGCTGAATTCAAGCAAATGTCAGTTCTGATTTTCTGCAGACTGACCATTTGCTCTGACTGAGCTTTATGATTGGGTTTTCACAGGGAAAGCTCCAGAACAAAAAAAGAAGGGGGAGCACTCAGACACAGAACTTTGAATTACAGACTGTGCCTGGAAAGAGTGGAGGGAAGGTGTGAATAAGTCCTTTGTTTCTCATTTTTCTAACCTCATATTTAGTTCTCAACATTAGTTTGCAAAAGATAAAAAAGGGAAAGGCTAAGTCCACATGAAAATCGTTCAGCATTCACCTTGTTCTTGTACAATTGCAATGGCACCAACCTGAGTAGAGCTTCAACTGAGTTCCAGTGAGTTCTGGCAGTGAGTCCCCCCCCCCCAATTTTCACTAATATGAATGTTTATACACACTTTATCCCCAGTATAAGCAATGCTGTACACCTTACTTGTCTGAAGAACTGTACTGCAAAATTCAGAGAAGCAATTTTTTTAGTATAGCTGTGTTTGTTTTCATATTGTTTCAGAAGATGTGAAGAAGGTAGGTTCACCTTTCAATGCAACTGTTTTGAATTCCCATCAAGGAGGGAATCCAAAGCATGGAAACTCTTGTGGGCTTAAGGGGTCTACAGCTCAAAAGACAGACCCCCTTGTTTACATACCTATAGGGCAGGTCACTGCTGTGTCCACCATTAGGAGCATCCAGCGCTGCTTGTAGTAGGTGCTGGACCTCACAGAGGAGAAGGGAATCCCATTGACCTGAAAACAGAAGCAGCAGCTCTTTCTCTGTCATTTGCCATGTTTCAGTGCCTCACAGCTCAGTCCCTTTTCCCGTGAACTAGCAAGAGCAGAGTTATTTTCAATGGCATTGCAGAATTAGGCACATGCCATTCAAATTGCGCTTAGTTCTACTCCCACTTTTCTACTTCAGTTGCAGAAATATATCATCTAACACTCAGAGAGACTTCCTAGCCAAGGCATTCTGCTGACTACATGCCACCCACATTTCTCATTACTAAGGTGCACATTTTCCAAGCTCAAAAAGACACAGGTGTCCCTGGCCATGCCAGGGATGCTCCATGCTGAAGGGATCAAGGTAAATATATGTGCAAAATTTATCTTATGCAAGTTTTGTTTTTACTTTACAATTTTATAAGTTGCTTTACAGCTTGAGGCCATCAAAGCAGTGTAAAGACACACACACAAAAATACAACTCTTAATTCTACAAACCATTCAAGCTCTTGCTGTTTCCTTCTGACATGCACCTCCTTATTTGGGGGGGGGGGTTATGCACTTACCTCCACCTTCTGAGCCTCAGTGGCGTTGTAGGGAGCCCTGAGCACGATCCTCGTGTCTGTGGTGTTGACTCCATAGCCAGCAGCATGAGCTTCTTCCACCCGCATAGCCTTCCTCCTGGCATCCATGTGAAAGACGATTTGCCAGATGGAGGAGGCCCCTGCGACAGCCTATGGGGGAGGGAGGAGAGGGAAGAAATAATTTCAGAGTTTTAAAATAACCTCCCATAGGGAAGTCTGCTGCCCCCCAGTTCTTTCTCAGTTGTGGCAAAGGAGAGAGATACCTCCGGAAAGGCAGCAGCCCAGTCCTCAGGGGGACCTGCAGGTTGATCTTGAAGAAAGCCGTCTGGGATTGGTGGTACGTTCCTTCTTACAGAGACCTTGAGTGGGGAAAGGGGACATTGTAATTGGGAGAGACTTCACAGCTACTCTCTGTACAGGATCTCCCACGTGCCTTATCCGTCTCTCTCTCTCTCTCTCTCTCTCTCTCTCTCTCTCTCACACACACACACACACACACACACTTACTTTGCAATTAGGATTTGCCAACTAAACATTTTTGCTTCTTCTGGCAACCGACATGAAATCAAGGAGCAAGGCTCCTGGCCTTTGAAGTGTATACCTCAAATTATTTTTGGCATCTCATATTTGTTTCTAACCTTTAAGCCTGCCACCCACCTCTCCCCATGTGCATCTGGAACACACAATTTTTCCTCCACATTCTACCCCCAGATCAACTTTCACACATGACATAAGCAGAGTCAGAGAGGTTCAAGAGCATTTTAGTGTACACCTGTAAATACAGGCTGTGTACACCCCATACATTCAAAGCACATGGTTTTCCCCAAAGAATCCTGGGAACTGTAGTTTACCCCTCACAGAGCTACAATTCCCATCACCTTAAAAAAAAAAAGAACTACAGTGCCAAGGTTCATTGGGGGAATCTGTACACTGTGTCTGCAACCTCCTGCTCTGGAAAGTGAAAGTCTTCATGCTCAGAGACTTGGCTTCTTGAAAGGCGGCAGCAGATCTCAAGGTACGCCTCTCATGCATTTCAAAATGCTGCTTGGCTCCCTAATATAAAAATTTACCTCCATATAGTTTGCCTCACAGACTATTTCTCGAGGCTGCCACGGGCCATAGGAGCAGCTCACTGGAACGTTAAGCACCACCGTATGCTGCATCCCAGGGTCTGTCGCTGCCGTTATCTGGATGTTCAAAGTGAAGTGCTGGTCATCCTGAATGTGGGAAGAAGAGGACCAACAGTTAACCTGCATTAAGGGTTATGCTTGCGGTGGTGGAAGTGTTCCTCCCGCAGTATAGGATGAGCTGGATTAAATATGTAACAAACATTCCAGCTGCTCAGAGAACAAAGCTGCTAGAATGTCTGCAATCCAGTAATTATGCAAGAGGGAAAGTTGTCAGTTTGGCTGGAGAGAGAGGCCCTAGCCACAAGACAGTGTTTGGGGCAGGTCAAGGACTGGCATATGTTTCCAAGGGTGTTTAAAAGGAAAGCGGCTGAAGGAATTTATAGACACTGCATTAAGAAATGCCTACTAAAATGAACTTGACACAACATTTATTTGTGGATATTTTCAAATTTTAAGAGATTAAAAAGCACCTGCTTTCAGTTAGCTGTGCTTAGCTTCGTACACCTAGTGGAATAACTAGATGTCGAGGTGTTCCTGAGGACTAACCACAGGTGGTCTGAAACATAATACAACGACCCCCCTCCCTAGATGGCACCCTTGTTTGTATTCTTTGTATTCTCCTGGTTGTTTTAAATTGCTAGTCCTCAGGGAAGCTACAGGGCATTGCATGCAGATCCAACTTTAAGATGCTCCCAAGACCAGGAACAGTGACTGCCTTATGTCCCAACTCCGTCACCTTCTTCTAGCAGTCTCCATGCTTAAGCACATACTTCTGCCCATAACTTTCACTCTCATCAGGAAGACTTATGGGTTCCAGGCACTGCAGAATTCAAAGGCCATCATACAGGTTCAGCCGCTTTGGTCAGAGCAAGCAGATAGCACAGCTCTGGCGGGAGGTAGTCCTGCATGCTCTGGGCCATCTGAATGGTAAATTAAGGCCTCAGTGCTTCATAGTGCCTTGCCCTTTTGATCTGAAACGTCCCCAAGTCTCTCACAGACTGTCAGCATTGCCTAGGCTTCAATCCACTCTGCCTCAAGAGCCAATGGAGAATGCCCTAGTGCGGCCCATCCCAGTGGGCCTTCCTGTCAGTGTCAGTCAGCAGTATCAAGGAACTCCATTTGCAAAGGAACAATGGGGGAAATGGCTTTAAGGACCCAGCTGTTCCTTTTGGACTATGTCCACACATGACATCATAGATGACCTCAGGCATGGGGGCAAGTGGGTGTGTTTTGTGGTGGAATCACCTCACAGGCCAAACTGGGACCCACGCCAGGCCTCATTATGTTGGCGGCTCCTCACCGCTGTGCAAAACAGTTTGTTTTGAGCATTAAGACAGCTTCCCACAAAGAGTCCAGAAGCCTCTTCACAATCCCTGCAGCATACAGCTTAGCCCCATATCCCACCATCAGAGCATAACAGCCAAGCAGCGAGGCACGGAGCTCTATATTCCCCCAGACGTCTTGGGAAATTGTGTATCCACATTTTGCTGACTGGACCTCGTCTATAGGCCAGGGCCTGCCAAACTGGTCTGGAAGGACAAGAATGTAGATCATTAGATGAGGGAAAGGGAAATCGCTTCAGAATAGTTACCCACAACAGCATTGTGTGCATTAATATTTCATTCTTTAACATACCTCATTGAGACCCTGCTGCAAACGTCTGACTGTGGGACAAGAGGCACCTACAGCCTGTGGCACCAGATACTCGATTGTTGGCCAATGGGCTTTGCATGCTAACAAGAGTCATCATGCAGCAGGAAACATAGTCTTGCAACCCTCAGTGATGATATCAGCCAATGCATCTCTGGAGAGGTTGTCTCAAGCCAGTGAAGCAAAGCAAACATCTGGCCACTGGCCAGAACCGGGTTAAGGCGCACATGCGGGACCCATGCACCCCCCCTTTCCAAAGGTGAAAGAAAGAATGTTACATGTAGAACAACGCCCAAGTCTTCTCTTCATCAAAAGAAGGAAAAGAAACTGAACTCACCAATGGCAGCAAAGCTGATGTACTTGTTTTGGAAATAGGCTGAACTCAATCGGAGTCGGGCAAGGCTGCCTAGACACTGCACGTTAACCTGATCTGAAGGGCAAGGAGATAACAAAAAATCAAAGTTGTTAGCAAACTGGGCACCGACCTTCTATCAGGCTCAAGTCAACATGGGAGCAAAACTCCTAAATGGTTCACAAGCCATGGTCCCAGTATCAGGTTGAGCCTCTTGGGGATGCTCAACACATCTATACAGGCTTGCTCCTCATTTCCCTTCCCTTGCCCTCCATCCTATGACTGCACCCTCTAAACAAGAATGAAGAGGAACAGCCAGAGGGGAGTTCAAAAGGTGGCAGCCCTAATTCCCTCCAGCGGCATCTAACAGTAGCCCACTTAATGAGAGCCAAATCTTGTTTTCATGTTGCTGTTCTTCAATAAGTCTTTCTTTACCTCCATCTGTTCACAGCTGTGTTTTATGCCCCAGGTTGACAATGACATTCCAAAGGGTTTCCAGAATGTCTACTCCAGAAGGACCAGCACAGACTCTTTCTCCAGGACAAAGAGCCAAGATAGGAAACTGATTTGCTCCTAGGGTTGACTTCTGTGTTGCCCGCCTTGTGAACTTCAGTTCTCCTTCTCCCTGGCCACATGAACTGGGTGGAAGATTGCCTAGTCTTTTTACACAGCAGCGCCAGGGCTCTCCCACCATATATAATGCACCCACTCAGTTTCTTCCTCTTGTGGGAAGACAGAAAGCAGGATCAGCACTAGATCCATTTTTGTGAAGTACAGTAATCCCTGACTACTGGTCTTGCTAGCTAGGGAAGATGGGAGCTGTAATCCAAAAACAGCTGGAGACCCAAGTTTGAGAAATGCTGGTCTTGCTATTTGAGGAGGGGGGCAAAAGGAGCCAGGCTGCAGGGGCTATTTAGCGAATGGGCAGGGGAAGAAAAAGAAATGCAGCCAGTTAAGTAGGATGTGGGGGGGGGGAGGAGTGGAAACATTGTGGAAGTTCAGTTAAGAGTGCCACATAAAGAGGGAACAGATCAATTCTTAAGGACTTGCATCCTTTGCTTCTACAGCAATTGGTAGACTTATCTTCAACGCAAGTCTTCATTCTGGAGGTCCGTTCTTAACCTGAAACTGTTCTTAACCTGAAGCACCACTTTAGCTAATGGGGCCTCCTGCTGCCGCTGCGCTGCCTCCTCGCGATTTCTGTTCTCATCCTGAAGCAAAGTTCTTAATCCGAGGTACTATTTCTGGGTTTGCGGAGTCTGTAACCTGAAGCGTATGTAACCTGAAGCGTATGTAACCCGAGGTACCACTGTATATGCTAACTTAGTGTATGCTAGTGTCCCAAGTGCAAAGAGTAGCATTGCCTCCAGCTGGGTGGCTCTCAATGGGTCTGGGCTCACCCAGCCAAATCTTGGCCAACCCATGACAGGAGCTGCAAGTATTATGATCATCCACTCCATGGCAGACAGACACCTGGAAAAGGGCCGAGCTGCCAACTCCTGTCCTGTTTACTTTGCATGAATAAGCAGTTCAAGAGTGGGACACAGCTTCTTTAAAGAGGAAAATGATGTACCCTTCTTCCTTCCCTATTAAAAGACTGTTCGCAACAAGAAGGAAATCAAGGGCATGCAAAAGCTTTGAAAAACACATTAGGCATTATATTCATCTAGCCAAGTGGTTTTTACCTGTTACAGGAACAAATTGAAAGCACACTCCAGGAGCCAGAAAGCCAAGAAGCAGCAACCTGAAAAGAGAATCACGGAACAATGGTTGACGCTGCATGCAAACAGTGGGAGGCAGAGGGAGGCCAGCCTTTCCTAGGTTGCTCCCAGACTGTCACTATTTTCTTTTCTTTTCTTGTAATTTAATCTTAAACTGCCTCAGCTATTAGAAACCTGGCAAAACATGGAACAAGAGTGGGGGAGCCAAAGGGAGATAACACCAAATATGGATCTGCATCTTTACTGTTGCTCCAGAAGGGTAGAAGCAAAACTATAGGCGCAGAAGTAGCAAGGGAACAGATTTCAGCTACATGTTTGGAGATGTTGCTTAACAGCAAGAGCCATTCAACAGTCTTTCATAAGATGGCAACATCTCCTTCACTGGAAGTACTTAAGCACAGCAGGGGCAGACTTTGGTAATATGGCGCCCTGAGGGAGGGCAAATTCTGGCACCCCCCTAAATATTATTTTCATGCCAGCCTTGCTCTCACATGCTCTGTGCATGCTCTCAAGTGTCATAATTGTGGCAACTCAATTGCCTGTCTGGCTGGGGCCTAATTTTGAGTTGGTCCCCATATAAACAAAGGGTATTTTGGTTGTTTTTGTTGTTGTTCTTGTGTGTCTCCTTGGCTTGGTGACCTGTGCAAAGGAACCACCCGCACTGCCCTAAATCTGGCACTGAGTAGAGGCTTGGCAACCACCTGCCAGGGATACTAGCTGCAAGTTTCCTGAACTGAGCAGAGGGCATTGACTAGATGAATCCCAAGATGGCTTCCAAATCTGGAAGAGTTTTGCTCAGGCATCTTTGCTAACAAAGTTTTCTATTAATCTGGAGCATGCCCAATGGGCTGTCTCCTCTTTCTCTCGGGGTTGGGGAGTCTGGGGTGGGAGTCTGGGGTGGGAGTGCCACTGTATTCTGCTCTGGTCAGACCTCACCTGGAGTACTGTGTCCAGTTCTGGGCACCACAGTTCAAGAAGGACACTGACAAACTGGAACGTGTCCAGAGGAGGGCAACCAAAATGGTCAAAGGCCTGGAAACGATGCCTTATGAGGAACGGCTAAGGGAGCTGGGCATGTTTAGCCTGGAGAAGAGGAGGTTAAGGGGTGATATGATAGCCATGTTCAAATATATAAAAGGATGTCACATAGAGGAGGGAGAAAGGTTGTTTTCTGCTGCTCCAGAGAAGCGGACACGGAGCAATGGATCCAAACTACAAGAAAGAAGATTCCACCTAAACATTAGGAAGAACTTCCTGACAGTAAGAGCTGTTCGACAGTGGAATTTGCTGCCAAGGAGTGTGGTGGAGTCTCCTTCTTTGGAGGTCTTTAAGCAGAGGCTTGACAACCATATGTCAGGAGTGCTCTGATGGTGTTTCCTGCTTGGCAGGGGGTTGGACTCGATGGCCCTTGTGGTCTCTTCCAACTCTATAATTCTATGATTCTAGGGTGTGAAAAGAGCAGCCGGCTGGGAGGAAAACATAGTCTGTGGAGTACAGAAGCCTAAGGTGTTCCAGGCTAGGACACTCTCCACACCCCAGTTGCTACACATACCCAAGAGAAGACTGAGCCTTAGCCAGTGGCCCAGCCATTAGGCAAGGTGAGACAGCCGCCAGAGGCTGCCAGTAGTGCAGAGGGAGAGAAGGCAGAGCGCCCTGCGATGGTTGGCAACCACAGGTGTATGGAGGATGTAGCGCCTGACCTGCAAGAGTTATTTGCAGCTTAATCACAAATATATCAGAACAGTTTCCATAAGTGGAAAACCTAGTGAAAACATAGAAATCAAGACGACTTTAAGAAACAGCAGGCTAGAAAACCAATGAAGTCAGATGTACATAATAGCATCGCATGCCTGGCCAGGGAGTCTCGCTTTAACAAAAACGCTTCTGTTTGTCTGAACCGACTAGCCGTGGCTTCCCCGAGCAGAAGCAGCGGGGGTGCGGAAGGCAGCGGGACTCCCGGGGGCAGCCCTGCAGCCAGCAGGTTCAACATGAAACCTCCTTTATCCGTGGAGGGGAGCTTGCACCGGGCGGCCCCCGCGCAGGAAACCTTGCTGGCCGCTCATTCCAGTACAAGACTCACCTGGCCGCGGGGCTGCAGCTCCCCATCTTGCCGGACTAGCACCGCGTCCCCGACCCGCCGCCGCCGCGCCCCGCGCGCCTTTCAAGGGCTCCGCGCCCGCCCAGCTGCGCCCAATTAGCAGCTGCTGCCCCGCCCGCCCGCCCGCGCAGGAGGCTCCCCCCGAGGAGGGGCGCTGGCCGGACAGGAGGGGGCGGGCAGCTGCCTTTTCCCCGCGGGCAGCATCTCCGTCCCACACGGTCTGGTTTTCACCCAGGCAGCCCCGCACGGGAGAGAGCGGCTCCCCGGTCCTCCTCCTGCCCCAGGGGAATCACGAGCGACGGGGCGCCGCCGTTTCGCCTCCATGTGGCCCAGGGGGGAGGCGGGGGGGGGGGCTTATTTCCAAACACAAGCTTCCTCCAGCAGCTGCCTGTTGTCTTTCCTGCCGTGTCCATATTCACCCTCAGCTAACAAATCAGAAAAGAATTCCAGGCGTTTCACCAACCAGTTCTTCAACTGCATTCGGATCATACATCTTCTTCATTTGACCTTTTTAGGCCACCCTTCACTGAAATCATTTCTGGGGCTGTACACATCATTTAAAAACTGCAGCACCTAAGAACAATCTCTGAGTATCTCACAGTCTTCACTTAATGCAACTGTTGAAGAGCAGAACCCTATTAATCCGTTACTGCTAAAAGATTCCTCAGGATTCCCATGTCACCCTGAAGACTTTATTTCTTATCGCAGCCAAAATTTAAGGGACGTTTGCTGTTAAAATGTCTACCAATCAAATCCCATACATGTCTGCTCAGAAGTAAGACCCGCTGAATTCAATTGGGCATGCTCCTCTGTAAGGGGGGTTAGAATTGCAGGCACATTCCATTGTCTCTTGAGGCAATGCCAACAGCATTACATCAACAACATGTTGCAGAAATAGTCCTGCAAATAACGAAAGAAAGAAAGAGAAAGAACACCCATTTGGAGGAGCACTTGGTGAGAGAACCGCCACCTACACTTCTGACTGAAGCTTCCAGAAGCTCACCAGATGGGCCACAGCCTTTGCATTCCAGGGGACGCACTCAAGAGCCCCTTGATCTCCCTTGGCGGCCTGCCACAGAGGTGGAAATGTAAAGGGATGGGAGGAAATAAAGCCAGGACAGGCATTTAAAATGAACATGTGAACATAGCATTTTGGTCAACTCTTGGTCATGTGATGTCATTCTGTGGCTCAGCATGCCATTAGATGAGTGAGAGTGGAGGGAAGTATTTGAACTTGCCTAGAGTGGCCAAAAACAACACCCATCGCAGCCTAGACCATCCCTTGAGTTATCCATTTCATCTGATGCATGAAGTGGTCTGGAAACTTTATAGAGTATGGAGAGGAAGAAAGAAGATGCCATAGTTTAAGAACCAAGGTGAATGGGTGCTGGAGCTTATGTATGGTTGCAAGCCATACTTCCTGAACTGGAGGACCCACCTCACTGATTTATTATAGGTGATGGAATGCACTCTGCACATGACCTGGGGTACTTTTGTTCTTTTTCTAGACATACTAAGCCCTGGTAAACCCTCGCCAGACTTGATTGAAGTAGAAGAAGTGAGGGAAAGCTGTACCTCCTGGAAAGGGGGGGGGGGGTTTACAAAACACTGGGAGACTATTGGGATGGTCAGTTAGAGAAAAGGGGGTGATGTGAGTCTTGCAGCTCTTGACCTTGTGCGTATTTAGATTTGCAACTTTTGGGATTAGGAATGTGGGCAACCGCCATATTATAAATTCCTCTCACTTTCAATTTCTTTTATCGCCTATTGACAGAACTGTTGCTTTTCAAAGCTTTCACTTTTGGCTGCAAACAGACAGATAATTTTGCCTAGAAGGCATTTTAGTTTAAACATTTTAGTTTTTAAACATTTTAGTTTAAAGACTGGCATGATGCGCTATGCAAGTCTCATCAGCTGCTTTTTATTTCCTACGCCCATGCTTTTAGTGAACAGAATTTCAACAGATGCATTTTTACTTTTATTTAACCAACAAATTTATATACTGCTTGATTGTACTAATATTTCTACAAGAAATATTAAAATTACCAATGAAGAAACATGGCATAAAGAGGTTCACCTGCAGTGGGTCAAGGCCAAGGGTCTCTGTCGGTACAGAGAGTGGTAATCTCCTCCTCCTTGTTTCTTATGAACATTGCCAGAAGGAAGGATAATTTCTAGTGCTTGGAGGTGGGGGTCTGCTCAAACCCACACTGAAGGTCTGTTGTGATTTGCTCAGGGCCAGTCAAGTCTGCAAAAGTCTCTTCCTGTTACCTGCCTTCTTAAGACTGAAAATACACAGCAGCCAAGCTCAGAAACATTTTTTGTGCAAGCTTATATGCCGTTTGTAGACACTGATTTGTCCCAGTGAAGGTATCATTGTACTGACCTTGTGGGTTACATTTGAGAGTTCAGGACTCACAGTATAGCCATCTCATAACTTGCTGAAGATGTTCAGTCATTACTTCTGAGAAAGAGCGGGAGGGACTGAATGCTGCCTCCACCCAGACTATTTGGTTCAAGAGGCTGACTTTATTTTCCTGCCTCCTGGTGGCTGATTGAGGCTCTACTCACAGCTGCCTTTGGAGAGAGAGAGGTCCGTGTGCCAACAAAGACAGGAAGAAATTCACTGGTGACTACCACAAGTTGTGATCAAAGGCTTGGATGGCATGTTGGCCTTGTTGTTTTCACCTCCTGTTAAATATTCTGTGGGCTAAATAAGTCAAAGCCAGCCAAGCTGGGCAGGAAGCACACAGCTGAAGCATTCTGCCAGCAGTTAATTGGGGTTAAAAAACTAGCTTTTGCTACACATTCAAAGGGACAAAAGGCAAAGGAAGCATTTCTGCTGCACCATTCAGACCACTGTCTTCACAGCATCTTTATGTTGAGATGCAGATAACACTGGGTGTCTGTGGAGTCACCGCAGTGCCCATGGCATGTTGGGTTAGGCTTCTCATTTAGAGATCAACCACTAAGTCCAGCTTGCAAAATGAGACCCATCTTCAGCCTACTTTCTATTTCAGAGGTTGCCAACTAACCAAGAAAAACATTTTTCTTGCTCCTGTGCTAAAGGCAGCTTGGGCTACAGAAAATGGCAGAATTCATGGCACTTTCCATGCATGCGGATAAACATGGTCACTTGCTAATGTCTGTGGGTCAAACTTGACACAGGAGCAGTGTCAAATAAAGATGTGGCAACCCTGCTATCTCTGTTTGCATGTTTTCTAGCTATATTTTTTCCTGCCTCATGTCAGCAAATGCCTGTCTCAAGGAACAAGGGAAGAGCGCACCTTCACAGGTGTAGTCAAACCTCTGAAGGGTTACTGCTGTGACTGTAGAAACAGTTTAAGGGAAACGACTGTCTTGAGGCAAGGCACAACCCCATTAAGGGTCCTCATTACCCCCCATTTGGAAGCATTAGTACAGGTGGAGATGGAGAGCCATGGTGCCAAGGCTGCAATCTTTGTACACACTTGCTTACTTCTTATTGTATTTGCTGGTCACTTTTCTCACAGACGAACCAAAAAGTGACAACCAGCTAAGAACATTCATCCAATAAAAATCTAAAAACATAGCAGAACAGATAAAACACACGAGGACTTACTGATCCCACAGAAAGAGGCCTCAATGCTACCCTTCAAATTAAAGTATAAACTGGGTAAAGATACAAGTCTTTGCCTGGTGCCTAAAAACAGGTAAAGGCTTGCCTCCCTCCCTCTCTGGGAAAGCATTCCACAAGTGGGGAGCCACCACTCAAAAGGTCAGATCTTGGGAGTATAGATGCCTAGGTTTGGATTGCAAGAGGTCTATGTTTGCTTGGGAACATCCCATTTAATGGGACTTATTTTTGAGTAAACTCAGACTTCATATTTCTGCTCTACTGTTGCCAGCTTTTATTATTTTTGATGTTCTTTGCCTTTAACAACAACTAGCAACAAATGTTAGCAGGTGTAATCTAAGGCTTATCTCCATACTATGAAAAGCACCACCTGTGGATGTCTACACCACATGCTGCTGTTAAAGACACAAGCCAGTTATTTTTCTGGTGAGTTGGCAACTCCACTTTGCTCCCATCGGTCTGTGAGCCACTCCTTGCCCGCCCCTGACAGCACACACCTCTCCTCCCAGGTCCAGGGAAGCTGGTGGTTTCTTTGTGCACAAGTTTCATTCCAGCTCTAATGCTTGTTTGGCTGTGTGCAGAACCCGAACAAGCCCACACTTGAATTAAACTAACAAAATCTGACAAGGCAATGTCTGGCCTGACAGCAGGAGAGGAAGACACTTTCCTGTGCTTCAGGCAGGAAATCCACCAAGACTGTCAGATGGATGTTTAGTTGGAATGAAGAGGGGAGGATGCATGTGCATGCAAGGTCTTTTTCCTCTTAACAGTCTTTCTAGCCAGGAACAGTCTGGTGTGGGAGTATAGACTGAAATGGGATTTACAGCCTTTTTGGCTTCAGAAATCAGCAAGTAAGATAGAAGTGCTTAAGTAACCTGTAGGAGGTGGTGTCTAAGAACACTGAGATACATAATCCTCCAATTCATCTGCCCAGCTGCCTGTCCTCCTTCACCTGCTTAACCATCTCAGGAAACTCAGGTAAATGGCCGTCAAGGGCTTCTTCTGTTTTGTTCTGCATGGCCAACACTCCCCCAAATCTCTGCTTCACAGACTTCAGGATATTCATTCTTCTTTTCTTTAAAATGTGCCATGCATTCAATTTGTTGGAGATAAAACACACAACAAACCTCATCTGAGCACCTAACTACAGATGTGTGTAAGAGAGTCCTAAAGCCATTTTTTTTTTTTTTTTGGAAAGAGAAGCTCCTCTGGAGAGGGAAATTTAGACTAGACGGTTTGCAAGGGGGAGGCAATACTTAGCCATTTACTTACCTTTCCCAGCAGACTTCTAAGCACAGTGGAAACATATAACTGGAATCCTGTGAAGAGGGAGATTTTGCAGTACAGACAGGGCAACACCCTCCCCCCCCCCCCTTCTTGTGAAGCAGTTTGCATTTTTGGGAGGGTATCAAAATACTTTTACATGCATTTGGATGTAGCATGTAATTAGGCTCTGGGACTCACCACAGGAAGTTCAGTACATGTTGGACCAAGACTCCTCAAATAATTTAAGGCAATTATATTAATAAATATTGAGTGGCAGTCATTGTACAAGAACTAGAGACTTGCCTTCTTTTCTTTTTTAATGAAGCATGGAGTCCAAGTGGGAGGCAACAATTGCAAGGGGGAAAAACACTTTTAGAATTAACCAGGAAGTCCCCTCTACAAAAATGGATGCGTGACTTTAGATTTTTCTCTATAGCACAGAAGACTGTCATAAACATCAATTATATTTGTGACCTCAGTCATTGGTTAAAACACTAAAAGGCAGTAGTGGGATCCTTTTTCACAAAGCCATTGGTTGGAATGGCACCTACATATCTCCCTGTGTATCTCTTGTTCTGCAAGAGACTTTTGCTTGCTTCCTTTTTTTAAAAAAAGGAAGCAGTGGGGGGGGGGAGGGACCCTGAAGCTGGGGGCCCTTGCTTCAAGATCAATACAGCAGATTCACTTACACCTCCTCCTGGGGAGGGTCTGAGTGGTGCACACATTTCTGTTGTGTGTGTGTGGGTTGCTAGACTGTCTCCACTTTGGCTGCATGGGAAAGGGGCAAATGGCAGGTGCTGAAATTGCCTCTGCTGCCCAACTCTTAAGGGGCAGCAGTCCTCTCCTTTCTCTTCCATTCTTCTCTTCCCCCTAAACCCTAGAAATTAATAAATAGTAGAATTTTGATTATCTGAAGGATTGAAGGGAAGATTGGAGACCAATGGAAAAGTGCTGGCAAAGCTTACTTTCCAAGTCAGGGTCTCACCCAGGATAGATGCATTAACATGACAAAAGCTCTTGATGGCCCATCTGAGAGGAATCTTGGGCCTGGGCAAACTGAGGTTGCCATGGGATTGGTGTGTGTGTTTGAGGTGACACAAAAAGAGAGTCTTTTGAGCAAGGTGTGCTGGGAAGAAGGGAGAGGTCAGAGACTGAGATCCATCTTGGGCAGGCTGGCTGAAGGCAGGCTGGGAGAGTTGCCTTGGACTCCAGAGCTGCACTGCTGTGGGGGACAAGCACCTCTCGAAATGACCAAGCTGTAAGATCTGGACTCTCTATAGGCAGACTGAATGTGTAAAGAGGTGAATAAACCATAGTTCTTAAAGCTACAACAGTCTCCAATGTGTCTCGATTCCCCAAAGGATCACAGACCCTGGGTGAGCACCTGGAACCCCCTGGAATCTTGCTACCAACCAGCAGAGAGAATGGGTGGCACCCAACTTTTGTAACATTATTGTTTTTACCTAGTCACCTTAGTGGTATGGAGAACTAGAGATCATGCAGGTGTGCTGGCTCAGACACCCTCAGAAGGCATAAATTCATAAACTTGTGGTGCCTGCCATATATTGTTGAACTCCAACTCCCATTGTCTCCAGTCAGCCCAGCCAACCATCAGGGACAATGGGAGTTGTGGTCCAGCAACATCTGAAGGCCATCACGTTGGCTACCTTGCTTTAGGGCTTTATAATTCCAAACCATCAACTTTAATTATTCCTGGAAGGCAACAGAAGATGGGCTGTCTCACTCTATTGAATCATTGCTAGTGATGGCCACACAAAGACTGTGTTGCAGTAGTTTAGCCAAAAGGTTACAAAAGCATGAATGGCATGAAGAGGGACTGAATTAAACAAACAAACAGGTTAAAATAATTATAACAGGTACAATGAAGCTCAGTGGCCCGCATTCCAGCCACCATCATATTTTTGGACCTTATTGCAGGAACTCCTGAAGGCTCTGAGCCAGACTGACCAAGGGAAGTCGTCTATGCTGGGTAATGTCCACAGAATGTAAGATGGCAGGATCCCAAAGGATGTGCTTTTTGGGGCGCTGGCTTCAGGCACCAGGCCTACTGGCAGACCAACTCTGTGTTATAAAGATGTCTGCAAATGTGACATGAAGGCTGGCAACATTAATCCTGCCATATGGAAATTCCTTGCAGATGACCAGAGTGTCTGGAAACAGTCAGGTTGTGCATCCACAGCAGTGACCAGAGGAAAAATGACCACTGGGGGTGAGAGCTGAGAGATGAAATGCCATGGTGCATCTGTAACAGCAAAACCAGGCACCTTCATCTGCCCCAGCTGCAACAAAACATGTCGCTCCCGTATCGGTCTCTGCAGTCACAGCAGGTGCTGTAACTATCCAATAGTTTGAATTTATCTCTGATGACACACTCTTCTATTGTCTCTCTAGACAGACAAATGCCAACAACACGGTCAACAGAGTACTTCCCTGTTATCAGTGTGTTACCAATGCTTCCTGTGGCCATTTTGGGGTTTGTTTAATTCTGTTATTATGGTACTTACAACCTATTTATATATGATGCAAGTACCATATGTACATATGTACAGTGGTACCTCAGGTTAAGTACTTAATTCGTTCCAGAGGTCCGTTCTTAACCTGGAACTGTTCTTAACCTGAAGCACCACTTTAGCTAATGGGGCCTCCTGCTGCTGCGCTGCCAGAGCACAATTTCTGTTCTTATCCTGAAGCAAAGTTCTTAACCCGAGGTACTATTTCTGGGTTAGCGGAGTCTGTAACCTGAAGCGTATGTAACCCGAGGTACCACTGTATATGGGTGTGAGTGTGTTTTAAATACGTTGTAAGTCATCTGGAGACCTTTGGGTAACAAAGGATTAAGAATAATAGTACCTTCTACTCTTCTGGCTTGCCCCCTGCTTTAGTAAGTGGCCCTTTTACATAAGCATGACGCCACCCTGACTCTGATACAGAAAGAGATGGAGAAAAGCAGAGATGTTTGTTTGTATAAAAGTATTTAATTAAACCTACGTTATTAGTCTCAGTCAGTCAGTTTTATTGCACATAGCCAAAGGCTGCCGCAATGTACACAGAATTATTTGACAATTAAAAGAAAATATACTGAATTGGTAAAAAAAGACTTAAAACATTTATATATTATATATATAATATATTTATATTATATTATTAAAGAAGAGTGACTAGTGGGGTGCCACAGGGTTCTGTCTTGGGCCCGGTCTTATTCAACATCTTTATCAACGACTTGGATGATGGACTCAAGGGCATCCTGATCAAATTTGCAGATGACACCAAACTGGGAGGGGTGGCTAACACCCCAGAAGACAGGATCACACTTCAAAACGACCTTGACAGATTAGAGAACTGGGCCAAAACAAACAAGATGAATTTTAACAGGGAGAAATGTAAAGTATTGCACTTGGGCAAAAAAAATGAGAGGCACAAATACAAGATGGGTGACACCTGGCTTGAGAGCAGTACATGTGAAAAGGATCTAGGAGTCTTGGTTGACCACAAACTTGACATGAGCCAACAGTGTGACGCGGCAGCTAAAAAAGCCAATGCATTTCTGGGCTGCATCAATAGGAGTATAGCATCTAGATCAAGGGAAGTAATAGTGCCACTGTATTCTGCCCTGGTCAGACCTCACCTGGAGTACTGTGTCCAGTTCTGGGCACCACAGTTCAAGAAGGACACTGACAAACTGGAACGTGTCCAGAGGAGGGCAACCAAAATGGTCAAAGGCCTGGAAATGATGCCTTATGAGGAACGGCTAAGGGAGCTGGGCATGTTTAGCCTGGAGAAGAGGAGGTTAAGGGGTGATATGATAGCCATGTTCAAATATATAAAAGGATGTCACATAGAGGAGGGAGAAAGGTTGTTTTCTGCTGCTCCAGAGAAGCGGACACGGAGCAATGGATCCAAACTACAAGAAAGAAGATTCCACCTAAACATTAGGAAGAACTTCCTGACAGTAAGAGCTGTTTGACAGTGGAATTTGCTGCCAAGGAGTGTGGTGGAGTCTCCTTCTTTGGAGGTCTTAAAGCAGAGGCTTGACAACCATATGTCAGGAGTGCTCTGATGGTGTTTCCTGCTTGGCAGGGGTTGGACTCGATGGCCCTTGTGGTCTCTTCCAGCTCTATGATTCTATGATTCTATGATTCTAAAACATTACATACGCTAAACAAAGCTATAAAAGTACCCCAATGTACAAATAAAAACATTAAACAATAAAATTCATAAGCTAAAATCATCACATGGTCACTAATGTTAAAAACAATATCAATTAATACAGTGTGCAATTTATACTCAGAGTTTGGTGACAAAGATAGAGCATAGCCTGAGGTAGATAGATAGGATCAAATAAATTCATCTCCTTTACAGTTAATGGCTACCTTGGCTATATAATTTGCTCTAATTTTCCTAGCAGCAGTTGCAAAAAGTGCTACCCGCCAGGTCACATACTTATCTGTGTCTGCAAGGAGATATAACATCATATCAAGGGGGTTCTGGCCAGGGGATCCTGTCATTATAGGTACCAAAAATCTTTTTCTTGCATCATTATATAACGGACAGTGCAAGATATAATGCATAAGGTCCTCTACTTCAGAACATCCCCTAATGCAAACACATTCGTTTTTTGCTATGCCTCTATGTCTCCCATCTCTATAAGCAGAGCTTATTGTATTTAGTCGTAGCTCTGTAAAAGCTTTTCGAAGCTGTGCAAAAGTCAATTCATTAAAATAAGATATGTGTTCATTGACCTCTCTAAGTTTAAAATACAATGGGGCGCATGTAGATGTGCACATAGAGTTTAGATCGTTTTTAGTTGCCACTGCCCTTATGGTTCGTTTAAAAATATTTTTCTGTGAATATAAGGGGAGTTCTTTAATCTCAGTCACTGAGAGGTCATATTTGCCCATCAGTTGGGCAGCATGATGTACCCAGTTTTTAAGGGGTAATCCATTTGAGAGCTCAATCAGGCATTTTTTTGGTAGCCTAGTGTTGTCCATCTGTTGAACTCTAAACCAGTAACAGAGAATTCTTTTATCTATTTGGCTCTCTATGCTCAACATGCGAGTTTCCAACCTGACCATGGCGGATTGCACGTCTTTGGGTAAACCTAAAAGAACTCTTAAAAAATAATTCTGTGGGGGTTCCAGACCGGAGACATTTGAGGTACCCCAAACCTCTGCACCATATAAAATCTGGGCCATTGTTTTTGCTTTATACACAGATAGAGCTGGGTTCACCAGATTTCCACCTTTACATGCAGCGAATTTCAGAATGGCTTTTGCTGATTTAAAGGCTTGCAATTTAATATTGGATAGCTGTGTATTCCAAGAGGCCGTTTCTGAATAAATCAATCCCAGATATTTAAACGTATTTACTTGGTTTATGATGTGTTCATCCAGGTGCCAAACATGCTTTTTAGAACGCTTCCCAAATACAATGACCTGCGTCTTATCATAGTTTATAAATAAAGCATTCCTCGTGCAATATGAACTTAATTTTGCAAGCAGCCGTCTCAGGCCCACCTGGGTTCTAGATACAAGTACTAGGTCATCAGCATACATTAAAACTGAGAGTTTTTGGTCGAGAATTGTGACAGGGGCAAACTGTAGGCCCTCCAGTTCTTTAACCATGTCATTAATATAAAAATTGAACAGGAAAGGTGCCAAAATGCATCCCTGTTTGACTCCAGTAGTGGTCTTAATTCTAGTGGTGAGATGGCCAGCCAGATCCACCTTTACTTGTATTGATGTGTCAGTATATAATGTTTTGATGAGAAATAATAGACGGAGGTCTATATTTGTCTTTTCCAATTTTTGCCACAATGCGTGTCTTGGGACCGTATCAAAAGCTGACTTTAGATCGATAAAAGCAACATATAATTTTTGCTTCAAATTATGGATGTATTTACATAGCAGAAAGTTCAGCACAAAGCACTGGTCCAATGTGGATTTCCCTCTTTGGAAACCTGCCTGGACTTCAGATATCACCTTATTTGTATCTGCCCATTCTTCTAGTCTCCCAAGAAGGAGCCTGGCATATAGTTTGGAGGCTACATCTAACAAACTAATGGGTCTATAATTGGCAGGGTTTTTCTTATCGCCCTTTTTATATATTGGGGCAATTATACTCAACTTCCACCCTTCAGGTATATGACCTGAGCTGTTAATGTATGAAAACAATTTTGCAAAAATGGGTGACCAGAAATCAGGTCTTATCTTATAGATCTCCATTGGGATCATGTCTTCTCCTGGAGCTTTATTAGCTAGTTGGCTTGCGATTAGCCTCTTAATCTGATTGGGCGTGACTTCTGGCCATTCTGGCAGTTCTGATAACTGAGTATATCAGAACTTGTGGGGGTAGGTCAGGACAGGGGCGATATATTTCTGTAAAATATGTCACCCAATCCTTTCCTTGGACAGATGCTTCTAACGAGTAGCCCAGCCCATTGGTGCCTTGGGCAACCAGATGCCAAAATTTCCGTGAGTCCTTCTGAAGTGCTGCATCTCCCAATTCTTTCCACTGTTGTTCATAATATATTTGTTTCTTGCTTTTAAGTAATAATTTATAGTTGTTTCGTAACTGGGCTAGCTCAGCTTGTAGGGCAAGATTGTGCTTATCCTGTTTTAACTTCAATTTTCTAAGTACCCTAGCTAGGCATTTTTTGCTATTCTGACATTCCTTATCAAACCAAGTCTGTCTCTTAAACTTTTTGTTTTTTATCACACTAGCTGTGGTCATCAGTGGGCGCATTCGGTTGATTATGTTCTCATAAAGTCCAATTACGTTTCCTGTTTCTAACAACATTTCCCCCTTTAATAGAGCAAATTCATGGGAATCCAGGATCTGAATCATTTTTTCTTGGACCTGTGCATTCCATTTTAAACTTCTATTTCCAAGTATCAGATATTCTGTTTCATCCAATAATTTAGGAAAGGCAGGAGAAAAGAATAATGTCAGAGATAACTCAAGTGGAAAGTGGTCACTTTCAGCTCTGGGAATTATCCTGAAGGTATCTCGGTTAACTGGCACATTATTAGATGTTAGGATATAATCTATGGTGCTAGTAAATCCTCTGAGGGAGATAAAAGTAAAATAACCCTCTTGATCCCCTTGACCGTGCCCATTGCATAACAAAAGGTTATGCTTTATTATAAGTTCACAAAGATGTTTCCCAGCGCGATTAGGGGTGGTGTCCATTGCTGCCCTCTGACAGATTTCAGGTTCGTCCTCCAAGTTTAGACCAGATAATATTGTATTTTGTGGGGAAACAAGGCCGATCCGGGCATTGAAGTCACCTCCCAAGATAAACCAAGGGTTAGGTGACAGAGAGTCTATACTTTCGAGTAGTTGATCAAGTTTATCCCAATATGATCTCAGTTCCCCACAAGACTTTACTGGAGGTATATACACACATATGCAATAAGTATTTTTCAGGAGACTACCAGAAAGGGACAACACTAAAAAATTACGGGTGGACAACGAGGGACACTGTTGAATTGATACATTAAGAGAGGTTGACACCAGCACCGCCAGCCCCCCACTAGGCCTTCCATACTTTACAGTTTTAAGAGCTGGTTGAGTGTAACTTGTAAAACCCTGTAATTCAACCATAGTGCCCTCTTTTGCCCAGGTTTCTTGAAGAAAGATGATATCATGTGTTTGTAGATAAGAACAGAAATCACTGTCTTGGATCTTGTTCGTCCACCCTGTTACATTCCATGAGAGAAGTTTAATTGTTTTACAATGATTTATTCTTAGTCAATTGTTGGCCGATGTGCTCTCGGAGTTTACCAGTTTTTGAGGCAACAGGTTATTGCTAATGCTAGTGGAATAATCCAGATGTTCGATTATTTCAGTCGTCGTACATAAAGTGCTCACATTTGTAATCACTGGGCCTTTTCTTTGCAAATTGTTTGCCAATGGGGATTTCTTGGGTGTATTTCCTGACTCCTCCTCTTCTAAATATCTCATCTTTGTCCAATACTCCGGTGGTTCTATAGTTATCATTCTGTTGTGGCCATTGGATCTATTATCAATCTCTGCCTCCGGTTCTTTAATCTCTTTCAATGTCTGGCTCATAAGATCAAGCCTCTAAGAGAGCTGGGCATGTTTAGCCTGGAGAAGAGGAGGTTAAGGGGTGCTATGATAGCCATGTTCTAATATATAAAAGGATGTCACATAGAGGAGGGAGAAAGGTTGTTTTCTGCTGCTCCAGAGAAGCGGACACGGAGCAATGGATCCAAACTACAAGAAAGAAGATTCCACCTAAACATTAGGAAGAACTTCCTGACAGTAAGAGCTGTTCGACAGTGGAATTTGCTGCCAAGGAGTGTGGTGGAGTCTCCTTCTTTGGAGGTCTTTAAGCAGAGGCTTGACAACCATATGTCAGGAGTGCTCTGATGGTGTTTCCTGCTTGGCAGGGGGTTGGACTCGATGGCCCTTGTGGTCTCTTCCAACTCTATGATTCTATGATTCTATGATAACTGTTTGTTGCTCTTCCTGAGGGAGATTCCTAAAGGAGCTGAGAAAATCCTCTTCCAAAGGATTTACAGAGTGCTCAGATTCCTGAAGATCATTGTCTAGAGGAATCGGCTGTTCCTTTTGGCTCACCTGGTTATTTTGATGTTGGGCATGATCCTGCAGATTCAACTCAGGCATGTCTGTTTCCTCCCCACCTGCCAAGTTTTTTTGTGATGTTATTACTTCCATTGGGGGTCCAGGCTTTGGTTTTGTGAGCCCCTCTGAAGCAGCAGCCCTCATCTTACATAAGGGTGCAACAATAGAATTGCGAAATACCCGGGTTGGAAAAACTCCTCTGCTTGACAATCTGAATTTCAGTTTGTGAATCAGTGAGGGCAGTCTAGTAGAGGAAAAAGTTAACATAATTTTTTGGCTTTGATTTGTGGTACTTAAGAGTTCAGTCTTAATGAGGTCGATCTCTGTAAGTCCCATGCCAAGTAAGTCTGATAAATGTCGTTTGGAACGCTGGGCACCTTTCCAGCTAGGAGTTTGATCTGGCCTTCCACAAATTGTCATGCAGATCTTTTTTGGTTGGAAGATTAAATAAGAAGAGTTTGTTTTAAGAGCCTCTGCACGTTCTATGTTGAGCTTAGGGGTCTGCTCTTGTCGTCGCCAATTTCCTTTGGTACGATGGTGTTCTGTTGATGCCTGCTTGTTATTAACTGATAAACTGTGGACCTCTTTGGATAACTGGGTTATTTGAGAGGCAATACCTCTAATTTGCTGGAAGATATGCTCAACCGTTCTTGCAATTAGAGTTAATTGGGTGCTCTCCCTACTTGTTATTCCTTCCTCTCTGAGGAGCACAGGATCAGCTTGCCCCATTGCTGGATCCAGTTCCACGCTCTCACCTTGAATACTCTCCCCACACACACAATCATCTTCAAGAGGAGAAAACCGGTTTTTTGTTGGAACTGTAAAAGCAGATTTGTTAAAAAAGTCCTCTATTTAGTTTGTTTGGGAACCGGTGAGAGAGCTACATCCTCTGGGTCCCTGTGGCGTTTACTAGCAGGCATAGCGTCACCGTGGGGAGTAAACAAAGAGAGGTTTCCCCAACCAAAAAAGAGAGAAAAGAATAGAAAGTGCTCAGTTTGTTCAATTTAAGAGCTTCTCTGTGTGGAGGCTGCCAGGAGTTTCAGGAACAAGGTATAGAAGGGAGTTGGCGGTTAATAGCTAGCAGCTGGCGGCCTGCCCAGGATGCTTCACAGAACTTGCCCAGGATGTCTCCCACAGCATAGACAAGAAGGTGCTGCCAGAATCTCAGTAAGTTAAAAAGTAGAGAAGTAAAAAAGGAAAAACTACTTCCCTGGGTGGCAGTGAACGCCAACTACAGTCCTGTTATCTGCGGAGCTCCGAAGCCTGCCTGCCAAGCCGTCGCCATCTTGGACTCTCCAGTCTCTCCAACATTATTATTATTATTATTTATCACATTCAGATAGAAGTTCATGGCCAGCCTGGCTCCCTTGCCCCTAAACCTCACCCCCACCCATAGCATGCGCAAAGACTTGAGACTGTTGGAACAGGGAACTTATTTACTAGTTTTGGCTTATAAATCGCCACTCACCTACGACCTGTGGCAAGTAAGAACTGGCAGCCTTGCAGGGATGTACAGTATTGAGTTGCTCAGAACTCAATACTGCATGAATGGAGACTGCCCTCCCCGGGACTCTGATGTCATTCAGATAACATCAAGCTAATGGTTTCCTTTGAAATATGTAATCTGGTATAATTTCTTCAGTGCACAGTCTATAGAAAATAACAGGACCATTTGAATTTGGTTTGTGATGTGTAACTGAGTGTTTGCCTTGATTAATTTTTTTCTTGGGTGAAGTCTAGAGTGATTTTGGGTGACTCATTGCATGCGTGGCTTTGCAAGAGCCTTTGTCCCTTGATACAATTGCTGTGTAGTTTGAGGCTGGATGGCTGGATGAAAATACAGTCCCAGGGCCTGTCAGAATCTAATACTAAGCCATTTCCCTTGTGTTTGGCTATAAAAAGCGAGAGAAAGAGAGAGATTATTCACTATGCCCTCTGGCCTGACCTCCAAAGTGAGAACCCACAGGACTTTATGAACATGTGTTAGTCACAGAGCGGACTCATGATGCCACCAGAAGCCTTTTTATAATTCACTATCACTGAACTATTTACAGCTTACAATCTTGGCAGAGGATTCGTAACGGCAAGCTTGCTACTAGGAAGTAAAAAACCCCACATCAAATATAAAACAAAATACTTTCTCCATCTGTTCCCTGTTCGCCTCTCATTTAATTTGCCTGTTGTTGACAGTGCAAAGATCCTGAGTGTAGTAGGACAATTTCACAAGTGCTTACTGAGAAGGCAGACATATTTTGACAGGTCAAAATAAGAACATCCCCATTCAGCTTATGGGTTAAAATTCTAAAGGTTTCATTCCCTAGCAGAAAAATAAAGAACAGTAAGGATTCTGCTATTTATTTATTTATGTACTGTATTTAAAACATTTATACCCCACCTTTCCTCAATGAGCCCATGGCAGCTAACAAGGTACGTTGAAATAATAAGCACAATTTTTAAAAAGAATTTTCCAACAATAAATACAATAGTTGGCCACAGTAGATACCTAAATATCCAAGTTCAGCAAAATCCCCATGCTACAAATCTGCATTTGCAAGGGGAGTGTTATTCCCACCCAATACTGGTTGAACCTCTGTTCCAAGGTTAGCTCTACTAACATTTGTCTTGTCTGAATTAATATTCAGTTTGTTTACCCGCATCCAGTCCATTACCCATTACTGTCTTCAGGACTTCTATAGCCTCACTGCAATGAGATGGAAAAGAGAAAAGTGGGTATAATTCAATATCTCTATTGAATTGTGACTATAAGTTATTTGCTGACATATTGGCAGAAAGACTCAAACATATATTGAAAGATATAATTCATGAAAATCAGGCCAGCTACTTACCAGGAAAACAAATACAGAATAACATCAGGAACATTATTAACATATTAGAATATCTTGAATTTAGAATTGTTAAATAGTGGCTCTGATGTTCGTGGACGCAGAAAAAGCTTTTGATAATGCATCCTGGTATTTCCTAAAGAAACAGATTAATTTAATGCGTATGGGAGGAAAAAATTGAGAAATGTATTGAAGCAATATATCATAAACAAAGGGCTAGACTGATAATAAATGGTATGATCTCAGGAAATATTGAAATTTCAAAAGGAACAAGATAGGGATGCCCTCTGCCCCCATTATTATTTATTTTGGCATTGGAAATTTTAATGAATAAGATCAGAAAAGAGGAAACAATAAAAGGGATTGTAGTGGGGGGAATTATAAAGTAAGAACTTTTGCAGTTCATGTCTCTGCTCCTCCACCTGCAGCTGCTGGGTGACCTTGGGCCAGTCACACTTCTCTGAAGTCTCTCAGCCCCACTCACCTCACAGAGTGTTTGTTGTGGGGGACGAAGGGAAAGGAGAATGTTGGTCGCTTTGAGACTCCTTCGGGTAGTGATAAAGTGGGATATCAAATCCAAACTTTCCTTCTTCTTCTTGCAGGTGATTTACTAATAACAACAGAAAACCCTAAGGATTGTATCCCAAAAGCAATAGAATCTATTAACGAATTTGGACAATTAGCTGGCTTTAAAATCAATTATAAGGAAATAAACTTGTTAGTCAAGAACATGGGAATAGATGAACAAAAAGAATTACAGGAAACTACGGGATTAGAAATAAAGAAAAAAGTGAAATACCTAGGCATCTGATTAACATCAAAACACATTAATCTGTTTCAGGACAATTATGTCAAAATGTGGAATGACGTGAAAAGAAATTTAGAAATCTGGAGCAAGCTTCATCTCTCCTTCTGGGGCAAAATATTGGTAGTAAAAATGAACATCCTACCTAGAATGATTTTTCTATTCCAAATGATACCTATTCTGGGAGGTATGGATTGTTTTAAAAATTGGAGGAAAGACATAGCAAAATTCATATGGAAAGGGGAAAAGCCCAGAATAAAGCATAAAATTATTATAGACAGAAATGAGGGGGTGGGGCTTGGCTTTGCCTGATTTGGAGTTGTATCATGCAGCGGCAGCTCTAACTTGGATCAGAGAATGGATGACTTAAAAGATAAAGATCTGTTGGATCTAGAAGGTGTAGGTACGTGTTTTGGTTGGCATGCCTATCTGGTATATGATGAGGTAAAGGTGCACAGGAGATTCTTAGACCATATAATTCCAAAATCATTGTACAAAATATGGCTTAAATATAGACTTGTTAGAACCAAAAACTCCCTGGTGGACCTCACCGGTAGAAGCCATGACTGTGAAGAAAAAAGAAAAATGTTTGGGCAACATACAAAAGAGGAAGATGATAAATTAAAATTGAAAAAAATTGAAGACATCTGAATGCACTTAAATGATTGGCTCCAATATTTTCAAATTACTGAACGATTGGGTAAGGATAGACAAAAAGGATTCTCCAAAGAAATATCAAAATTGGAAGAGAAGTTAATACTAGCAAAAGGAAAAATTCTATCCAGCATGTACGACCTCCTTCTTGATTGGGAAGCAAAAGAACCCGTGCATGTGGGTGCCTGGAGAGATAAACTGCATTTAAGATATCCTCTCCTACCTATTAAGACCCATCCACAGCATTGCCTCTTTTCAGCAGGGTGGCACTCCCTTGGAAGGAGCAGGTCTGCAGCTTCTGGGTACTCACAAATACATCTCTGTCACTAGATGCCTAAGTGTCCTCTGTGGCAGAGTCTGTCAGGTTCACCTGCTACAGCTGTTCCTGGACCGGAATATAGTCCATGCACTGAGACTGGATTACTGCAATGCATTCTCCTTGAAGCTAGTCTAGAAGCTCTAGTTGACGCAGAATGTGGTGGCTAGACTGCTGATGGGAGCACATAGCTAAACTGCTGCTAAAACATCTGCACTGGCTGTCTATCGCCTATACAGCCAGCTGCAAAGACCTTGTTCTTAATTTACAAAGCCCTTCGGGACCACCTGAACCCTTATGTCCCAGCTCAATCCCTGAGATCATCTTCAGAAAAGTTATTGGTCTTCCCCCAAGTTGGCGACAAGAAACTGACCCTTAGTGCCCTCATCCCAGTCCTGTGGGAACGCCCATCGCTCGGCCAGCAGAGATTGGGCAGGTGCCTCCTGTTTATACCTGTGAATGTCTGCTGAAAACCTGTCTGTGCCACCAAGCTTATGCAAGCAGTTCAAAAATCATCTTTCTGTAATAACTGATGTTCTCTGATTTTAAAGTTTAGTGTAGTGTTTTAGTACATATTGATATTGTTGTAAAGCATTATGATTTTTAATATGGTGGTATATAAATATTTTTAAATAAATAAGTAAAAGCCATCATTTGCCTCTTGCCTTTTAAAGGGTCCCCTTTGGGCAGAACACTTCCAAGTGACCAGGATATTATCCTCATTTGCCTGCGTCCTATTGTTCTTTAGTCTGCTTTTGTATTGCTTTCCTTTTTTAAAAAAATCACATCGTTTTGTTTGCATTTCTCCCTTCTCTTGTTAGATCCTGCTCTAGCTTTTTCTTCTTTTTTATATAGAAAAAGTAGCATTTCTCTCTAAAAGCTATTATAAACCGTATCACCTCCAAAACGTGGATGAAAAACATGGGTCTGGGTAAAAGGCGGATCTACACGGATCCTCATGGATCCTCCACTTTTTTAAAAATAACTCCAACAAATGCAGTGTCAAATCACACCTAGAAGGCACGCCTACAAACTGGACTATACAAAACGTGGATCCAACACTTTGCCGCGCTGCAGCAACACAAAAACATGGATCTGAGGCACGGATCCTCATGAATTCATATGATTTTTATATTGAAACAAAATAAAAACACCATGATACAGTAGACCACATCTTAGTCTGTAGGCAGAACCAAAAAAATCACGCATCCACTGTTTCGTGGTGCCGCAATGCCGCAAAAACATGGCTAAAAAACACGGATCCTCATGAATCCTCATGATTTTTGCACTAGATCGGCTCAAGCTCACCATCAAATTACACATCATGTCCAGGGGCACAGCCTGCACCACAAAAATCACGGATCCACGGCTTCCTGGCCATACCGTGGCCCAAAAACGTGGTTTTGAAGCATGGATCCTCATGGATCCTCATGATTTTTGCACAAGACCAGCCCAAAGTCACTATCAGATCAAACATCATGGCCAGGGGCACAGCCTGCACCACAAAAATCACGGATCCACAGCTTCCTGGCCATACCGTGGCCCAAAAACGTGGTTTTGAAGCATGGATCCTCATGGATCTTCACGCTTTTTACATTGGGCCACCCCAAACTCACTGTCAAATCACACATCATGTCCAGGGGCACAGCCTGCACCACAGAAAACTCAGATCCACGGTTATCTGGCAACGGCATGGCCCAAAGACGTGGTTTTGAAGCACGGATCCTCATGGATCCTTACGCTTTTTGCATTGGGCCAGCCCAAACTCACTGTCAAATCACACATCATGTCCAGGGATACAACTTGCACCACAGAAAACTAGGATCCACAGCTTCCTGGTCATAACACGGCCCAAAAACGTGGTTTTGAAGCATGGATCCTCATGGATCCTCACGCTTTTCGCATTGGGCCAACCCAAACTCACCGTCAGATCACATGTCATAGCCAGGGGCACAGCCTGCGCCACAAAAATCATGGATCCACGGCTTCCTGGTCATACCGTGGCCAAGAAACGTGGTTTTGAAGCATGGATCCTCATGGATCCTCACTCTTTTTGCACTAGATCAGCCCAAATTCACCATCAATTCACACATGGCCAGGGGCACAGCCTGCGCCACAAAAAACTGAGATCCACGGCTTCCTGGCCACACCATGGCCCAAAAACGTGGTTTCGAAGCACGGATCCTCATGCTTTTTGCATTGGGCCAACCCAAACTCACTGTCAAATCACACGTCATAGCCAGGAGCAGAGCCTGCACCATAAAAATCATGGATCCACGGCTTCCTGGCAACGCCATGGCCCAAAAACTGTTAGTATCTCAGCTCACAGTCAGAGGTAAACTGGCCTCCCCCGGGCAACTGAGTGAGATACTTGATGACCTCTCCGCTGCGTCTCCCGGCAGGCTAGGTCATAAACCGGCGATTTCCCTCATTAGATGTGAGGAAAACACACCCTCTGCTTCTCTGCTTCTCTCCCTCCCTGCATTCTCCCAGGGAGGAGAAATGAGACAGACAGGAGTCCTTTCTACATGTTTTATTCCTGTCACTCAGCAGTACATAGAAATGTGACTGCACCCTTCAGTCTCCATTAGAAGAGTCACACTCTCCACCCCTGCACTTCCAGCACAGGTCAGATGACACACTGAGCTAACATCCGGTGCTCAGTACAGAGAATAGGCTCCACCTTTTCTCCAACAGTACATCTGCAAACCATAACATCCTGTTTGCATTCCAGCCATCTGGAGCTGGCTTTTGCCTTGGTGCTTTTTCCCAACAACCTCCCCCAAAAGCATCAATTGGCAAAACATGATCCAGAGAAGAAAACAAACAGTTGTTATACATATAACAGTCCCCTGTTGTTTCAGTTCCACCCTTGGAACTCCCCACCACTGGTTTCACCAGTGTACCTCTCTGGTTGTCTGGCTTCCAAGGAATGAGTGCTTCTGCATTACCTTGGCTAGCTACTCTCTGTTGTGTCTTTGTCTCTGACTTAGACACTGCTTTAACCTGCTTTGAGTTGTTAACAATAGCAACACATGCAACGGCTAAGTTAGCAAACTCTTTTGAGTACCTCTTTGGTGGTACACCCTTTGTAACTCTCTCAGACCTGCGTATGAGGTTCTGATCCTCTGTGCTCACTGGTTCAACCTTTGGACTCTGTTGAGAACCAGTAGCAATCAGTGGTTCTTCCTTCATCTGTGAAGGTCTATCCATTGTGTGAGATTTTCTCTCAATGACTGTTACAACTGAACTCTCTGAGCTATTACTGTCATCATCATCAGTACCACTGTAATCTGTGACATCAGAAAAATCATCATCATCATCTGAATCGTTTCCTGTGGGAAATGTGTGTTCTACAACCCGCTCTTGCTCTGGAGCACTCTCTAGGAACTTTGTGAGAATCACCTGACCAGATTCAGACAAAATTACTCTGTAGAGACCCTTTTCATATCCCACAAAAATGCCTCTGGCATTCTTTACTCCACCTGGAGCTTCTGTTCTCACATGGGACCCGAAAACCTTAAAATAGGCAACAGAAGGTTTTCTATTGAACAGCTTCTCAAAAGGAGAACATCCCAACTCTGTTGAGACCTTTCTCACCCACACATGAAGATAGGACGCTAGAGACTCCGCCCAATATTCATGTGGCAAATGTGAACTCAGCAATTGCGCATGCATCCCCTTTTGCAGTTCTTTGTTCACTCTTACACAGACCCCCCTGTTCCACGCTTCGGTCGAAACAGCAACTTTGTGGTCTATTCCTTCTCCTTCCAGGAACTTCTGAAACTTCTGTAACAGAAAAATTTGCTTCTCATCTGTGAAAAGACAATCAATGTTAGCATCATGCATATTTTTAACCTTGTCACAAAACTCCTGAAACTTTTCTAAAGTTTCTTGCGGTTTCTCCATCAAATAAACCCAAGAATAATTAGTGAAACAATCCACACACAAAAGGTAATACTTTGCACTGCCTCTAGATGGTTCTAGAGGACCAATCACATCAGCATACACCCGCTGAAATGCTCTGTCGACCTTCTTGGTCAGCTTCCTGGTGCTCACACTGGTCACACCTGCAAGAGAGATTTCGTTAGAAACAGAAGAATTACATTTCATGTAATCACTTTGATCAAAAGTCAACAAATACAGTCCATCTTTCTCTTTGGCAGTAAGAAATAGTTCTCCGTCTTTGTAGATCTTGCAGCTTTTAGCATCATAGGTCAGTTTCAGTCCTTTCTTTGCAATCTGCGACACACTCAGCAGATTAAATCTCAGTTCTGGAACCAGGTAAACATCACTTATAGTCAAGTTCAGACTCTCAAGATACACAGTTCCAATTCCGGTCGCTTCCAACTCTTGACCGTTGGCCTGTTTCACAGCGAAGTTTTGCTTCTTCAACGTCGTAAACAGTTGTCTGTGCGGGCATATATGAACCGTCGCGCCCATGTCAATTATGAACGAGTTCCCAACATCTGGCGTGGTTCCTTTCGCCATCATAGCCTTTGCAGGTTTCACCTGGCACTTGGAACGGCTTTTGCCTGACGCCTCAGGCTTCGTAGAGCTGCTCTTTGCTCTTCTTGACTGGCGCGGCTTCTTACAGTTTCGCTGTAGATGCCCAGTCTGTCCACAATTGTAGCATCGGACAGCACTCAATGCTACTCCATGCTCCCTAGTAGCATCAGCAGTGGGGGAATTAGAACTCTGTTCTTCCCTCCCCCTGTCTTTCACTTCCAGTGCAGCAAGTCTGTCGTGTTCATTCAGGACCACAGCACACACTCTCTCCGCGGTCAGCTGCGCGGCCGGTAGGGAACCAAGCTGACTGGCAACAACCTTGTAGGTGCGGTTAAGGCTGTTTATCATCATGAAGCAAAACACTTCCTCCTGAAGACGGAAATTGCGTTCCACCATCTGTTGACGCAGAAACTTCATTTCTGTCAGGTGCGCTTGAACATCTCCATCAGGCGCAAGTCTCAGGTTGGTCAATTTCTCAAAATACAGCAACGCTGAAGAACCAGCATCTCTCTGATGCGTTGTACGCAGCGTGTCCCAAACCTCTTTCGCATTTTCTAAATGCTGAACATGCACCAACTGATCATCTGAGACACACAGAATTATAGCAGTCCTGGCCCTTACATTCTGTGACTCCCAACCTCTGGTTGGTGCTGCAGGGATGGGGTTTTCAATTACATCAAAAAGCCTCTGATTCTGCAGCAGGGCCTTCATCTTTACAGACCAAGATGAATAATTGTCATTGGTTAAGGGAGGTGGGTAAGGCAGACCTCCCCCTTTCTTGGCATCCATCTTGAAGCCAAGCCTCCAGCTCACACTGTCAAACAAGCTGTAAAATCCAACAGTTGTTTTTTCCTTTCTCACACAGGCAAACTGCAAGTTGTTTACGCTCTTTTGCACCTGGCAGCTAAACTCTGGCTGCTATGGAAAGTCCCTTCCAAGGGCACGTAAACTTGTAGCCAAAACACTCTCTGGTTTTGTTTCGCTTTCCCAGGCTCACACTCACAGTCCAGCCCCTTTGCCAGTAACTTTCCAACTTTCCGTTACTTAGCAACAATGCATTCCAATAGGACAGTTTATCAACCACAAGAATTTGTGGAATGCAGGCTTCAGCCTTCGAAGCTGCAGGCCTCTTCCTCCCAGAGCTCTTGTTTGCATTGAAATGCAGCTCCGTGAACCAGTGAATTAATCAGACTGCGTTCACACTTTTAGCCCGAAATGCAGCATACCTTGAGCTTTGTTGCTCTGGAAAACACCTCTTCTTTCCACCAGCTGTCTGTTGAGCCTCTGGCTTCTTTCAGACGCTTCTCTTCCTCCTTGGAGCAGAGGAGGACAATCCACCAGCCTCTCATGCAGATGTCCGATGAATCGCAACCATCCGAAGGCTGCCACATTGTTAGTATCTCAGCTCACAGTCAGAGGTAAACTGGCCTCCCCCGGGCAACTGAGTGAGATACTTGATGACCTCTCCGCTGCGTCTCCCGGCAGGCTAGGTCATAAACCGGCGATTTCCCTCATTAGATGTGAGGAAAACACACCCTCTGCTTCTCTGCTTCTCTCCCTCCCTGCATTCTCCCAGGGAGGAGAAATGAGACAGACAGGAGTCCTTTCTACATGTTTTATTCCTGTCACTCAGCAGTACATAGAAATGTGACTGCACCCTTCAGTCTCCATTAGA
This sequence comes from Podarcis pityusensis, assembly GCF_964106645.2. NCBI lineage: Eukaryota > Metazoa > Chordata > Lepidosauria > Squamata > Lacertidae > Podarcis > Podarcis pityusensis. The sequence continues at coordinate 923,177 of NC_138042.1, forward strand.
AGAGTCACACTCTCCACCCCTGCACTTCCAGCACAGGTCAGATGACACACTGAGCTAACATCCGGTGCTCAGTACAGAGAATAGGCTCCACCTTTTCTCCAACAGTACATCTGCAAACCATAACATCCTGTTTTGCATTCCAGCCATCTGGAGCTGGCTTTTGCCTTGGTGCTTTTTCCCAACAACGTGGTTTCAAAGCACGGATCCTCAAGGATCCTCATTCTTTTCACATTGGGGCTCCCCAAGCTCACCGTCAAATCACACATCATAGCCACGGGCACAGCCTGCACCACAAAAATCATGAGTTGCACTACAAAAATCACAAAAATCCCCTTACCTGCACTGTTAATGTCACCACTGCAATATTATTATTAGAGCCGATAGGAGAATATATGACTACCATATTTTTTGCTCTATAGGACACACTTTTTACCCTCCAAAAATTAAGGGGAAATGTGTGTGCGTCCTATGGAGTGAATGCAGGCTCCTTGGCTTCAGCGATAGCAACACGAAGCCTCCGAAGCGCAGAGGGAGCCCTCCCTCCGCTCCAGAGGCTACGCGTTGCTTTCGCTGAAGCCTGGAGAGCAAGAGGGGTCGGTGCGCACCGACCCCTCTCGCTGTCCAGGCTTCAGGGATAGCCGTCTGAAGCCTTTGGAGCGCAGCGCAAGTTCCCGCTGATCTCCGAAGGCCGCCTGAAGCCTGGAGAACGAGAGGGGTCGGTGCACACCGATCCCTCTTGCTCTCCAGGCTTTGCTTCGCTGGAGAGGCACTGCACAATTTTTCCTCTCTGCGCAGCGCCCCTTCAGTGAAGCTGGAGGAGAAATGGAACGGGCTCCGTTTCTCATCCCGCTTCGCTGAAGGGGCGCTGAGCGGAGAGGGGGAGAATTTTTTTCTCCCTGTTCTCCCCCTCCTATGGTTCGGTGCGTCCTATGGTCCGGCGCGTCCTATAGAGTGAAAAATACGGTATATATTGTACCAAGATATGGTTCATCTTCAAGAACAGATCAAATACATGCCAAAGTATTAAAGAGGAGAAAAAATATGAAACTGCTTACATACTGTCAACTAATATCCAGATTCAAGAAAGACTGTATGGCAAACATTTAAATCAGTGAAAAGATAGAATTTGAGTCCATCATAACAGAGTTCTACCTTCTGGGTAAAATTTATAAACTATTACTCAAATATGACACCAAGCCTGAACAAGCAAAACCTTATATGACAAAATGGATGCACAAATTTTAAGAGCAGTTCACAGTAGAACAGTGAGAACAATTATGAATAAAGGAATAAAATTTACTGCAAATTAAGCCCTAAAACAAAATTGGTACAGTGGAACCTCGGGTTGCAGACATAACCCGTGACTGAGGCACGTCCGCAACCCACAGCGTTCGCATCCTGAAGCGCCACGTCTGCACAGGCACCGGTGCAATTTGGCGCTTCTGCGCATATGAAAGACCCAGTTCTCTGAGTGCATGTTCTGGAAGCTGGGCAATAGGGGCAGTACAGGATTCCTTTTGGTGTACTGACCTCCCCGCTGCACCAAGGATTCCCTGCCCGAGCTGCTTCAGGTCATGGCGGATGTTCTCCTGGAGATACCTAGTTTGGTTGTCCTAGGGGATTTTAACATCCATGCCAACATGACCTTACAAGGGGCTGCTTGGGACTTCGTGGAAAGCATGGCCTCCATGGGGCTGTCCCTGAATAAGTTTGGCCCAACTCATAGTCACGGACATGCCTTAGACCTAGTGTTCACCTCTAGTGACGTGGGTGATATGACACTAGGTAAAAGTGAAACAAAAGAAGTGCCATGGTCAGATCACTTCCTGGTGCAACTGGACTTCTCCGTGACCCTTCTTCTCTGCAAGGAGGTGGGACCAATGCGGATGGTCAGCCCCCGCCAAATGGTTTCCAGAGAGTGGTAGGGCATGCTTTATCCCATGTTGATGGCCTTTCAGCTGATTCCCTGGTGGCCTGCTGGAATGCGGAGTTGACCAGGGCTATCGACTGTCTGGCTCCGAAGCGCCCTCTCCAACTGCATGGAGCCCTGACAGCCCCGTGGTTTTCTTTGGAGCTGCGGGTGAGGAAACAATCGCTGAGACGGCTAGAGTGCCGGTGGCAGAAAACTCATTCTGAATTGGACCGGACACAGGTTAGAGCTCAATGTCGAGCCTACCAAGTGGCAATAGCGACGGCGAAGAAGACTTTCTTCACCGCCCAGTGGCGTAGCGTGGGTTGTCAGCACCCGGGGCAAGGCAAGTAATTTGCGCCCCCTAACCCGTTGAGAGAGTGAGTGAGCCAGGTAGGGGCAGAGAGCTACGAGTGCGAGCGCCCCCCCCCCAGATGTTGCGCCCGGTGCGGCCGGCCCCCCCTGCACCCCCCACGCTACGCCACTGTCACCGCCTCTATTGCATCTGCAGAAAATAGTAGCAGGAGACTCTTTCAGGTGGTTTGCAATTTAACGGAACCACCTTTACCACCGGGGCCTTGTAAAGACCCCAAGATCTCCTGCAACGATTTTTCAAATTTTTATGCAGATAAAGTTGCTCATATTCGGAAGGAGGTACACACCACCGTGGGAGCAGGGTCAGGGCGGGAGAGTGCTAGAGCCCTGTCTGGTCAAGTTGCATGGAATCAATTTCAATCCGTTACCCCTGAGAATGTGGACAGGTTGCTTGGATGCGTGAAACCAACCACCTGTCTCCTTGATCCTTGCCCGTCCTGGCTAATAAAAGCAAGCCGGGAAGGGCTGGGCAATGGGCTCTGCGGGGTGGTGAATGCTTCCCTCTGTGAGGGAGCCTTCCCAGACCCGCTGAAAGAGGCGGTCATTAAACCGCTTCTTAAAAATGCATCTTTAGACCCAGCCAGTATGGCCAACTATCGCCCAGCCTCAAATCTTCCATTCTTGGGCAAGGTGATTGAGCGGGTGGTTGCTGAACAACTCCAGGCATGCCTGGAGGATGCAGACCATTTGGATCCCTTCCAATCGGGATTCAGGTCTCATCATGGGACTGAAACTGCCTTGGTCGCGACAATCGATCATAACATCCTTCTGGACCGTCTAGAGGAGCTGGGAGCTGAGGGCACTGTTATACAGTGGTTCTGCTACTTCCTCCTGGGCTGTGTCCAGAAAGTGGTGGTGGGGGATGAGTGTTCAGACTTACTTGTGGGGTGCCTCGGGGTTCCGTCCTCCCCTCCATGCTTTTTAACATCTACATGAAGCCGCTGGGAGAGATCATCGGGGGGTTTGGGCTTGGTGTCCATCAATATGCGGATGATACCCAGCTCTACCTCTCTTTCGACTCAGAACCAGTGAAGGTGGTGAAGGTCCTGTGTGAGTACTTGGAGGCAGTTGGAGGATGGATGGCAGCTAGTGGATTGAGGTTGAATCCTGACAATATGGAAGTTCTGTTCTTGGGGGACAGGGGGCGGGCTGGTGTGAAGGACTCCCTGGTCCTGAATGGGGTAACTGTGCCCCTGAAGGACCAGGTGCGCAGCCTGGGAGTCATTTTGGACTCACAGCTGTCCATGGATGCACAGGTCAATTCTGTATCCAGGGCAGCTGTCTACCAGCTCCATCTGGTACGCAGGCTGAGACCCTACCTGCCCGGAGACTGCCTCACTAGAGTGGTGCATGCTCTTGTTATCTTCTGCTTGGACTACTGCAATGTGCTCTACGTGGGGCTACCTTTGAAGGTAACCCAGAAACTACAACTAATCCAGAACGCAGCAGCTAGTCTGGTGACTGGGAGTGGCCACCAAGACCATATAACACCTGTCCTGAAAGACTTACATTGGCTCCCAGTACATTTCTGAGCACAATTCAAAGTGTTGGTGCTGACCTTTAAAGCCCTAAACGGCCTCGATGCAGTATACCTGAAGGAGAATCTCCACGCCCATCATTCTGCCCAGACACTGATGTCCAGCACCAAGGGCCTTCTGGTGGTTCCCTCACTGTGAGAAGCAAAGCGACAAGGAACCAGGCAGAGGGCCTTCTTGGTAGTGGCACCCGCCCTGTGGAATGTCCTCCCATTAGATGTCAAAGAGATAAACAACTACCTGACATTTAGAAGACATCTGACAGCAGCCCTGTTTAGGGACGTTTTTAATGTGTGACTTTTTAATGTATTTTTATTTCATTTTTTGGGAAGCCATCCAGAGTAGCTGGGGAAACCCAGCCAGATGGGCAGGGTACAAATATAGTAGTAGTAGTAGTAGTAGTAGTAGTAGTGGTGGTAGTACTTTGTAGGATTTGATAATCTTTATAGGTCTTTTAAATTTCTAATCTATCTATCTGTCTATCTATCTATCTATCTATCTATCTATCTATCTATCTATCCCCTCCCCCCTTTCCCTGTCTGCACTTCCCTATCCTTATAAAATTGAATATATATATATATTTAAAATTTACGGCTCCACAGTTTTCTGGGTCGCCCCATATTCATTACCCAACCACCTATGCTGCTCATGGCCAGATCACTTTGGGGCACTGCCATGCTGTAAAAAGATTCTCACTGCCATGCTGTAAAAAGATTTATGTTTGGTCACCCTGAAATCACTATCAAATCACACATGATGTATATGACCACAGAATGAACCACAAAAACCACAGAGCACAGCCAAGGAACAAACACTATATTAAATACTTTAATCCTCATGGATCGGCATGATTGTTAAATGGACTCCACCAAATTATATTGTAAGATCACACCAATGTCCATGGAATGACCGAAATACAAACGCTATCTGAAATGGTTCTGCCTTAGCAAGAACACTGAATTAAAATGACATTCATATTCATAGCTTCCACTGTGAAGAACTGCACCTGGAAATTTTTGACGCTGCTAAACCTCAAGAATGTCCAAGGCAGAGATTGTGATGATCTTACCTGTGAATGTAAATTATCAAACCAACTAGATGGAGACCACCAAAGTAACCATGAAAAACAATCACCTGTCTTGCGTCAATTCAGCTACAAATGGTTTTGGGACAAAAGTTGGTTGCTTTGCGGGGACAGTAATTATAAATGGAGGTTTGACTGCAAGTTTTCTTGAGAACAGATTTTGTCAGTGCAAACTTTGAAATAGGGGGTTTCCAACGTGGTGCCCATGGGAATCATGGTGCCTGCTGACAGCTTTCCTGGAGTCCACCACGTGTTTTTAGAAAAAGAACAGGATTAGTGGTGAATTGTGCCCAGCATGACTTCAGATTGTTCATAGTACATTTGATTGACTACAGGGGCATATGAAGGGGCAGCGGGGTGATGGTGCCCCAGGGTGCCATGCTGGGGGGAGAGTGACAGTAAGGTCGCTGTACTGGCTGCCGCTCTTGCGGCAACTGTACAGGCAGCCCCTCTCGCAGCGACCGTATGGGCCATACGGGCAGCTGCTCTCGCGGCGACTGTACAGGCTGCTGCTCGCGTAGCGTCCGTACAGGCAGCCCCTCTCACGGCGGCCGTAAAGGCTGTATGGGCAGCCGCTCTCCTGGCGACCATACGGGCTGTCATGCATGCACAGTCCATACAGGACATCATCCAGGACTTGTTACCATATTATAGCTGCCACAAAATCTATCGGCATGCCACCAGAACCAGGGAAGCCTTGCCAGTTGCAGCTCACACAGTTGAAGTGAAATAAAAGACAGAAGAGTAGATCGGGAAGAAAGTTCCCCAGACTGCAGGAAAAGATAACAGTAGCTCCAGCAGCTGATTCAGTGCAGGCTGCTGAGGGGTTTGACTCCTTAAGATCACCAACTGACTATGAGACACCTGGAAAGCACTCAGCCTCAGATGACCTCCACTCCAAAAAGTGGGAAAGAGGATTTGACAGTGACCAATATTGATTATTTTGATAGCAGCCCCATATTCTCAACACAAAGTGAGAAGTGTTTGGACAAATCACTGATTTGTACATCAGTTCCCCCATGGCACAACTGTACCTTCCCCACACTCAGTCTACAAACCATGGGACTTGGGTTCAGTTGGCAACATCTGTGTGTATGACTATGACATAAACATTGTTTTTTTATATATAAATTTTTATTGGTTTTACAACATTTTTTAAACAATACAAACAAATAAAAAGACAAACAAACATGTATAATTTCATAACCTTTTTTCCATAACCTTCGTTTCTCGGACTCCCCCATACCTCCCCTTTCTGCATCCCTGTTTACAAAATTATTTCAGCAGCTTCTGAGCAATTTTATCAAATATATGTCCTCTTAGTCTTTTCTCTGACTTAATCTTATGTCACTGTTTCCCTTTTTCTCTCAGCACCTCGGCATTTTAGCATTCATCAATTTTATAATAGCTCTTAAGATAAATTTTAAATTTCTTCCAGTCCTCTTCCGCTGTCTCTTTCCTCTGATCACGGATTCTGCCAGTCATCTCAGCCAGTGTCATATAGTCCATCACTTTCATCTGCCATTCTTCCACGGTGGATAGATCTTGTGTCTTCCAATACTTTGCGATGAGTATTCTTGCTGTCGTCGTAGCATACATAAAGAAAATTCTATCTCTCTTTGACACCAATTGGCCGACAATGCCCAAGAGAAAGGCTTCTGGTTTCTTAGGGAAAGTACATTTAAGTACCTTTTTCATTTCATTATATATCATTTCCCAGAAAGCCTTAATCTTCGGGCACGTCCACCAAAGGTGATAGAAAGTACCTTCAGTTTCTTTACACTTCCAACACTTATTATCAGGCAAATGATAAATTTTTGCTAGCTTGACTGGGGTCATGTACCACCTGTAGATCATTTTCATAACATTTTCCTTTAAGGCATTGCATGCCGTAAATTTTATACCGGTGTTCCACAACCATTCCCAGTCAGCAAACATAATATTATGACCAATGTCCTGTGCCCACTTAATCATAGCCGATTTAACTGTTTCATCTTGTGTATTCCATTTCAGCAGCAAGTTATACATTCTTGACAAATTCTTGGTATTGGGTTCTAACAATTCAGTTTCTAATTTTGATTTCTCCACCTGGAAGCCAATTTTCCTATCTTGTTTGTAGACCTCCATTATTTGATAATAATGGAGCCAATCTCTTACTTTAGGTTTCAATTTCTCATGACTCTGCAATTTCAATTTATCTCCATCTTGTTCCAAGATTTCCCAATACTTTGGCCATTCGGCCTCCATATTGAGTTTCTTCAATGCCTTAGCCTCCAAGGGTGACAACCATCTAGGGGTTTTGTTTTCCAACAAGTCTTTATATCTTATCCAGACGTTAAATAACGATTTTCTGACAATGTGATTTTTAAAGGCCCTATGCACTTTGATTTTATCATACCATAGATATGCATGCCAACCAAATGTATTATTGAAACCTTCTAAGTCCAAGATATCTGTGTTCTCGAGGAGCATCCACTCTTTCAGCCAGCAAAACGCTGCTGCTTCATAGTACAATTTTAAGTCCGGCAGGGCAAATCCCCCTCTTTCTTTTGCATCTGTAAGTACTTTAAATTTTATTCTGGGCTTTTTGCCCTGCCAGACAAATTTCGAAATATCTTTCTGCCACCTCTTGAAACAGTCCATCTTGTCAAGAATCTGCAAAGTTTGAAACAGAAATAACATTCTAGGCAGTACGTTCATCTTAATAACTGCAATTCGGCCTAACATTGACAATTTCAAATTTGACCATATTTCTAGATCTTTTTTAATTTCTGACCAACATTTTTCATAATTGTCTTTATACAAATTCAAATTTTTAGATGTCAAGTGAACCCCTAAGTATTTCACCTTCTTAACCACCGTCAAACCTGTCTCTTCTTGAAATTTCTCCTTCTCCATAGCTGTTAAGTTTTTTTCTAAAACTTTAGTCTTTTGTTTGTTCAGTTTGAATCCAGCTACCTGGCCGAATTGTTGAATTATCTCCAACACCCTTTTTGTACTAGTGTCTGGCTCTTGTAAAGTTAGTACTAAGTCATCTGCGAAGGCCCTTAACTTGTAATGTTTAGCTCCGACCTGTACACCTTTAACCTGCTGGTCATCTCTAATCATATTTAGCAACACCTCCAGGACAGAAATAAAAAGCAATGGGGAAATTGGGCACCCCTGTCGTGTCCCTTTTTCTATCTTGAATTCTTCAGTTATCACATTGTTTACAATCAACTTAGCTTTTTGTTCAGAGTATATCGCACCCATACCATTCTCAAATCCTTGGCCTACCCCCATCCCATGAAGATTCTTTTTCATAAAACTCCAAGAAATATTGTCAAAGGCTTTCTCCGCGTCCACAAATATCAGCACTGCTTTAGTGTTTATATTCACCTCCAATAGTTCCAAAATGTCTATTATATTCCTCACATTATCTGATAAATGTCTTTTTGGGAGAAAGCCTGCTTGGTCCTTATTAATCTTCTCCATCAACACTCTTTTCAATCTTTTTGCCAAAATGTCTGCAAAGATTTTGTAATCCACATTAAGTAGTGATATTGGGTGGTAGTTCTTGAGTTGAGTCTTTTCAGTCTCTGTCTTTGGTATGAGTGTAATATAAGCTTCTTTCCACGATCCTGGCGCCCTTTTCCCCTCTAAAATCTCGTTACAGACTTCCTTTAACGGTTGAACTAACCACTCCTTCAAAGCTTTGTAGTATCTGGAAGTCAGTCCATCTGGTCCTGGAGATTTGCCCAGTTGCATGCTCTGAATGGCACCCTCTATCTCTTGTTCTGTTATTCTCTGGTTTAGCTCCACCTTACTTCGATGAGAGATTTTTTGTAATCCATATTTTTTAAGGAATTCATCTATGTCCTCTTCATTCTGTGATCCTTGTGAGTATAGTTTTTTGAAATAACTCAAGAAACAGTTTCTGATCTCGTTGGGTTTAGATATATTCTTTCCATCCACTTCTAGATTTGTGACTGTATTTAGTTTCTGTCTTTTCTTCAATTGCCAAGCCAAAAGTTTACCACATTTATCTCAATATATAGAAGGATCTGGTAACTTCTGTTTCAGTGTATCTGAAGAGGTGTGCATGCACACGAAAGCTTATACCAAGAACTAACTTAGTTGGTCTTTAAGGTGCTACAGGAAGGAATTTTTTTATTTCGACTATGGCAGACCAACACGGCTACCCATCTGTAACTGGAACCATGGAAGGCACCACATTGAGCCGCATGAAATGGAAGTCCATCAACCTCACCAAGAAACTTGCACAGGTACAGACTGATATCTTCTTTCTTACTAAATGCAAGAACCTGGACATTATACCCAAGGCTCTTAGAATTAAGAACCCTCTACAATCCACGTATCCCACTGAATATGCAAGAAAACTATGCAACACTTTCTCTAAGAAGCTGCTCAAACATCTGATCAGCGTTCTCTACTCTAAACAGAAGCTAATAAAGGAGGAACTCCTTGTATTAGACAACTCTATCAGGAACCACCAAGCTTGGCAAGAGTTCCAAAAGGAAAAACAAAACATTTACCACTCTCAACTGGAGCTACTGAAGAAACAGAAAAACAAGAAACTCTCTAACCTTTCCAACCTACAGGCTACTAATCAAAACAAGATCAACAATATTGTCAATCTCTCACAGCAAGCACTCAGCCCAGCCGAGGAATCAGTCCTTTCACGTGGACTGTCATTCTGCCCTGCCAAATCCCCACACATGATCCAGTTCTACGGGGACTTGGAAGCATTTTTCCGCCGTTTACGCCTGAAGGAGTATTTTCAACACACACAACAACAAGACAAATCAGAACAAACAACAACTTCACAACACAACACCTCTCAACCCACTGGAGAACAACAACCACCCTCCCAACAGAACACTGACCACCAACTACCACTGAAAAAGTGTTACACAAAAAGGGACTCCACATGGACCCCTCCTGATGGACGCAATACCACACTGGACTTGTACATTGACTGCTTCCGCCACAGAATCCAAACAGATGTAACCAGAAAACACCATCGCTTACAACAAAATCTAAACCATGCTGAAAGGAGAGCCATAGATAATCTCAGAAACAACCCAAACATTATAATTAAAGAAGCAGACAAAGGGGGAGCTGTCGTCATCATGAACAAAACTGACTACATTCAGGAGGCTCGCAGACAACTTTCCAATACCGCCTTTTACACAAAATTGGACTCAGACCCCACACAAGAATACAAGAAAGAACTGAACAAGATTGTTAAGGAGCTACCCCCACACATCCAAGAACAGATCCTCACCAACACACCAACAGAACCTCGACCAGGAACTTTCTATCTTCTACCTAAAATACACAAACCAGGAAATCCAGGACGCCCCATCATTTCAGGTATTGGCACTATTACAGTGGGTGTCTCCGGTTATATGGACTCTGTTCTGAAACCATATGCCATCAGTGCTCCCAGCTATGTACGTGACACCACAGATTTTCTGAGGAAAATACAATCTTTAAATAATCTTCCCAACAATACTATACTAGCTACTATGGACGTGGAATCTCTGTATACCAACATCCCACACAACGATGGTTTACAAGCTATAAGGAACACCATTTCAGATAAAACCACAGCGGACCTTGCCACCAAACTCTGCCAATTTGTCCTTACCCACAACAACTTCAAATTCGGTGATGACCTGTTCCTTCAGATCAGCGGCACAGCAATGGGCACCCGCATGGCCCCACAGTATGCCAACATCTTCATGGCAGATTTAGAACAACGTTTCCTAAACTCCTACCCACTCAAACCTCTCTTGTACCTACGATACATTGACGATATTTTTATCATCTGGACACATGGTCAACAGACCCTGGACACCTTTCACCAGAAATTCAATGATTTTCACCCCACAATCAACCTTACAATGAATCAATCTATGCAAGAAATACATTTTTTGGACACTACTATAAAAATACAGGATGGACGCATAGACACCACCTTATACCGTAAACCAACTGACCGACAAACATATCTACATGCCTCTAGCTACCATCCCAAACATACCAAACAGTCCATTGTATATAGCCAGGCACTACGTTACAGCCGCATCTGTTCCAATTCTACAGACAGAGACTCTCACCTAAGAGATCTACAGCAAACCTTCTCAGAACTAAAATACCCAGCAGATGAAGTTAGACAACAGATCAACAGAGCCAGACTGATACCCAGAGAGAACTTGCTGCAAGACAGACCCAAAAAAGAAAATAACAGAACTCCACTAGTCATCACATACAGCTCCCAAGTTAAAACAGTTCAACGCATCATCAGAGATCTACAACCTCTCCTGGACAATGACAGTTCTCTTTCTCAAGCTCTGGGAGGAAGACCTTTCATTGCCTACAGACAGCCACCCAATCTTAAACAACTCCTAACCCACAATAATACTACAACCAGACTTAACACGGACACTGGCACCAGAGCCTGCAATAAACCCAGATGCCAACTTTGCTGCCACATACACCCGAACAACACCATTACTGGCCCCAACAACATCACACATACCATCTCGGGACTATTTAATTGCTCATCGTCTAACATTGTGTATGCCATCAAATGCCAACAGTGTCCTTCAGCTCTTTATATTGGACAAACAGGCCAAACCTTACGCCAAAGAATAAACGGACATAAATCAGAGAAACCAGTAGGAGAACACTTCAATCTCCCAGGACACTCTATACAAGATCTCAAAGTAGCTGTTTTACTACAAAGGAATTTCAGAAATAGACTGGAAAGAGAAGCTGCTGAATTACAACTCATTACCAAACTTAAAACAATGGAGAAACCTGGTCTGAACAGAGACATCGGATTCTTATCTCATTATACATGACTAAGCCATTTCTCACCTTCTCACCCCTTGCCTTTTCCTGTAAGACCTATTACAGTCGTTAAGAGTCGTCAACAGGCTCATCTCAGCTATCTGCCAATCTCCGATTCCCACCACCCTTCTAAGTAATACCCCTCCCCACCTTCTCAATATATAGAAGGATCTGGTAACTTCTGTTTCAGTGTATCTGAAGAAGTGTGCATGCACACGAAAGCTTATACCAAGAACTAACTTAGTTGGTCTTTAAGGTGCTACAGGAAGGAATTTTTTTATTTCGACTATGGCAGACCAACACGGCTACCCATCTGTAACTGGACACATTTATCTGCAGATTCAAATGTCTTTTGTCTCATTTGCTTTATCTTCCACTCAATCTCGTGATTCATCAATTCCATATATTGTGTTTGATATAACTTAATCTCTCTCAAAATCTCCTGGGACTTTGGTTTTGATCTTAATTTCTTCTCTCCTTCTTTTATCTTTTCCAAGATCTTTTCCTTCTTCTCATTTTGCTTTCTCTTTTTTATTGAATTTTGTTGAATTAAAAATCCTCGCATCACAGCTTTACTTGCGTCCCAGATCACTCTTTTTTCTACATCAGCCTTTAAATTTATTTCAAAATAGTCCTTTAAAGTTTTTTGGGCCTTTCTGTGGATCTCCTCATCTCGAAACAAGGTGTCATTCATCCTCCATCTGAATTGACCAGTTGTTGTAAGTTTCATCTCCATCTTCACGGCGTTATGGTCGGAGCAAGTCTTTGGGCAGATTTCTATTTTCTTAATCTTTGGAGCCATCCCACTAGTAATCCAGATTTGATCGATTCTGGTCCAGGTCGTCATTGCTTGAGAGAAAAAAGTTCCCTCTCTCTCGAGAGGGTTCCTTGTTCTCCAAATGTCTATCAAGTCCATATTTTCAGTCATTTCAAAGAAGGTCTTCGGAAGTCTCCCTTCCTTGGAAATTGTCAGTCTTTGTGCCTTGTCCATATTTGTAGAAACTACGCCATTCATATCTCCCATAAGTATTACATTATAATCCAAATAATCCATCAGAGTTTCATGGAGCTTCTTAAAAAAATCCGCCTTGCCTTCGTTTGGTGCATAAACTCCAACTACTAAGAATTTTTCTCCTTGTACTTGTATTTCAACTGCCAGGTATCTTCCTTGTTCATCTTTAAACATCATTTTTGGGGCCCATTTCTCTTTTACATAGATCACTACTCCTCTTTTCTTAACTTTGTCCAATGAAATAAATTCTTGTCCTAATCTTTTGTTAATAAGTAATTTCCTATGTACCCTGGTCACATGGGTTTCTTGCAGACAGATCAAGTCCAATTGTTCTCTTCTCAAAATATGAAATACTTGGCGTCTCTTCAAAGGCATGTTGAGCCCATTGCAATTCCAACTAAGGAGTTGCAGGGCCATCTTGTTATTTCTCAGTTACTCCTCCTACTGCTCCAAGTTGTTGCTCTTCCTCTGATGGTGGTGATTTAAGTCCAAACGATAAGTTCAGAATATCTAGTGCTCTCCTCTGTTCCGAAATTGGGTCAACCGTTCCCTTCTGTAAATCCTCGTGGTTTCTCTCCAAAAACTTCTCTTTATCTTGAATTGTCTTTATTTTCACCTTCTTTCCCTTGTAATTAAAGGACAGTCCTTGTGGGAACTCCCACCTAAAGAGGATGTTGTTCTTCTTCAACAGGTAGACCAGATCTTTATAGAAGGTTCTCACCTCCAAGATTTGTTTAGGGATGTCTTTAAAAATTTGTATAGGTGAATTTTCAATCTCCAAGGCCTTTTGATAATGTAGTTTTAATATTTTGTCTCTTTCTTCCTTGGATCTGAGAGTAATCAGGCAATCCCTCGGAGTTTTTCTATTCTGTCTCCTGCCCAATCTGAATGCTGTTATTATCTTAAATTCTTCCTCCTTCAAATCTTCCTGCCAACAGAGTAAACTCTTGTGTAAGGAACTCCACAAGGCTGTCCCCTTCACTCTCGGGAATTAGTCTTAATTTCAGGTTTCTCTCCTTTCTCTGTAATTCCATCAAGGACAACGCCAGATCATGTTCATAGACTTTTTTCGAAATCGGTTCTAATTTTTCCTGTGTCTCTTCAGCAGTCTTTCTGGCGTCCTCTGCAATTTTACGTGTAGCAGAGTTCTCTTCAATCAATTTATTTATAGATTCTGTATTAGATGTCACACTTTTCGTATTAAGATCCAATCTTGCTGTTAATTCTGTTAGTTTTTGTGAGTTCTCTGTACTCTGCTTTGTCAGAGCTTCCAAGGATTGATTTATCTTGAGTAACGCCTGTGTCATAGAATCCATGGAGGCAGCCGTCGCTTTTTCCTGAGCAGCTGCTCCAGTCTGTGTCAAACTTGATATTGAACCTCTTTTCTTTTGTTGTTGTTGTTTTGCTTTAGCTCTAGTTGTAATCTCGTCTGCTGGGGCACTCATGTCCCAAGGACGTTCTCACAGGAGCAGTTCCCAAATGGAAAATCCCACTGTCTTACTCTGTTATTCCAATTGTTACTTCTTACCCTCTAGAGGGAGCAAGACAAGTGAAGGAAACAAAAAGCAGGGAACAAAGAAACCAGGAAAGTTCAATATAGATGCTGCAACAGTTTTTCTGCGTGATTTAACTGTCAAAGTCCAATATATTATGGCAGCAAAGTCCAAACTCTGTATCAAGTAGAACATCCACTATGTATCCTTATAAAGATTTCTAAAGTTTCTAAAGTCTCTATCCTGGTATCTTATTTTGGCAGACCGTATCAAAGGAATTAAGGCAGCTGGAAACTTTCCTCTCTCAATAAATCATGCAGGTTAATAAGGTTACTTTCCCCCCCTCTGCTCCTGCTTGCTAGAGAGGGGGTTTAAGTCCAATGCCAGGCTTAAGCAATTCTATCGTTATTTCCATACAGATACAGCTCTTTCTCTTTCGTTGCTTTCATCTGTCATGCAGTCGGGGGAAGGCAGACTTCCTTAATTTTACCCTTCCCCGTTTCCGGCCAAATTTCTAATTAATTTTTTTGAAAATTCCAGTAATCGTTCAGTCCTACTCACGGGGTTTTGAATTCAGTTCATTTTGCAGGAAGGAATCGGCGCTCTCTGTCAATGGCGACGCGGCTTCACACTGCGGGCTGGGTAACGACTCTCAGCACCGCGCTCTCCCGATGCCGTTCCGGAGCCTTTAAAAAGGCTCTTTCCCAGTAAAGGGGGGCGCTTCTGGTGCCCACCGAGTCTCCTTGTTCTCAGGCTTTCGTGCCTGTGATTTTAGGGGTCCCCCGCTTGCCGTAGCGGGTCAGACCCGAACTCGCAGCGCAGTCCTCCTCCGGAGCTCGGAAAGAGGACCGCCATTAACGCTGGCGCCGACCGGAAGTGATATTGATTATTTTGATAGCAGCCCCATATTCTCAACACAAAGTGAGAAGTGTTTGGACAAATCACTGATTTGTACATCAGTTCCCCCATGGCACAACTGTACCTTCCCCACACTCAGTCTACAAACCATGGGACTTGGGTTCAGTTGGCAACATCTGTGTGTATGACTATGACATAAACACACTGAAAGGATCAAACTGGATAAATGATCGCATAATAGATGCCTTTCTTGCCTCCAGGGTGATCATGGCCAAAGAGCTAGGTCACAATGGAACAATTTTCCCACTTACCGTACTTGCCACTTCATGCAGATATGTCAAAGATTGCCAGTGCAAGCTCTGAAGAACTGTTTGAGATTTGGAGTGCTAAAGAAAGATGTTTTGATTATTCCAGTAAATGACAGAGAGGTCCACTGGATACTGATAGTAATCATTTTTAAAAGGAAGACAATGCTCTATCTAGATTCCAAACATGGATTGAACCACTCTGTGATTGATGCAATAACATCCTTCTTAGCATGTCTGTATGAGATGGATTCAAAATATCCCTATAGTTTTGCGGCTGATCATTTTTTGCACCAACTGATATACCCAGGCAAGGTACCATAATTCCAGTGACTACGGTCCTTTCACATGTACCATTGCCCATCTGATTGCTTCTGCTGCCCAATTACAGTTCATACAAAAGGATATGGCTGCCATTAGACCCTGGATTGCAAAAGAAATAATACAGTACTGTGGGAAAACCTATTTTGAAGGACAAGACAAATATTTTCAAGTGGAAATTGATGCTGTTCCTCCCAAGAAGAGACAAATCTTGAACGAAAGTTACATTACTGTGTCTCGATCATGCCCAGAGGGATGGAAGGATACACTAACCTATTGCTCAGATATTTTACCTTCCTTGTTTGAAGGCTGCTGGTCACTATGTTTCTTGAAGGAAGGGTGCAGGAGGCCCAGTGGTGACCTAACTATGGTTTACTGTGAAGGAAACTGCAAGGACTGGTACCACTGCTTTCGCATAGGCATTGATTCAAAAGATCTTCCAGAGGTTTTCGTGTGTCCAGACTGTCAATCCACTGTGGCCGAATAGATTTTGAAACTGCGAACTGTCATATTCCACAGGTTGGTATAATACAGCAAAATCCAAACATGTAGTTTTCATCATCATGGCAGGGATGGTCCTTTTCCATAGAATTCTTATTTATGGAGTTAGTTTTTAAATCCTGCTTTTCTCTACTTGAAGGAGTCTCAAAGTGGCTAAAAATCTCCTTTCCCTTCCACCCCCACAACAGACACCTTGTGAGGTAGGTGGGGCTGAGAGAGTTCAGAGAGAAGTGTGACTGGCCCAAGGTCACCCAGCAGCCTGCATGTGGAGGAGCGGGGAAGCGAACCCAGCTCACCAGATTAGAGTCCACCGCTCTTAACCACTACACCACAGAAATGTATCTCTTAAAACTCTTGAGCAAGCTGTTCAGTTCAGCCTCATAGTGATACTGATTTGTGGAGGGAAGGTTGGGAGCAAGATCTGTTCCCATTTCCCAACACAGAGACCATAGAGCAGTTTCTTTTGGGGGCTGAACCTGCAGAGTGTTTCTGTTCAGAATTTCCGTGGCAGAAATTGGCTAAGTGCCTTTATAAACATTCAGCTTCTCAAATCAAACCCCATCATGAAACTTTCAGGTGTAGCTGTTGGAGGTGAAGGGCAGAGAAGGTGCTAGTCCTTACCTCCCTCCTCCCAGCCCCATGATCAGTTGCCCAATGGGCTGAATTTCACGGCTTTTGCATGTAAAGGGCAAGCTTGTTCTTTAGTTGTTTAGACTCTTTAAACTTGGAAACAGATATTTGGCTCCATGACCCAAATGACCAAAAGGGTCAGCTTCTAGAATCATAGCACTGTAGAGTTGGAAGGGACCCTGAGGATCATCTAGTCCAACTCCCTGCAATGCAGGAATATGCAGCTAGTCCATACAGGGATTGAACCTGCAACCTTGGTGTTATCAGCACCATGGTCTAACCAACTGAGCTATCCAGAGGACTGGAAAGATCATGATTGTACTTCCCCTACCCTCAGCCCTAACTCCGTTGAGTATTTTTTGTTATGAGACTGAGTGTTTGGGGCTGATGCTGTAGCATTCTTGTCTGGGGGCTTGATGGAAAAACAGAAAAGTGACCCTCACCTAACTCTCCAATGCCCTTCAACAAGAATGCTGTAGGAAATATTGCTAAGCCCAAAGGGAGGCAAGAATTTGCTTCAGCTCACCTTGTTAATGGCAGAGCAAAAGCTATGTGTGTGTCATTCTCAATCAGTCTACTTTCAGGACTGATTTTAGAACCCTCTTATGTCAGGCCACATGGTCACTGGAGGTGGCCCCATCATGCAAACATGACTATCCACACAGGGACCATCTATTTTTGTTTTTTTTCCTGATACTGAATTTTAAGTTACAGTTACATCTTTTAAAACAGCTGTCAGTATATCACACTGCTTTCCACTTGCCTTCCAAAGGAACATGTGGCTCTCCCCACATAGCGGGTTAGGTTGAGACTGCTGATCCAAAGTGATCAGTAATTTTTACGGTAATTACAATCCTGCTTTCCCTTGTACCAGCTTACCTTGACTTCAGTAAGGCCTTTGAAAAGGTCCTCCATGATATTATTGCAAAACAACTAGTAAAATGTGGGCTAGACAAAGCTACTGTTAGGTGGATTTGTAATTGGTTGACGGGCTGAACCCAAAGAGTGCTCATCAGTGGCTCACCTTCATCCTGGGAAAAAATGACTACTGGGGTTCCACAAGGTTCTGTCCTGGGCCTGGTGCTATTCAATATTTTTATAAATGATTTGGATGATGGAATAGAGGGTGTGCTAATCAAATTTGCAAATGACTGCAAACTAGGAGGGGTTGCTAATACACCAGAGGACAGGGTCAGAATTCAAAATGACCTGAATAGCCTAGAGAGCTGGGCCAAAGCCAACAATATGGAGTTCAATAGGGAGAAATGTAAGGTACTACACCTGGATAGAAAAAATGAAATGCACAGGTGGGGGACACTTGGCTTGACAGCAGTACCTGTGAAAGGGATCTGGGAGTCTTAGTCGACCACAAGCTGAATATGAGTCAACAGTGTGATGTGGCAGCTAAGAACGCCAATGCAATTCTGGGCTGCATCAATAGGAGTATAGTGTCTAGATCAAGTGAAGGAATGCTACCACACTATTCTGGTTGGTTGGTCAGACCACACCTGAAATACTGTGTCCAGTTGAAGAAGGATATTGTCAAGTTGGAGCATGTCCAGAGGAGGGTGACCAAAATGTAAAAGGTCTGGAATCCAAGCCCTATGAGGAGAGACTTAGGGAGCTGGATTTGTTGAATCTAGAGAAGAGAAGTTTAAGGAGTGACATGATAGCCATGTTTAAATATTTGAAGGGATGTCATGTTGAAGAGGGAGCAAGCTTGTTTTCTGCTGTTCTAGAGACTAGGATGCAGAATAATGGATTCAAACTATGGGAAAAGAGATTCCACCTGGGCGTGGTAATCCAGTCAGGGAAAAAGGGAGGCATACTATGTTTAGGGCACCGTTTCCTTCCCCTTTTCGGGGTGAGCATAGTGGATCCTAAAAAGGGCTGCTCAGTCATGGATACAGCTGCTGAGCTGCTCAACTGCCTCATTCCTTGAGTCAGAACGACTGACCGCCCACGTGTCGGTTCATGACTAGGGGCTTCACATTCCTGCCACCGTAGCCATTTAGTGATGGCCATGGGGCGAGGGTTTGGGGAGGTTGGGTTTGGTTTTTGGAAGACGCCTGTGCGTGAATTTGTTTTATGTGTGTAGATTAGTGCACGCTGACCAACACACAGTCTTCACAGTAGGGCTCTGTTCTGATGGCATGAGTAGTCACGACAAACTGGTGGATCCTATCTGCTGCAGCCTTCATCCGCCTTCAGAGCCGTTGTAACACACTGCTTGTTATCACCCGCCTGCTCTGCCGTTGAGGACTTCTTGGATCATTCTTTGTCTAACTCCTTCCCTGTTATGTACTAAGCTTGGATCCTAGAACAATAGGCAAGTAGGATCCTAGAATGCAAGAACTGATTGGCTTGCAGGAAAAGACCAATCAGGCTCCAGGAGGGAAGCAGAATCAGCTAGTCAGACGGGACTCATTGTGTAAATAATGTATATAAAAGCCTGAGGTTTGGGGGGAAATTCAATCACTGTTTTACAAGCTGCAATAAAGAGCATGAAATCACTACAGGACTCTGAGCATATTTAATTTTCTTTGACCTTACCACCTTGGGTGACCCTGCTGGGAGTACGAGATTCCCAACGGCTTCGCTCACAAGGGTCATAGGAATGTGCAAGCCCACTCACCATGACAAGTGAGAGAACTGAGATAGATTGCACTGAGCCCTCATTAGGTCTCATTAGACAAAGCGTTCCACCAAAAAGGCTTTGGCTCTGGTTGAGGACAGCTGGATAGGTTTTGGGCCAGGGACCACCAGTAGGTTGCTGTTAGATGAGCGTCACACTCATGGGGGGTGTATTGGAAGATAATTCCCACAGATAAGAAAGGTCACAGACTGTTTAGGGCTTTAAAGTTTAGCACCAAAACAATGAACCTGATTCGATACTCCACCTGGAGCCAATCCAGCTGATGAACAACCAACTGAATGTGGGCTCTCCACAAAGTCCAAGTAAGAACTCATGCATCTGCATTTTAGACCATTTGGAGTTTCTGGAGCAGTCTCAAGGGTAGCCCTGCATCTCTCTCTCTCTATCACATTTATACCCTGCACTCCCCGGCTCAGGTGTACAGCAAGTTAAAGTAGTCTAGTCTGCAGGTGACTACTGCATGGATCACCATGGCTAGGTTGGAAAGGGACAGGTATGGTACCGATAGCCTAACCTGACATAGATTCAAAAATTCCAGTTTGGCTACATTTGTGACCAATGCCTCCATAGAGACAGAAGCATCCAGGATCACACCGGGACTCCTGATGGCGGCTACAGGTGACTATTGCGCTCCATGAAGAGCTGGGAGCTGGCAAACCAAACTGAAATTATTCTGGCCCAGCCATTGGATGCCCATTTTTAATGGGCCGACTCCGTTTCCTCCATCCCAGCACACCCACCTAAAAATTGGCCAATATATCCAGGGTAGCATCTGGCAGTAGATCCATGATGTTTGTGGTCAGATCTGTGGTTATGTACAATATATTTGAATAAAGGGTGAATTTGGGGTTCCCCAATGCAAAAAGTGTGATGATCCATGAGGATCCGTGCTTCAAAACCACGTTTTTGAGGCATGGAGTGGCCAGGAAGCCGTGGATTCGTGTTTTTTGTGGTGCAAGCTGTGTCCCATGGCATGAAGTGTGATTTGACAGTGATTTAAGGGTGGCCCAGTGCAAAAAGTGTGAGGATCCATGAGGATCCGTGCTTCAAAACCACGTATTTGGGCAGTGTTATGACCAGGAAGCTGTGGATCCTAGTTTTCTTTGGTGCAAGATGTATCCCTGGACATGATGTGTGATTTGACAGTGAGTTTGGGCTGGCCCAATGCAAAAAGTGTGAGGATCCGTGCTTCAAAACCACGTTTTTGGGCCATGCCGTTGCCAGATAACCGTGGATCTGAGTTTCTGTGGTGCAGGCTGTGCCCCTGGACATGATGTGTGATTTGACAGTGAGTTTAGGGTAGCTCAATGCAAAAAGCGTGAGGATCCATGAGGATCCGTGGTTCGGAACCACGTTTTTGGGCCACGGTATGGCCAGGAGTGCATGGATCCGTGATTTTTGTGGTGGATGCTGTGCCCCTGGCCATGATGTTTGATCTGATGATGACTTTGGGCTGATCTTGTGCAAAAATCATGAGGATCCATGCTTCAAAACCATGTTTTTGGGCCACAGTATGGCCAGGAAGCCGTGGATCCGTGATTTTTGTGGTGGATGCTGTGCCCCTGGCCATGATGTTTAATCTGATGGTGACTTTGGGCTGGTCTTGTGCAAAAATCATGAGGATCCATGCTTCGGAACCACGTTTTTGGGCCACGGTATGGCCAGGCAGGTGTGGATCCGAGTTTTTTGTGGTGTAGGCTGTGCCCCTGGCTATGATATGTGATTTGACAGTGAGTTTGGGTTGGCCCAATGAAGAAAGCGTGAGGATCCATGAGGATCCATGCTTCAAAACCACATTTTTGGGCCACAGTATGGCCAGGAAGCCGTGGATCCATGATTTTTGTGGTGGATGCTGTGCCCATGGCCATGATGTTTGATCTGATGGTGACTTTGGGCTGGTCTTGTGCAAAAATCATGAGGATCCATTTTTTAACCATGTTTTTGCGCCCCTGCGGCCCCATGAAATAGTGGATGCATGATTTTTTTGATGCTGTCTACAGAGTAAGACATGGTCTACAGTATGATGGTGGTTTTATTTAATTTGAATTAAAAAATCATATGAATTCACGAGGATCCGTCTAGATCCGCCTTTTGCCTTTTTCCGAAAAGGATCTCAGACTTTCATGTTGTAAAATTCTAATTCGATAAAACAAAAGCAAAGCCCACCGCCACTTGGCTCCAGCTTGGAGCTGGAATAAGAAATAGCGGGCAAGGACAAGTTTACCTGAGCCAGGTATCATCACCACCTATCAGGTACCTATTGCTAAAGAGGCCAAGGCCACAGTCTGAGGCTCCCCCTATTTTGAGAGGTAGTAGTAGCCAACGGCCGGAGGACTGTGAAAGCTATACCATTGTCAACCAAAAGGGAGGGGGGTAATATCTTAGAGCGTCTCGTTCTCCCTCCCCCCGCCCCTGTTCACTGACAAGATTTTAGGGAGGATTTGGTATTGAAACAGGATTTGTGCGCGTTATAAATGATTTGTTCGCGGAGTCCTTTTTCCAACAATCTCCCCAGCACGTGCTCCGCGGTTCGTGCCCAACGGCTCGTGGCTTGAGCAAACCATTTGAATCGCTGGAGGGGGGGGGCAGAAATGAAGGCTTTCTTCTCGCCCGGCATCGAAATCAAGCGGGCTTTTATTTGCTTTAACTGGATTTATTGTATCCCAAACACTCTTAGCGCTGCTACTAAAATGGTACCGGCCCACCATTCTGCAGCGCTAAGGCGGCTTGGGCGAGCTTATTATTTAGGGAAGGAGGAGCGAGCCGAGATTCAGCTGGATCAGCTGCGGGCCCAGAAAAGCCACAGGCTCATATCCAAGGACTCCAGAGAGGCGCGTTGACGGGGATTTTCTTTCTCCGTTGACTAACAGGCTGTCGGAAAGAGATAAACCAAATCGCTGATCTATCCGTCTCCCCCCTCGAAAAGTAAAAATAATATCGCCTCGTCAGGGGCGGGGGGGGGCGAGCAGCTGAGCGAAAGGCGGCGCGGACTGTACCTTTGCAAGCGGCGAGGCGCCTGGAATACTACAACTTTAAATTGGCCCCTGAGCGCCTCTTCAGGTCTGAAGAGATGCCAGTTAACTCCCGTCTCGGGTGCCTTGGAATAATCAGAACTCGGTGAAATGTGGGGGAGACAGAGCGAGTTCTTGTCGGGGGAGAATTCCCCCCTCACACACGTCAGAAATGGTCAGGCTGGGATTCTACCACATCAAATACAGAGGGGGGAGGCTCTTGACGGCTCTCTCCCAGACAAATAAATCTCGGCTTTTCCCGGGGACGGGTGTCTTCTTTCTCCCACCTTCTTTGGTCGTGAATTATGGGGAGGCGCTGGCGAGGACGCAGCTGCTCGCCGCCCTGGGCCGGGAAATGGTACGCCCCGAGGGGCGGCGCGAGCGAAGCCCTGCCCGGGGTTGGCGCGGGCCAGTCGCAGGGCGGGAGGCGGCCGGGCCGGGGGTGGTTCTGCGCAGCTGGGAGGGCGGAGCCGCGCGATCCCGGGCTCGGGGCGGGGGGCGGCCATGGGCGGCTGAGGGGTGCCCAGTCCAGAAGCGGCCCGGGCCGGCGGCCATGGCCGAGGACTACTGGGACTCGCCACCGCAGTAGCCGCCGCCAAGGTAAGAAACGCGGGTCGGGCGGGGGGGGGGGCACCAGCGTGACCTTTGACCCCTTGTTAGGAGTCTGTCTCCCGAGGGACCAGCTCTGCTGCCTTGGGGTAGAGCGCTCGCTTTCAAGCCATTCGGCCCTTTCTGCTCTGACCTCTCCTGTAATTTTCCTCTGGCATTAATTCCGCCCCGCACCCCCAAGAGATCTGTTCGGCTTCTTTAATCCCTGATGCCGATCTCTGCCATCAGACTGAAGGAGGCTTCACATTGATCTCCTTGAATTCTCTCCTTACACCCCCCCGCGAGTACTGCGCCCAGTATTTCTTAGCCCCTCCTCAGTAGGGTTGAAGCAGATCCTTTCCCCGTCGGACTTCAGGGAGATGCATGAATTAGGGGCGCCTTCTTAATCTTCCCCCAGAGATCCATACTCTTCAGCTGGGAGGTTCGCCCCTTCTGCCACTGGGCTAAACTCCTTGCTGCTTAAATCAGGGGCTGGAGGTGGATTGTTCTGAAGTTCTGAGCATCTGCACCTTCCTTCCCCGTTGGTGTTGCAGTCTTTTCCTCTACTGAGTCCTACCACTCCCCGTTGACTGCCGTGCCCTGGAGGCTCCCCACCCCGGTCTGGTCTTCCTTCTGGCCCAAGGCTTTTGCCTGGCTCTGACCTCGCAAGGACCTTTGGGGGGACTTTGAGGAGGCGCTTCTCGTTTGCCTCATGGCTCATGAGTCAGGGACGAGTGGTTTCTTTCTGTTTGGACTTGCTGGGTGATCTTTGCTTTCACGTTGACTCTTGTCACTAGATTCCCTTGGCTTGCAATTGCTTCCCTCACTCTGACTGTGGACCTGGAAATGTAAGGAGGCGTATCTCTTGTAGGATTTGTTGCTTCTCTGCTACTTGGCTTGAGCCATTTCTTTGTGCAAGTGACCAAGTTTTCCTCTTCTCCTTCCCACACCCCCTTACGTCCAAATTGGAGGGCAGGTGGTGTTCCCCTCCTGGCCTTTAAGAGGTGGATGGGGGATGCTCCCGGATTCAGCATGTTCTCAGGGCACCACGGCTAGGAAATAGGGTGCAGAAGAGAGACTGCAGGAGGAGAAACCACAGGGAGTCTCCGTAGGGGATTCTTAGCTCTCTGTTCAGGAATTCCAGCTGCTCCGGGTGGGAGGAAGTTCCTTTGCTCACCTTCTACTTGAAGACCGACCTCTTCGTGAGCCTGATGATGTCATGGGGGGCGCTTCCATCTCCTCCCCACTTCACACTACGCTGCGTCTGTGTGCGACTAATGATGCACTGGTAGGCAAATGGGTCCTGTGATGATGCTGTGAGGTTGGCAGGGATCAGGCTTATGTGGGAAAGGATTGGCTTTTGGGGCAGCTGCTGGCAGTATTAGCCCTGGAGATGTTTGGTGCAGAGGCCCCTGGGAGGGGGGCTGGTTTTCTCGTTTCCCCCCCTTTCCGTTTTCCTCCATGCTTGTAACCAGGAGTTCCCCAGAAGGCTGCCATTCCCTTCCTGACCCTCTGCTGCGCTCGCCTGGAGCTGACAGCTTAGCAGCTACTGTGCTTGGTGGCTTGTCCGGATTTGCTTGCCAACCTTTTGCCTGCTCTCTTGTGAGGAAGGTGTGTGTCAGGCATACTTATTGGGAGCACCCACCTTCCCCCAAACACATGGGTGCTTGCATCCATGCTAAGGTGCTCCTTTCTACTGCTCCTTTTTTATTTCCCTGCCAACTTGGGCCTGGTGACCAGCTTTTGGCACTCCGTGGACTTGGCACCGGTGCCAGGTCTCGCACAGGGTTCTGCAGTGAGAGCTGCAATGACAACATCTTAGCTGCTGAGCTGGTTTGGAGAAGGAAGAAAAGCAGAGTGGCTGCAACTGGTGAAAGGATGCTAGTTTTTCTCCCTCCCTCTGAGTTTTTACATTTTATGGATGTCTTCTTAGATCCTAACCCACTAGAAAAAAGATTCTCCATTCTTTAGATGGCTCTTATCTGGTCTTTCAGGTATAGTTGCTGTTTAGCTTGGTTTGCCTCACTGCTGAACCCACTGAAAATAGAATCAGAATGGGTCTAAAAAGCCATTTAGTCCCTCTCCTTGCCCCCAGTCAGGACAAACCTACTTCCAACCCCAACTGAACCCATACAAGCTAGATCACAATACAGCACAGGCAGAGATCAGGTGAAGTGCCCAAAATGTGCTCCCAAAAGCAGAGAGGCAAGGCAACTTGTATATTTCAGAGGAAGAGACAAACAAGAAACCCACAGAGAAAAGAAATTGTTACTTCTGTAGCTCTGTACACCAGAGTATTTTATTATTCTCTTCTGATTTGTTCATAAGATGAGTCTTCTCCAATGTGAATATTTGTTGCCCTCCAGATATTTTGGATTTCAACTCCCATCTGCCTTTGCCAGCAAGGACAATGGTCTGGGCTCTGCTGAATGCAAGGCAACTTGGTGAACTTCACAGTTGAGTGTGGGTTTTGTCCTGGCTCTTGCATTCCCATATCCAATATTTAATATCCTGGCTCATCATGCTATGCTATTTCTATAACTCTAAAATTATTATTATTATTATTATTATTATTGGAATTATATACTGCCCTACACCCGGGGGGTCTCAAGTGTGTGATGATGTTTCTCATTCACCTCTGCAGTGATCTTTTGAGAATTTCCCCACTGTGTGGATGGTGAATAAATAAGTCTCTTTCCCAAGGCTACCTAGTGAGTGGATTTTGAACTTTTAAACTTGTATTGCCTATCAGATTGTACTCTGTGTTAACAAACCTGGAGTAATCTTTCCACCCCCTGGCCTGGTAGCACGCCCTCAGTTGCTAACCTAGATTAGAACCCCTGCCGTTCATAAGAATTAGAACCCCCTTGCTATTCTTTAACTGCATTGTGAGTGTCATGTGGTGGTCACGGTCACTAAACTGCAGTCCTATACACATTTACTTGGGAGCATGTCCTACTGAAGTTAATGTTGCTTACATCTGAGTAGATGTGTCTAGAATTGCACTGTAAGGCTGCAGTCCTTGTGTGCACATACTTGACAGTAAGCATAGAATCATAGAATCATAGAGTTGGAAGAGACCGCAAGGGCCATCGAGTCCAACCCCCTGCCAAGCAGGAAACACCATCAGAGCACTCCTGACATATGGTTGTCAAGCCTCTGCTTAAAGACCTCCAAAGAAGGAGACTCCACCACACTCCTTGGCAGCAAATTCCACTGTCAAACAGCTCTTACTGTCAGGAAGTTCTTCCTAATGTTTAGGTGGAATCTTCTTTCTTGTAGTTTGGATCCATTGCTCCGTGTCCGCTTCTCTGGAGCAGCAGAAAACAACCTTTCTCCCTCCTCTATGTGACATCCTTTTATATATTTGAACATGGCTATCATATCACCCCTTAACCTCCTCTTCTCCAGGCTAAACATGCCCAGCTCCCTTAGCCGTTCCTCATAAGGCATCGTTTCCAGGCCTTTGACCATTTTGGTTGCCCTCCTCTGGACACGTTCCAGTTTGTCAGTGTCCTTCTTGAACTGTGGTGCCCAGAACTGGACACAGTACTCCAGGTGAGGTCTGACCAGAGCAGAATACAGTGGCACTATTACTTCCCTTGATCTAGATGCTATACTCCTATTGATGCAGCCCAGAATTGCATTGGCTTTTTTAGCTGCCGCGTCACACTGTTGGCTCATGTCAAGTTTGTGGTCAGCCAAGACTCCTAGATCCTTTTCACATGTACTGCAGTATTAAACTAATTGGGACTTACATCTGAGTAAACTTGGTTAGGATTGTGCTGTAGTTTGTACAGTTGTGAAGCACATTCTGGGCTGTTTTGGCTCTTGATCTTCCTGGCTTCCCTTTCTGTGTCCAGGAAGGGGCCCTGGGTATCCCACAAGCTCACACAAACACTAAGCTTAGGATCCTGGTAGTTTCAGCTTTCATTAGTCTGCCCCCATTTTGGGTCCCACTGTCTGAAAAAAAAAGGCTTGAACAATGTAATAATAAATAAAATCTCCAAATAGGGAAGATGGGCCTGGGAAGGAGGAGTTTCAGTGTCCTTATGTAGCTTCTTGACCCACCCCCTGGCTAGGGGAATAAATTATGTTAAATTAGCAACTATAGGCAAAGTGGCTTAATTTCCATACCATATGCTGGTTTTTCTTGGCACAGAATTGTGATGAATAATCTTACCTTTCTTTTGAGCCCAAACAGTCCTGATTTTAAGAAAATCTTTGTTGCATATACTGACTTTTGCTTCCCCATGACTGCTCTTGGCTGCTTCAAAGCCACATGATCCTTTTGCCATTCAGTGTTTATTTTGGAGTAACAGTGGATTTGGGGCCCTACATGGCACAAAATGAATATGGCCCCAGCTTGGAAGCCATCGGATGCATCATTGAGAGCCTGGGCTCCCTATATTCTCTGGACATAGGTAGTCAGATGCTGCAGTGTGCTTGACATCACTTCCCAGGCACAGGGGTGACATTATTAGTTTATTTTTATTTATTTGGTTTCTGACCCACCCTTCACTATTTGATCCCAGGGTGGGTTGCAGTAACTTAAAAATAATATTCAAAAGAGTTTAAAACAAATAATAATCATAGGAGGGTGAGTCCTGAAAATCTATATCACACATGTCCAAGGACAGGGTAAAGAGGCGCTTCTTCAGCATAGGATGCAAACTATACAGTGAAGGCACCCAGTGGACCTCTGTGGGGAGGGAATGCCACACCTTAGGGGCTGCCACAGAGAAAGGGTGGTAGAACTGCCAGCTCTGCTGAGCTTGACACCCAGGAAGGTTTGTCAGGAAGGAGGGAGCCTTTCAGGTATGTCCTTGATTTTTGACTGGGGATGGAGGAAGAGAAACTGTGGAATGAATATGCATCTTGCAATGATCCCTTCAAGAAACTTATCCTGTCCTCTGTTGCCATCCCAGAATGAGCATGAGCTGGCAATGTAATAGTGAAATAAATATAATACAGGTGGGGACTCTTTCTTGCTTTTTGTTAGAAGTGGAGCTGTTAACAGACTTAAAAAGCAAGACCAAGGATTAAAATTGGGTCTCTGGAGACCAGATCTGGCTTGTGTGCATGAGTAGTTTGTGTTCTCTGATCTGTCCTTTGACCAGAAAGCAGATAGGAGGAGAAGACTCAATAAATTTTATCTTGGTGCAGCTTCCACCTTACTTTGTCCATGTGCTCGGGGTGCATTAAAACTGTTAAATCGCACATGCGTGATACGAGCAATGCCCTGTTGTTTTTAAAGATGCCATTGCTTTATGCCGACTACTAAACATCTGCTGAGAGAAGAGCTCTGCACTTCTTGCAGAAAGTAGACAGGCTTGGGCTTCAGTCACATCGAAAGGCAGGTATCCAGTTGAAGAGCCGTCACCAAGATCACTTGTCTGTATGCCACTGCTGGTCACACAGTACGGAGTTCAGCCCAAAAGGCTCTCTTTCCTGACTCGCTGTCTCTGCTGCTGTGGCTCTTGAGAAAATGAAGGGGGGAAACCGAGGCAGCTGGTGAGCGGACCTCCAGTCCAAGGGCAGGGATACCCAGATCCACTGGTTCTTCAGGGTTACTGGTAAGGTGCAGATCTGCTGGTAGTTCCTGTTCCTCTTGCTCTCCTCTGAGGGGATCTCAGGTTGGAAGTCTGAGCAGGGTTGAATGCCTCTTAACAGCTTAACAACAACAACAACAACAACATAACCCCACTGCGAAAAAAGAGCACATAGACATTCCATTGTGGCGACCATAACCCATGTTCAAGGTGCCTTTTGGAAATTAGCTTATATTTCTGTTTTCTAACACTGCTCCTTGGAGACATAAAATGAATGACATCTTACAGCAGGAGTCAGCAAACCTTTTCAGCAGGGGGCCAGTCCACTGTCCCTCAGACCTTGTGGGGGGCCAGATTATTTTTTGGGGGGAGGGGATGAATTCCTGTGCCCCACAAATAACCCAGAGATGCATTTTAAATAAAAGCACACATTGTACTCATTTAAAAACATGTTGATACCCGGACCGTCTGCGGGCCGGATTTAGAAGGCGACTGGGCCGCATCCGGCCCCCGGGCCTTAGTGTTCCTACCCATGTCCTACAGGCATGGGGACCTGGTGGCCTTCCAGGTATTGCTGGAGTGGACTGTAACTCCCATCATTGCCCATTGCCCACTCTGCTTGGGGCCGATGGGAATCCATCAACATTTGAAAGGCCACATGTCCCCCTCCCCCGTCTTAATTGATAATACATCAGTGAAAATGCTGGCCATTGTCTTGCATAGGATCTAGGAATACAGACTCAAGATACAGTGATAGAGCGGTCTATTTTTTGTCAGAGTGAAATAGAGTCCTTGGGGCAAGTGATTGCTCCATCCATACTGAACATGAGCGGATATCTTCATGTCCCTGAGAGGGTCTAGTTACCAAATGCACCAGGGCTACCTAAAAACCAAAGTTTATCTTCTGAGACTCTTCCAGTGCCATGCTGCAAGTTCTGACAGTGATGTTACTACTTAGATTGTTATTTACCCTGGCTGAGTTATTCAGAAGCTTTCTAGATTTAGAGATGGGTGACCAATTGCTCAAACTACCAGATATTTCAACAGTGCTGATTCATTTCATGGTTGTTTCTTTAAACAAAAGTCTTGACAACTGGAAGGCGTGCTTAGAGCCATCTGAGTCTCGACAAGGATAGCCCAATAGCCCCACATTGCCAAAGCAGCCAAGAGAACCAAAATAAAAAAGGAGAGCTATTTCACAGGCCAATTCTTTGTGCCATGTCTCTTCATGGGCTTGGGATGCAGATGTATTGAAGCTTAACTAAGACCTGTGCAGCCCAGGCAGCTGACCCCAAGGATGAGTGGCCCATCCATGGTGGAGCCTTTCTAATTCAAGTCCTGATTGAGTCATCTGCTGAGCCTTGATAGGAGAATATCCTAAAGGATGCCTTCCTCCTGGCTTCAGCTGCATAAAAGCCTCCATCCCCATGAAGTTCTATCCTGCCCCTCAGTTAGGGCTGAGGGACCCTGAGATGCCTTAATATGCTGTCTTGCCTCCATCTTGCCCAGATATGAGAAGACCCTTCCCCAGAGTTGATTGGGGATCTGGTGCTGAGCTGTAGGCACACATGCTCCAACCACAGGCTCCACAGGATGAGACGTGCATTCAGCAGTGAGGGCTAAGAGGGTTGGGGTGTCTTTAAAGTTTGGCACTGTTGAAGAGGCAAGCTCCTGCTCTAAAACGGAATATGAAAAGTGGATTGCTTCTTCAGCATCCGAGGGCAACATCAAAGAAACCTCTGGCTCTTAATCCTTTCCCTCTCTCTGTGGGCTGGAGGGCAGGAAGGGGTGGGAGTGATCCAGAGATCACTGCCAATCTCCAGACCACAAGCTGGTCTCTGGAGCCCAATCTCACTACCAGTATTTAGAGGTGCTTATCTCAAGCTGAGACAGCAGCTGCTGCCTGCAAGAGCCAAGCATTCCAGGATGTACATGGGGTGCTTTGTACATGGCTCTTCCGTAAGCAAATCAGCAAAACAAGTGCTGGGTTCTGGCTGTCATCTTGCTATTTGGGTACAGCAGAGGCTAATGGATACTTTAGTTTTCTTTCTGCAGCTTCCCTTTTAGGGCCTGGGAAAAGGACCATTTGGAGTGCCCCCCCCCCCCCAGTTTACCTTCCTTGTGTCACTTGCAAGTTGCTCTCTCTCTTTCTGTGGTCGTGGAAAGCAACGTGGCTCCTCTCTTGCTAACTCTGAGGCAGAAAGGCTGGGAGTGGGGAAGGAGGAGTGCTGGGTGTGGATTAGACCTGCTATTCCACTTCAGGGGGATTTGGGGGGTCCTGACCTTCAGCCTTAGTCTCTCCTTGGAAAGTGTCCCTGAAGCAGAGGAAGGACCAAAGCTGAGTGGCAGAACATCTGCTTGGCATGCAGAAGATCCTGGGTTCAGTCTCTGGCATCTCCAGGTGGGGCTGGGAGAGACCTCTGCCTGAAATCCTGGAGAGGAGCTGCCAGTCCGTGTAGAAAGAACGGAGCTGGATAGACCAGTGGTCTGGCTCAGTAGAAGCTGAGTTCTTCCTACACTTGTAAGTGGAACCACGTCTTCCCTCTATGGCATCGTGAGCCCTACCTTCCAGAGAGAATCTAGCAATTGTGCATATGATCCCTTAATCCAGGGTGAGGCGAATGAGGATTCCTCATGCTGGCAAGGGGTGGCAATCTTTGACTCACTCCCTGAATCACCATCTGGTCAGTAACATGGGTTCACCCAGTGCAGGCAAATGGGGAAGCAGAAATAAAGGGGAGGAGAGGAAGCCTCAGCTGGTGACAAGAGGCCACCACTGCTAGAAAAATACTGGTTGGGAGTGAAAATCCCCACCAACTTTTCACTTCCCCCACCCCATAAAAATACTGATGGTGGCTGGATATTCCTTCTATGTGCCTTGCCCTGGGGAATGCTAGGATACGTCAGGGGCTGCCTGCTCCATCACTGAGGCCTTACGGTTAGTGGCCCCCATGGCTTGGACGAATGACTCAGATCCACAAGGAGCCATGCATGCAGTATTCTGCACCCAGTTTTGTGGGGCTCCCTCCACTGGAGGTCACACAAGCCCCCTCCCTGTTGAACGAATACTTTTTTTTATTACAGTAGGCTTTTTCATTGAATTCTGATTTTGTAGCTTTACCTCCTTTTCCGTCTTACTGTATTGCATTTCCTGTACGCTGCTTAGAGGCAATTGGGATTAAGTGGCACACAGATTGTAGGAATTAATAAACAAGAAACCCAAGTTCAAATCTAGGCTCCTCCATTTACAGTCTGGATGCTGCCTCTCGGTCTGGCTTCTACTTTTTAAAAATGTTTTTATTATTTTCTAAATAAACATGAAAGGCAAAACATGCAGTTTGGAGAGTAGTTTGTTACATAAAAGCTCACCCTCACTACTTCAACAAAATATATGGCCACAGGTTTGAAGGAGACATATGAATTCTGGGTGACCCCTGGTAGTCTTGGTCCTACTTTTTTTTGTAGATTGGGAAATACAATGCAAAACCTTGCTGGTTTTTTTGTGTGAGGATGAAATAAATACCATGCTTTTCACACTAAAGAATACTGTAGAAGTTGTCAGTAACCCACAATCTTGAATTAATTGGTATTCTGTATGGTGAATGAAAAGCTCTCTTTGTGTGTGTATGTGTGTGTGTGTGAGAGAGAGAGAGAGAGGGGGGGGGATAAAGAGGTGTGTGCGCGCATATTATGATAGATGGAGACAGCCAGACAGCCAGGTTTATTTTTTCCCCAGGAATACAACTTTAGCTTTAAGTCCACACTCCCCTCATAGGAGAAAAACCAGCCCTGTTTTTGTGTGTGTGTGCTGGTGAATCTGCCTTGAGGAGGGGCGCTTCTCACCCCTGTGAGCAGTAGTGGAGCGTCATGCTCTGGCACAAGGGGGGGGGGAGAGCAGGCAGGGCTGGTGTCCCGGGGGCGTGGCACACCTATGGGGGCGTGGTGCCCAGTGCGGGTGGGGGCACAGCCATGATGGCACCCCACCGGGATTGCGCTGCCGGGGGTGGTGTGCTCCCCCCGCATTCCTCTTCCTCCGCCAGTGCCTGTGAGATCTCTGTATCTGCACCCCCCCAATGTTAAGTCTCCAAGTGCTGTCCTTTCATTTTTCTTATACAAGGAAGTGGAAGTCTTTCACTTAAGTGGAGGGGGGTTGTATGTTCTCTTGGGGGTGGAGGCTAAACTGTCCCCTGGTGCCCTTAGTATCTGGAGTGAGAAGAATGCTTGCCGCCCCCCCCCGCAACTGTGCCTTCACCTTACAACTGCTTGCTTTATCCCATAGAAAAGGAAGCTGTGAAGAACTGAGTGAGCCCCAATTTGTGCAACTTTTCCATGGGTTCTAGTTTTTTTTTCTCAAGCTAGATTGCAAAAGAGTATTTGGGAGAAGAGGATGGGTCATCAGGAGCTAGTTTTGAAAAATGAATATTGAATATAAAAAGTGCCGCTAGATGACTTTGCTCCCTTCTTTTGCATATTTTAAGACGTAAAAGAGAAATTCCTAGGCATCCGTATCTCATTTCCAGGATGTTCCTGGATTATTAGGTGCCTGAAATTTTTCCAGCTCTACCAGAATGTTGAGCCATTTCTCTTAGGCTGTGCAGATCAGCAGAAGGGCTGTTTCTGTGGGTTGGCATCTTCTGCCATCTGTCAAGCCCTGAACGCAGCTGCACCTCCGTTTGCTGCTCCCTCTGGTTGGAAGAGGCTGCACTGTTAGTGCCAACAGCCAGGGGCCGTCAGGGACTGCTCCACAAGCCAGGATGTCCCTCGTATCCCTGAACCATTTTGGAAACCCAACTTGGCTGAAAGGTGGAATAGACATGTGTTAAAATAATAATCATTGTAGGGGGGCTGCGGAAAGCTCAGTGTTGTATCACATGCTTCACATTCAGAAGGTTCTCTGTTCCGTCCTAAAAGAGCACCTTCCCCAATCTTGGGCCTCTTGGACCCCACAACTGGCAGGCAAGGCCTTGTTGCTGGTGCTACCACTAGCAGCTGCCGGGTCGGTGATGACCTGCGACAGGGCCTTCCTGCTGGTGACTCCATTTGTGGAATGCCCTCTCTGGTGAGGTGTCTGTCTCTTTCTCTTCAACATTCCTGCTTACCTAGGTTTTTGGTGCCTGAAAGAGGCTGTTCCTGGCAATCCTGAGATAACTATTTTAGAGTTTTAAAAATGATTTTATTATTGATATGTTTGCTTCCCTGGGCGCCTTCAGGAGGAAGGATGGGATGTGAATGGAATAAATAATAATAAACCCTGGTATCTCATGGCAGGATTGGGAGAAAACCCCCCGGCTGAAACCCTGGAGAGCTGCAGCCAATCAGAATAGATAATACTGCACCATATGGACCAATAGTCTGATGCAGCAGTCCTATTTTTCTAGAAAAAAGGGTTCTGGAGCCACCATGAGCTCCTCCCTCGTTCTCCCGGGACGGCCATGGTGCCCACCTGCCAGGTGCTGGGCCTGCGCTTCGGTAAGCTCCAGCTGAAAAAAGCCCTGTGGCATAGTATTGGGCAGCTGCATATGGGTATCTGCCCCAATGTTTTCAGTTCTGTGGTCCATCCAAAAAGCACATTTCCCAAGCAGATTAAAATCAGTGTTGCCTAGAAACCCGAACTCTTTTTTGCTGAGCCTGTACATGGTCCCAGGTTAAATCTCAAAGGGTCCTTGGTGCTCCCTAAAATGAGAGGGAAGCCGTGCCTAGTGATGTGAGGTGAGAAAATTCTCCGGAGAATATTCTCCACAAACTGTAAATTCTAATGTAAGAACCAGTTTTACAACCCATATTAAAAAAAATCTAGTAAATAACAAGTCAAACTGTGATATTGCCAGTGTAAGTAATGAATCATGATTTTTTTTGATCCAGTTACATTACTGGACATTGTGTCATTCACCATTGGCAGTTCTGAAATGTGAGCTACAGAAAACATTTTATTTTTATTTTTAAAAATGCTATTCATTTAATTTGATGAACATATGAATTTATATGTATTTCAATTATATGTAATAGCCTTTTGTTTCTATTTTGGTGTGCCCTTATTTTTACCAATTCTGTACCCTTTGGCCATACAGTGTGATTTCCCCCCCAGAAAGTAGCTTTAATGCTTTATACACTTAAAGTACCTATTATACGAAAGAGCATTTGAGGTGCCCTTGATTTAAACAGTTGATATTTCCATATTTTTATTTACTGCCAGTAACTGGTTTTTGCAGTGCCATTCAATGGTACAAGGTGCCATTTACCAGAGATTGACATACTGAAATATATTATCATATAATGATAACATATTTAATGTTAATGGCTTCTTTTTTATATGTATGCATATGGTTTTGTTTATCAAGCTGTGTTTTAGTCACCAAAACAGTTATTAAGTGTTAGAGCCATTAGAAGCACAAGATAGCGTATTACTGAATTTACTTGTATCAAACCTTAACATGCCAATTGTATTTTTTGACTTGTCCTATAACATGTACATGTTCTGTTGGAAGAATAAAATATGATTTAACTTTAGAGTTTCCTTTTACCAAACCTTAACATGATAATTACCGGTGCCGTCACCTTAGAATGGTTTAACTTTAACTATAAAATAATAATAATAATAATAATAATTTATTATTTATACCCCACCCATCTGGCTGGGCGGCTTCCAATCAAGTTTTAAAATACAGTAATCAGTTAAACATTAAAAGCTTCCCTAAAGAGGGCTGCCTTCAGATGGGAGGGTGTTCCACATGGCGGGTGCCACTACCAAGAAGGCCCTCTGCGTGGTTCCATGTAGCTTTGCTTCTCACAATGAGGGAACCACCAGAAGGCCCTCGGCACTGGACCTCAGCGTCCGGGCAGAACGATGGGGGTGGAGACGCTCCTTCAGGTATACTGGGCCGAGGCCATTTAGGGCTTTAAAGGTCAACACCAGCTCGGAAACGTACTGGGAGCCAATGTAGGTCTTTCAAGACCAGTGTTATGTGGTCTCGGCGGCCGCCCCCAGTCACCAGTCTAGCTGCCGCATTCTGGATTAGTTGTAGTTTCCGAGTCACCTTCAAAGGTAGCCCCACGTAGAGCACATTGCAGTAGTCCAAGCGGGAGATAACTAGAGCATGCACCACTCTGGCGAGACAGTCCGTGGGCAGGTAGGGTCTCAGCCTGCATACCAGATGGAGCTGGTAGACAGCCACCCTGGACACAGAATTGACTTGCGCGTCCATGGACAGCTGTGAGTCCAAAATGACTCCCAGGCTGTGCACCTGGTCCTTCAGGGGCACAGTTACCCCATTCAGGACCAGGGAATTCTCCACACCTGCCCGCCTCCTGTCCCCCAAAATCAGTACTTCTGTTTTGTTAGGATTCAACTTCAATCTGTTAGCTGCCATCCATCCTCCAACTGCCTCCAGACACTCACACAGGACCTTCACCGCCTTCACTGGTTCCGATTTGAAAGAGAGGTAGAGCAGGGTATCATCTGCATATTGATGAACACCCAACCCAACCCCCCTGATGATCTCTCCCAGCGGCTGCATGTAGATGTTAAAAAGCATAGGGGAGAGGACAGAACCCTGAGGCACCCCACAAGTGAGAGCCCAGGGGTCTGAACACTCATCCCTTAACACCACTTTCTGAACGCAGCCCAGGAGTTAGGAGCAGAACCACTGTATAACAGTGCCCCCAGCTCCCAGTCTCTCTAGACGGTCCAGAAGGATGTTATGGTCGATGGTGTCAAAAGCTGCTGAGAGATCCAGCAGAACTAGGAAACAGCTTTCACCTTTGTCCCTAGCCCGCCTCCGGAGATCATCGACCAGCGCGACCAAGGCAGTTTCAGTCCCATGATGAGGCCTGAATCCTGACTGGAAGGGATCCAAATGGTCCGCTTCTTCCAGGCGTGCCTGGAGTTGTTCAGCAACCACTAGCTCAGTCACCTTGCCCAAGAATGGAAGATTTGAGAGTGGGTGATAGTTGGCCATATAGGCCGGGTCTAGAGTTGTTTTTTTAAGAAGCGGTTTAATGACCGCCTCTTTCAGCAGGTCTGGGAAGGCTCCCTCACAGAGAGAAGCATACACAACCCCGCGAAGCCCATCGCTCAGCCCTTCCCAGCTAGCTTTTATAAGCCAGGATGGGCAAGGATCAAGGAGACAGGTGGTTTCACTCGTCCAAGCAGCCTGTCCACATCCTCAGAAGTAACAGATTGGAATTGATCCCATGCAACTTGACTAGACAGGACTCTAGCACTCTCCCACCCCGGCTCTGCTCCCCCGGTGGAGTCTTCCTCTTCCTGAATGTGAGTGACTTTATCTGCAAAAAACTTTGCAAAATCATTGCAGGAGATCATGTGGCCCGTACTGGACCCCGATGGAGCATTTGGTTCCGTTAAAGTGCAAACCATCTGAAAGAGTCTCCTGCTGCTGTTTTCTGCATATGCAATAGAGGCAGTGAAGAAAGTCTTCTTCGCCGTAGCTATTGCCACTTGGTAGGCTCGATATCGAGCTCTAACCCGTGTCCGGTCAGCTTCAGAATGAGTTACCCGCCACCAGCGCTCTAGCCGTCTCAGCGATTGTTTCATTGCCCTCAGATCCGTGGAAAACCATGGGGCTGTCTGGGCTCCATGCAATTGGAGAGGGCGCTTCGGAGCCAAACAGTCAATAACCCTGGTTAACTCCGCATTCCAGCGGGCCACCAGGGAATCAGCTGAAAGGCCATCAACATGGGATAAAACATCCCCTACCACTCTTTGGAAACCATTTGGATCCATTAAGTGGTGGGGGCGGATCATCTGAATCGGCCCCACCTCACTGCAGAGGGGATGGGTCGCGGAGAAATCCAGTTGCACCAGGAAGTGATCTGACCATGGCACTTCTTTAGTTTCACTTTTACTTAGTGTCAGATCACCAACATCCATAGAGGTGAACACCAGGTCCAAGGCATGTCCGCGGCTATGAGTTGGGCCAGACTTATTCAGGGACAGCCCCATGGAGGCCATGCTTTCCACGAAGTCCCGAGCAGCCCCTTGTAAGGTCGTGTTGGCATGGATGTTAAAATCCCCTAGGACAACCAAACTAGGTGTCTCCAGGAGAACATCCACCACGACCTGAAGCAGCTCAGGCAGGGAATCCTTGGCGCAGCCGGGAGGTTGGTACACCTATTGCCCAACTTCCAGAACATGCACTCAGTGAACTGGGTCTTCCCAATAGGACGCCTGGTGCAAACTAATGACTTCCTAAAAATCACTGCAACCCCCCCCCCCCCGCCCACAAGGCCTGGGTTGCTGTGTGTAAGAGAAACCTGGTGGGCACGCAGTAGCAAGAACAGGCCCATCTGCTTCATCCAACCAAGTGTTACACATGCCAGGTCAAGTCATCCATCCATGATCAAGTCATGGATGGCAGTGGTCTTATGAATCATTGACCTGGCATTGCACAGCAGCACCTTCAGGTCGTGTGGGTATCCCTTGCTGATTCCAGTATCCGGCTGGACAAGGCCAGACCTGGAGGCAGGGATAGTCATCAAATAATGACTAAACCTGCCTCCTTGGAAATGACATGGTCTGGTCTTAGCGTACTCCTCCTCCTACCTGTGATCACTGAGATCGGTTGTCCCAGTGCATTCCCCCCCCCCCCGGAACCTGCCCCAGCCATTTTGTTGGCTGGGACCGACTCCCAGGCAGCCCTGACTCCTCCCCTTAAAACAAAATAAAACCTATATAAAAACAAAACAACACAATAAAACAAGAAACAAAAACTGTAAAAATTACAACCATACCAAAATTAAAACAAATTCCCAAATCCAACTGAACAACCATCCCATCTCCCCCACCAAAAATAATTTAAAAAGGTAAAAAGAAATTTTAAAAAACATTTTAAAAAGAACTCTGCTCTGTTCTGAGATCTCCTGGGCAGGCCCCACCCTGGGCCAGAAGGTGAGAGGCAGGGACAGGAGCTGCCGGCACTCACAGCAGGGGAGTCCTCCTGGGCAGGAGGACTTTGATACTTGCAAGTGACAAGTAGGCTTATATATTTTCACTGTGGTTCCTTTACTAAACAAAAAGTTTCCCTATATGTCAACAGTGCTGACCTGCTGACCAATAAGAAAGCGTTTTTTAGACTCCTCCCACTCCCATGATCCCATCCACACTGTCAATCATCTTCAGTTGTTTAGTGTGTCTTGTGTTTTATATTCCTTTTATTTTAAAAGCTACATTTCATACATACACAACATAATTAGAATTCAAAGTTGATGGTAAATATATGGTTAGTGGCAGGCTTAGTGATTAATGTGAGTCATTCACACTGAATTTTCAATTTCAAGTTTGGTGCAAAAAATCAAAGAATGCGAATTCTTTGCCCCATTGAATAAAAGTATCTGTACAGTTTTTGGTTGCCATCTGAACAAGTTTACCCATGATTATTCTCGAGAATTTAACATCACTAGCCGTGCCCCTGACAGAACCACAGGGCCTTTAAATGGGCTTGGTCCCGGGTGGAGAGGCTAGGGCTCCTCGCCTTCTCTTCTGCACACAGCCGTTCACCCCAGTGTCCAGCCAACGTTGGGCTGTGTGCCCTGGGACTCTGCAGGGCTCCATCTCTGCCTCTTAGCTGGCCAAGTTATTCCCACGCATATTAATAGAAGGATGAGTACCGTCCTTTGCGTGCCGCATGGAACCTCTCATTGCAGCAGGATTCTTTTCCTCCTTGCGACTGCTCCTTTAAGGCAAGGGTGGGGGCTGGAGGGGGGCCCTTTACTGGCAGCCAGGGAATTCCTGGGGATTCACCCTTGCTTGTCCATCAGCCCTGCCAGTAAGTGCATTTACTACCTCTGCCCTCTCAGCCGTCCTAGCTTTTAGTTAGAAGACTATGAGAAGACCTGGCTTGCTGCTTGGGGGGGGGGTGCTGTGGTTTCTGTGCTTCAGCTGAGGGGTTTTGCCTGAGCTGGAGGTCCCTGAAGGGCCAAACTGGGAGGGGACAGCAGTGACAAATCCATGTATGCCTGAATATGAAAGGATGCAGCCTTGACTAATGGGAACCTGGGTCCTATACATAAAAAGTACAGAAAAGGCGTTCGTGGCTCTAGCAACTAAGTGAATTTGGTTCTTGGCTGGCTCAACTTTCTTTCGTGGTTCAAAGGAATGGGTGTGAAGGAAGCAAATTCCTCTCAGCGCTTGCATTGCGCACTGGGGTTGGGGGAAAGGACTCTGGCTCAGACCTGCTTGCAGAGCCATCATGGTTCAATCCCCATACACCATTTGAAGTAATAAATAGAGTGTCAAACCAAGCGTGTGCAGAGTGCCACAGCAACATAGCCATGCTCCCAAGTCCGAGAGCATCATCTTCAGGCTGGTTTGAGGCCCAGCACCTCTTTTAAGTAGCTAACCTTGGGGGTGGCTGTGGGAAGGACTGAGAGTTCTTTCTCTTCCTCTGTCCAGGCTTCACACTCTGAGTCTTTGTCCAGGCTTGGTCTGTAGCAGCTTTATCAAAACCAGGGTGAAATTGCTGTACCCACAGCAGTGCAGCAAAATCACATTATGTTTATGATGCAACAGCAACACATTTGCATCAGTCTGAAGACTCCAATATTTTAAGAAAAATGTTACTGTGATTTTACAATATGATTTTTAAGTCTTGATTTTTGTAGTGGGATATATGCTTTTTTTGATCAAAATAAACTCAAAAGGGGCTTGAGAATTGTGTGCCCTAATAAGCCAGATCATGGCTGCATGGTTCTCATAGAATCAAAGAATCATAGAATCATAGAGTTGGAAGAGACCACAAGGGCCATCGAGTCCAACCCCCTGCCAAGCAGGAAACACCGTCAGAGCACTCCTGACATATGGTTGTCAAGCCTCTGCTTAAAGACCTCCAAAGAAGGAGACTCCACCACACTCCTTGGCAGCAAATTCCACTGTCGAACAGCTCTTGCTGTCAGGAAGTTCTTCCTAATGTTTAGGTGGAATCTTCTTTCTTGTAGTTTGGATCCATTGCTCCGTGTCGGCTTCTCTGGAGCAGCAGAAAACAACCTTTCTCCCTCCTCTATGTGACATCCTTTTATATATTTGAACATGGCTATCATATCACCCCTTAACCTCCTCTTCTCCAGGCTTGTGGTCTCTTCCCACTCTATGATTCTATGATTCTATACCTCTCTCTAGGATTTGAGAAACTCAGAAGATGGCAGCCAGAGACACTTGGAAATGTCAGCCCAGTCTGCAGCAGCTGTGAAAAAGGCAAATTCCATGCTAGAGGTGATTAGTAAAGGGGCAGAAAATCAAACTCCCACTTCGGTAATGTCCCCATGCAAATCCATGTTGCAGCCACTCTTGGAATCCTGTATACAGTTCTGTTTCCCGGCTTGTAGCATTCTAAAGGATATTGCACACCTGGAAGAGATGCAGAAAACAAAATGAGTGTGCTAAACCATTTGGGGCTTTTTAGATAAGAAAAAGGGTGAGTAAGGAAGTACGTGTGGAGGTTTATAACATTGTGTATTGTATGGAAAAAGACATTTTCTCCATCTCTCCAAATACTAGCACTTGGGGTCCTCCAATGAAATTTGGGCAAGAGATTCAAGAGAGACAAAGTAAAATCTGTTTTTACTCAGTACAATATACATAATTAAGATGTGGAATTTGCTGCCACATGATGTCGTGATGGCTTTAAAAGGGGATTAGGTGGATTCAAGGGGACGCCTTATCCCACCCCCAGGTTCTGGGGCAGAATAGCACAACGCCAGTTCCGAAGGAACAACCATTGGATTTTGCCTTCATGCTTCTTGCAGGCTTCCCGGAGGAGTTGGGTTGGCCACTGGGGTAAATCAGATGCTGCCGACCTTTGGTCTGATCTGGCAGGGGGCCCTATTTGTCTGAGATATTAGGGCACCTCAGCCAATCTCCGTAAGCGTCCTTTATCCTTGTCACAAAATTCCATATCATGTTGGCAATACTGTTTCCATTTGCAACAACTGAGCTTTTTCTGGGGAGGAAGTTTTTTTATTCCACACACTACCTCGGTCTTATGGACCCCTTGCTTCCAGGCTGGACTGATTCAATGAAGTCACCCAATACAGGTATCTGTTAGGTTACCAACACCACCTTTGCTCCTACTGACTCAGGATCTGGCAATTCATCATGAATGCCGAGATCCAGGAAATGTCACCCATGGTAAATAAACACAGTGCATGACTTACTGTGTCACTAAAAATGCTTAGGCTCAGATGTTTTTCCTCGTGCTTTATTATTTTTTACATTCATATAATTATAGAGCTGGAAGGGACCCTGAAAGTCATTGAGTCCAACCGCCTGCAATGCAGGAATCTCAGCCAAAGCCTCCATCCCACCTCTGCTTAAGAACCTCCAGGGAAGGAGAGTCCACCACCTCTCATGGGAATCCACTGTCAAACGACTCTTACTGTTCTTCCTAATGTTTAGTCTGAACCGCCTTATAACTTGAAGCCATTGGCTCAAGTCACACCCTCCAGAACAGGAGAAAAGAAGCATGCTC
The DNA here is from genome assembly GCF_964106645.2 of Podarcis pityusensis. Taxonomy (NCBI): domain Eukaryota; kingdom Metazoa; phylum Chordata; class Lepidosauria; order Squamata; family Lacertidae; genus Podarcis; species Podarcis pityusensis. The sequence goes on from NC_138042.1 coordinate 965,346, forward strand.
CATGTAACAGCCCTTGAGATATTGGAATATGGCTGTAGTCTTCAGTCTCCTCTGTTCCAGGCTAAACGTACCCAGCTCCTTCAAGCACTCCTCATAAGGCTTAGTTTTTAGATCCTTGAACATCTTGGTAGCCCTCCTCTGCACATGTTCCAGCCTGTCCTTCTTAAACTGTGGAGCCCAGAACTGGACACTTGGCTCCATATGTGATCTGACCAAGGCAGAAGGTATTACTTCCCTTGATCTGAACACTAGACTTATGTTGATGCAGGCATTACCTTTTTTTGTTGCTGTATCACACAGCTGACTCGTGTTAAGCTTGTGGTCCGCCAAGACCCCTAGATCTACATGTACTGCTAGATTCACCTAGATTCACCTAGATACCCCTAGATTCACATGTACTGCTAGTAAGCCAGATGTCCCCTATCCTATATTTGTGCATCTGGTTCTTCCTGCCTAAGTGCAGAACCTGACATTGGTCCCTTTTGACATTCATTGTGTTAGTTTGAGCCCAGTGGCATTAGCTACCCCTCTCCATGTATTGTGGGAACACAGTGTCTTTGATGGATGATTACAATCCAGCTGTAAAAAACTGTAGGTGTAGACTTTAACATGTTTGTATTCCGATTTCATTTTAAAACCAGGCTATTTTTTAAAAGTAATGCATATCACAGCTTTTTTTTTAAATGAAAGAATTGGTTTTCATTTACCCTGCTCACTCCCACACTCCAAAGGTCCGCTTCACGCATTGCAGAAGAAGTGGGTGCTCTGGTAAAAGGCTTTCCATGTGCCAGTAGGTCCCCTGAGGTGATTTTCACTGCATCTGAATCACAGAAGTGTGTGGCAGGGAGCTGGGACTAATGGTACTTCCCCCCTGTGCACATAGCGGGAGGAAAAAGTGGCGTAGCCATTGGCGGTGTCTGCTGTAAGGTGCGATGCAGCTCCTGTTGCCTATCGATATCTTTTACCTTTATTTCACCTCTAGGTTTCTGAGCCTTTAAATATTATTATTATTCCAAGAATGAAATGGTTTCTGTAGTGATAAATTACTGAAATATAGTACTATGCTAAGACTGTGCTGATCCTGGTTAATTTGTCCCAATCACAGTGTTCTGTCTGATGGAAAAAATGGGGAAGTAGGTAGGGAGTGCATACCGTATTTTTTGCTCCATAAGACTCACTTTTTCCCTCCTAAAAAGTAAGGGGAATTGTGTGTGCGTCTTATGGAGCGAATGCAGGCTGCGCAGCTATCACAGAAGCCAGAACAGCAAGAAGGATTGCTGCTTTCACTGCGCAGCGATCCTTCTTGCTGTTCTGGCTTCTGAGATTCAGAATATTTTTTTTCTTGTTTTCCTCCTCCAAATACTAGGTGCGTCTTGTGGTCTGGTGCGTCTTATAGAGCGAAAAATACGGTAATTCAAATTCTACATCAGACTGTTCTCCCCATGGCCTCACCAAGCTGCCAAAGACTGGTTTGTGGTTTCTGAAACTGATGATTGCAGTCAGGGCACACAGAGGCAAGCATTTCCTCTGCTAAACAATGCCTAAGGCTGCCAGTTGGTGCTCATTTTCCCTGGTAGTGGAAGATGGACCTTGATGTCCAACTGTGCCTCTGAAGATTTGGCCTTGTTTCAGGCTCCTGGGGAAAAGAGAAATCAACCTGCTTTCTCTTGTCAGGTTGTTCTCTGTTTAAAGCAACCCTGGCAGAAGCTTGTCCAACCTTCTCCTGAATAACTCCAAGCGGGGCAGTTCTGGAACCTTCCTTGGCAGCTCTGCCCACTAAAGAGAGCTGCTCCGCAAGCAAGGAGCGAGCTCCCCCAGTTTTCAGTCTAGGGATGCAGCCTTGCAGTTTGTGAAGTGTAAACTATTTTTTCTGTCCTTTTGCCAGCGAACAGTAGGAATGACTTGTCCTCCTTTTTGACGCCAGAAGTGCCATTTAGGGAGGGGTGGCAGAGGACAGTTCCCTCCACCTTGTGTTTCAAACCTTGTGTGATGGTTCATCAGGAGTATTTAAGTCTGTGACCGTATCACTCATTCTACACACTGAGCGATGGTGCTCTAAAGAATTAAATAGGTGTGTGCATGGCATTCTATATTTACTCATGCAAAAGATACAAATCCCATTCATAAGGAAACTTAGGACTGACCTCTTTTGAAAACACTGTTGAAGTTATGCTGTATAAAAAGCCCACGCTCGTACAATGCACAGCTGGAGCTTCTTTTTCCGTTTAATCTTGAATATATCTAAGCACGAGCCTTTCTGCCTTGCTCTGAATCTCATACTTCACCCCCAGAAAAACAAAACAAAACTTACCTTTTAAATACATAAGAAATGCCACCGTGTTTCCCCCCACTGGGCATTTGAGCTGAACATCCCCAGTTCCTTTGCCTGGCTGTAGAATTTGCCTTCTGCCCCCTCTCTGTACAGCACTTATTTATACATTTCTGTGTCACTCTTCCCCATCCAGCTGCAGGGCAGTGTCCAACAGGTGTAGCCAATATATGGCGGCCTCCATGTGTGGTCCTACTGCCCTGTCATCCCTGATTCTTGGTGCTGATGGGAGTTGCCAACCAGCAGCAACAGCGAAAGAGCACCAAGTTGGGGAAGGCTGACTTGCACTCTGTAAACTCTTTCAGGGCAGCATCTCTCAGCTCTTCTGGAACTTATTGAAAGCAGAGCAAGCTGCAAAAGGGAGATAGAACCAGTGGCCCCCTGTTGCAGCTGATTCACGCTTGGGTTTTTGATTTTCTCCTTGCCTGCCCCTCTGCTCTACTGTGTATCATATGGAGGTCATATGTACAAAGTAGTCAGCGTCAGGTGAGACAAATGTGCTCAAAGGTAAGTTAGGAACTTGCTGTTCAGGACAATAAGTTGGCTCTCCTAGTAACTTGACGTCTACAACACGAAAGTGAGCCTGGGTGGAATTCAACGTCCTGCTCTTCCTACCATTCTGTCTGTTTAGGCATTTCTGCTTGCCAGATGGAAGGACCCCCTTGTGCCCTGTTCTGAGTGGTCTCCCAGCCCCAGGAACCCCATGTTGAAGGGGGGAGGAGGGAGGCCGGCTGCGCAAGTGGAAGTCCTGCCCTTGATGAGGAACTAACTTTCCATTAACAAAACCTGGAAGGGGATTTCTAATAAGGGAGACCATATGGGGATTGTTCTGAGACATATTGGGGTGTGTGGGGACCATATGTAGAGCAAGCCTGAGCCTTCTTACCTTTGATGATAACATGAGGATGCGGAGCCTCCAGCTCAAGGCAGCCTTCTCTTCTCTTGGCCTCCTTCATGAGTCAGCCCTTTTGGCTGATGGTGCTGCCCATATTTGCGTCAACAGCCTTCTTCTGTGTGCTTTATTTGGAAGCTGCTATTTTAGAAAGATTTTGAGGAACATTTGGTAAGCAGCGGTTCTCTGACAGGCAGGGAGAAATGCATGGGAAGTCCTGTGTAGATGTTGCAGTTTCTCAGAGAGCAGAGAAGGGCATGCACAGTAAAGGCAGAAGGTTTGGCTCCCTGCAAATGTCAGCTTTCATTTTTTTTTAAAAAACCCTCAAGTTTCCAGCCGCAGTCCTGCTCCAAAATGTGTGGTCAATTCCTGCTGAAATCTCAGAAGCCAGAAAGGAAGCCAAACAATATTTTCAGGGGTTTGGAACTTCAGTGACCTGGATTGTTGCTTGTTGCTCGTGGCAAGTGAAAAAAACAAAATGAATTTTACAGAGTGGAGCAGGACTTTCTACTAGCTACTCAATGCTGGTAGTCAAAAACCTTCTACATGTCTAATCCGAGGCAGCAGACCTGCTCAAAACACAATGGGGACAAACTAGCAATTTAAATAAATGTCTGCCATTGCTCATCCCCTACCATTCAGCAGCACAGAATTGGTTCCGTGGGATATAAACATAAGGAGAAAATGAAATGAAATGAATATATCTCTCAGCAGAAAGAAACTGAGCAGTCTTTTCCATGCATCCCCCTTAATGGTCTTCCACAGGCCCAGCAATGCTGAGCAAAGCCCCCCCCCCCCCCCAAGGATTTCACAGATACTGTACTGCAAACTTTTAACGCTTGCATGCAGCTTCCTCCTGAGAAGCATCCCAGGGTGGCATCAGGACTAAACTGCAAGGCCGTGGAGTGATGACTTAAAAAAAATATTAGGCCCTTATCTGCCTGACAGGATGAAATTGTTGGCAGTAGAACTAAAGGGCCATTTCTCCACGTAGGGGAGTATTCAAAAATGGATTTCCGTACTGGCTGTCTAACTATGTTGTGCTGCATATCTAAATTCAGTCACAGATGGCTTTAAAAAATAGATTAGTCAAATTCATAGCAAAGGATCAGCTGTGATAGTGAAATTGAACCTCTGTAGAAGGCAGTATATTGCTGAGCAGCAGATATTGAGACGTAGTCGAGGGGGCAGTCATAACCTTTGTGCCTTATCTTGCATCTGGATGATCTTGTTCAGGACAGATTGCTGAATTAGACAGACCTTGCTTTGATTCAGCAAGGCATTAATTAGATTTGTATATCTGCAAAATCTGTTGAAATGAAGGAATTTATTTTTTTTACCAGTTTTGGTTCTTTCATTGTGTGGAATTTAATTTTACCACCATGGGGTGCCAACCCTAACCATTTGGATGCTGCTATTTCACTCTCCAAACTAGAAGCAGAACTTCAGATTCCTGGAGGATGCAGACACAGCTGAGGGCACACTCTGGCAGACAAGTCCTGTCCCTGTTTAACTCCTTTAGACTAAAGTCTCTCCATCAAAGGGTCAAGGCTGCTTATCAGAAGACGGGCAGGAGACCAGACCTGGTAGTTGGATAACAGAGGGAAGGGATTCTCTGATCTGGGGAGAGGACTTCCCATACTTTTCTCTTAATGAGAGTCAGTGCCTGGAGTGTGGACGGTGGAAGGAAGCACTGCAACCCCAAGGATATATTTGGCCTCATGTGTAGCTACCGGCTGCTGATTTCTCGGGCCCAGCTTAGAGAAGATTAGGTATAAATAGGACGTTTACTGGGCCAGGGCTGGGAGCGTCTGCTCAAGTGGGGTGGGGTGGTGGAACCAGCATGACCCATGCCTGCACTGCAGATGCAGAACATCTTGGAATGTTTTTGTGTGCATTTTGAAGTTTTCCTTTTTCTCCGTGTTGAATTAGGGTGTCAGGGAAGCAAAAACATTTCTAGGTACCAGCCTAAAGTTGTTGCATGACAGAGCAATTGGAGAATCCCAAGTGTTTGGGGAAGCTAAATATTGGAAACATTTGTCCTTAGTTGCACTGCCCATGTGCTCTTCTGATTTGGTCAGGCTGTATGGAGTGATGTATCAATGCTAGATGTGGACTGACCCCAGTGGGAATCAGCCAGAAGCAGGTCTCAAGTTCAGATGCCCTCCCGTGTCCTCCAGATGCTGTAATCCAGCAGCACCCAGAGCGCATCTGGTTGGTTACCTGGGCCCCACAGCAAAGACTGGAGCTGGAGCAAGAGTGAGAGCCGCCTGGCTCACCTGTGGCTCCCAAGATGCCTTTTCCACATGCTCCAGAGCCGCACTCTTTCCCGCTGTTCTGCCATGATGCAGCCTTCTTTGCCCACAAGGAGTAGTCCTGCTGAATCATGTTTGGGATTCATGTCCATGTGTGATTTGAGGAGTAGAGTCGTTTGCAACAAGGTTATTTGCCCTTCTTTAAACTGTCTTGGTTCATAAGTAGAGTCAGACAATTATTTCATTACTAAATAATTGTCCTGTTTATAAACTTAGCCAGTTCATAGTATAATTTATTCATTACATTTGTATCCCAGCCTGGCTTTCTAGCACTTGCAAGCACATATACTATGCCCTTCTAAAATGTGACTTTTTTGGGGGGGGGATGTTATTGGGTTGTTGTTTTTATTTTGATTATATATATTGCGATTTTTATGTTGATGTTTTCTGTGAACCACCTTGAGACCTTCGGGTATAGGACGGTATATAAATTCACTAAATAATAATAAATAATAAAATAATACTGTCTTCACAAGAAAAACCCCAAGAGTTCTGTGGCTGAACAGGAATTTGAACCCAGGTTGCCCTAGGCCAGATCCAGCCTTGTCCAGTTCTGAAATGCTTTGTTCACAGGACTCTGAAAATTTTGCCTAAAAGTTCTCTGGTTTTGTGTGTGCAAGCAAGAGGGCTAGAAGCTTGCTTTTAATGAAAAGAAAGCTGAAATTATGGAAATGCTGTTTTCTATAGGCTTCCCAGGCTTGGAGCTGTATGTGCATTTTTAACCTTTGTGCTGCTGTGAGGGTGCTAGCACAGTAGTTTCATATTCCATGTGGGTGGAAGGTTGATCAGTGTCAGGATGATATGTGGGTGCTTGCCGAGATAACAGCCCGCGATTCCAGCCAGTCTTTACAAGATTTATTAAGTCCCAAACTATGCACAGTACAGAGCTCTTAAAAGCATGTTTGCCTCAGTCGCTATCAGTTGCCGGAAGTGGCTTGCGCCTGTTCCCCTTCCAGCAGAGAAACTCCCTGAGCCCCCCCCCCCTTTCCTCCTCTCCTTACGTGAAAACCTAAGCATCAGAGGCTGTTCCTTTCTCTGCTATACCAGCCTTTGGATCTCATTTTCTGTGTTTCCTGACAGCCCCTCCTCCTCTCCCTCAAGTGCAGGTGCTCATCAAAGGAGGTGGCTCTCTGTGCATTCCGGTCTCTCCCCCCTTCTCTGCCAACCGATCCCTGACAATCAGGGTCTCCTGGTGGATCTTTGGGCAATTTGTCTAACTCTAGTAATATCAACATCCTCCCCGCTGCAAAAGGCTGCTGAAAATAATAAAAGTTCAGGGGGAACCAGGAGCAGATTTTTCTGTTTCTGATCGTGAAAACAAATTACCGGGCCAAGGTGCCTTCAGAATTGCTCTCTTCCTGAGTTCGAAGTGTATGTCTGCCCTAAGCCATTGTTTGGCATTTGGCTCCTCTTGGTGGAAATTTGAGTCTTTGGGGTGTAGAAGCAGATCCCACCAGCTTGAACTCTGCCGACCCCTAGATGAAGGACAGCCTTGCTGCAAGTGAGTGCTGAAGGAGATCTGTTTCTTTTTCAAAAAACCAAAAGACTGCAGCAAGGGGAGATCTTATGAGAGACAGGGAGACTAGGAGGAAACATTTTAAGAGAGTGGAAGAGTTTGTGTGGCTTGATGGCAGTACAACTGGAAGAGCAGATACCCCAGATAGCACTACAATGGGGCATAAAGCCAGAAAAAATAATATATGGTAAGGTAAAATAATTTAGATGATCCGGATGCGAATGTCTGTGCCAGATGCCTGCTCCTAGCAGCCCCCTTGCAAGGCACCTTATAGATCAGGGGTAGGCATCCCAGCACAGGAATGTACGGGTTAGGACTGGTGAAGAAGTGGGGAGATGGGGGTGGGGCCTTATTGAACGCTGTCTGATGTGGGGCAGAAGGGGACCCTAACGTAGCCAGGCTCATTTGTCTGACAGCACAGTCCTCACCAAGGCAACTCAGAAGTAAGTCCTATTGATTTCAGCAGGGCCTAGGATTGCAGCCACTGTTGGGGAAGGGCCAGAACTCAGTGGCAGAGAATCCCGTCAATCCCATTCATTTCCTGGTAGGGGCTGTGAAAGCCCCCCGCCTGTGATCCAGGAGAGCCACTGCCAGGCACTGCAGACCAGGGGTGGCAAAGCTGTGACCTTTGGATGTTGGTTGGACTCCGACTCCCACCCCCTTGACCATTGTCCCTCCTGGCTGGGGCTGATGGGAGTTGGAGTCCAATTGCAGACAGTACTGAGCTTCGTTCTGCGACGCGCTGACTCTGCACGAGGCGCGTGCTCTCGAGGCGCATTGCTCTCCGCTTCCTAGGATTGCCACGGGGGGCCACGGGGGCTCCCCCACCCCCTGTCCCAGTCCTGTTTAACGCAGAGTGACAGACCAGCCTGCATCCCCCGCTTGCTGCCTCCTTCATGGCCCTGGGCGCCCAGCTTGTCACATCGCGCTGGCTCGGCCGTGCCGGCCTGGCAGAGAGGGAGCCCGGGGGGGGGGGGGCTTAGTGGGGGGGGGGGTTAAGACACAGCAGATACCACCAGCCCTTCATACCCTCAGCCTCTGGTGGAAGGTGTGTTGCCAGTAGAGGGAGGGAATGAGTGCTGATCCTGGTTTCAAGGTTCCATCGTGTTCTGCCAGCCTCACTGCCATCATTTTAAACGTCAAGGATACCCATTAATAATAATAATAATAATAATTTTTATTTATATCCCGCCCTCCCCAGCCAAAGCCGGGCTAAGGGCGGCTAACAACAATAAAGGTTAGAGGTTGGAAAAATGTAATCGACCACAGTACACATATAATGTTTGTGCCATTTGTCTCGAAGGCTGGACAATATCCATAGCTTCTGTCCTTGAAATTCAATCAATCCATTCAAATTATACTCAGAGGAGGGCAGTACATTGCTAAGGTTTCAGAACAAAAAAGCCATGCTTTTGTCTTGATCAGCATCAAAAACACAGCCGTGGAAGGACGCACACATTGCATTGCATTTCTTTGCATTTCTTTTAGTGTCTATTTTGTTAAGCTGCCTTGTGAGACCTTTGTCCTAAAAGGCAGAACATAAGTATTTAAAATAAATAAGATGTTTATATTGTTAGCAGTGTTTTTGTGTGTGTGTGTGTGTGTGTGTGTGTCTACTCAGCAGAAAGGCAGAAGGATTTATTTATCAAAAGTATTTATATACAGCTTATTCATTAAGAAAACTAGAGCAGCTTACAACAATTGTACATAAAAAATCAGAAATCAGTGTTGTGAAAGGTCTGTTCTTAGTTTCCTGCATAAGCCTGATGGAATGGAAAAGTTTCCAGCAAGTTTTAGTAGTCAGAAATATGCTAAATACCACTATGAACAGCCATTTGACAGAAAGCCAAAGAGGAACAGAGAGGGAACCATGGATATTCCAAGACCAACTTGTTTCTCACTTCCCTTGTATTCCAACTTGAGTTTGTCTCTCTTTTGTACTTGTTGACTTTTGCCTGCATAGCATTGTATTCTTCCCATTCTTGCTTTATTGTACATTGCTTTTTAGACTGCATTTTTAATGCTTGTGAAGGGCCTAACAGTTATTGGTGGTATATATGAGAGACACTTGGGGCTAACTCTATGGAAAAGCAAAAGTGTCAGGATATTTCTGCACAAAATAGAAACGCTAAATTTGGTGCTCATAAGAAGACAATCTTCTTATTTGTAGGGGGAAACATCCTGGAAGTGGGCCATTTTTTTTTGCTTTGCCAGTGGAGCATACACCATAGCCATGGAGGCTCAGTCTGGAAGTAGACAATGCAAAAAACAGGGTAAAGCTGTCAGGTATACCCCCAGCATCCCTGGAAATTGTGCCATTGGCCACCAGTCGCGAACTCTGCTTGTGACCACATGTTGACCCCACACCAAGGTGGCAAATGAACTCCCAGTGCTGGGAACATCCCCCTAGTGCGCGCGCGCACACACACACACACACACACACACACATGATGTGATGCCCAAGGCCCTCTGCTCCATCAGCCCCAGCGGCACAACCAGCACTAGGACCTTGAGAGGTCCTGTGCCAGAGAATGTCAGACGTTGCCTCTGATGTCCTAAGTTAGTCTTTGCAACCATTTGGAGCTATGTCTTTCACAACAGGCTGGAATAGGTGCTGATGTTTATCTCCTTGCTGCCAAAACTTTCACCTGCTGATGTCTGCTCATCAGACTGCAGTTTAAGGAGTAAAAGCAGGCCTCTCTTTTACAGTCAGTAAACAACATGGGCTGGAGTGCAGTTAATAAACCATGGGCACTATTCAACTACCATTTTTCTCTGGCAGAAGAGGATTCTCTCCCTCCATCTGTGCATGCCCTGTACCATACCCAAACCTGCTCTGGAAGGTTGAGGGGACCTCCAGAACAGATGGGGCAGGGGAAGAAGAGAGGGAGAATATTATGTTTCTCACCATCTTCTTAGCACTATATTGAATGCAGCCCCTCTCATTTTTTTGTGGCGCTGTGGGTTAAACCACAGAGCCTAGGGCTTGCCAAGCAGAAGGTTGGCGGTTCGACTCCCCACGACGGGGTGAGCTCTCGTTGCTCGGTCCCTGCTCCTGCCCACCTAGCAGTTCAAAAGCACGTCAAGGTACCGCTCCAGCAGGAAGGTAAACGGCATTTCTGTTCGCTGCTCTGGTTCACCAGAAGTGGCTTAGTCGTGCTGGGCACATGACCCGGAAGCTGTACGCCGGCTCCCTCGGCCAATAAGGCGAGATGAGCGCCAGAACCCCAGAGTCGTCCGTGACTGGACCTAACAGTCAGGGGTCCCTTTACCTTTAACAACTACAAGGCTGTTGAATTCCTCACTAACCGCAATACAGTCATACCTTGGGTTGAAGTAGCTTCGGGTTAAGCATTTTTGGGTTGTGCCCCGCGGCGACCCGGAAGTAACGGAGCGCGTTACTTCCGGGTTTTGCTGCTTGCGCATGCACAGACGCTCAAAATGACATCACGCGCATGTGCGGAAGTGGCGAAACGTGACCTGTGCAGATGCCCAGTCGTGTCCTACATTCTACTCAGGATGCGAACAGGGCTCCGGAACAGATCCCGTTCGCATCCAGAGGTACCACTGTAGCTGAATAATGGTCTGTTTTGGACTGGGGGAGGCTCACAGCCAGGTTGCCAACATCTGCTGTTGCAAGGACAGTAAGTGCATGTGGTTTCTTTTATTGATATTGACAGTAGCAATTTGAGTCCCTAGTGAATGAACCATGTCCTTAATGACGGCCATTGTCCAGTGTTAGAAACTGAGATATGGAAGCTTGGAGCTAAATGGCACTGTTATAAAAAAAAACTGCTCCCAAGAGCCCGTAGAGAGTCCTTATGTAGGTTCTCTATCGGTAGGAGAAAATAACAAAGGCCAGCCAGAGAATATTGAGAAGCAAAGCGACAAGTAAGCCTGATCTTTATTAAACTGTTGCAATAGGGTGCTCAGACCCCCAAGCAGGAGGGAGGAGGAACCCAGAAGATTGGTGTGCAAGCCCTTATATAGATTTTGAAATTGCCCACCATGTAGCCCAAGACCACCCCCCAAAACATCATACATACGTCACAGAAGGAGGCGGTCAACAGCAGAGGAGGCGGTCTACAACAGAAATCCTGTTTGCCAGGGTACCTGATAATGGTCACTGATTGCATTACCTGGGCAGTCTGGCCATTCTTTTGTGTAAATACTCAGTTCCTGAATCCAGGTCACAGGCTCACCCATTTCATACACAAATACGCCCTTAAGACAGGATTTGTGAGCAAAGAGACAATGGGGAGGTTTTCCCATTTCCTTCCTCTTTGCAGATAAACATTTGAGGTCAATTTGGGAGAGTCAAAATGGTTTCAGGACTATTTTCCTGTACTGTTTCAGACATGTGGTTTATATATTTATGTGTGTGTTTGCCTTGTACATTTATGAACATTTATTTTATATCTTAGACCTTATAGTTCTCATAACAGCACCTTAAATTGATATTATGGGCGCAACAACAGAATGTCTAGGCACACTTTTTAGAACAAGAATACAAAGCTGAAAATGAATGAACTGCAGCCAAAAACTTATGTTCATTTTTCACATGGTCTGGTCCTTCCCCTGCCCACCCCCCTGATATTCTTAAGAGGGTCTCTTCTCCAGTCTTCAGAGAGTGGCCGGAAGTGGGAAGGCAGAAAAAGGTCCTCCTTTCCTTCCACTCTGCAGTTTTAATCTGAAATGTTAGGCACAGTACTGTGTCCAGAGCTCAGAAACTGCTCTCGCTAATGAAATTCCTAGTAGCAAAATGTGCCCAGACCAAGGGGAGTTTCACACACTGCTGGCGTCTCATAATAGTTCTGGTCATTCAGAATAACTGCAGTCTGGATCCAAGACTTCCCAGTGCTGCGGGGTTGGTTGAAATTGTCACAGCTGCTGGTGAGCCTCTGACTTGCACCTATCTCAGTTGTGACCGTGTGTGTTACAGTTGAAGAACCTGACCCCAAGCAGACCATCACCGGTCTTTTTCTTAAGCTGCCTTTGGATTCCATCTGTCAACTGAATACCCAGACTGGGCGGTTTCCTCGCACACTCTCCGGCTCCTGGGGCTATATTTAACCCCACCATTCATTACGGAAAGGCTCAAGAGGCAGATGAAAGCAAGAATACCCAAAAATACAGCTTGTGACCAAACGAGGCTGGTTCAAGCCTCCAGTGAAATCATTTTCCTTCTCTTCTTTCTTATGGCCGGCTCTTTGTGTGTGTGATCAGCATGGACACACACCCTCCAAATTATGCACTTGGAATGAATTATGCTTAATGGTGTCGCTAACCAATTGGCCCTGGGGCAAAATTTCTTCCCAGCTCCAAATATGATGATAAGCATAAAATAAAACCCATCCTTCTACAAAAGGAAGGGTTTGGGTCACCCCTCTCTCTCCCCCTGTGTCTCATTTCCCCCCAAATCTAGAGTAAGCTCCTCAAATGTGAATATGTGCAGCCTTGGGAATTTTCGATGCCTCAGAGCAGTGGGTTTCACATTTTCTCTTTTTTGGGGGGAACACTTTCCTTTTCCTTTTGTCAGTCTGGGACCCCAAATCTGCTATGGAGCCCCTGTATGTTGCAGAGGATTCTGGGGAGTGTTTGAGGCTGCACATTCCGTTCTCTTAGGCCTCCTCAAGCTCTACATGAACAGAGAGCACGTAGTATTCGTATCCCCACTGCTTCTGTGAGAGGGCCATAGCTCAACCCCCAGCCTCTCCAAATGGGGCTGGAAATGTCCCCTGCCTGAAAGTGTTGGGAATCCTGAGCTTGAGCGCAAGTGGCCGGACTCGGACTTAGCAGCTGGAGCAGTGTGGTGCTGGGCAAGCTGTCCTTCATGCAGTTACTAATCTTCTTGAGGAACCTCTTATCAGCTTTCTTTGCAACCTTGTTTGAAAGAAAAGCTTGGGAGAAATTGAGTGACAGACTGGGTTTTCAGCTACGCAACTGAAACGGCAAATTAAAGGGCAAAAGCTGCCTTTCATAAATATATCCATTTCCAGGTGCTTCTTTGCTCCCAGATTATGCTGCAATCCTAACCTATTTTACCTGGCAGTAAATCCCATTGAATTCAATAGAGCTTATTTCTTTGTAGAGGCGGTTAGGATTGTGCTGTTAAGGGTCCTGCAGTTGGGCATTCTCCGGGGGGGGGGGGGACCACAGCTGTGGAAACTTCCCCCTCCTTACCTGCATTCCAGAAACATGTGCGGACCTTTTCTTTATTTTTCCAGGCATCTGATCGATAGTTTTCTTAACTTTGTAAAATTCCTTCCCCACATACTTCCAGAGACTTTTTTACTTTTAGTTCTTTCACTGTAGTCACCATAGTACACAACTCGAGACATAAATATTTTACATGCCTAAAAATACAGTTTAAGAAGCAGATGCATTTTGAATATGAGTAGCACGTGAGATGGCTCTTCAAAGGACCCAGGAGTCCCCTCCCCTTGAAGTATTCAGGATCCACAGTGCACTCTTGTGTCCCTGGATTAGCCCCCCACCCACGTGTGTTATTGACTGCATATATGCAGACTTTTAAGTGGGTGTTTTTTTAGCATTGAAATATTTTATGGGCCACCTTGTAGGCAAAGAAGCAGAATTAAAATGATAAATACAGGGTGATTCATAATGAAGTATACTGTATATGCGTACATTTTGCTACATCTGGCTTATCCTACATTAAGAGTGGATTGGGGTTAGGATTTGTATCTCGCCCTGTGGACTGGCATTTCCCCGTCCCCATTCCCTATCAAGTGGGAGTTGCTCACATGCTCACCTTGTGGGTTAACCCCCTGTTTCCTTGTTGCCACGTGCAGTGACTTCAGCCGTTTCCCCACCATGGATCGGATGAAGAAGATCAAGCGGCAGCTGTCCATGACGCTGCGTGGGAGCCGGACAGCAGAGAAAAACCTCAATGAGCCCATCAACCTAGAGGAGAACAACAGCAGCGATAATGGTGAGTGCTCTCGATTTAGCCTGGAGAAGAGGAGGTTAAGGGGTGATATGGTAGCCATGTTCAAATATATAAAAGGATGTCACATAGAGGAGGGAGAAAGGTTGTTTTCTGCTGCTCCAGAGAAGCGGACACGGAGCAATGGATCCAAACTACAAGAAAGAAGATTCCACCTAAACATTAGGAAGAACTTCCTGGCAGTAAGAGCTGTTCGACAGTGGAATTTGCTGCCAAGGAGTGTGGTGGAGTCTCCTTCTTTGGAGGTCTTTAAGCAGAGGCTTGACAACCATATGTCAGGAGTGCTCTGATGGTGTTTCCTGCTTGGCAGGGGGTTGGACTCGATGGCCCTTGTGGTCTCTTCCAACTCTATGATTCTATGATTCTATGATTGCCAGCAGCGGAGAACAGTGCATGTGGCGGGGGAGCTCCCCCGATGCTCTCACATGCCCAGGAACGCACTAAGGAGGGCCACGTCTTGCTCAGAGTCTGCTGCCTACTATGGAACCCTCCAACTTGAAGTATTGCTAAAAGAGCAAGTTTCTAGCCCTTAATGTTTCAGAGAGTAGGAGCGGGGGGGGGGCGGAGTCGGACACAGGGAAGATTGTTTGCAGTTTGTTCAGGCTGAGGATTTCAGTGGTCAGGTGCTGGGACCTTTTTGCTTAATACTTTTATTTATTTGGAAAAGTTTTTAAACTGCTTAATAAAGAAAAACCGTAAGTGTACTTAATTCAGTGCATACATCATACAGGCACTGGTGTCTCCTGGTGGTTCCTCAGTCCCTGTCTTTTTGCCTTCATAGGTTCATTGTACTTTTCAGTGAATTTCTGGTTCAAAGTTCTAACTTCTTAAAAAACACCCTTATTGTAAGAAGATGCAAGTAGCTTAATGTGTGCAAATATTACATAATTGTTTTCAGTCTTGCTGGCATTGGGTAAACTTTTCCTGTCAGAAATTGTAATTAGCTCACCATGTTACAAACTCAGTCAAAAGTTATAGCTAGCTCTACTCAGAGTAGACCCATTGAAATGTATGAACCTGAGTTAGTCCTGTCCATTAATTTCAGTGAGTGCTCTGCTCAGGACTGGCATTGGATGCAGCCTTCTCTGTTAATTCAAGATCTCAATTAATGTGCCAATACTTGAGAACGTAGCGGGCATAAAATGATGGTTTCCCCCAGGCTCGCTCATCTCAGGGTCATGCATCTGCTTTCTTGCATGCTCTGTTTACTAACCTGGAGAGGAAGCATGAACCTGCCAGGGCCACCCAGCACTCGAGTCTAAAGGTTTACTGATCAACAAACAACAAGGAGCTGCTTTTCAGTGTGAAATGCAAGAGAGATTTTGACCACAAATCAAACAGCTGGATCAGAAATGAACACCATATGAAAAGGAAATGTTGAATCTGCCAGGTAGATACTAGTCAAACATGATAGTCGCTGCTTGGTTTCAGATCCAACCTTTTAAAATGTTTGGTTTAGGGCAGTCAAAAGACTAACATAAAACGGGACATTCACATTTCTCTCAAAAAAACAAAGGGGGGTAACAACCAACACCAGAGCATGTGAAAAACAGTGGTGTTTGGGAGCTTAGTCATGCAGACCATGTAGGCACAGAGAATATAAACTAACCCCTAATCCATTTGGTTTTGAATTACAGAAATATTAAAGTTTGTTGACTTAAAACGCAGGCTTGTTACTGATTTGGGAATTAGACATTTAATAGATTCCACCTACTAACCAACCAATTTCAAGTTTCCATGAGTGTTATCCATCATATTTCACAAATGATTTATCCAGTGCTTTTTCTGGGGGGATGCAGGAGTATTCATACACCTAAACATTATTTCAATATGAGTAGGAAAAAGAGAGTACCCCTAAACATTTTTTAAAGAAAAAAAGCACTGGATTATCCTAAGAACAAAGATGGGGAACCTGCAGCCCTAGATGTTGCTGAATTCGCAGCTCCCATCAACCCCAGCCAGCAGGGCCAGTGATCAAGGATGATGGGAGTTGGAGTCCAACAGCAGCTTCCGTTTCCCTGCTTCAGAAAGTACTTGGCAAGAGCTTCCTGTTCAGTATTCTTTGCAAGGATCTTGGCAACCAGAACTAGGTGGCCACTGGAAATTGGCGAGGGGTCTTCTCTTCTGCCCAGGTGAGGCCACTTCCTATAAGACTGTACCGCCTTTGCTAGGGTGTGGGGTTGCCTTGACTGTAGAGGGTGGCAATGAAGGGGGAGTGGGAATAGGGCTCATCAGCCGCCTTCCACAAATCTCCTTGGCAGCGTGACAGAGGAGGTCGAGCGGCACACGGATCCCCTCCTCCTGGTTTATGACTTGCAGAGAATGCGGATGAGATTGCTTACGCTGGATGGATGCAGCAGGCACATGGGGGCAGGGAGTGTTTCTCTCTGTCTATGCTGAGCTTTGGTGTCAGCAGAAGCAGCACAAGAGGCCTTTGGCTGCTTTTGGCTGCACTGAAGCCCAGTAAGAGGGCTTTGCTCCCATCTTGCAAATCCTCTGGCAGTCAGAGGGAGGGAAAGACCACAGAGAATGGCTGGCTACTGATCCAGTCACTGAGCACTGAAAACCAGGAGGAAGGGATGGGGAAGAGGGATAGCTCCCCTTGAGGAAAGAAGAAGGAACTGTGAAGAGGGGGTAATCCTTATCACCAGAAGTCTCTCATAGGTGTATTCAGATTATAGTTGTCTTTGCCATTTTTAGGTTATCTCTGTCACACTGCAGACTAGAAACTTGTTGGCTTTCTTTTTTAAAGTGAAACCTGGGGATTCCAAGGTATCTGCTAGGTGCTCCAGAGACCACACTAGAAAACATTCTTGATTTTAAGCCATATAGACACCTGTCCCTGCCAGGTAGAGTAAAGGCCTTGATGTGGCTCTGGCATCAGATGCTGGAAAGTTTGGTCCTCGGCTGTGATGGAAGCAGATCAGGTGGTCATTGGGGTTCATTATAACTGTCCACCCCACTCCTCAAATATTGAAGTGGGGGTGTCTCGGGTTACCAGAACTGTGGGGAGAAGGCTGTCCCTCTCAGGTAAGTCCTGCCTTTCCATTACACCCCTTTCATTCCACTTTAAGTTTGATTCCCGTTCTGCTTTGATTTTTCTTTTGTTTTTCCTTCCTTCATATTTCTCTCTCTCTTTTTCTTCCCTCTGTTTGTTTCTTTTTGTGTATCTGCTTTATTTCTGCCTTCCTTTCATTCTGGTGGTGTGACTCCCTTCCCCTCCCTGCCTCATTATGCATATTGCTTTCTCTTCCTGTGAGCTTTTGCCATCTGTGCTTCTCTTCCACTGTGTCCAAACTTTCCCCCTCCTTTTGGAGTGTTTGCGATTCCTATTTGCCTCCTATTCACCCTCCTCCCTGTTTATATCACACTTTCTTTTCTCAATCCATTAAACTCTCCTTTGTGGTTGGGTGGCGTGATGACATTTGGGTGGGCTCTTTCTCCAATGCCAACGCTGCCTCTGCTGCTAACTGCTGTGTCCCCCGCCCCCCATCCCACTCCATCCTGCTGCCCGCTTGACTCTCTGGCGCCTCTCATAACTCTTGTATCACCTGCCCCATCTGGCTGTCCATGTGTGGGCTTCCTTCCCTCCCCGCTTCCCTTCCCCCAGGCCCCACAGGGAAGAGCGTGCGCCCCAGCACCTCCCGCAGCGTCCACGCCCTCCTGCACCGCTACGCAGGCTCCTTCCGCAGGCCCCGACTGGCCGTCAGCCGCAGCCTGAGCGCCCACCTCAACCGCTCCGCCCGACTAGGTGACTATTGCACCTCCCCCTTGTGTGGGCAGGGGCTTGGCCAGTGCTGGCCAGTCCAAAGGAGAGCCTTTCTGGAGTCCCACCTGAAATCCTTTCAACCTGGGCCTCTCGTCAATAAGCTGGGCTGCATCAGAGCTGGGAATCCCTTGAGCAAGAAGTCTGGGGACCCTGAGCTTTTCATTTCTGTTTCTTGCTTCAGAAGGCGTTTGGGAAGGGTGCTGGGAACCAAGGCTTAGGGGCCTTATTCCCAGGGATCTTGGTTTCAGGTGCTAGCTCCTTATCAACACAGATCTTAAGATTTGTGGCTCAATGTTGCGTCAGTTGCCATTTTTGACCAGAAAGAAGCGTTTCGGTTTCATCTCAGTTTCACAAAGGCTCCTAGGGACAGGGCTGTGGCTCCATGAGGGAGCCTGCCAAAGTCCCTGGCATCTCCAGAAGGACTGGAAGGTCTCCTGTCTGAAAACTGCTGCTTACCTAGATGGACCAGCAGAATGACTTGGTCTGAAGCGGCTTCCTGTCCTTCTAGATCCCCAGGAGTGAAAGCTCCCCAATCTCCACCTTTATGAGAGTCAACCAAAATGTAAAACAAAGTGTGGCAGGCTTTTGCAATCTCCTCAGCTCTTTATCAGGTAAGATGTCACACAGAACAGGGTGGTGTGATGTGAAATGGAAGTGAAACTGACATGAAACCAACACATATCTGTTTAATTTTTTTTATTGAAACAGTTTATTAGACACAGGTTATAAGGTCCCTGTTGGTATTTAAAACATGTTGAGTGCCTAGAGCAGGGATGGGGAACCTCTGGCCCTCCAGATGTTGTTGGACTACAACTCCCATCATCCCTGACCATTGGCCAGGCTGACTGGGGCGGATGGGAGTTTGGAGTGCTGCAATACCTGGAAAGCCACACATTTCCCATCCTTGCTCTATTGCCTTGGCTGTGGACTATCTTGGCCATGAACTCGTTACATGACATTGTGCAAGTTTCTGTTGTATAAACCATAACAATCTATTTAAAAAATGAAAACCACCGGCTACTTTAATACCATACTGGGCTATAGTGGACTTTTCTTAATAAAATATGGTACTTTATAACACACATGGTTAAATTGGATTGGGGTGAGAAAGGGGAAATTTGTGCATGTGGGGCATGTTATTCAAACCAGCTAGGTCTACGTAAGCAGCAGATGGAGGGGGCTGGAGGGAGTGGCTTTTGAATGGTCTAACACTGAAAAATTAACCGAAAAGAGAAACAGGTACATCAGGAAGAAAATTTCTAGCCCAGACTTTTGCCTCCTGCACTGATTTTCTGTTTGCGAGGAGCTTTCAATGTAGATAGGGGAGCATTTCAAAATGTGACAGCCCAATTCAGAAGTCTGCTACATTAAAGACCAGACCCATTTGTTTTTTGCTTGTGGGAGGCCAATTGTAGTGACAGCCTGTCCCACAGAATGGAATTTTTTTTGCAAAGGTGGGGGGCAGTGGGTAGGTGGCCATGAAGGGAAGGTACAATGACATATTGAGAACCACAGGAGATCCTTGAGGGGTATTAGAGGGAGTTGCTTGAGAAGAAGGTTTTTAATTTCCCTGCCTGTGCTGTCTCCATCTCTCCGTGATGCAGAAATTGTCCACGAAGACCTCAAGATGGGTTCAGATGGTGAGAGCGACCAGGCGTCAGGGACATCATCTGATGAGGTGCAATCTCCAGTCCGAGTGCGCATGAGGAACAACCCAGCGCGCAAGATCTCCACCGAGGTGCGAGCATTAAAGATGGGCGTGCAAAGTTCAGAGCAGTTGTCACTGAGGGGCTCTCTCCATCTCCCTTTCACACGAGTCACTTTTTAGAGAGGACCATGGAAGAGATGTCTAGAGATGGCTCTACAGTGGTACCTCGGGTTACAAACACTTTGGGTTACAGACTCCGCTAACCCAGAAGTAGTACCTCGGGTTAGGAACTTTGCCCCAGGACGAGAACAGAAATCTTGCAGCTGTGGCAGCGGGAGACCCCATTAGCTAAAGTGGTACCTCAGTTTAAGAGCAGTTTCAGGTTAAGAACAGACCTCCAGAACGAATTAAATCCGTAACCAGAAGTACCACTGTCTATATGACCCACACTCATTCTCTCCCCCCCCCCCAAAAGCCAGGAAATAACAAAGTCTGCGCCAAGAAACCTTAAATAAAATAGTGTGAATTGTTCAGTTACCTAGCAATATACAGTGGTGCCTCGCAAGATGAAATTAATCCGTTCCGCGAGTCTCTTCGTCTTGCGAAGCACGGCTATTAGCGGCTTAGCGGCTATTAACGGCTTAGCGGCTTAGCCGCTATTAATGGCTTAGCGGCTTTAAGAAAAAGGAAACAAACTCGCAAAAACTCGCAAGACGTTTCGTCTTGCGAAGCAAGCCCATAGGGAAATTCGTCTTGCGGAACGACTCAAAAAACGGAAAACTCTTTCGTCTAGTGAGTTTTTCGGCTTGCGAGGCATTCGTCTTGCGGGGCACCACTGTACTTACTTTTCACAGACCCCTTCAGCTGGCACTCCCCCCCCCCCCCGCCAATAATTTTATTTTATTTTCCAAAGGTACACAATATTCAATTAGCAATAACAATACAAAATAATAACCAAACAGAAACAAAGACAAAAACAAAAACAAAGCATACACCCATGTGGCTTCCCTCCCCCATTACTCATCATCTCTTAATCTTTAGAGTCTTATTAACATTGCATCTTTTGGTCATCCTTAATATCCTTAATATATTACTTTTTTCTAGTTCTACTTTACAGACTTAGTCTATACATATCAACATATTATCCTTAGAACAGGTAATTTTTTCATGTAATCCTCAAAGCATTGCCATTCCGACCTTAAATTCTGATTCGTCTGGTGCCTTATGGTTGCTGTTAACTTCACCAACTCTATAAATTTGCTTAATTTACATATCCAATCTTCCTTTGTGGGGATAATATTTCCATTCCAGTTCCTTGCAAGTCTAGCTGCAGCTGTGGCATATAAGAATAATTTTTTTCTTATCTTGTGGGATATCCTTTCCTAAGATACCCAATACGCTTCTGGGTTTTTTCTCTATAGAAATTTTTAACATCTTTTTTAACTCATTGTGGATACATTCCCAGAATCTTTTAACTTTTTTGCAGCCATACATGGACCATAGTCCCTCAGCCGGCACTTTTAACCTTCTGTGAAATCAGGCAGGTAAAAGTCACACCGATGCAGCTGAATTATCTCCTAATGCTCTGAGGAATGCCTGTGTGGAAGCCTGATTCATAGAATTGTAGGATTGGAAGGGGCAACAAGGATCATCTAGTCCAACCCCCTGCAATGCAGGAATCTTGAAGCCCCAACCCTGAGGTTAAGAGTCTCAGGCTCTGCCAGCTGAGACATCCTGAGGCGTGCCCTTCAGAAGGGAATCCTGCAGTGGCCCAACGGCAGAGAAAGCCCTCAGAAGACACCAGTCTTCATTGAGGGTTTACAAGCTCTAGTTCTTCTTTTTTTTAAAATAATGTTTATTAAGAGTTTAAAAGTTACAAAAAGAAGAAAAAAAGAGTTAAACAAAGCAAAACAATACAATACAATACATAAAAAACAAAAAACACTGCTTATCTTAACAAAACAAAAACAAGAACAAAAACAGAATCAATTAAAAACACATCCCATATTTCCATATCTTATCTTTCATTTACTTGTTTTGACGACCTCCTCACACCTCCCTTTTTTGTATTCTAGTTCAGTTAGCTATTTCAGCAAATCCTTTCCATCTTTCTCAGTTTTGGTCCTATAATTTATCTTAACACAATCTAACCTTGTTTTTTTTCCCCCTTTAGCCCATTAACAGTCTATTTTTACTTAATTCTTTATAACATTTCTGCTAAAGCCATATAACTTCATTCCAGCATCCTTCTAACATTCCTTAATTTTACAGTGTTTCTGTAAATAGTCTTTAAATTTTTTCCAATCTTCTTCCACCGACTCTTCTCCCTGGTCTCGGATTCTGCCAGTCATTTCCGCCAGTTCCATGTAGTCCATCAGCTTCATCTGCCATTCTTCCCGGGTGGGTAAATCTTGTGTCTTCCAATAAGTATTCTTGCTGCTGTTGTAGCATACATAAAAAAAGTTCTATCCTTCATCACCAATTGGCCGACCATGCCCAGGAGAAAGGCCTCTGGTTTCTTCAGGAAGGTATATTTAAATACCTTTTTCATTTCATTATAGATCATCTCCCAGAATGTCTTAATCCTTGGGCACGTCCACCAAAGGTGAAAGAATGTACCTTCAGTCTCATTACATTTCCAACATTTATTATCAGGCAGATGGTAAATTTTTGCAAGCTTGACTGGTGTCACGTACCACCTATAAATCATTTTCATTAAATTCTCTCTTAAGGCATTACATGCAGTAAACTTCATACCTGTGGTCCATAACTGTTCCCAGTCAGCCATCATGATGTTGTGTCCAACATCTTGTGCCCATTTAATTTTACAAGCTCTAGTTCTGCCCCCAGAATTTGGACCCCATTTTCCTCCCCTCTCCAGGACATTAACAAGCGCCTGTCACTTCCCGCTGATATCCGCCTGCCGGAAGGTTACCTCGAGAAGCTCACTCTAAACAGCCCCCTGTTTGACAAGCCCTTGAGCAGACGGTTACGGAGAGTCTCTTTGGTAAGTCAGATTTAAATGCAATTTGTTCACTTGGGTTTTCTTTATAGTGCCCCTCCCCCATGACATAGTTCTCTGGGTGGTTGGCCAAATAAAACGGTAAAACACAATATTAACAGTATCATGAAAACAATGACTGTGTATACATTTTCAGCAGAGGCGGGAATGCTGAAATAAAATTCACAGTAGAACTAAAAATACAAAATATGCAATCACTGGGATCAAAATTCAGGTTGGAATTTGCCATTGTGCTTTGTGGGTCTGCATGTGTCGAAGGAAGTCTGTGTGCAAAACAGGACTTTTCACCCTCTTCCCTGCCCTGCCCCATTCTGGGGATTCCCCCAACCCTCTACAGCAGATTTAGGGGGTGTGGGGCAGCAGGAGGTGGGGAGTCGCATTGAGCAAGGGGGCCTCATTTTGTGCAAACAGCACCTCCGCTAATCCAGCTTTCAGATCTTTAAAGATCACAGATTATAAAGGCATGGGAGAATAAAGAAAGGCATTCACCTGGCACCAGAAAGAGCTTAAAGAGCACCACCACTGAAAAGGCCCTTCTCCTAATAGCCATTTCCTTATCTCACTTGCTGGGGGTCTCTAAAGAGGTTTGGGCAGGTGTGTATGGGAGAAGGCAACCTTTTGGTCACCTGGCCCCATGCCATTCAGGGCTTTAAAGGCTAAGACAAGTACTTATAGCCTCCCCCCAGCTGCCTACTCTGTCCTTTCACTGCAGTAGGAACAGTGACCAGGAGCCCCTCCCGACTGTAGGTGGATTCTGCAATGGGTCATTGATGCTGGAATGGTGCTTTAGTGGTAGAGTCACATTCATTCTTTCCCAGAGCTCCCACCTGCTTGCCACCTTCTCTGCAGCACAAAAAAGGTGGGATAAAGTCTCTATCACCTATAACCGTCCTCCTGCTATGTCGTTGGAGGGGTGCTAGTGCAGTAGGGCCCATCGGCTGGAGAAGGCAGCCCCTCCCACCCTGTCTCTTTGTGCTTTCTTGTGCAGTCGGAGATTGGCTTTGGGAAGCTGGAGACGTATGTGAAGCTGGACAAGCTGGGAGAAGTGAGTGCCCTGACCGTCCTCCGGAAGGCGGAGCTGAGAACGAATTCCAGTCTAGAACACACTTGGGATGACCACTCAGCTCGGCTTGCTTCATCTCAGGGCACCTGGGATGGGGTCATTCTCACGCTGATTTTAATATATTTCTCTCTCTCTCTTTAATGTATTGATTTCTACTTTGCGCTTCCTTCAAGTCCAAGGAGTGCAGGATGGTGTACCTAATATCTTCACAACAACCCTGTGAGGTAGAATAGGCTACGAAAGGGTGGCTTGCCATAGGTCAGGGAGCAGGGATTTGAACCTGGATCTCCCCAGCACTCAACCCAGGACACCACCCTGGCTTAGCCTGAGAGCAGTGAGCTTGGCCAGTCCAGGGTAGTTGTTCCTTTATCTCCACAAGACTTCCAGCTCATCCCACCTTAGTATCACTTCTCACGGTGGATTTGATCCATTCAGCCTGGGAGGGTTCCTTTAGTTCAGTGGATTTAAGAGGTCCTGGTTCAGATTCCAGAATGGCCTTGGGGAGTTCCATTCAGTCACCCATCCTTTCCAGCACATGCATTCAGAACACGTTAAAGCACACGGAATCTCGTTTTTTCCAGGATTGCCACTAACACCCTTATCCAGAACTCCTTGTTGACCCATATCTCTTGTCAGCCTCAACTCTTTCTTCTGTAAAATGGGCCAATTAATGAATCCATCATAGGGCTCTTGAGAGGATAAATGAGAGAAGGGAATTGCATCAACTGCACCCAAGATTATGAATTCAAGAGTAAATCATGCCTCTCTAGGGCAGAGAACTTTCTTCCCCTGATCAGACCAGCCTGGTGTTGAGAACATCTTTCTGCAATTACATAGACGACGTTTTGCACTCTGGTTTTTTGGTGAAATTTATTCTTTGCTGGCGTGGGGGCATAAGTAAATTGCAGGGCAACTTGGGACTTGGAGGAGAGTTGGGGTGAGAGGCCAGTTGACTAGAGGTTGGGCATTGGGCTGCTAGCCTGAGCTCTGTCTTTGCTGCATTAAGGGGACGTACGCCACAGTCTACAAGGGGAAGAGTAAACTCACCGATAACCTGGTGGCCTTGAAGGAGATCCGTCTTGAGCACGAAGAAGGAGCACCTTGCACAGCCATTCGGGAAGGTACATCAACACTCCCTGAAATCAGAAGGGTCAGCCAGTTTCAGTGGGTTCTGGTCCATTGGGGCACTCTGCCGTCACCAGACCACTTCCTTCCTTGTGCCCAGTCCAAGGGATGGCCCTGGCCGACAGCGTCCCGTACCAGTCTCAGGTTTGCCCTTGTAGAACTCAAGGCAGAGGAAGATGGGGGGAAACTCTGCCTCTCTTTGGCTCTTGCTCCATCTGCGGAGACCCCGCCACCTTCTGCCTGTCTCAGAGAGCAGCTGCAAGGATTCCACAGCCAGTGGAAAGTGGAAATGGCTGCAGACGTTTGGATGAGCCAAACAGCTGCATCCATGAATGGAGGGGGTCCCAGACTGAAAATGCAGGTGAACACAAAGACTCGTCATAAGATATTTGCATTGACCAGAAAAATTACTGTAGCAGCCAGAAGTCCAGAAGAATTCATGTTAGGGCAGTAGAGACTCTTAACCCAGAGTCTCAGATGTGGCCGACAAGAGGAATATCACCTGCAGTGTTCTTATCATTTCCTTCGCTAGTGAAGTTCAGGGGTGCATGCGCAGCCATAAGGACATGTGCACACACACCTTTCCCATGCTCAGGAGGGAGGAGGTATCAGTGGGCTTGGGGGAACAGGTTAGCAGAACTTGATCCATCATCATCATCATCAGTCAGTCAGTCAGTCAGTCAGTCAAAGAAGCATAAAAACAAGGCAGCAAATCAAAGGAACCAGTGAGGGTGTGTTGTTAGAACTAGGATACCATTAATCTCCAGTCAAAGTACTGAAAATCCCCTCTTTAACACACAGAGGTATTCCATAGAAATTGCAATTGTAAATAAACTTACTCCACTTTAGAAAAAAAATATTTTCCTTTTAACTGTTTTTATGTTCTTTCTCTAAGTCTAATTAAAACAGGTTAGTTTTTGCCATTGTTACACAATCCCACACCTTATTATGCCATGATTTAATTGCTGGACCTGAAGTTCTCCTTACCCCTTTCCTAGTTCACATGTCCACTACATGTCGGTAAAACCATTTTTTAAAAAACTTAGGGAGCAAAAGAAGAGAGGTCTAGACAGAAAGAGAAGGATGTCTGTGTGGTTCACATGAAGAGGGGAAGGAAGACGGGAGCAAATGTACACACAGCCGAGAGAGGTCATTTTCTGATCTGTGACCAGATCTCTTTGCCCCTCCCAGCTCAGCCAGTTCCCTCTCACAGCTTTACCTGCCTCAGTAGGACTCAGTAGGTGTCTAGAGGGCAGACCCAAAGGGCCCCCCCAAGTCTGCAGAGAGCAGGAGGAAGATGGACTCTGCTGCCCTTGGCGAGGCTGAGAGAGAAGAACAGGAGAGGCAGGGGAGCGGCATACTGGCACACACTGGCGCAAAATTACCCACCCCAAGCAGCAGCAAGTCCAGAGCAGTGGATCATGCAGGGACACAGCAGATAACCTCCTCCCTGGTGGGTGCTTTAGGCTCCCTGGAGCTTTCTAGCTTTCTCTTTCATGTCGTGTGCTTGCTGTTCTTCTCTCAAAGCCCAGAGTTTAGGAATAGCTCCATTAAACTCTTTAGAGGTGCTTCTGTTGCGCGTCCCACAATGTGCCTCTCTTTCTCTGTTTTCCAGTTTCACTTCTGAAAGATCTGAAACATGCCAACATTGTGACCCTGCATGATATCATCCATACAGAGAAATCCCTCACGCTTGTCTTCGAGTATTTAGTGAGTAAACAGGCATGGTAACTGTAACTTATACTTTTTATGAATGAAAACATCTCAAATTATTTACGACTGAAAGCTGAACATTCAGAAAACCCGTATTTTGAACAGCCTGGCTGGTTTGAAGGAAGATGTTGCCTACAGTGCACATAGAGAGGGTGTTAAAACTGTCATGGCTTCCTCCCAAGGACTCCTGGGAATTACAGTTTTAAGAATGCTCAAGGTAGCTTTCAATACCCTCCTGAAGCAGCCACTTCAGTAGGAAATTATTGTAGCATAAGTGGGGGCGAGTTTTTCAAGGATAGTCTCCTGAAACCTAGGAAGTACAGTAAGTGTCAGTTCCCTGCCCCTGAGACCACTACCAGTGCTGGGCCAATATGGAGGTGAGGGCTTGGACGTGACTCCCACATCCCCATCCAGCCCTCTTGCTCAGCCTGGTGCAAACCATGTAGGCACAGGGGAAAGGATGGGGATGTGGGATGTATGAACCTTCTGTTCACTTTATTGGTCCAGGGCACATTCCTGGGTGGGGGAATTCTGCTGAGTCCTATGGCAAGTCCACTGCATGGGAATGCCATGCCCACTCTAGGTTGAAGGATTCCCATATAGTCTTAACGATAAGGGGTGCCATCCTGCCCATGTTTACTCAGAAGTAAGATTCCCTTGAATTCAGTGGGACTAACTTCCAGGTAGGTGCTCATAGGATTGCAGACTTGTTTGCACAAATCAGTCATTTTAAATTAATGAAGAGGAAAGTTGTCAATCCTGCGTCTTCTTTCACCCCAGGATAAAGATCTGAAACAGTATCTTGACGACTGCGGCAATGTAATAAATATGCACAATGTGAAGGTAAGTTGCTGACTCCCATCTGAGTCTGTTTCAGTGGATTCTTTTACTGCGTAGCAAGCAACTTTACGAATGTTGCTGGCAAAAGCTCACTTCAGCATGAGATTGCACTGGGGGATTTGATATGTGCTTTGCATGTTCTCCTTCAATGCTCTGGTTATTGGTGGCGCCCCCATCAAACGAACATGGAACTGTCCTGAGAAAATAAAGGCATGTTTCTAAAGAAAATCCCACTGTTTGAAGAAGTTATATGAATTGGAAACATTTTCCTAAATGCACTCGTTTTGCATCCATGGCTGGTTAGAAGTACTGTATATGGCAGATCTAGCGATGAACTAGAGGGAAAGGCATTGAGATGGCTCTGTTCCCTCCTCCAGCTGTTCCTGTTCCAGCTGCTGCGTGGCCTCGCCTACTGCCACCGTCAGAAGGTGCTGCATCGAGACCTCAAGCCCCAGAACTTGCTCATTAATGAGAGAGGGGAGCTCAAACTAGCAGATTTTGGTGAGTACTAATTATCTCTCTGCCCTTGCTCTGCAACATTTACTAACAAATGTAAAAAGTAATGCATGTAATGTAATGAAATGTAAAATGTAATGCAATGAAACTTAACATTCCCAGGACTGGCCCGGGCAAAATCCATTCCCACCAAGACCTACTCCAACGAAGTGGTGACACTTTGGTACCGACCCCCAGATATACTATTGGGCTCGACAGAATACTCCACCCAGATTGACATGTGGTAAGGATTCAGCAGCCTGTGGCCCGCTCTCCCTCCCTGTGGTTGAAATCCGTAATTTTGATAGTACTTTCCATTTGCCCATCAGTTGTCATCTCCCACAGGGATGGGGGACCTGTGACCCTCCAGATGTTGTTGGACTTTCTCTTTAGCCCAGCTAGCTTGGCCGATGGTCAGGAGAGATGGGAGTTGCAGTCCTGCAACATCTGAAAGGCCACAGGTTCCCCATCTAGGGGTGCAGTCTGTTTTTTGCATGGTTCTTGTATTTTTAAAAGGTGATTTAAGTAAAGAGGAACGCAGATGGCGCTGTGGGTTAAACCACAGAGCCTAGTACTTGCCGATCAGAAGGTTGGCGGTTTGAATCCCCACGATGGGGTGAGCTCCCATTGCTCGGTCCCTGCTCCTGCCAACCTAGCAGTTCGAAAGCACGTCAAAGTGCAAGTAGATAAATAGGTACCTTTCCGGCGGGAAGGTAAACGGAGTTTCCATGTGTTGCTCTGGTTCGCCAGAAGCGGCTTAGTCATGCTGGCCACATGACCCGGAAACTGTATGCCGGCTCCCTCGGCCAGTAAAGCGAGATGAGCGCCGCAACCCCAGAGTTGGTCACGACTGGACCTAATGGTCAGGGGTCCCTTTACCTTTACCGTAAGTAAACAGAGGCCATGTAAAGGAAACAGCGGTGAATGCCTAGAGCTGAGCCGCTTGGATCTCAGGAAACTGCAGAGCTAAAAAAGGAGACTGAAGCTAGGGGCAAACAAATGCATGGAGCCAGTAGCTGAGTCACAGTGGCCCGCTAGGAACACAAACTGTGGTAGAGTTCCTTAGATGTTTGTCCCCAATCCCTCCCTGTAGAGACCAGGGGTGGCAGACAAGCCATTCTGAAGGACAACTTGCCCACTGCCATGTGACATTCCCCTGTAATGTGCAGGAACAAGAGCATGCAAAGTGTGGTGAACTGGGTGCACATCCTAGAACTGGCATAGCCAACGTTGTGCCCTCCAGCTCTTGCTGGATTCCAGCTCCCATTAGTCAGCCAGCCTGGCCGGAGGTCAGGGAGGATGAGAGTTGTGGTCCATGACATCTAGAGGACATCTGATTGGCTGCCCCTGCCCTGGAATGCCTTCTCTTCTATGCTTCAAAACAAGGATTCTAAGTGTCAGGTGGCCTCCCAAGGGGACGTTTGCCAGGGAAGAGGATAAGATACTAACAGTTAACAAGACTCTCCAACAGCAGCTCCAAAATGGTACCCTCTTCAAACAAAAGGGAGATACCAGAAAGCTTGGGGCACGGTGAGGGGAATCCAAAGGTTTGCAGAAAGAAGTACATGGTACCTTGGTTTTCGAGCGTCTTGGAAGCCGAACATTTCGGAACCGGAATGCCAAAAACCTGGAAGTAATTGCTTCTGTTTTTGAACGCGCCTTGGAAGTCAAACAGCTTCCACTGCGTTTCCCCCCTTTTTTTCTCCATTGACTTTGCCGACCGCTCTTTGACCCTCGGTTGTTGAACGTTTTGGAAGTCGAACGGTCTTCCAGAATGGATTACATTTGACAACTGAGGTACCACTGTACATTGGGGAGGGGTCAGGAGTGGAACAGAAGGAGAGAAACCCCTCCCCACTAGCCTCATGAAGTCTTGAGAATGCTCACTGGCCATAGATGCTGACTAAGCATTGCCATGGTGCTAGTGAGGACTCTTCGCTGTAACATTTAGTTGCAGGCCCTACTTGTTTCTGAGATATTTCTGGCCCTTCTCAGTGCATGCCAGAATCCTCTGCAATATGCAGGCTAAGGTCCATGGCAGAGATGCAGGGAAGGTCTTTGGCCGACTAGTTCTAAAAAGTATACTCTAAAGGCGGCAAGGTTGAAAATCCCTTACATATATGATAATGAAAACAAACCATGGAAGGGAAGTGGGTGTTAAATGTTTGGTTTGTATTTTGGTAAATGTAAATGTGCAAATTTTGTATGATTAAAAATGATAATTAAGATTTAAAAAGAAAAAGAAAAGTTTAATTCTGCACCCTCTTGAAATTATGTGAATTTTGCATATTTTCTTATATCTTTCTAATTCTGCTTCTGATTTTCATGGGTGGGACAAAGATCTGTGCAGAATCCAGAAGCTGCTCCACCCACTGACTGTGGAAAACCTCTGTTGCTTCTTCTTCACCAGAAAATGGTGCTGCAAAATGAAGAAATAGATACATATTTGGTTAAGTCGCATAGCACATTCAAGTGGCAGAATTTGGATTTTCTTGGAACATAATGTTTTGATCCAGTGGAGAGAATCAGGGTTTTGATTTAAAGCCTAAAGTTCATGGTCCTTGCTTTGAACTTCCTCCCAGTGATGTCCTTGTCTTTCTCCTCACAGGGGTGTGGGCTGCATCTTCTATGAGATGTCCACAGGACGGCCGCTCTTCCCAGGCTCCACAGTTGAGGAGCAGCTGCACTTCATCTTTCGGATATTGGGTATGGTCCTGGGGTGACCTTGCTGGGACTGCTGTGTTGCCGAGAGATCAGTGGGGAGAGGCAGGAGGGCCTTACAGAAGACTAGACTGCTGATTCACAGGAGTCTTCTGAGCTGCTTTGAGGAATCTAGACAAGGAGGGGGATACAACTCAGTTGATCAGTAATCCATTACCATAATAAATCCATAACGATAACCAGTCTGTTATATATTTTAGCAAGTTGCTTGTCTACTTGCTATGAATTTGGATAGCTTTTAGGGTATTGTAACCAAATTTTAGGGATGCGGATGGCGCTGTAGGGACGCGGGTGGCGCTGTGGGTAAAACCTCAGCGCCTAGGACTTGCCGATCGTCAGGTCAGCGGTTCGAATCCCTGCGGCGGGGTGCACTCCCGTCGTTCGGTCCCAGTGCCTGACAACCTAGCAGTTCGAAAGCACCCCCGGGTGCAAGTAGATAAATAGGGACTGCTTACTAGCGGGAAGGTAAACGGCGTTTCTGTGCACTGCGCTGGTCCTGGCTCGCCAGAGCAGCTTCGTCACGCTGGCCACGTGACCCGGAAGTGTCTTCGGACAGCGCTGGCCCCCGGCCTCTTAAGTGAGATGGGCGCACAACCCCAGAGTCGGACACGACTGGCCCATACGGGCAGGGGTACCTTTACCTTTACCTTTAACCAAATTTTGCATGGTGATTTCTGAGATCAAAGAAGATCAAAGATTCAGCTGGATGCCATTTTGGATCAAGATGGCAGGCTGAGCCTTTCAAGACTTCACTGATTTTAACCACTGATTTCTTTGTTTCTTAGAATTCCCAAACAACTCTGCTAGTCAATCAATAAAGGACAACATATACATAAGTAAACATGGCAGAAGTGGTGTGGGTGCTCCTTAAAAGTCCTGTTTCAGGGTCAGCGCCGCTCTCCTGCTCAGGGCAGCAGGGCAACCTGCCTGGGTCCTGAGCTGACTCTTTTCTGGTCTCTCCTTCTCTCTCCTCTGCATCACCAGGGACTCCCAACGAAGAGACATGGCCTGGAATCCAGTCTAATGAAGAATTCCGAGCCTATAATTACCCTAAATACCGTCCCGAGGCCCTCATCAACCATGCCCCAAGGTGAGTGTCAACCTGCCATTCAGGGAATGTTAGGGTGGGTTGAACTTTTCAACTTTCCAATTCCCCAAATGAAGGGTGCTAAAAAGTTGTAACATGACTTGGGAATTCAAAAGATACTTTTGTTAATTAATGTAATTTAGTTTAGCTTAGTAAGTAAAATGTGTGTAAAATTGCATAGAAATCATTAGAAATGATTGCCAAGTACTTACAGGTGGTTCTTCTTCTTCTTCTTCTTCTTCTTCTTCTTCTTCTTCTTCTTCTTCTTCTTCCTCTTCCTCTTCCTCTCGCTGTTTTTCTACTTGGCCCTTGATCCCAGAGACACCCGGCCCCCCTTTTATGCACTGGCTTCCATTGCTTTCTCCTGAGCAGAGGTGCAGATCAAAGGCTTTTTATCCCTCTCCTTTCCAGAACATGGATTTTGTCAGAGATGGCGGCTTGTGCCCTCCTCTGCTGACTGATGCATGAGCCAAAACTGACTCTGGGGGCTTTACAAGGCCTTTGCCTGTGTCTTGGCTCTGAAGGGTCTGGGGACGTTGCTGGCCCTTGAGTCCTGCTCCAGACCTGCCCCTTTTTCAAACCAGTTGCCCACCCGTAGTTGGGATGTACTTTGCTCATTTACAAGCCCCTATTAATGCTGTTAGCGGAGCAGCTGAGCACCTCCACCTGGGAAGCAGGGCCTCCGTTTCCCTTCCAGAGCCTGATCTTCCTTTTCTCCTGGATCTCCACAGGCTGGATAGCGAAGGGGCTGACCTCCTGGGGAAGCTGCTGCAGGTGAGAAGTTGTGGCTCCTCTTTGTCTCTCCCTCCGGCCGGATGCGGACCTTTATTGTCTTTGCAGCTTCAGGTGACAGGAAGGCCTTCTCTGCTGGGGCTGGATGGCCTGGCCTTGCCCTTCTCAGGGAATTGCAGAATGGATTGAGGACTGTGAGCCTTATGTGGCATTGCACTTGTCCATCTTCAGGGGCTTGTTGTTTGTGCCAAGAAAAACATAACACAGCTGCCCTTTGAGAACAAAATGGAAACCAGGCTGGGGAAAGCCGGTGTGGGGGTTAGAACATGTGGTGAAGGAGTCCTCTCTATCCAGCCAGGTGACTGCTGGGCATAGCTTACTCCTGGGTAAATGGCTATACATTCCCACTTCTGCTCAGAATGGCATTCCTGGTGGAAGCAGAAGGGCAGGCACCTCTCTTTGCAGCACAGCAGTTGATCTCTCTCGTCTTCTCTTCTTCCCCCTCCCTGTTCTCTCCCGACGCAGTTTGAGGGCAGGAAGCGGATCTCTGCAGACGAGGCCATGCGGCACCTGTTCTTCCACAGTCTGGGCGAACGAGTCCTCAAACTCCCAGACAGTAGGTGCAGGGTGGGGAGGGAGAGAGGGAAGGAGGCCGGCACTATGGGATATGGGGATGGGCATATCGATGTACGGAAAGGCAGGTGGTGTTGACCTCTGAGTGTGGACCAGCAGGGTGAGGGTCTGTGGTATTGATAATGCTCTATGATCTGTTGTCCCTGGAGTGGGAGTGCAGGATCCCCCCCCCCCCCCAATTTCTCAGGTTCCTCTGCTATTTTGTAGGGCTGCCAGATTTGATTTGTTTCAATGGCAGATGAGCTTTGCTTGATTAATTGGTGAAGGCAAGTTTTAATCTGTGAGGCTAAAAGTTAAGGGAACAATAGCTTATTTTGAAGCTGTTTTGCTTCTGATTGGTTGGAAGCCTGAAGGGAAAGGATTGGCTGGCCAGCGCAAGAGGTGGAATTCTGCCCCCACCCGCCAACTGGCTTGTTCTCACTGCTCCCTTGCGATTGTTTCCAGAGCAGCAGTGATGGTAGAAGCAACCAGTTTCTGTGCCACCCTTAAGGGGGCAGGAGCTCTGTCAGGGTCCAGGTGTTGCAACCTGGTGTACCCTTTGGTGCCCTAGGCTCAGCCCTTGAAACCTTTTCACCCAACTGCCCTCTTACGTGCAGGTATCTCAGCTTATGCTGCTTCTCTCCTTCAGCCTTCTCCTTGTCTCTCCTGCTTTTCCCTCACCACAGGCAGCTTTCTGGTCCTTAACCTCATACAGAGACTTTCATCCCAGACAAGCTGCAAAGTATCTGGTTTCACAGAAATTGGACTGTAGACGTTTTTTGCTGCTGAGAGGTTTAATCCCTATGAAGCTGGAATGTTTATAGGCAATCCATAACATCAACCCAGTTGAGCCAATTAGAGTTAGAGGCAAATAATAATAATAATAATAATAATAATAATAATAATAATAATAATTTATTTGTACCCCAGCCACTCTGGGAGGCTTCCAACAAAAATTAAAAATACATTAAAATGTCACACATTAAAAACTTCCCTAAACAGGGCTGCCTTCAGATGTCTTCTAAATGTCAGGTAGTTGTTTATCGCTTTGACATCTAATGGGAGGGTGTTCCACAGGGCCGGCGCCACTACCAAGCAGGCCCTCTGCCTGGTTCCCCGTAGCTTTGCTTCTCGCAATGAGGGAACCGCCAGAAGGCCCTTGGTGCTGGACCTCAGCGTACGGACTGAACGATGGGGGTGGAGATGCTCCTTCAGGTATACCAAGCTGAGGCTGTTTAGGGCTTTCAAGGTCAGCACCAACACTTTGAATTGTGCTCGGAAACGTACTGGGAGCCAATGTTGGTCTTTCAAGGCCGGTGTTATGTGATCTCGGTGGCCGCTCCTAATCACCAGTCTAACTGCCTCATTCTGGATTAGTTGTAGTTTCTGGGTCACCTTCAAAGGTAGCCCCACGTAGAGCGCATTGCAGTAGTCCAAGTGGGAGATAACCAGAGCATGCATCACTCTGGCGAGACAGTACACGGGCAGGGAGGGTCTCAGCCTGTGTACTAGATGGAGCTGGTAGACAGCTGCCCTGGAAACAGAATTGACCTGCGCCTCCATGGACAGCTGTGAGTCCAAAATGACTCCCAGGCTGTGCACCTGGTCCTTCAGGGGCACAGTTACCCCATTCAAGACCGGGGAGTCCTCCACACCAGCCCGCCCCCTGTCCCCCTAAAAGAGTACTTCTGTCTTGTCAGGATTCAACCTGAATCTGTTAGCCACCATCCATCCTCCAACCACCTCCAGGCACTCACACAGGACCTTCACCGCCTTCACTGGTTCTGATTTGAAAGAAAGGTAGAGCTGGGTATCATCTGCATACTGATGAACACCCAGCCCAAACTCCCTGATGATCTCTCCCAGCGGCTGCATGTAGATGTTAAAAAGCATGGGGGAGAGGACAGAACCCTGAGGCACCCCACAAGTGAGAGCCCAGGAGTCTGAACACTCATCCCTTAACACCACTTTCTGAACGCAGCCCAGCAGAAAGGAGCGGAACCACTGTATAACAGTGCCCCCAGCTCCCAGCCCCTCTAGACGGTCCAGAAGGATGTTATGGTCAATGGTATCAAACGCCGCTGAGAGATCCAGCAGAACTAGGAAACAGCTTTCACCTTTGTCCCTAGCCCGCCTCCGGAGATCATCGACCAGCGCGACCAAGGCAGTTTCAGTCCCGTGATGAGGCCTGAATCCCGATTGGAAGGGATCCAAATGGTCCGCTTCTTCCAGGCGTGCCTGGAGTTGTTCAGCAACCACTTGCTCAATCACTTTGCCCAAGAATGGAAGATTTGAGAGTGGGTGATAGTTGGCCATATTGGCCGGGTCTAGAGTTGTTTTTTTAAGAAGCGGTTTAATGACCGCCTCTTTCAGCGGGTCTGGGAAGGCTCCCTCACAGAGGGAAGCATTCACCACCCCACAGAACCCATCGCCCAACCCTTCCCGGCTTGCTTTTATTAGCCAGGATGGGCAAGGATCAAGGAGACAGGTGGTTGGTTTCACTCCTCCAAGTAACCTGTTTACATCCTCGGGGGTAATGGATTGAAATTGATTCCATGCAACTCGACCAGACAGGACTCTAGCACTTTCCCACCCTGGCCCTGCTCCCACAGTGGAGTCTACCTCCTTCCGAATATGAGTGACTTTATCTGCAAACAACTTTGCAAAATCATTGCAGGAGATTAGGTGGCATTTCCTACTACTAATTGGGAAAGGTTATTTAAATTTAATCAGTTAATCATTTAACTTATGTAAGCAGTTAATAAAAAAAATCATTTGATCACCGTATTATTTTTTCCTCTTAACGCTGAAGGTTGGTGAAGAATGTATAGTTTGAGCCTAAGCTGCAATAAGATTTAACACACTTTCAAAATTGAACTGAATTTTTAATATATTAAGTGTCATTGTTGAGGGGCAACCTGCCCCGTCCCTAATTGAAGAATGTGTTTAAAAAATGTGGATCTAGAGATCTAATTATTTATTTATTAAATTTATATCCCACCTCCCCAAAGGAGCCCAGTAGGGAAAACCCACAATTTTTAGAAGAGTTCCCACACAAATGGATTTTAGCTGCAGTTCAGATGCTTTCTCCCCTTATTTTTGCAGACTAGCAGCTCCTGTAAAAGGCTCTCACGTGCTCTTGTGTTTCTTCCTTTCCATCTCCTCCTCTTGCAGCAACGTCAATATTTGCACTAAAGGAGATTCAGTTACAGAAAGAGACGGGCCTGAGATCGGCTTCCCTGCCTGAATCAGGTGAGAGGCTACGGCCTAAGCAATGAGAGCCCCGCCCACTGGGAATCAAGCCCCACCCACTTTTACTCCAGTACTTTCCCCAAACGTTCCTCCCCACCCTTTCCTACTCAGAAGTCACCCAAGCCAGAGTCAGTCCTTGGATGAGGCCAAGGCGAGGCAGCTGCAGTTGCCAGAGCAGGAAGCAGAGAGACCCCACCACAGACTTGTGCAGGAGAACTTCCCCGCAGATTATGCCCCTGGGTGTTAATGCATGAGAGGGGAATGGGTGCTGCTTAGATTCTCTGCCTTGGCTCCGGATGGAAGCTCTCTCCATCCTCCCTCTTGTGAACAGGTAGTCCTGCCACTCAGCATTGTAAGGGGCAAGCTGGTCCTTGACAGCCTCTTCCTTGCCTCTTGTTCCTCTCCTCCCCCCAAGGCCATCTCCTGGTGGGGGAGAGCTCTGGTCCCACCTTCCAGGTTAGAGATGCAGCTGTACAGTCCCTGTAGCAATTGTCTACAACTGTGCGGTGAACGGTCTCTCCTCTCCCACAGGCAGCGCCGCGTTCCGGGTAGTGGACACTGAATTTTAGCCACCAGGTCAGGTATATGTGCCGCCTCTCTTCCATCAGCACCCCCTCCTGTTCTCAGCATGACAAGGTGGCTCCCCCCTCTCTCATCAGCATATGGTTGTGGTCCTTTCTGCATCCCTGATCCCACCAACCCCGATACACACCAGCTCGTGGGCGCTGTATCACTTGGGATCAGAAGCAGGGAGAAGAGAGGTCAGGTGCTGGAGGTGCGGGGAGGGAGCCAGGGTGCAAAGAGCACACGGAGCAGAGCGCGGAGGCCTAGAGGCTGAGCTGTGAGCCAGGACGGCCCTCCACCACGAACTCAGTACCAAGAGGGCCTCAGGCATGCCGCCCTGAGTCTCAATCTCTCATCTGCATTGTGGGAATATGGTGCTCATCTACCTTGTAGAGTGATTGTAAGGATGACCGAGATAACATATGGAAAACATGCATTTACAGAGAGCTGCTCCCTACGTAGTTGTAAGAATCACTGGGAAACACTTCAGGGAGGTCAAAGCCTTCTAGAAAGCTTGGAGCTGGAATAGATCCAGAAATATCATCTAGTCCAGCCCCCCTGCCAATGCAGGAAATCTGCCCAACCTTTTCTTAGATGCATAGATGCTTAGATTTCTTAGATGCCCATAACCCTTTGCTGTTTTCCTGCAGTGAATGGGCAGAACGGACGACCAAGCCTGCTGCTTTGAAACCTGTGGATTGGGGTTGGTGGGGGCAGGAGCTAAGACAGCTCCCCCACCCGCGGACACTCCCACTGCCGGCTTCTCCATATCAGACGGTGGAGCAAGGACTTGTGCTGGGATTTCGTAGGGGTGAGGGCTGGGGGCAACGATGCCAAGTAGAAGTGCAGCCTGCCCCAGCACCCGACAGCCAGGCACGGATGCCCTCTGCGGCTGTGGAATGGACTGCCCCCCCCCCACGTGGTGTTTCATTTTATTTTTTAAGTTTTATTTTTTCAATGCAATACTATAAATATTATATTTGCAAATATCTATAGAGAGACACCCCTGCCCTCGCCTCTCCATTTCTGGGGAGTGTACAGTATTAACTACAAGGGAGCCCACCCCCCTCCCCACTTGGTTGGACCAGGGGAGAGAAGCATGGAAGAGGAGGGAGGAGAAGCATGGGGCCCACTGTGTCTGGGTCCTAATCCGCTGCATATCTTGGAGCTGTGAACAACGTCTGTGATTTGGAAGAAGGGAAGCTCTTTTTTTCCATGTGAATTTTCTCTTCCCCCCACCCCCAAGTCTCAATCACCTTTCTGTGGACTTGGGGCAAGATCTTTTCCCGTTGCGGATACTTGTTTAGGAGTCCAAGTGTTGAACAGGCAAGCAGGTATCCTCAAGGAACAGAACACAATCCCATCTTTTCCTAGCCAACTCGATCCCTATCAAGATTATTCATCTGTCTGGCTTTTCTGCTACAGCAAGCCCCCCCCCCCCCCGCTTCCAATTAGATCTGCCACTTACTTGCTCCTCCCGATTTTCTCCTCACACCAAAGCCAAGTCCCATGTTTTCTTCTCTTGCTTGTGTCTTCCTTTGGTCTTGATTTGTGCCTCACTCGGGCTCTCCCCACACCCTCAGCCAACGCTGTCGGTCTCGGCTGAGTTACTCCTGTCGACCGGTCACGCCTCTTGCATTACTTGCTTATACTCAGGGTTTGATCTTCTTCCTTTGCCTTTGCTGGCCCTGTCCACCAGGAACTGAAACACAGGTGCCATTTATTTCAACCAGGCATGTGTAGGAGAAGTCCCTGGTGGGTTGGGCCTCATCCATCCCCCACCCTCCGTTTCATACTTACTTGTCCTGCAGTGCATAGATGATCACTCTTCGTTGCTTGTTCCATGTTTCCTGAACCCAAACAGCTCTGTTTTTAATGGTACCACCCAAACTCTTTACTGATATAATGACACTGAGGTGCCCTCCAGATGTTACTGAACCCCAGCTCCCATCAGCCCTGGCTAGAATGGCCAGTGGTCAGGGACAATGGGAGTTGTAGTCCGGCAGCATCTGCAGATCACCATGTTGGACACTCCTTAGATGGTCTTCGTGAAGAGAACCCTTGTCTTGGCCCCTATTCCACTGTATTTTCTTTCACAGAAGTCTGTGTCAGTCTCTGCAAGCTTAACACCTTCCCCCTTCTGTGTCACCTTTACTTAGTTGCTTCTTAGACTGTAATCCAGTGACCAGGTCCTACTCTGTCCCACATGAAAAGTAAACCAGTAGCTCTTCTGAGGCTCACCAACTTCCACTCCTTCACTCACAGGCAAGCCACTCAAGGGTTAATGGGCCCTTGGCTCAGCTCTTTATGCAGTGATCTCAGAAGTCACTCAGTTCCTGCCCAAGGGCTAAGCCCAGCTTGTATCATCAGACACTGCTTGGCCTCATGCTAAGTCTTGACTCCAAAGACTTACTCATCTCAGCTTCTCCTCTTGTTTTTTGCAACACAGAAGCAAGTGGTGCAGAACTGGTGGCCCTCTGGAAGCTGCTGGACTCCAGCTCTCATCAGTCCCAGCCAGTGTGGCAAATGATGATGGATGATGGGAGTTGTAGTCCAGGAAGATCTAGAGGGCCACAGGTTCTCCATCCCTGAAGCAAGCTATCAGTTCCTGAAAGGCCAGTCAACCCCATATCTCTCCTTACACTAAATCTTCCTTTAAGCAAAGGAAACATTGGAGATTCCTGCCTGCCTGAGCGATCTCCAAAGATTTCGGCTCACTATGCTTCCTACTCTGCTGCCGAGAGGTGCCTCAAGGGAAGAGGGAAATGTCAACCACACTTGTCCCCAGCTTACAAACCCCAACTGCATTGCAGCTTCCCAGGTGGCTAGGACTGTTCTTTCCAGCTCAGGACAGAGGCCTGGGTGTGAAGAACTAAAGGGAGCAGATCCAAGGCTGCCCATTTGCTCTCTGCATGTTTCTGGACAAAGTGGCACCCGGCCTTCTCCCTTTGATCACAGCATAGAGAGAGTGAGTGAGTGTGTTTGTGTGTGTTTATATGTACATATGTAACCATTTTTATATACAGCATGAAGCACTTGTAAGTTTCACAAATCTCCACCCTCCCACAATGAGAGCCATAATATTATTATTATTATTCTGATGATGATGATTACAACTATTATAACCCTCAGGCAACATAAAAGATATTGGGAAGGAGTCTCTTCCATAGAGGATATGCCTTGGGCTGGAATTCAAGGACTCCACAGCACAGGGGAAATTCTGCTTGGCACCTGCCTGGGAGGGCAGACAGATCTGAGAGCCCCCAGCATGCAAGGCATGGTCACCTGATGCCAAAGGACAGCTGCTGTGAATAGGCCAAGGCCAAGGGTGTCTTTACAAGGGGACCCAATAAGCAGGAAATGCCAGCCCTTCGGATCAGAGAACAGCAACGAAGGGTCTTTGTTTAGCCCAATAATCTGCCTGCATGACCCCCCCCCCCCGTTCCTTGCTTGTTCCAGTTTAGACTCCCATTTCCATTTAGTCTCTTCCATCGGGTGCACCATAATTGTGCTAGGTGGGCCTGTTTCTGAAGCCCGTCCAATCACAGTTGCCCTCTTCTTACCTGTTTCTTCCTTAAGAGCTGTGGTGATGCAAAAAGCTCTTTCGACCTCTGAATTCTCCATCCATCTCTGGGGTATCCATCCCATTTCCAATGGGAACTTCCATTCAAGGTGCATGTGTTCTGTTGCACCTTTACTATTACACAGTGAAGGCAGAATGCTTTCCTGTGGTTTAGCCCTGGCAGTGGTTTGCTGCCTTAATGCTGATTAAGGTTCCAGGTATCCAATGAAACCTCTGTTGAATTTGCCAAGCTAAATCCTTCTCCCACAGGGTGCATCTCAGTAATATGGAAAGAAAGGGGCAGGGAAACTGCCTTGAGTGTTCACTCAATTCAGATGTAATGGTTAGCTACTAATAGCATAAACTGTTTTATGAGCCCCACTACAAACCATGGTTTCAGATCTTGGTTTGCAGCCTATCCCTAGCCATGGTTTAGGTACAGAGACTTAAACACTTAATTGTGGTTGAGGACAACGGACCATGGTTAATTAAGTGTTGGGTCTGCATTGGGCCTGTGGGAGCTCCTTTTTCAGTGCAGCCTGGGTAGAATAGTGGGGAGACGCTGGCCAAAATACATGGTGCCACTTTTTTGAGGGGGGTCCAAAATCCAATCTGATTTGGTTCATGGAACTGCTTTCCGTTTTGTCTGCTGTTGGCAGATAAGGAGTGGGATTCTAGAGTTCAGGGAACTGTAGCAAAAGGGGAACATAGCTGTGGTGCACCCATCCACTGGTCCCCCCCCCCAAATAAGTGCCAGGGTTCTGATTGGGCTAAAATGCAAAGCCCCTCCCCCACCCCTGATTGAGAATTCTCAGAGGTGAACAGGGGGGACAAATGCCACAAGAATTCAACCAGCATGGATTTCCTCTTGGGGCACATCTGGGTAAGAACATCTGGATTGGATCTCTGCGTGTGAGAGGGAAACCCAAAACGATGTATTGGACAATGAATGTACAGAGGATCTGGACTTTGCTTTTTGGTGTGTAGCGGGGGTAGGGGAGTTCCCCAGAATTTGTTTCTGGGCTGGAGGTGATAAACCAACCCTTCCTTGGAGCAAACTGAAACCCTGGAGCAGATAATCATTCACATTTGGAGCGGACTTATCTTCATGTGCTTCCCTGCCCCCTTTGACAGAGTAGATACGGAGATCAGTTGTCCTGGTACGGAAAAGGGAATTCTTGTTCTTGTACATAACTTGAATTGAGGGAGCAGCCTTCTATTTATCAAATAAGAAATTTATCATTGCAGAAGAAAACTCCCTGCGGAAGGACATGGGCAGACTTCTCTTTCCCAGGTGCTCCCTCTGCCCCTGTTCAGGGTGAACAAATGCGCCATATTCAAATGTACGGAACTGAATAAAAAGTCTCCAACAATTCTGGGTGTTTGATGCTTCTCACTGGGACCCACGTGGCAGGAGCACTCTCTGGCTTGGTTGGGTTATGGAGTGGGTCTTGGGGAAAAGGAAAGAGTTCACCTTCAGCCTTGGGGGTACACTTGGACCAGGCTGGCCTTTACAAGGAGCAAGAGGGGGGAAATCCCCCTCCCTAGCCTTCTGCTGGTAGTGCTGTTTCTTCCAGGTGTTTTGCCCCTGTTGCAAAAGTTACAAAAGCTTCACAGCTGGGCTTTTACTGAAATCAGATGTAAAGTTTAGCCTTCAGAAGTATAACCTGTGGTTTATGAGCACCAATTCAAACAGTGGTTTCAGATCTTGGGTTCTGGCCAATCCTTCAGGGCTGCACTTTCTGCATTCAAACTTCACACTCGCCATTGCCTGAAGAGCTCATTGACATCTCTTTCTTAGTATTACACAACTTCTTAGAGGCAGTTTGTGTTCTTGGTAGAGTTCTTGCTTGGCATGCAAAAGATCTCAAGCTCAATATCCCTGCATCGCCTGGCTGCTCATTTGGTGAGAGCATGGTGCTGATAATACTGTTTTGCTGTGCTCTGCTGTCTAATGGTTAGAGCAAGCAGGGATTTCTTTTGGATCCCAGCAGATGGAAGACTGGTGGACTGATAGATAAAGGAGGAAGTGGTTTATTGATTGGCAAATACTAACAATATTAATAGGCATGAGCTCAACTGCACATCCTGCCCACCACTAAGAGACTGCTCCGACACTTCAGGCTGGTGGGCAGGTCACACACCTGGGTGGTAAAAGAGGTCGGTCCCTGCACTGCTGATTCTTCTGTTCCTTCTAGTTTCTCAGCTCTTCGGTGCTTCTTCAGAGACTAAACTCATCTCCTCAGGTCGGTGCTTTTATAGGCAAAGAAAGGACTCCATGCCAGGTTGTACAGGTGCTCACATGATATCATCTTTCCTCCCCTCTGTTTTCAGCAGCAAGCCGAAGTTCATGTCTAAGTGCCAGTTCAGTGGCTGGGTCAAGGTAGCCCTGTCCGCTAGTTGACTCCTCTGCTTATCAGGCCAGCTGGCTAGACCTGCGCTTGACGCCAACTAACTCATTGTACAGGTAGATTTATAGCAAAGCTGCATTGGAAGCAGATGCACCATCTAACGACAGATTTCTGCCACAGCCACTACATTAGAGAGATAGATAAAGATTTACTGCTGCAATTACCTTGAGATCAAGAAACGCCACTTTCGGGCATTTTTTGAGCAATACAAATGCCAAGGTTGCAGGTTTGATCCCCATATTCAGGGGTGAGGAAACTTGTTTTAGGAGGGGGCTTGTTCACTGCCCCTCAGACGTTGTGGTGGGCTGGACTGCGCGCGCGCACACACACGCACGTGGTGGAGGGGGCTTCTTTCTCTCCCCCAGCCCCTCCCCCCCGCTTTCCTACCTCCTCTGCCACTCTGCCTGTGGTTGGGAGCCAGCGGTGGTGGTGGCACCTCTCCTTTCTAGGCCAGCTTTCCCTGGCGCCAGGCATGGGGCCAACAGGCGTGCCAAGCTCCAGCCGAAGCCCCGCAACGCGCCCATCATGATGCCCACAGCATGGCCATGGACGGAGAGGCCGGTGGGCGGGTGGCGAGTCTGGGCCGCACCTCAGCACACGGGTGGCAAGGCTTCGGATTGGCTGGCACCAATCAAAGCCCAGCTCCCTTCCTCTGCAGGGTGGGGAGAAGCCAGGAGGGAGGAGGCACCGCAATGGTGTGTGTGTGGGGGGGGGGTAAATGGCGCCTAAAAAAAATTGCAAAAATAAAATAAAATGGTGCCGCCCAAATGATCACGTCGATCCAAGCAGCAATTCCAGGACAGTCTGCGGGCCAGATCCAGAGGGCAATTGGCCCTGATCCGGCCTGCAGGCCTTAGTTTGCCGACCCAAGCCCATATG
This sequence comes from Podarcis pityusensis, assembly GCF_964106645.2. Lineage (NCBI taxonomy): Eukaryota > Metazoa > Chordata > Lepidosauria > Squamata > Lacertidae > Podarcis > Podarcis pityusensis. The sequence goes on from NC_138042.1 coordinate 1,008,860, forward strand.
GGACTGCTGCATATCCCTGCATTGCAGGGGGTTGGACTATATGATCCTCAGGATCCCTTCCAACTCTATGATTCTATGATCTCCAGGTGGAGCTAATGGAGACTCCTTCCCAAATACCATTTCAACACAACATCTTATGCAGAATATGGTGTTTTATGTGTACAGATGCAGATGCATAACATTAAGATTTCAGACAAACCAGATTTGCAAAATGCAAGCATTTGTGGGGTTGTGAGGCTTGTAATTCAATCCAGCTTCCCCTGTGTCACAAAGTCACACAAACAAAACCTGAAAAGGGCTCTGCTAGTGAAAGAAAATAGGCAGGAAAATTGCCCAGAAGAGGTACATTGTGAGATTAAACCAATTATACAAAATGTTTCCCCTTTTAAAATGGTGACGATGATGATGATAATAATTTATTATTTATACCCCGCCCATCTGGCTGGGTTTCCCCAGCCACTCTGGGCGGCTTCCAACAATGATTAAAAATACATGAGGCTGTGTTTTTGCACAAGGAAGTCAGGAAGCGCAGCACCAAAGAATTTGCCAGGTGTGTCCTGGACTTTGGGCATTTTACAGCAACTTGTGTAAAAACTGCTGATCTAGGCACAGTCTTGATGACGGAGGGACATCTGGTATGCTAAAGAAACTTGCAGGTAAAAACCCCCCAAATCCTATAATTAAGCACCACAGTATGTCTTTAAAAGGGGCCTAGTCCAGCATAAAGTTCTCCCTCTGCCGTTCGCAGGGGGATTTGCTTGAAATTATAATGGTGTATTCATGGGGGGGGGGGCTCAGTCCCACGGCTCAATATAGCCCCCCAGGCCTCTGTCTCTCTGGCCCTCATAACTCTCCAAGGGCCACACCCTTCCCTGACATTGGTTCCCACCCCAAGAGTTTTTGCCTGCCTGGGATGTGCCCTTCAGCACCGATGCGGCTTTCTTCTTATCTGGATGGATGGAAAGGGGCGAGTGTGGCGCACAAATCAGCCTCCTGTACAAAGGTAAAATACATTTGTTGCTCCACCCACATTCCCCTCTGGCTCTGCCCACCAAAGGCGCCTGGCCCACAGAGGGCTCCACACTAGTGGGGGGCTCAGATTTGGGCCAGTCCTACTCCTGGAGAGATTATTATTATTAATACCAGCCTTCATCAGAAGACACTGAACACACTTCTCTCTCTCTCTCAACTTATCCTGCGCACTCCAGTTCTCCGATTGCCACAGAAATAGAAAGCAGGAAATCTGCATTTCATGCAGGGTTTTCTTTGATATCTCCATACTTACCCAAAAGTACTTGCTCCGCAATCCTTTTCAAAAGAGCAAGAAATTGGTGAGGGTCCCCCCCCTTAAAAATGGTTTTATTTGCATAGCAAATGCAAAGAGCCAGCCTCCTCCATCTCTGTCTAAGCTCCGCCTTTCTCCGCCCAGGGTCGCCATTTGCCGTTGGACTGCAACGTCCGTCATCCTTAGATAGCAGGACCAGTGGTCAGGGATGATGGGAGTTGTAGTCCAGCTTGGAGTTCAAAACGAAGCAGGGCAAAGGCTAATAGAGTTCTGTCAAGAGAACAAGCTGGTCATCACAGACACTCTTTTCCAACAATACAACACATGGACATCACCAGATGGGCAGCATCAAAATCAGATTGATTATATTCTCTGCAGCTAAAGATGGAGAAGCTCTATACAGTCAGCAAAAACAAGACCTGGAGCTCAGATCATCAGCTTCTTATAGCAAAATTCAAGCTTAAACTGAAGAAAGTAGGGCAAACCACTGGGCCAGTAAGATACAATCTAAATCAAATCCCTTATGAATACACAGTGGAAGTGAGGAGCAGTTTTAAGGATTTAGATTTGGACAGAGTACCTGAAGAACTATAGATGGAGGCTTGTAACATTATACAGGAGGCAGCAACGAAAACCATCCCAATGAAAAGGAAATGCAAGAAAGCAAAGTGGCTGTCCAACGAGGCCTTACAAATAGCGGGGGAGAGAAGGCAAGCAAAATGCGAGGGAGATAGCGAAAGATACAGGAAATTGAATGCAGATTTCAAAAAAATAGCAAGGAGAGACAAGAAGGCCTTCTTAAACGAGCAGTGCAAAGAAATACAGGGAAACAATAGAATGGGAAGAACCAGAGATCTGTTCAAGAAAATTGGAGATATGAAAGGCACATTTCGTACAAAGATTACCATAATAAAGGACAAAAGTGGTAAGGACCTAACAGAAGCAGAAGACATCAAGAAGAGGTGGCAAGAATACACAGAGGAATTATACCAGAAAGATATGGATGACTCATACACCCCAGGTAGTGTGGTTGCTGACCTTGAGCCAGACATCCTGGAGAGTGAAGTCAAATGGGCCTTAGAAAGCACTGCAAATAACAGTGGAAGTGATGGTATTCCAGCTGAACTATTTAAAATTTTAAACGATGATGCTGTTAAGGTGCTATACTCAATATGCCGGCAAGTTTGGAAAACTCAGCAGTGGCCAGAGGATTGGAGAAGATCAGTCTACATCCCAATCCCAAAGAAGGGCAGTGCCAAAGTATGCTCCAACTACCGCACAATTGCACTCATTTCACACGCTAGCAAGGTTATGCTTAAAATTCTACAAGGCAGGCTTAAGCAGTATGTGGACCGAGAACTCCCAGAAGTGCAAGCTGGATTTAGAAGAGGCAGAGGAACCAGAGACCAAATTGCAAACATGCGCTGGATTATGGAGAAAGCTAGAGAGTTCCAGAAAGACATCTGCTTCATTGACTACGCAAAAGCCTTTGACTGTGTCGACCACAGCAAACTATGGCAGGTTCTTAAAGAAATGGGAGTGCCTGATCACCTCATCTGTCTCCTGAGAAATCTCTATGAGGGACAAGAAGCTACAGTTAGAACTGGATATGGAACAACTGATTGGTTCAAAATTGGGAAAGGAGTACAACAAGGCTGTATATTGTCTCCCTGCTTATTTAACTTTTCATCATGCGAAAGACTGGGCTGGATGAATCCCAAGCCGGAATTAAGATTGCCAGAAGAAATATCAACAACCTCAGATATGCAGATGACACAACCTTGATGGCAGAAAGTGAGGAGGAATTAAAGAATCTTTTAATGAGGGTGAAAGAGGAGAGCGCAAAATATGGTTTGAAGCTCAACATCAAAAAAACGAAGATCATGGCCACTGGGCCCATCACCTCCTGGCAAATAGAAGGGGAAGAAATGGAGGCAGTGAGAGATTTTACTTTCTTGGGTTCCATGATCACTGCAGAGGGTGACAGCAGTCACAAAATTAAAAGACGCCTGCTTCTTGGGAGAAAAGCAATGATAAACCTAGACAACATCTTAAAAAGCAGAGACATCACCTTGCCAACAAAGCTCCGTAAAGTTAAAAGCCATGGTTTTCCCAGTAGTGATGCATGGAAGTGAGAGCTGGACCATAAAGAAGGCTGGTCGCCGAAGAATTGATGCTTTTGAATTCTGGTGCTGGAGGAGACTCTTGACAGTCCCATGGACTTCAAGAAGATCAACCCCATCCATTCTTAAGGAAATCAGCCCTGAGTGCTCACTGGAAGGACAGATCCTGAAGCTGAGGCTCCAGTACTTTGGCCACCTCATGAGAAGAGAAGACTCCCTGGAAAAGACCCTGATGTTGGGAAAGATGGAGGGCACAAGGAGAAGGGGACGACAGAGGACGAGATGGTGGGACAGTGTTCTCGAAGCTACCAGCATGAGTTTGACCAAACTGCGGGAGGCAGTGGAAGACAGGAGTGCCTGGCGTGCTCTGGTCCAGGGGGTCACGAAGAGTCGGACAAGATTAAACGACTAAACGGATGAGGACCTAAGGTTTGGAAAGGGGGGAGGGAATCACACATGCCACTCTCAAGATGGCGTCTCTGTCCGCCCCGCACATTTACCAGCACCAAAGATGGTTGACTTCAGACGGGCTAGCGCAGGGAACATGCCCTCAACAAACATGGCAGCAAAAGCTTCCGCCCTGAGACACGGGCCTGGTTTTGCGGAAGAGAATGCATCGCGTCCCCTTTACTTTCTCTCTGACGGCACCCGGCACCCGGAGAAAAAGAGGCCGCGTCCATTTTCGGCTAGAGACGGGGCAGCCAAGAGGCCGGGCCCGAGTCCCCGCCCCGCTCGTCACGGAGGCCGCCCTCAAGATGGCGCCGGCCAGCTCCCCTTCCCCGCCACACCTCTCGGGGCCGGCGGAAGCGGGGGGGCGGGGCGGCGGGAGCCGGGCGCCTCCTCGACGGGCTTCCGGGCGGGAGGCGGCGATGGCTGCGGAGCGGGGGCTGCCGGCGGCGGCGCTGCCGGGGCTGGAGGCCCAGAGGCGGCAGGTGGAGGGCGAGGGGCCCGAGCAGCCCGGGAGGGAGCGCCCGCTGCGCGCCGGAGAGAAGTGGTGAGCGGGGCGGGCGGGCGGAGGCTCCTCGCGAGGAGACCCCTCCGGGAAGCGGCGCTGAGTCCCCTCCCTCGGACGGGGGTCGCGAGCTCCTTCCTCGGAGGCCTCCCTCCTCGGGGCGGGACGGGGCTGCGCGGCCGGCGGGCTCGGCGGAGCATTTCCTCTCCCTGGAAGCTGGCGGGATTTACTCCCTTCAGAGGCGCTGCTTCGGCTCCCTTAGGCTCCGGTGGAAGCAAAAGCCTCAAGTTCTTCTGGAGCACATTTCTCATACTGCTGACATGTTCACTTCCGGAATGGAAATGCTATTCCCCTTTTCCTTTTGGGAGGCAATAGCTGCTCTGAGTCAGCTTGGCATCTTCTTGCCTTTGGTTGTTTAATTCATTTTCTTCTGTTCCTTCCTGTGTCTTGGGTAGACACTCCAACTACATCAGTGGATTTCGTGAATGCGACCCACTCTTCCTACATGGTTTTTTTCCCCTTTAAAAAAAAAGAATTCGTGGTTCTAAACTCTTTGCCAAAATATGTGTGCTTTGCTGTAGCATTCAAATATTTCTAAACAACTATGTGATTGAAAACCAGTCACCTCCCTCCCCCCCTTTGTTTTTTCTTGTGTAGCAGGATTATTGAGGTGACCTTGGTGATCCCCACCCCAAGAAAAGACTTCTGTGTCTGTATCAGAAAGAATTTCAATAAGTACTTAGAATGGAGTTACTGTTGGAGAGAGCTGCTCCTCCCCCCCCCCCCGGAGCAAAACTAAGGGCTGCCTTAGTTTTGGAGGTGGGTGATCCCCCATAGACATGCTGTGGGCTTGGTTCTAAAGCTTTCTTACCCCCCCTCCGCCCTCTTAGTGGCTTCATCCAAGTGCAGTGAAGTTTCGGTTTCTCAGCTGCCCCACCTACAAGGCCAGCCTCATTTGGTAGCAGCCCCTGTCTCTCTTGCATGAGCGCTTGGCGGTCTTCTGTATCCTTGTGTGGCTTTACTTTCTGTGGAATGAGTTTTAGTTTCACTCTCGATAAACTGGCAAACTTCCTGTTTTTGTCACTGAACCTAGACTCCCTGTGTCAGCTACATCTACTTTTCTCCTAGATAGGGTTTAGAGAAATCTTACCTCTCCAACCTGTTTTGTGCCAACTAACATGCAGTTGTGTCTTGGGGAAGACAGTTGGGGAACCACAGCCCCAGTAGTGAAACAAACCACCTCCGTTGTCACAGAGCAGAAAGGCAGAGCTTCCTCATTTCATTGCAGGGGGTTGTAGAGGATCTTCGGGTCCCTTCAAACTCAACAGTTCCATGAGGTGCGTAGTCCAATCTCACACTCCTTTATTTGGAAGCCAGTCATCCCACTGAGTTCAAAAGAGCTTGTTTCCTAGTAAATGTGTGTATAGGATTGCAGCGTAAATGAGATAAGTTTGGTAATAAGTGTGGGACAAGTAAGTCGGTTCACATTGCATACCAGCTTCAAGCTTCTGGTCCATTGGTTTTTGACCAGTGTGCTGTGGCACCCTGGGGTGACATGAGGAACATTCAGGGGAGCCCGGGGGGGCATTCTTTCATTAACTTGCAGCCCATATCTTCCTGCATTATTTTTCTCTCTGAGGAACATTCGGGGGAGTCGACACCTTTAACTTGCAGCCCATTATCTTCCTGAAATAAAACAATGGCAAAAAAAGTGGGGAAACATTTTTGCCTGACTGTTGATCTTCTTAAAATCTCCCCCTCCCTACACACAAACAAGAATCCTCCTCAGCTTCAGTAACGATAACAGCTCCTTAGTTTTACACGTTTGCTTGGGTTCTCATTGACACTTGTATTCCCCCTTGCACATGTCCAAAAGTGGCTCCAAAAAGGGGCAGGGCAGAACGGGGAAGTCCCCACTTAATACACGTTCTGTAATGGAACCCCAGGTAAGTGGCTTCCACAGGGGAGCTGCAGAAAGAATGTGGTTGGTCGAGGGAGCTGTGGACCCCACAAGGTTGAAAACCACTGTTCTAGTCCTTGTTTTTTAAAGCTCTCTACGCCTCTCCTGTGCCCTTCATTCTGCACAGGCTCCCCTGCTGTTTCTCCCCTCTGCTCCTGCTCACACAATGGGCTGAGACAAGAAAGCTGCTGCAGTTACTGCTTGCACAGATCCAGTTTGGCCCCCCATTTAATTTCCTCCCCATGACTCACTAGTGGGAGGAGCCAGCCTTGCATGGCAGTGAATGAGTGTCATGATCAATATGTAGCTCCCTGGAAAGCTGGTGCAGACTCTCACCGGGGGGGGGGGGGGGTTTGAAATGCTTTCAACAAGCTGTTCTGCCCTTTCCTTCCTAAGATTTGTCCCACTGTGGTAGCCCTGAGGGATTCCCCAGCCACTGGTTTCCCCAGCCTGAGAAGAACTTAGAACTTTTTCCTAGCATTAAAAATGTTTCCCAGCCAATTAATGGTCTTCAGTGATCCTGAGTTAGAACTAGTCTGGGCCTGAAATCGTGAGCAAAGGAAAGAGAGACCATATATTAGACTTGGCAGGCTTTTTAGCTACATAGAACTCTTTGCTGGGCTGATGTCTGTCTAACTAAAAGGCATGCTTTCATTTCATGTGTTGCTTCTCCTTGCGGGTCAAAGCCTTGAGGAATTTCAAGGATGCTGGCTTTATCAGATGGTGTTGCTCCCAGGTTCTCAGTGGGACTGTGCCATTGGATGCTGAGCCAGCGTAACACCTGCAAGCTGTGATCTTGCCTTTGGGTTCCCCCTCCTCAGCCCTTCCCATTCCTCCTGGCCCCATAGAGCTTGCCTGGATGGAGGAACCACCCAGGGCTGAGCTCAGTCGGTGAGAGTGTGCCATTGGATGTAGGGAAGAGGAGAGGGGGGTCTTCCCCTTACCCCACCTGCTTTCCTTAATGTCCAGAGACCCCTGCACAGTCACAAAAGGACGGAAGCTGAGCATTCTGTACTTGAACTTACATTAATGTCCAAGGCAATATTACGAGGAAGGGGTCCAAACCTTGATGCTGCTGCTAGAACAAGGTTTCCTCCGTGAAAAGGGTGGAAACTTCGAGGTGGTCTGCTTACAACGCACCAAATATGTATTTAAGATTGTGCCGACCCCTTTTATGGCCCTGTGGTTTGTGTTGAGCCGCCAGAGATGTGACTGGAAGATCAGGCGGAGGCTCCGCTGCCGTCAGGTTGCTCCTTGCCATTGTGCGGCTGGTGTTAAGGTGACAGCCTGTTCCCTTCTGAGGACTTCTTAATATAGTGCCCCAGGGCAATAGGAGAGGGAACTGTTTTTCAGGATGGGACACATATTTCATGGTTTGAGCTGACCCTATGGTGGTATAAAGGGGTAATATAAAATCAACCACCTTGGGGGTGGAATGCAGGTTTTTCTGCCCATGGAAATCCAGGCTGTTGACTAAGAAGGAAGGAGATTATGGGCAGGGATCTTGGTTCACTGCCAAGCAGAAAATTAAAACTGACTTTTGTAGACAATCCACATCTGCAAGTTGAATGCAAGAATAAATTATGCAAATAATTGAGGCTACGTGATTTAATCCATTTAATAGAAAGACTCTTACTTCGAACGTCCCAAGTATTTCTTATACATTGCACAATACTCTGCGTGTCTAAGGAGGAAGTCCTGCTGAGTTCAGTGGGGCTTATTCCCAGGTAGGTGAGTGTTGGATTGCAGTCTAATTCTTACACAGTGACCCTGCAAAATGGGATGAGGAAATGTGTGCCCTCCGGGTCTTGGCTGGGCTAAAATTCCAGTTTTTGCAGGGCATTGGCCATGCTGGTCAGGGTGATGGCAGCTGATGTCTGGAGGGACCGACGTTGCCCTGCCCCTGGTGTGAGGAATGGTCATTTCTATCCAGTAGTTGCAAATTGTAGGATTGGGGTTGAGACTGAATGGCAGGGGCTTGCCTGGTAAATTCTTGGCTAACTTGATATTTGAACCAGGAGCAACTGGAAAGGGTTCTTTTATTCTGTGGGGCTGCAAGTGAGGGCCTTTCCTTCTAATGATGTGGCAATTCACAATTTAATAAGCAAAAGTTACCTTGTGTATTCTTTCACATTGCAACAAAACACATAGATTGAAGTGTGGGTATATATATATTTCAGTTAAGCCATAGTTTGGTTCAAGGTATTTACTTAACTAAATATTTTTAGATGATGGGCCTAGAAATAACTTACAGTTTCTTAGGCACACCTGTTTGCTTTCAGTCGAAGCTGTGACTGTGTTGCCCATCTTTACTGCCATAGTCTAGGGAGAGGAGGACTTTGGATATTAGCAGACCTGGGCGAGCTGGTACTGGGTCTGTGACAGGAAGCTGCAAAGAGCGGTTGCAGCTGAAGGGAGCCATGACCTGCCTCCTCCTTATCTGAGCCTTTGGATGGTGTGATCGTTACCTTTTTAAAGCTTATCTCTGTGGTCAAGAGGACTAGAAATTTGCTATTTCAGTCAAAATAGTGGGAATTCTCAGTTGTCTGGACTGATAAGCTGCAAGCAGATGTATGCAGTATTTGGCACAGTTGCAAGGCCTTGGATTGAGACCTTAGCTTTCCTTGTGGAGGAGGCATCCTTCCTGACCCTGTTTGGGCTGGAGGATGGAGGGAGACTTGCCTGCTTATGTTTATGCACACTGGTGTGGTTCTGGATTTGAACTTGCTGTTTCTTTGCCCACAGGTATTTGCTGGAGAATCATTGGTACAAACAGTGGAGAGCATACGTGGAATCTGGAGATCAAAACTCCATCTCTTTCCCTGGACGGATCAACAATGCTGAGCTCTTTGAAGGTACAGCTTCCTCTGTCCTATTATTTTATTTTGAGATTCTTCCCTTCTTCCCTTGACATATATTCCCAGGGCAGCACAGCTAGATGAAAACCAGCACTATGTCATTTTTACCCCCATCCTCCAAGGAGCCCAGAATGTCATTCATTTTATCCAGACAACAACCCTGTGAGGTAGAGTGGGCTAAGATGTAGCAACAGATCCAAAGATGCCCAGTCAGCTGTTCATCTGGCTTTCCATCCCAGAGCTGGCTCCTTGATGCAGTTGCTGTATCATGGAAGGGGAAATGTGTTGGAAGTTGAGAAATAGCTTTCCCGTCTTACAGCAGGGAGTTCTGCTGATGAAGGTCCTGTGCCAGCCTTTCTCCTTCTCCACAGACAGATGGCCCTGTTGGATTTCAAGCCCTTTTCCTTCTTTCCATCCTCCCAGATACAGAGTCGTACCGGTTGAAGGATAGACTGGTGGAGCATGAGGAATATGTTCTGGTGCCAGAGGAGGTCTGGAACAAGCTGGTGACCTGGTATGGCCTTGAGCATGACCAGCCAGCCATTGAACGCAAGGTGAGAAATTTGTAGCTTAGAGAGCATGGACTGTTGAGGAATCTGTGCTCCTAATATTGGGATTCCCAGCTGCCATCACATCCCTGAGCAATTGGTTGTGTGTTGGGATTCCTACAATGTCTGGGTGGCCACAGGTTGTTCTGCCCCCCCCCCCCCCGCCCAGAGCTTCAGCACTGGCATATTCTGCTGTGACAAATGGAGAGGAGGAGAGATGGAGCTTTTGAGAATGAGGTAGAGAATTGGGAGGAGGAGAGGCTCCCCCCCCCCGCCCCGTTCAAACCTGATGTGCATATTGTGTGTGAGAGAGGTTATCTATCTAGAAGCCAGTTTCCTCCATACTGGCTGGGACTTCCCTTGGTTCTCAGTGGAGAGAGGGCTGCCCAAGAGTGTTGGTGGTTCAGCAACTGGCAGAGTCCCCACGCCAAAGGTATCCCTGAGGTCAGCCTTTATTTTCACCTGTGCAGCCAAGTGCTTTCCATTCACTCTTATGCAGAAAAGTCCCTGGAGACCCTCTTTGAGGTTAATGGACCCTCAGCCCTGGCCCCCCCTGTCTGGCATCTCCACCCTTAGCTCAGGTTGCTCCCAACGCAGAAGCTCTCATTCTTTGCCCGCTTTCCAGCCATTGTAATGGCCAGCACTTGCCAGGATGTAAGAACAGGCCATTTAGCTTAGGTTATAGACAGTGCTCTTTTTCTGGGGGGACGCAGGAGTATGCATACCCTTAAACATTTTGTGAATCCAATTTTGGCCTCATTGAGGGGCAGTATGTCAATATGAGTAGGAAAATGAGAAAACCCCTAAACATTTATTTAGAGGGGGGGAGCACTGGTTATAGAATACAGTGGTACCTCGGGTTAAGAACTGAATTCGTTCTGGAGGTCCGTTCTTAACCTGAGGTTCCACTTTAGCTAATGGGGTCTCCCGCTGCCGCTGCACGATTTCTGTTCTCATCCTGAAGCAAAGTTCTTAACCCGAGATAATATTTCTGGATTAGCGGAGTCTGTAACCTGAAGCGTCTGTAACCTGAGGCGTCTGTAACCCGAGGTACCAAGAGTGTGACAGGAATGTGAGGAGAGGCTGCAGGACTTTCAGTGTGAAACTCCTCGTGTCAGTGACAGCAGCTGTCTTGTGTGGAATAAGAAGAATTTTAACTGGAAGTGTGCTTTATCATTGATCCCCAGTGCAGTGCCTGCAGGTGCACATGGGCCGCAGAGGCTTGCCCCGGCACCCGGAAGGTCCCATGCCCTCCCCTTGCTGGAACTAGACCCAGAGGGAGCCTTTGGCCAGCTGGTGGCTTTTTGCAAACCTAACTCTGGCCCAGGGGCAAGGGCGTTTCCCGCACGCGGAACTCATGTCACTTCTGGTGCTTTGCAGGTGCCCCAATGGGAGCCAAAAGGTTGGCAACCCCTGGGCAGCATAGGTTCCTGCGGCATCCTTCATAAACGTTCTCTCAGAAATTTTTACCACGTCCCTGCAATCTAGGCCAGCGGCCCTGTTTTGCAGGGGGCGCTGAAAAGATTGGTGGGCCTGTTGAGGTCATGGCTGGAGAGAGACTAACTGGACACATCCCCCTCTGGAGCCATTCCTGCTCTCTGGTGGAGCCCAGTATCCTAGCAAGTGCTCTGCTTGTTCCCTTTTGGTGCACATTGGGCTCTCTCTCTCTCTCTCTCTCTCTCTCTCTCTCTCTCTCTCCCCCTCTCCGGACCTTAGCTCCCCTTGCTTTAAAGGCTGCAGTCCTGTGCTTACCTCAGCTCAGATTGCGGGGCAGTATCACCTCTGAGCAAAAAGGCACATGGAGTTGGGCTGTGAAGTTTTATTGAGCTTTTAGCAGAAACTCCCTGCACAGTTTCAGTCTTTTGCCCCACAGCCATGAGAACTAGAAACTCACTGTGGAGACACGTGCTTTTCCTGTCGTAGAGTCCAACAGAACAACGTATTCCACATTGCTCAGAAATACTGATGAAATGCATTGCTTCAGGTTCCCCCCACCCCCTTTAATGGTACACGGTCTCTTACTGACGGATGCAGTTCTGATTCTTCCTTCTCAGGTGGTGGATCTTTCCAGCATGCAGAAAGTGGAGGTTTACCTGGTGGAACTTTACCTTTGCCAGCACAGTGACATGGACAACCCTGTCACTGCCCAGTTTAGCCGAATGGACGTTATCGGTAAGGACCCAGATGGTGGAGACAAGTTGAAGACGGGCTGTGAGGAGAAGGAATAAGGCCCAGGATTCTCACAGAGGGACCATTTCTCCTTTGGTCACGTACAGTGCTTTTCCCCCTAAAAAAAATGTTTAGGGGTACACTCATTTTCACTCAAGAAAATCCATTTTGTGGTTCAAATTGGGAAAAATTAATACATTAAATTGGACAAAAGTACAAAGAACATGCATTACCTCATATTACACAGCTGACAGCTCACAGTAACTTCCACATTGCCATGAGGTGCTAGATTCCAACTCCTGCTTCACACATTAAACGCTCGCTTCCCTCTGAGACTCAGGAAACACCATGACAGGAAATGAGGCTGCCATCGGGGTGGCAACAGAACTGATGATTCACCGTGCTAGAGAAGAAACTAGAAAATTTAATTTTTAGTTTCTTCTCCTGTTAGATTCACAAAATGTTTAGGGGTATGTACCTCCAGAAAAAAGCACTGGTCACATATCTATTTTAAACATAAATAAATAAAACAACCTCTTTCCCTCCCCTAGAAACGGTGCTGAAGGAAGCACGACGCCAGTTTTCCGTTCCAGCAGAGGCTGAGACAAGGTTGTGGGTGAAAAACTCAGACGGCTCATGTGAGCGGCTACGGAACTTGCAGATGACGGTGTTGGATGCCTGCCTCAGTTCAGGGCAGGTAACGCTCCTATCGCCAGGGTCTGGGGCTACTTTGTGGGCAGAAGATGTCAGGATCCATCCCTGGCGTGTCCATTCAAAGCAGGTGTGAGGAACCTCTGCCCAGATGTTGCTGAACCAGAACTGCCACCAGCCACTGCCAGGAGGGCCAAGAGGGATGGGCATTGCAGTTCAGCAAGATCTGGAGGGCCAACGGTTTTCCACACCTGAGTCCAAGGGTTTGAGTTGGCCTTGGAGAGCTACGGCCAGTTGGCCTAGTCTGCTCTGAGCTCATTGGTCAGCTTGGGCTAGAGGGAAAAATAGCCTGGTGGGATAGGCAGGATGGGTTCATATCCTCTTGGGGTCCCCAGCGTGGAGCCTCTGTGTGAGGCTTTGACACCATAATGAGGAGCATTTGTGTTTAAGCTCACCCTTCCAGAATCTCTAGCCAGTTCCCCTCCTGCACAAGCCACAGGCTAGCCTGACCTGGACTTGGATCCTGGGTTGTCTTCCCCTTTACTACACTGAATGCTAATAAAGAACTGAGAAGAGTCTATCGCATAAGCTTGATTTAAAACCAGCCCATACCTCTTGCTGTTCCTGCCATTACAAACCAACAACACAAAACTGGGAGGAGTGATGGAGGGAGGTGAGGCTGAGGGGGCAAAAAAAGAAGAATCAGTTGCCTTCAGACAGACACCTGCGCTAGCACCTCTCCCTCACTGCCCCATTTCCCTTTTTTAAAAACAAAGTGTGCTGGAGTTAGTTAAACAGTTTTAAAGTGTATATGAGTGCGTTGAGATGCTTTGCCACCAGTTGGCTTTTTCCGGGCCCATCTGTTTTGGACTGAAGGAATGGCAGCTTCTATTATGAGCCCCTCGGAGACGCTTGTCCAGATACATGGCAGTTAATCCAGCCCTTCTTTCCTTCCTTCCTTCCTTCCTTCCTTCCTTCCTTCCTTCCTTTGTCCCTTCTCCCCTCCCCCTGCTGGCACCTGCACTCTGCCAGGTGGTGGTAATGGAGACCAGGAGTAAGGACGGCACTTGGCCCAGCTCTAGACCACATATCATGTGAGTACCTGCATGTGGTGTTTGCACAGCTCCAAAGTGGGGCACCTGGCTTTCCTCAATGCTTTCAGAGTCTGCCTCCCTGCCTGAGAGGCTGCTGTGTCTCAGGAGCAGATTGAGCCTGAACTGTGGGAGGCTGCAGGTGCTGCTGTTCTCTGGCTGTTGTTTGTTCCAGCAGATAGTCGGGTGTCATGGATGTCGAGGAATGGTGGGAGGAACCAGCTGGAGAGCCCCCAAGGGAAGAAGGCTCATAGCCCAGAGATTTGTGGTGGGACGACAATGCGTGGTCAGAGGAAGGAGACTGGGAAGAGGAGGTGGTGGAAGCTGAAGGGGTAACAGGTCTTAGTGAACAGGGAGAGTCTGTGGCAGAGAGCAGTCCAGACTCGGAGGCAGAGCAGAGTCCAGCTGGTGAAGAATCCAGGGGGTCTCAAAATTTCTTTGTGTACACAACTACAGCAGCGCCCTTGGTGTCTGCACAGAAATGGAAAGAGGGCACGACACCAACAAAGGAAGAATGGCAGATGAAATTGGCAGAATATATAGAAATAAGAGATCAGGATGAAAGAATTTTTAAGGAAGATTGGAAAAGATATTTGAAAAAATATATAAACATATTAAAATGTTAACAGCATTAGAATAAATTCAGCAGTAAGAAATATATTGATACAAAATTGGAAAAATGAGAATGGGGGGGAGGTGGTGGAATAGAATATGTAGTAGAAAAGAAAATGAACCACGGATGGGGGTGGGAGGGAAATCAGCGATAAATGTATGTTTTGTATTTGGACTTAAAGTTATCTGTTTAAAGTTGTAAAAAAATGAAAATGATAAAAAAAGTAATAAAAAGGAACCTGGGGGGGTCTCCTCCTCCTGGTGCAGCCCCTCCCCCTGGTGTTCCAGAACCAGAAGAGGCATGAAGAGGGTGGAGGAGAGGGTGGCTTCACGCCGGCACAGTTTCCAATTGCTTGGGGGAAACCCTGGAGAGGAGGGGGCTTAGGCAGCTGAGGTGGGGACCTTCTGTCTCAGTATTGGCTTCATGCAGGCAAAACCTACTGGAGATGCGCTGCTGTGCTCCTTAGGCCTGACACTCCTGTGCCAAATGTGTTTTTGCAATTAAAGAGTTAACTGCAACTTGTGCTGTGGGATTCACTGTGGTCTGGCTCCTGACCCTGGGCCTCATCCTCCCGCTGCCCTTCTTCACAGTCTCCCTCTCCCCCCCCCCCCCAGGAAGAACTCCCTCGAGGACGAGGAACTCTATCAGGGCCAGCCTGGCGTCTGCGGTCTCACCAACTTAGGCAACACCTGCTTCATGAACTCTGCTTTGCAGGTATGAGGCTCAGGCTGTGGCAGGTGCAGAGCTGAGAGCCAGGACAGCGTAGCTGGTTAAGTGGGTGGACTATGGCCAGGGAGACCCGGGTTCAAATTCCCCACTCGACCGTGGCGCTCGCCAGGTGGTCTTGGACCAGTCATTGTCTCTTTAACGCCTAACCCACCTCACTCCGGTTGCTGTGGGAATAAAAATGGAGGCTGGTGGGGAGAAGAGCAGCAGACTCTGCCTTGAGCTCCTTGTAGGACATGAGCACAGTAAATAAAAATGGAAGCTGGGGGGGGGGGCTGTTGCTTGGAGGCTGAGCCCCTCGGCCAAAAGGAGGGTTTTGCTTGAGCTCTCTAGCAGGGTGCACTGTTGCAGTTCTCTGTCTGCCCACTAGTGGGGAGTAAAATAGCAAAACTTGCTGTCTGCTGGAAAGACTTGAAGCAGTTCTCCAGTTATTATTGCTATTACCATTTATTAAATTTGTCTCCTGCCCTACACCGGGAGATCTCGGCTTAGGTGTTGGTGGGTTAATGGGTGGAAACTAGATCCTCCTAAGGCAGAGAAGCCAAGTGGTCATCTTCTTTCTGCAGGTCCCCCCCCCCCCGACTGGTGAGCCGCTTAATATTGTGCCCTTACCACGTGCTCTCTGAGCTGCTTGAGGAGCCGCCAGGAAGCAAAGGGGCAAAGAACTGCCAGGATAAATATCCTGGCTTGGGGGAATGAGTCTTCTGTGCAGGTCTCAGTGCATACTTGGAAGTTTATTTTCACTCTCTTGTATCTAAAGACTTTCTTGGAATACACAAGCAGCTGAGGTTCTTAGGATATGCAAGACCTGTTCCATTCTGGAATTGCTGAGCTCCTCCTTCTATGGACTATGGTCCTCTTTCTCTCTCTCAGTGTCTCAGCAATGTGCCCCCTCTTACTGAGTATTTCCTCAACAACCGCTACCTGGACGAGCTGAACTTCAACAACCCCCTGGGCATGAAGGGTGAGATTGCAGAGGCCTACGCTGACCTCATCAAGCAGCAGTGGTCCGGCCACCACCGCTCCATTGTGCCTCGCATGTTCAAGGTGGGCTTCCTTTTCCTCGCCATTGCGCTTTCTCTTGCCATCTTCCTTGGTGCTCAAGGCCACCCTCTTGGTGTTCCTCTTCCCTGCAGACCAAAGTGGGCCATTTTGCCTCCCAGTTCCTTGGCTACCAGCAGCACGACTCCCAGGAGCTGCTCTCCTTTCTGCTTGACGGGCTGCATGAGGACCTCAACCGGGTCAAGAAGAAAGAGTACATCGAGCTGAAGGATGCAGCAGGGAGGCCAGACGAGGTGAGCAGGGTGTACAGGGCCTGGCAGCGTTGGGGATTTCAACTCTGGGGCCCAGCCACTTTTGCGTTGTTTTTTTAAATGAATGTGGCACATTGGGAGTAAACCCGGGCAAACTCGCAACCTTCTCAGTTGTGATTTCCATGCTCTTTGTGTGTTGCTTCCATAGGAAGTTCAGTGATGTGCTGAGTCTTTGGTAGTCTTGATCCTCAGTGTAGCCTCACGGAGCAGGTCACTAGCTCCCTGTAACATGCGGTGGAAAACAGAGGTGCTGACTCGGCCAAAGCTTTTTCACTGGCAAATGATGGAATTTGGAGGCTGTTTGAGGCAGTGCCCTGAGCAGGGATGGGGAGCCTGTGGTCCTTGAGATTTCTGGTGGACAGCAATTCCTGAGCCATTGACCACATGGACAGTGGCTGATGGGACTTGGGGGTCTGACAGTAACTGGGAGGCCGCAGGTCCCCTACTGCTGCCGTAGAAGGTGGGATGCAGGAAATACTCTGTCATTGTATGTTCAATTCAGTTCATAATCTTAATGAATTTCTGGAGCCTTCTACCACTGTACAATATCTCAGGTGACAGCACATCCCACCTTCGCCTCCACAGCCGGCAAAGAGGATCTTAGCTTTGCTCTTGGGCTTCCAAGCCTACCGAGAGGAGTGAGGCAAGAGGGAAGCTGGAGGAGAGCTCTGTCCTTGAGGGGGCTTGCAGGAGGTTTCTGTGCTTTGCAGGCAGCTCAGTGCAGTTTCTAAGGCAGCCTTCCTCCCTCTGGAAGCTTGGCCTGCAATCCCATCCGCCCTGACCAGCACAGAGCTGTAGCCCCAAACCCCTGGAGGGCAGCAGTAGGACAAAGGTCTCGACTGCCAGCCTTGCGTCCTAGAAACTGATTTATCAGCTAGGCTTGTGCCTGGGTTTTGGGTGTATGTATTTTGGAACCCCTTGGCAGTGATGTGCCCCTTGCTAGAGGGAAGCCCTGTCCTTCTTTCAGCTCTTCCGTCTCCCTCCCAGGAAGTAGCGGAGGAAGCGTGGCGGAACCACAAGCGCCGCAACCACTCCATCATTGTCGACATCTTCCACGGGCTCTTCAAGTCGACGTTGGTGTGCCCCGAATGTGGCAAGGTTTCGGTGACCTTTGATCCCTTCTGCTACCTCAGTGCTCCCCTGCCCATCAGCAAGGACCGGGTGATGGAGGTTTTCTTTGTGTCCATGGACCCCAGCAAGAAACCCGAACAGGTAAGGAACTAGTCAGGGAAGGTGCCTGGCAAGAGGAGCAGGGCTTCTGCATGAACCAGGATTGAGTCGCTGGGATTTGCAGCAAGGACCAGAAAGCCAATGCCTTGCTCGCCTGCCTGGAGTCTGGTTCAATCCCCAGCACCTTCAGGTGGGGCTTCAAATGTCTCCTGTTTGCAACCCTGGAGAGCTGCTGGCAGTGCTGAGCTAGAGGGAACCAATGGTGTGGTTTGGTACCCAGCAGTTTCCTGTATGTACTCTTCCTGCCTGGGGACAATGAACAGAGGCGGGGGCAGGACTTGCCCATACCTGGCAGGGAGCTGAAGGGAGCCTGGGGAGAGCCATGGGAGGCGGTCCCCAAGGAGACAGCGTGGGCTGGAGACAGGTCACCTCACGGCAACTTGTCTTGGGTTTGGGCTTCTGGCTTTGTTCCAGGTGAACTTCCTCTTTTCCTTTCTTTTCCTTACAGCACAGACTGATTGTCCCAAAGGCCGGGAAAGTGCTAGATCTCTGCCACAGCCTCTCCAGGCATACAGAGGTGCCTGCTGAGCGGGTGAGTTTGGGGGCAGAGAAAAACATCTGATTTTTTTAATCAGTAAGTTTAGTGCATATGTTAAGTAAACTGCTTAGAGATTTTGATTGAATCTGGTTAAATAAATAATCAGTAAAAGAGTTCCCTTAGTTCCTTCTTCCCTCTGTGGTGACTCGGGGTGTCTCTCTTTCTCAGATGATGGTGGCTGACGTGTTCAGTCACCGCTTCTACAAGATCTACCAGATGGAAGAATCCCTCAGCTGCATCCTGGACCGGGACGACATCTTCATGTGAGTGCGTGAGCTGCAGGGGGGGCAGCGGAGGAGGGTTGGAGTAGATCCATTGGAGAAGGAAGATGCCTAGGTCTGCAAGAAGGTGTATCTGAAGAAGTGTGCATGCACACAAAAGCTTATACCCAGAACAAACTTAGTTGGTCTCTGAGGTGCTACTGGACAATTTTTTTAATTTTTTTATTTATTTTGACTGTGTCAGACCAACACGGCTACCTACCTGAATTTGCAAGAATGGGTTTGTCTGCACCTGAAGACCAGCAGGGAGGAGCTCTCTTTGAGGAGGGGGGCATCTTTGCAGTCCCTCTGTGGAACCTGATGTTGGCCAGAGTTGGAGAAATGGGCTCGTGTACAAAGAGCGCCTTATGGAAGGCATCTAGGAGTTAGTGACATAATTGAAACTGGCCCTAGAAATAGCACATCTGGGCAGGGACAGAAGTGGCTCTTTGTAGCATACAGCCAGCTGCAGAACGCTGCATTGCCCTTGGGGTCCTTTCCAACGCTGCAATTCTGTTATTCTTTCTGCCTGCTGCTGAAATGTATCTGGAGGCCTGGTGGGGCCTGCCCTCTGGATATTTATTAGATTTCTTACCCATCCTTTACTGTAATGCCCCAAGGTGTGTTAGAACAATGAAATATACCACTGTAAAATGAAACAAAGAACAGTTACGAACATAAAACAAGAAAAGTGTAGAAAGAAAAATGGTTCCATATATATAAAGGTAAAGGTACCCCTGCCCGTACGGGCCAGTCTTGACAGACTCTAGGGTTGTGCGCCCATCTCACTCTATAGGCCGGGAGCCAGCGCTGTCCGCAGACACTTCCGGGTCACCTGGCCAGCGTGACAAGCTGCATCTGGCGAGCCAGCGCAGCACACAGAACGCCGTTTACCTTCCCGCTGGAGCGGTACCTATTTATCTACTTGCACTTTGACGTGCTTTCGAACTGCTAGGTTGGCAGGCGCTGGGACCGAACGACGGGAGCGTACCCCGCCGCGGGGATTCGAACCGCCGACCATGCGATCGGCAAGTCCTAAGTGCTGAGGTTTTACCCACAGTGCCACCCGCATCCCTGCCATATATATATACAACGCCAAAACAATTCTGTTTATAAAACTGGTTAAAAATAGCTCCAATGCAGACTCAGCCTGAGAGAAAGATCTCCACTTCAATAACAATAACACCACACCCATTTACACCACACTCATCTGGCTGGGTCTCCCCAGCCACTTTGGGCAGCTTACAGCATATCTAAAACACTTGTTGAAAGAGGGAGGTCTTGTGGGTGCCAAAAAGACAACGGAGGCGGCACCTGTCTAATATGTCAAGGGAGGGGGCAGGCGCCACCACACTCAAAGCCTTACTCCAACTTCCTGGTAATATGCATGTCTCATCTTTTGGGGGAGGGCAAGGGGGGCATTGCTTGTTTCCCGCCCCCTCTGGATCTTTGTCTCCTTCTCTCTCCAGATACGAGGTGTCTGTGTCCACACTGGAGGATCCGGCCACGGCAGATGCAGTGGTGCTCCCCGTGTACCTCCGCGAGCGCACCCAGGGCCGGGACTACAGCAACACCTACTATGGGGTGGTTCTCTTTGGTCACCCACTCCTGGTGTCTGTGCCCCGGGACCAGCTCTCCTGGGACTCGCTCTATCAGCTCTTGCTGCACCGGCTCTCGTGAGTTCCTGGCAGCAGCCTTGGCCCTCCAGTTCCTCCCGGACCGAGTGCCCTTCCTGCTTTTGCCTGCCTTGCTTTGAAGAGGGTGGGAGCGGAGGGGACAGAAGTGCCTTGCCTACGGCCTGCCTTGTAGGATGTGCCTGCAGCCCAAAGGCAGTGGGGAGACTTAGAGTTTTGCCCTAGGTTATTTTCCCTTTGTTTTCCTTTTTGCATCAGGTAGGCCAGTAGTCTTCAACTTTTGTCTAGACCTGAGACCCACCCTTAGCCCAAACATATGTATTTGGGGACCTTGGGAATGTTTGTGTTGCGTTTTGTATGGTGCTGGTGCTATTGCGGCTCACCTGTGGTCAGGCTGCTGTCCACTCCTGGATCCCAACTTTCAAGTTGAAGGCCAGAAGGTGAGATCCAGGTGGTTCAGTGTCCATCTCTTGATTTTACTCCATATTGGAGGGCCAGCAGCTTGTGTGTCTGAACAGTCTCTTGTTTTATAAACCTTGGAGGGGACATGGAAGCCTTGGTTCTGGTGGCCTCATTCATGCTTGATGGTAGGCCTCAAAGATGTTTCTGCGCATGGGTCAACCAGCCCTGGGTGACTTTCACAGACAAGATCACACAGTGAGCATTCAAAGCTGAGGATGCATTTGAACCTCAATCCCCCATTGTCCCCTGCAAGTAAATGGCTCCTTCTATCCCACAGGTTTGTGGGATGGGAATCTCCCTTCCTTACTCCAAGGTGCTTTCCCCTTGGGGCTGTACTGTTTCCTAGGAATTCCTTGCTGGGGTCTGCTCCCTTTCTGGTACTTTTCCATATCTGTAGCATATCTGCCTTCCCCTATGCTGTGCTTCCTCCTACCCCACCCCTTTTTTTCTTTACGTCCCTCAAGATCGACATCTTTGGCAGGGCACTTCCTGAACGGCTTCAGCCGCACTTTGTGGTTTGCAGCACAGAATTCAGTAGAAACAAAGGAACATGGGGAACGGCCTTACCCTCAGCTGGACCACTGGACTGTCTTGCTTGGTATTGTCAGCACTGGCTGGCAGCAGCTCTCCAGGGGTTCAGGCAGGGCTCTTTTCCCAGCCCTCCCTGGAGATGCCAGGGGTTGGATCTGGGGACGCTCCTGCATGCCCCTAAAAACTGGTTTGGGTTCAGCAATCCAGGTTCTCTTCTTGTGTGCGAGAAGATATAAAAGTCTAGCTGGGTTGTTGGTTCCAGTTTGAGTTTGAACTCCCCATTCAGGCCCTTCCAAAGCAGGGAGGCCACTCCCTCTAGGTCTGCTGCTTGCAGGGGAGAGAAATCTTCACAGGGAGCTGCGTTTGCAGTTATGGCAGATGGAAGAACTGCCCTGGGGCCGGCAGGTGTGTTGTATTGGACTTGCCTGCCATCTCCCTGCAACAGCCTTGGGCTTGCTGCTGCACTTGGCAGTGCAGGGCACCATAGTTGCACCCTGTTGGTCTCCAGATGCTCAGAGGGATATTCCTATTACCAAAAAGCGAGAAGCGTTCAGTGCATGATCTGGGGCACTTTGCTCCCGAGGGGGAGGGGGGAGATGTGGCCCATTCATGCTCAAACGCTCTGCTCTCTATTAAACCTGGTAAACCTTGGTTCATGCCTGAAGCAAAAACTTTACGGAATCTTTTAACATTGTTTTTCTGCAAAGTAGCTTTGCCCCTGCTCTCCCTCCAGCCCTGTGCCTCTCCTAGTTGACAAGCATGTCTCCTGCTTTCTTCACTCGAATCTTCATCCAGCAGCGCCCTTCATTGCACAGTGCTGCCACGGGGGGAGCTGTGGAGCTTGCCCATGACAGTGGTTCCCCCTAGTGGCTAAGGGTGTGACTTGCTTCTCCCCCCCCCCCCCATTTTGGCAGCCGCTACGTGACACAACCAGACTCTGAGGAAGAGGAGGATCCGAGTGAGGAGGATGAGGAGGACCTCTACAACAAGAGGCCCAATGGGCTGAGCGAAGGTGAGGGGTTGGTGCGAGGGCAGAGTGTTGATGGGGTGGGGCAGGCCAGGTTTTTAATTTGGCCGCTGCCTGTCCTTTCCTCTCCAAATGCACAACAGGGGAGGACGAGGAGGAGGAAGAGACGACGGCAGAAGGCTCCACGAGCCAGGAGCCCAGCTCGGAGGCGGAGGAAAACCCCTCGGACGCCTCTGTGGGGGAGGAAGGGGCTGGCGTGGAGGGGAGGCCCAGCCCCAGCCCCAGCCCAGCTCCTCAGCAGCCCCCTCAGTCCCCCCAGACACCCTCTTCCAGCCCCAGCCCCCCGACGGCCAACCAGGCCAAACGCAAATGCTGCCAGAAGCGCCGCAAGCTACTCTTCACCCTCCAGGCCGTCAATTCCAACGGGACCAGCGACCGGACGGCTGCCCAGGACGAGGGCAGCACCGTCTCCTTCAACTGTGAGTCTTCCCTCCGGCTCCTGGTCCATGCAAGCTCCCAATATTGGGGGGGCGGGAGAGTCTCTGGGATTCCCTTGCGGTTGTTGCAGCGACAGGTGGGGGTGGGGAGGCCCTCTTCGGAGCCTTTCTCCCAGCCTGGCTGCACACGTGTCCGTGGGCTATTCCAGCCCCCTTCTCTGAAATTCTCAGGTTCACCTTTTTTGTTTAACGGCCTCCAGATCAGATATGCAAACACTCATCTACTAGAATGTTGATTAAGGCTTGTGTCCCGGGTCAGTCCTAACCAGAGTGGACCCGTTGACACGAATGAACACGACTCGCTTAGGTCCACTAATTTTGGTGGTCCTGTCAGTTGCTGAAATTTGCAGGAGGGGAGAGTGCTGCTGCCCTCAGGTCCTGCCTGGGGTCTCCCCCTGTGAGAACAGGATGCCAGACCAGGTGGGGCCTTGGCCTGATCTCTCAGGGCTCTTGTGCTCTTAAGGATACAGCCCTAAGAAGTGAGCGTGTTCTCACCTTTTCATCTTCTGGTCAGTGAGTGTCAAGGCTCCGTGTAGAGTCTTAATGGCTGCATTGCTGGAGTAATTGCAGCCACCAGTGACATGTGCCCTACAAAAGATTACCAGGAAGGGAAGATGGCCCTTTGGCTAGAAACCCTTTTCTGCTCCAGTGGCAAAATTCCTCATTGTTTGGCCCCTTTCCTTCTGACGCACTGCCCTCTGGATACTTCTGTAGGGGGTGGGACTAGTGGGTGTGGCAGTGGTGACTGGAGAGCAGCAGGATTAGTCCTGTTCAGGGTCCTTCTAGCCTGGCGTTTCATGAATGACTTCCCCCTGCACTGCCTTGAGAGATGCTCGGGGTTCCTGCCACTTTAACCACAGTTTCTCCCCTTGGCACAGCCCAACCGTACATTGCCATGGACTGGGACTCCAACATGAGGAAACGCTACTACAATGAGGCGGAGGCGGAGGTGAGGGCGAGGCATTTTGCTGCCCCCAGTCGTCCTCCTTTCTCTTTCCCTTGCCCTCCTCCAGCTCAGCCACAGGGACCTGGCAGACCTCCTGAGGGTTCTGGACTCCCAGTTCCTGCCAGCCTGGCTCTCATGGTCAGGGACAACAGGCAAAAAACTGGAGGGTGATGGGCGCCCCCTCCCCACTTCCGCTCACCTCTCCCCCCCCCCACTGTGTGTGCACTGCCAGGGCTACATCAAGCACGACTGCATGGACTTCACGCCAAGGAAGAATCCAGTGAGGCTGCAGGAGTGCCTCGAACTCTTCACCACCGTGGAGACCCTGGAGGAGGAGAATCCCTGGTGAGAGCCCTGGTGGGTCTCTTGCTTCCAGAGGTAGAAAGGAAGGGAAGGAGCTACCGGTGGAGCAGAGTCGAATCCTGGAGGCAGTTGGCTCTGACCTTCCAGTCGTGGGTTGGCAAAGCTGCAGCGCCTCAGATTCTCTTATGGCTCAAACTGTTCAGGCCTGGTATTGCTTGCTGTGCAGATGGCCCTATTCGACTCTGGCCTGGTAGTGGCAGCCAAGGGGCCTTACAGCTGGAACCCTCTTGCCTAGCCTGACTGGAGAGCCTTCGGGGGATCTTGAGAAGGAGGGAGTCCCCCCCCCATGCAATGTGACCCCGTGCACTTTTGTTATGTAAGAGGGGAAGACAACCCCCACCCCTCCGCACACACAGGATGTGCATAGGTTTCATCATGGACAACATGCCTTCATGTGCAGCGGGCATCAATGGCAGAGTCTTCTGGTCCATCACAGCTGATGACACCAGACTTCCAGACTTCTCACTTCAAAGAGATGATGAACCATGGGGCTGGTGGTAAATATGCCAGTCTCTTTGAAGATCCTCCTGATGACCCTCTTTTTCACCTAGTGTTTGGCTAGGCATTTTTCAGTTTTCAGAATTGGGGTGTGTTGCAGGATTTTGGGTGCCCTGACCAAATCATTTTCACGTTTGTTCTCCTACCCCCAACCCAGATACCCGTCTCAGGATTCCTCCTTTGTGTCTTAAGATGGGTTGCCTGCTAGTCCTCATGCAAACACCTGTGGCTTTTCTGCTGTTCTGAGTGCTGTGCTCACCCCCAGCTCCTCTCGTGCAGGTACTGCCCCACCTGCAAGAAGCACCAGTTGGCCACCAAGAAGCTGGACTTGTGGTCGCTGCCAGAGATCCTGATCATCCACCTCAAGCGCTTTTCCTACACCAAGTTCTCCAGGGAGAAGCTCGACACCCTGGTGGAGTTCCCTGTCCAGTAAGCCACTTGGTCCAAATCATTAGACAACTTGTAGGGGTGAGAAGAGACATGGGGGCAGCTTATTTGGGGTGGCTCATGCCTCTGAAATCATTCCACTGGGGAGAAATCTTTCAGAGGAAACAGGCATGCTTGTTAAATTTTCAGGATTCCACGGGCCAAAGAGTTACCTCCTCCTTTCAAACCCAGTATCAATAAAGGTTTTTCAGAAGGCATGTTGACTTCCCACTGGAGCTGGCTTATGCAGCTTGCAGAGAGCACTTCCCCAGTTCTGAAGATACCTGATAAAATGGAGCACATTTGCTTTTTTAAAAAATGACTTTAATGCAGGACTGGGGAACTTGTGGCCCTCCGGGCACTGTGGGCTCTCAACACCCATCAGCCCAAGTCAGGGTGGCCCAAAGGTGGAGATGATGAGAGTCAAGAGTCCAGCATGGGTTCCCCCCATGTCTGACTTCACGGCACCCAGAGGGCACTCTAGAAATGTGTGGTGCTTGGGAGCCCGAGCCAGCCTGGCATTTGTTTGTTCGTGGCATTTATAGATCACCTGATCACTAGCATGTCTAAGCATTCCTCCTACACCAACCCAACTGGTAGAAGACATTTGTTTTTACTAGCGTGCTCGGAGGTTAGTTGTCTGCATTTTCCTGCTTTACGAAAAGCAAAGGGTTTCTCTCCCACCACAACCTGCTGGGAAACAGAGGTTAGAAGTCATTTGTTGGCATCCGTCTGTGTCAAGAGACAATGGAGTGGGCAGTCAAACCACTGTGTTAGCAACACCAAAGTGACCTCTCCGGGGCGCAAGCCTGGGCAGCCAGTGTGGAAGTTCTGGGCTGCCCAGAGACAAGACCTGCCCCCTTTTGGCCTCCAAAGGAAGCAGAACAATACATTTGTCCCTAGCTTGCCTGCAGGAGTTGCCGGAAGAAGGCGTTCAAGGTGCCATTTGGCCATCTGCAGGACTCCACTCAAAAATTTTGTGGGGTTTACTCCTTAGCCTTTTCTTCTCCCTCTTAGCAGTCTAGTAAAAACAACTGAAAGCTAGCAACTTTCTATGGGCTGATTCACAAGACTGTCCTCAGCTGTCGGCAGGAAGTAACGGGCCTTACGGGGGGGGGGGAGAATTTCTGAGCGGGTGTTTGTGTTTCAAGGTGTTCTTGAAAACACTTCAGGAAAGTGCAGCCTTAAACCCCAGAAGTTAGCATGATGCTTAGGAATATGCTTAGGAATAGGGTGGCTGTGACTTTTGATGCCAGTGCTGGTTCTGCCCCAAAACTATGTGGAGGGTGTTGCTGAGGGGATCCCTCTCTGGCCCTAGGAAACAGCAGATTATCATCTCTGTCCTGTAGGGATCTCGATTTCTCAGAGTTCGTCATCAAGCCACAGAAAGACACTGACCCCACACTGTACAAATATGACCTCATCGCCGTGTCGAACCACTACGGGGGTCTCCGAGATGGGCACTGTATGTATTATTTTGGGGCTGTATGTATTCCTTTTGTGTTGAAGGGAATGAATGCAAGGTGGGGAAGAGACACTTGGAGTTGAAATGAAATGGTTAACAGCAAAATTAGAGCCAGCTCTTTGTTGGGCAGCCAAAGACTTAGGACTTTGGTTCATTTATCCTTCCTACAAAGTGAAAATGCACAACAGGTAAATCTGAGATCTAATGGGTGGCTTTCCAGTAATTCTGTCTGCGCAAGCATTTCAGCTTGCCAGATGGAACGATCCCTCCCCTCCTCCCCGTGTGCTGTTCTGGCGAGTTCTCTCAATTTCCACATACCCCCAGAACCAATTTCAGGGGAGCTCAGAGAGGGGAGAGGGAAGGAAAGCCCCATTGTGGAAGTCCCTGGGCAGGGCTTCTGCTGACCGGGGCTTATTAGGTGAATCCCACCCCATGTAGTACCATATTTTTGCATGTATAAGACGACCCTTATTTTTTTTGAACCTCAAACTAAGAAGTTAAGAAGTTGCTCAGCTTTTGGGGGGCAATTGCCCTCAAAGCTGTTGAGATAATTTTGACCGCAACCCCCGTTCTCCTGGCGGTGGCACTGAAGGGACATTGTGCTTTACTGCTGGAGAGCCTGAAGTCTCCATAGGCAGCCGCTGGCACTCGGTTTCTTTCTCCAGGGCACACACGCCAAGCAAAGGAGAGGAGCGGGCCCCAGATGCACTTGCCTTTCAGTGCTCCAGTTGCTGCCCGTCACTTTGCCTGGTTTGCAGCGCAGCCCATGACCCGGCACATACGTGTGTGCCTGTGAGAAAGAGCGGCATGTGTGGAAGCATTCTCTGGCGGCTGCGGGAAGATCAAGGAAATGCCACATTTTTCCATGTATAAGATGACCCCCAATTTTTCACTAACAAAATTTAGCAAAAAAATCATCTTAAACACAGAAAAATACGGTAAACTGAATTTAAATCTGTATTGTTATTATCACCATCTTGTAATACTTATATGATACCCTCTAGTTACAAAGAACCCCTCCCGGGGGTGGGGGGTTCACATCAAACAGTAGAATAATAAAACTCAGCATTAAAAACTGTACAAACCAACGGAGCAGAGAACATTTGCGGAGTCAGTAGAAGCAACTAAATGAAACTCGCATTGGTGACATGCTGTACAGATACAACAGAGCAGATGCTTTAATTAAATGAGACATGGGGTAAAACTCCATGAGGAAGGGGGTAACCTCAGCTTGTTG
The DNA here is from genome assembly GCF_964106645.2 of Podarcis pityusensis. Taxonomy (NCBI): domain Eukaryota; kingdom Metazoa; phylum Chordata; class Lepidosauria; order Squamata; family Lacertidae; genus Podarcis; species Podarcis pityusensis. The sequence goes on from NC_138042.1 coordinate 1,036,203, forward strand.
TGACATCCACAGTTTGTGTCAGTTCAATTAGTCTTAGCCATAGTTAGTGAAAACCAGCCAACTTCAAACCATGGTTTATGAAGCCAGTTTGTTTTCTGTAACCATAGTTATGATTAAGTTCAGTTTAGGACATCACACTGAACTCTGGCTAATTAGGACAGAAACTGAAGTGTCTTGCAGCTCCCCTGCCAAAAACACAAGCCCACGACCTGCTGTGGTCTATCCGGATGCTAAACCATTCTTTAGCACTGCAGGTGAATGTGGCCTGTGTGTCTGTGCGAGAGCTATTTCTTTTTGGGGGAACAAAACAGTAAGGAACAGAAATGACCATGAGAACAGTCTAGAAATGAACAATTCATTGTTGCAGAATTTCACATGGGGAGTAAACTGCTGCTATTAGAAAAGGCTAAGTGCAAACAAATGTTGGCTATTGGTAGATGAAAGAGGGGCGAGTAGGAAGTGGTGTCCCTGAGGGGAGGGGAAAAGCTCAGTGCGGAATGAAAATCCCTTCTCCAACTGTTAAGACCTCACCAGCCCTTTTGTAGTTTCAGAGATCTTAGTGGACACTAGTTCAGCTTAGAACGTGCTCGGTTCCGCTTTAAATGTAAACTGAGGCCCTGCTGATGGATGCCTCAGCTAGCGGCAGAATTCATGCAGCAGAGGAGCAGTGCAGGTAGCCCACCCCGCAGATTCCCTCCCCAGAGGACTGGGTGCGCGACGCAAAATGCTGTTTGTGCAGAAGCTCCAGCTGGCCTGATTCTTTTCTCTTCAAATGGGAGGAAGGTTCCACAAGTGGAGGACCAAAGTGCTGACTAGGTAGTGGCTGACAGGTGATGTGATTGTGAAGCACCTGAAGGGGCACAATGGGTGTCAGAAGGCAAAGCAGCACTTTGGTGAGTCTGACTGGTCTTTGTGCCCTCTAGACACGACTTTTGCCCGGAACAAAGACAGCGGAACATGGTTCTACTTTGATGACAGCAGTGTCTCTGCAGTTTCCAAAGTCCAGATTGAGGTGAGTCAGGCAGGGCAGCCCTGGATGGACTCAGCTTCTTGGCACTTGCTGGCAGGTGTCTTGGATGGCAATGCCATCCCACCCTCTTGGCTGGCAGGCTGGCAAAATCTCCCTCTCGATGGCCTGTGCATCTCTTTACAAAAATACTTCCATCACATCTCAGCAAGGCATGTCTCTAAGCAGACTGGGCTTTTCATTTGCAAGGAAGAAGCAGAACTTGGTTGTCCTCCAGTCTCTTTTCTCAAGCAGACTGATACTTATCCCTTTTTCCTGCTTTAGAAGCCCCCTGGTGTTATCCTGAACAAGTTGAGGGGTGCAGTGGGGGCAGGTCTTGGCACTGCGGTCTGTCTGCTTCATTGGTCTTTCCAGGGACTAAGAATGGAGGGTCAGGAACTTGAATCTCTCACGTTGGCACTCTGCCCTTCCTCCAGTGAGCTCAGGGTAGCAGTTATGCAGCCCTCAAGCAATGGATCTCGAGATCTGACTGCTCTCCTTCCCCCCCTCCAACCCAGCAATATCCTCACAACTCTGAGAATGACTTGCTCTATCAGCTTCATGGCCTGGAGATGTGGGGCAAGGAGAACTCAAACACAAACCCCCCTTCTTGGTTATGTGATCTACTCTACCCCATTGATTCTTTGTGAACTGAGTTTCCTGTAGTGCAAGTTGCTTTGATCCTCTTTGAAAAAGCGGCACAGGACATTTTAACTCAACGGTGTGGACCTTTGCATGTCTCCTGACTCTCCCTCGCCCCATCCTATGCCACTTGAACTCCCCCTGTGACCCCCCTTCCCCTGATCTGCATCTCAGGCTCCCAAGCATCTCTTTTGCCCTCACCTGCTGCCTCTTATGCTTCTTTTCTCCCCCAACAGTCCAAAGCTGCCTATGTGCTCTTCTACCAGCGCCAGGACAAAATCCGGCACCCTGTCCTCCTTGCTGCGCCGAGTGCCACAGGTTCCAGAGACCAGGACGGCGGTGGTGGTGGCGGGGCCTGCTGCGAGCCCCACCCCAGAGAGCAAGCCAGTAGGGACTTTATGGATGTGGACTGACCTTGACCCCCACCCTCCCTCCTCCATCTGCAGCCGGGGAGGGCAGCTGCATGCCCTGCCTCTTCCCTTCCTCAGACTGAAGCTAGCAGTGGATTCTCCAAGGGCAGCAGCTCTTTACTCAGGCTATGGAATAGGGGGGAGGGGGCATGGATCCCCTCTGCTGTGCCCCAAAGCGCAGGGCCCTTTGCTTTGCACATAGTTCCCCTGCTCTGAAGGGGGTGGTTTTGTGTGTGTGTGTGTGTGTGTGTGTGTGTGTGTGTGTCCTGCCCCCTTGACAGGGCCACTGTCTTGCACCAGCATTTTTATAAGATGCAAAGGGGGAGGGGGGAAGTGTCCCTCTTCTCCATCTCACATGGGGGAGGGGATGTGTGCATCATTCGTGTGATCCCTTGTGGGTGCTGCCCCCTCCCCTTTTACTCTCTAGCATCAGGGGGAGTTGCCCTTATTCTGCTGCTGCTCCTGGTTTTAGGGCCTCTTCTCTAGACAGCCCTGCAGGACTTTGCAAAGGTCTTCAAACCCCGCTGTGGTTCTGCAGCCGGTTGGGACACTTCCCCCACCCAAAAAAACCCCTCCCATTGGTCACTGGCTGGATAAACAGACCCTTGTTTTCTCCCCCCTCACCTCCCAAGTGCCTCCTCTTCCCCTCAACGAGAGCAATAATTCCAGCCATTGCCCCACCGCCACCTTCCTCTCACAGCCAACGGCTCCCCTTGACCTGCATTTCATGGACCTCCTTCTCTGACAGCCGGCTGCTTCCAAAGCCCCTCTCTAGCTACAGGGGTGGTGGTCGAGCTGCTGGGCTGAGGTGCCGCTTCAGAGTCTAGCAGCAAAGCCTGTGGCAAGGCCACGGAGGGGTTTGGGGCCTGCACCGTGTCACAGCTGCTGCTGCTGCTGCCGCTGCCACCCGCCCCCCTGGCAGGGGAGGAGTGTCTCCAACACCCGCCGCCACCAGCACTGAATGCCCCCTTCCTTCTCTGCCCTGGCACCTGGTGCCTGGGGTGGTGCGCCTGCCCTGGGCCCACAGAAGTGCATGGAAGTTCTCTCCCCTCTGCCGAGTGTCTCTGGTGCCACTGCTACTGCTTCCAGGCTCAGGGATTGCACTGGCTTGTAAATAGGTTTCTGTGTGCAATGTTTGGGGAGAGCAGGGACAGGACACCCACGGAGGCAGGGTTGGCCTGCAGAAGCACATCGGGTATTTTCTTAAGGAGTTTGGGAAGAATATTCCTTCACTTGACTCTGGGGGCTTTCTTTTCTTTTGAAGGTGTGTTTTTTTTCCAGAAGAAAATATTTTTGGCATGTGGCAAAACTTGTACATAAAGTAACTTCTTTCAAATGGCATGTGGCCTTCTTTTGCCCCCATTTCCCTCCTGAGCGCTTCATTCCTCTCTTTGGATCCAGGACTCTTCCACAAACAGGGCAAGCCAACTGGATGCCCCCCAACACCCCCATGGCCTTATAGGACTTTGTAATCCCAGCAACATCTGGAGGGCACCGTGTTGGCGACTTCTACACTGCTTCAGATTGTGATGCAGTCATGGTAGTGCTTTGACTCACTTCCAGCCTCCTCAGGCACTGGCATCTCCAGCCTCAAGCTGCCACTGCATGTCCCATCATAGTTATGCCCACGTGTGGGAACAGAGAGAATTCATGGTGCCACTCGTGAGGACTTCTCTTGCAAATGTTCCTGGCCATTGTAGCAAGCCAGAAGAGAGCGGTAGACTTGCACTTCCTTCTGCTGCTTTTGCCATCGGCTCTGCAGAGGGATGGGTAAGGAAAACCAATGTCTGGTAGCGAGATGCCACACCAATGAATTCAAATATGGTCAGCAGCAGCAGGGAGGTGCACGCTTCCCTGGTAGCCTTCAAGCTGTTCCATGCTCTTTGGTGCTGGATAGCTTAGAAGTGGACTGACCTCTGGGGAGGAAGACAGTTGGCAAGCTTCAATGATACATTTACCCCTAAGTAGAGGAGGATCGTGTTCTCCAAACCATCGGTTTCTGCCAGCCAAGACAGAGGCAACCACAACATGACTCTTCCAACTTCTGGACAGCAACCTCCAATGTGGAGGCCATGATTCTCTCTCGGAAGGAGGAAAGAACTCGACTGGATGGGCAGAGTACACCCCGCATTGCAGGATGGGATTCAACTTGGGTGTTTGGAGAGGCTGGAGGTGGAGGCCTTTGACAGTGCTAAGTAGCCTGTTCAACTTGGCAGAAGCATTACTGGAGTTCTCAGTTAATACATTGTGTGCCCCCCTGCTCAAAACTGGTGCCTTATATTTCAAGTTACACTGGCCCTGAGCTTCCACTCAGTCCTCCCTTTCCCTGCAAAGGTTAAGGAGGTGCTGCTTTTCTCACAAACTCTTTCAAGGTGCAGCGTGGAAGAACCTAGGCAGTGTTTATGCACCAGCCACCAGGGGCAGGCCAGACACGGAGACTGCAAATAAGGAGAGTAAAGTAGGGTTTGTTGCAGCTACCTTGCTTTTAATAGCCAAACTTGTACACACACTTGGGACTGGCATCCCATAAAGCTGTCTGCCACACTGGGCTTCTCTCTCTGCAAGCAGAACAAGAAAAGGAGCTTTTTGACATTAACTTGCTGGCTCCAGCTACACCTGCAAGACTTCAGGCACCCAGAGCCAGTTCCACAGAGGCTATTTGCCCACTGCTCTGACTGACTGATGGGGGGTGGGTCATGCTACAGACTTCAAGCTCTCTTCTGCAACCTTCCTGCCTCTAAGATGAAAAGCCGTTCCACACTGATTATGCAGGGAGGGTCAGCCTCTTCCACCTCCCAAGGAGGTGAAAGGGTCTCTTGCACACACATTTGTCCCATAGGACAGAAGTAGCCTGCAGCAGTCACAGGATGGGATCAGTCGGGCCCAGGCAGCCCTGCCAGCTTGAGGTCCTGTGACATCAACTGCTCTTCCACATCTTGCAGAGCCCAGTGGTGAGAAACCAACTCCAAAGCTTCCCACTCGGCCTGGATGGAGAAAAAGAGTCTGTCAGCCTTGAGCAGCATATCGCTGCAGAAACTCACACATACAAGCTCTGCATCAAGCTGCAATCGAAGGGTGGGATCCAGCAGCACCAAGACCATCGTTCCATCAGCGTAAGGACTTCTAGTTGTGCAACGGAATGTTCTCCCATGTGCCCCTTAAATCTGGTCCATATGGTTCCCCCAGCCCTCTGGGATACTTTTTTTTGGGGGGGGGGAAGAAGGAAGTCCCATTGCACAAACAGAAATTATTGTGCTGAACAGGATGTGTGTGGCTGTGTGTGCAAACACCAGTGCCATCAGAGATGTTTGCTAGGTGACAGCCCTGGCAAGCACAAAGCTCTAAGCTTCAAAATGAGCAGCACTGACTGTTCCCGAGGTGTTTGTATGGCCCTTAACTTCCAAAGTGTTCTGATGCTCACTCACAATACAGTTTTACAATGATCCCATAGGAAAGGTCAGCACTGTCTCCTTGTTGGGGGTGGGGGGGGGGGAGGATAGCTGAGAGGGTTCTCCTAAGACCACCCAAGGAGGCCATGGCAATGATTTAAGGTAGGAGGGGAAACTGGCTCACATCATCTCTGACCAACTGCCGTGCTGTCTGGGGCCTAATGGGAGTTGCAAGTCCAACCATATGTTGAGCCCTCCTCCTGTCATTTCTTTAAAAAGATATTGTCTAGCGCACATATTGGGCCACAGCACCAGCTCTTGGGATATGTGGGGCTGCCTACGCCCACAAGTCTCACTGTGGCACAGCAGAGACCCTGTGCATGCACAGCAGCTGGAGTGGCACAGCTGTCGCCCTGCAGATAAGATGCCATCCAGCCAATTAGTCTTGCATCAAATGGACTGCATCTAATCTTATCAGCTACGTGGTCTCACCTAAGTGAAACCATTGAAACAAACTAGGGCAGTACCTTGAAAGCCTTGTTGGGATCAGGTGGGGTGGGGACAGCTGGGCTGAGGAACTGGTCCTGCAGGAGCAGCTGGTTCTGCTCTGCAGCTGTGGAGAGAACGTCAGGGAAGCTTGTGAGGGAGGCATGTAAACATTGCAAGTTGACAACAAGGCAAGGGATAACCGTCAGCTACTAACAGTCTGGCTGCCTTTGATTAGGTGTAAACTCTCAGCAGAAATGGGGTTTTTTTGACACTTGTTCCTCTGCATTGACCTATAGAGCAATAGTGAAGTTTCAAAGAGTAGTCCAAATGGAGGAGTGAGTGGCTGTACAGAGCAAGTTCCAACATGTGACCGCTACAACCCTGAGAGGTTGGGCGCTGCCCCCAATGGTTTCAAACTGGTTCCCCAAAGTATCAGACCACTTCATGCAGCCGTCAAAGTAGTCTCTAGTTCATGAAAGCTCGTGCCGCAATAAGCACTCAAACGTCCACCCTCCACGTTGCAATCTGAAGAGGTACATCCCACGTAAGACACCAACCCCACCTTTAAGCCCAACACTCCCTGTCCCCAAGCTGCCTCTCACCAGTCTCCTCTCCCAGGATGAGGCTGTACACTCGGCGGAGGCCAAAAACATTGAGGAAGTACCAGGAGGCCGAACTCACCCTGGGAAGTGAAAACATCTCTCAGTGACTATCTCAGGGAGCCTTCCTGCCCCCCAGTCCCCCAGGGTGGGAACCCAGGCCAGAAGCCATCCCCACCCCAAACCCATGGAAGGGCTGGCTGGGCCTGGGGGCAGGCAGGTGCTTACCAAGAGGGGTCCAAGGAAGGCAAGCTAATTCCACGCTGCAGCATGGGCTTGAACCGCAGGGTCAGGGGGAAGGGAACCTTGGCTGGGAGGGAGGGAGGTTGGGAGGGAGAGGTGTTAGAGCTGGACCCGCCTACCCCAAGCTCTAGGGCTGCTGCCCCGCCGCCACCCTCCTCCTCAGTGATTTACAGCTCCCAGCTGTCTTGCGCATAGTGCCACCCCCCCCCCCCGATCAGCTCAGATCCCAAGCTAAAGCCCCCCCCCCCCCCTTGCAAGCAAAGGAGCAACTTAAGGGGCCTACAATCCCTTCTTACCAAATCTTCTCATGCAGGTCACAGAATCCCAGTAAATTACTGGGCTGGGTGGGTGGCAGGAAGGGAAAGAGGTTGAGAGGGGTGATCACTTTCCTAAGAGTTTAGGGCAGAGGGCAGATTTGGATGGGGGCCTTCCTGATTCATAACTACACCTAATTTAGCTAGACGCAACCTGCCCTCAGCCCAAGCTCTCTGGTCTGGAATAAAAGGATGACTAGGGGTGGTGGTCTGCTTTACAGGCAAGCTGAGCCAAAGGCTATGAAACACACCGGATGCTGGAAGAGTGCATCTTGGCGGCATAGGCAAACTCCGGCCCTCCAGATGTTTGGGACTACAGTTCCCATCATCCCTGACCACTGGTCCTGTTAGCTAGGGATGGTGGGAATTGTAGTTCCAAACATCTGGAGGGCTGGAGGTTGCCAATGCCTGCCTTAAATGATCTCTTTAAATATTGTTATTTTAAAATATTTCTATACTGCTCTTCCTAGCAAAACAAAAACAAAACAGCAGCAGATTTAGAAACAAAATACAGTGGTACCTAGGTTTACAAACTTAATCCGTTCCGGAAGTCTGTTCTAATAATAATAATAATAATAATAATAATAATAAAAAATTTTATTTATATCCCGCCCTCCCCAGCCGAAGCTGGGCTCAGGGCGGCTAACAACAATCAAAATAATCCAGCATTCTTAAACTGAAACTGTTCTTAAAACAAGGTGCACTTTCCCCAATGAGGCCTCCCTCCGCCGGTGCCCTTCCACCGTTCAGATTCCATTCTTAAACCAAGGTAAAGTTCTCAAACCAAGACACTATTTCCGGTTTTGCGGAGTTTGTAAACCAAATCATTGTTAAACCGGACTGTTCTTAAACTGAGGTACCACTGTAATCAAATAGCACATACAGCAATATTAAAATTGTCCACCAGGGGGAGGGGCCCTCTGTTGCCCTGCAGGGGCTATTGGGCTCCCTGTTAGAATTCCTGCTCCAAGATTGCAGTCATGGGATTTTTGTCTATCACATGACGGTGTATGTTTTGACTGCACAGAGTGGGAAGTGACGGAGACAGGATGTTTGTGTTACTGTGTTCCATGAAGTGGGACTATTGTCCTTTGTTCTTTTTCTCTTTGCTGTCTGATGCTAGAGAGAGAGGGAGCCATGTTGTAGTGCTCTGTCTGTGTTTATATGTAAATAAAGTAGATTAGCCAAAGTGCTGAGTTGCAAGCTGTGAAGACTCTGCAGATCCCTAAGTGTGCCAGTGTCTGTTGGCATCAGTCACTGTGATGTTCGGGCTGAAGAAAGCTTTTGAAGCTCCCAAACGATTGACCAGGAGGGAGGGAACATGCCAGTTGGGCATGTGTCTCTGCTAGGGTCCTACTCGAGTGTAGGACGAGCTCCTGACACTCCCAACTCCCATCAATCCTAGCCAGCATGGCCAACTGTGAGGGATGATGGGAATTGTAGTCCAGCAACCAGCTAGAGGGCCACTGTTTCCCTTCATCCTCTGCTGCACAAGGAATGGGTATCCACGAGGGCACGAGGGCAGCTTCCAGGCCTGTGTTAAATCCCCGCATCACTCACTGGCCACAAAGCCAGAGAAGGCCCAATTGATCCAGCCTCCAACTAGGATCATGGGCAGGACATGGACCAAGTTGCCCTTCATCATCTCCATAACCAGGCTGGGATCTGCAAGAGAGAGGGAGAGAGGTGTGTGTCAAACAGGGTACTGTGCAGCCTGGGATTCCACAAGGACACATGGAAACCACAGAAGGAAGTGCCAGGAACAAAATTTGGTTTTATGTGAATATCAGCATCTTACAAAAACAAAAACAAAAGCAAGTTCTAGCTCCTTGGGGTTTGTGGGCGTGTGGGGACGTATGATAGCTGCAGAAATCTCAAACACAAGCAGGGGTCTACTCAAACAAAATGTACAAAGTAAGGGAAGGGTGCTTAAATAGCATAATTTATATACAGACCACAGAATCCAACCGCTCATTTTCTTGCAGATTTTGCACCACGTTGGTCCAGAATAAACTTGAGCACAGAGCGCTCACAGCCCTGCCTTAAAAAACTGGTTTGTTTGTTTGTTGGTTTGATATCCCGAGGCAGCCAATGTCTGTTAAATTGAGCTGGTGACTCTGCAGGGCAAATCAGGTTCTGTCCACAGGCACCAGCCCCAGGACACACAGAACCAGGCCCCCTCATGGTTGGCAGCTCATCTCCCCCCCTTATTCCACTGCTGCCGCCAAAGCCTCACCTGCCAATTGTAGGGTCCAAGGTGGTTTATACTGGAGAACAAAGTGCTTGGTCCCCGAGCCATTTAGGGCTTTTTACGCTAGTGCTAACACCTTGAATTGGGTCCAGTGCAGGAGCACCTTCAGAACCAGTGCCGCATGGTGCCCCCACTTACCAGCCTAGCATTCTGCACTAGCTGCAGCCTCTGGGCCGCCTTCAAGGGCCGTCTCACACATAGGCTGTTATGGTAGTCCAGATGGGCAGTCCGCTGAGGTGAGGCTATCATGGCCCAGGAGAGGCTGTGGCTGGCAGGTTGCCCAAAGCTGGGCTGAAGGCACATAGTCACAGAAGCCCCCCGAGACTCCTGTGGCAAGTTGGAATCCCAGAGTATTCCCACAGTACAAAGCTGCTCCTTCAAGGGGAGTCCCACCACTCCAAGAAGAAGGCGGGACACAGAAGGAACCCACTCACAGGACCTCCACCTTATCAGCTTCAGCTTATTGGGCCCCATCAAGTCTAACACTGCTTCCAGGCAGCAGTCCCACGGTTGGACAGCAGCACTGATTGAGCAAGCGGGACGAGGGGGGGGGGATGAGACAGCAGAACCCTTCCACTGCCCCTTGTACTCCCATGCCCGTTCCCATGGTTACCTGTCAGCAGGTTTCTGGGCTGCACTTTACGCTTTGTTTGGCGGAAGAAGCCACTTTCAGGGTTATTGAAGTGATGCTTACGCATGAGGAAGCCCTGGGGAAAGAGGAAGGGCCTCAGAAATCCAGATGATCTGAAGGTGTTTTCAACAAGGAAGATTATCATTGCATTTGAGATGGTTTGAAGGGCTTCATATGCATTATCTTTGACCGCCTTACATCTTCAACCAGGGAAAAGGAACCTGTGGCCTCCAATGCTGGACTAACTCCTCTCATCCCTGACTGCTAGGACCCAAGGGAGCTGGGAGGGCAGTGGCGGCAGCATCTACAGGTTCCCTGATAGGACCTTAGAATTGCCTCATGTCACATACTAAATTCATGGAAGAGGAAAGATTTGAACCAGGGCATCCAGTTTCTTATGTTAATGCTATGCATATGTGCTCGGAAGTTAAATAAATAAGTTAAATCTTCAGTGGGGCTTCCTTCCAGGTAAAAGCACACAGGTGCGAAGTCTTGGTCACCTGCCTTTTTGAGGGTGCCATTCCCGGCTTTGGAGCAGGATGGGTGAAGGCAGGAGATGTTCAAAGGCCTGCCCTTCAATATATTTACATTGCAAAGATGTATTTAAAAAAACCCATTTGTTATAGTTATGGTCTCAAGCAATGATACAGGCATTCTTGAGAATAGCCACATGGCAGGGATACTCCCAACCCCTCCCCAAAGAAGCTCCCTTGTGCTCTTCCCCTCCTTTTCAAGAATGATAAGACAGAATTACAAAGGAAATTCAGAGAGGGGAATAAAGTTTCACTTCTGCTATTCAAACCCTCATATCAATTCTTTTTAGGCCAGCAGCCTAAGTAAAACAAAAACCCCTCTGACTTGCATCAATCAAGTAGTTCCAGTATTAATCCAGAACCACTGTGGGGAATAGATCACATTTGGGTCACAAGCCAAAGGAGGTTGTGTGTGGACCATGAAATTTCCTAGCTTTTTGTACCCTTGCTGAGGCCTGTCCCTTGAGGCCTCTCTCTATGCAAGGAGGCAAGTGGCTTTTCAGAAGCAGCTGCACCCACCCTCTCCCTTACCTGATGAGTTAGGAAGCGTCCATTTTCTCTCAGGAGGCGACTACGAGCCAGAATCTGCCTGACAGACAAAGAACACTCAACTCAGCTGTAGGTCCAACATAATTTGCAAACAAAAGTAATGGGATCAGATCATCAAACCAAATGCGGCAGTAAAAGACTGGCCCGCTCACATCTACTCATGCAGTCTACATGACTACATACAAACAGCTGCTTGGAGCAATATGTTCAGGGGTGCGAACAAAGCAGTTGTGCAATTCTAGAATTCCACACTTAAGAACACAGTATGATTTGGACACATTTCACAGGACCTGTCATCTATGCATCTGATTTCAATATTGTGAACCACGTTGAGAAATTGTATTCATTTATTGCATTCCTATCCCTCCTGTTCTCCAAGGAGCTCCATGGTTCCGTTCCCCTCATTTAATCCCTACAACAACCCTGTGAGGTAGGTCAGGCTGAGAGGCAGTGCCTGGCCCAAGGTCACCCAATGAGCTTCATGGCTGAGCCAGGATTTGAGCCCTGGTTCTCCCAGGTCCTAGTCCGACACTCGACCCACTGCATCACACCAGCTCTCCTTACGGTTAAAGTTAAATACTGCAAGGAAGAAAACTGTTTTCAATGGAGGATTTTGGTTTTTAAAGCCTTAAATGTGCTGGTCCAGGGCTCCATGCTCCTGGCATCCATCCTCTGAGGCCATACTGTTGTTATAAGAATTCTAAGGTCTCAAAAATAAAATAAATGTTCATAAATGTACAAGGCAAACACATACATTAGAAACCACATGTCTGTAATAGTACAGGAGAGCAATCCTGAAGCCATTTTGAGACTCCCAGTGACCTCAAATATTCCTCTGCAGTATGGGAGGAAAATGGGGAAAGCCTTCCCATTGTCTTTTTGCTTACAAATCCTGTCTTAAGGGCATATTTGTGTATGAATAGGGTGAGCCTGTGACCTGGATTCAGAAACTAAAGTATTTACCATCACAAAAGAATGGCCAGGCTGCCCAGGTAATGCAATCATCAAGTATCCTGGCAAACAGGATTTCTGCTACAGATAGGTAGCCGTGTTGATTTCTGCTGTAGACCACCTCCACTGCTGCAGACAGCCTCCTTGGGGGGGGGGGGGGGTACTTTCAAAAATCTATATAAGGACTTGTGCACCATTGTTTTGGGTTCTCTCCTCCCTCCTGTGTGTGGGGAGTGGGGACCTGTTGCAACAGTACTTTTCTATTGCAATAAAGATCAGACTTACTAGCCGATTTGCTTCTCAATATACTCTGGTTGGCCTCCATTATTTTCTCCTACCGATAGGGAACCTACTTAAGGACTCTATATGGGCTCTTGGATACTGCATAAGGGGAAAAGAGCAGGGCTTTTTTCTTTCTTATAACACTGTATCATCTGTGATCAAGAAATATTAAAAACCTGCTTCTTTCCCTGTAGGAGGTACGCAAGAAGTCTGTATAGAGGTCGCTAGGCTCTCTATCAGTTGGAGAATGAACAGAGACCAACCTGAGATATGCTGAAGCAAGGTGGCAAGTAAGCCTGATCTTTATTGTCAAGAAAACAGACTATTACAACAGGGTCCTCACTCACACATGCAGGATGGAGGAGAAACCCTGAACAAAAGGGCAAAACACACTTATATACAAAAATAATAATTTTTAAAAATTGTCCAAACTTAGACCAACTACCGTAAGTTTGTTCTGGTATAAGCAAAAGTCACCAGACCCTTATATATAGTGGGAGGGTGGGGTGGGGTTTTTCTCAGAAGGGTAGTAGAGATGGGTGATTGGCTCAATATGTATGGTAAACCTGTTGACGACTGTTAACGACTGCAATTAGTCCTACAGGAAAAAGCAAGGAATAGTATGCAGATGACCAAAAATAGCTTTAGCATGTGCAATGAGATAAGAATCCAATATCTCTATTCAGACCAGGGCTCCCCATAGTTTTCAGTTTGGTTTCAAGTCTATTTCTGAAATTCTTTTGGAATAAGACAGCTGCTTTGAGATCTCGTATTGAATGTCCTACTGGTTTCTCTGTCTTGTGATTCCTGATGTCAGATTTATGTCCATTTATCCTTTGGCGTAGGGTTTGGCCTGTTTGTCCAATATAGAGAGCTGAAGGGCACTGCTGGCATTTGATGGCATACACAATGTTAGAAGATGAGCAATTAAATAGGCCTGAGATGGTATGTTTGATGTTGTTGGGGCCAGTAATGGTGTTGTCTGGGTGTATGTGGCAGCAAAGTTGGCATCTGGGTTTACTGCAGTCTCTGGTCCATGTTAAGTCTGGTTGTTGTATTATTGTGGGTGAGGAGTTGTTTAAGATTGGGTGGCTGTCTGTAGGTGATGAAAGGTCTTCCTCCCAGAGCTTGAGAAAGTGAACTGTCGTTGTTTAGGAGAGGTTGTAAATATCTGATGATGTGCTGAACTGTTTTAACTTGGGGGCTGTATGTGATTACTAGTGGTGTTCTGTTATTTTTTGGGTCTGTCTTGCAGCAAGTTCTCTCTGGGTATCAGTCTGGCTTTGTTGATCTGTTGTTTAACTTCATCGGACAGATATTTTAGTTCCAAAAAGGTTTGCTATAGATCTCTTAGGTAAGAATCCCTGTCTGTAGAGTTCGAACAGATGCGGTTGTAATGTGTTGCTGTTGTTGTTGTTCAGTTGTTTAGTTGTGTCCAACTCTTTGCGACCCCATGAACCAGAGCACACCAGGCACTCCTGTCTTCCACTGCCTCCTGCCTCCCTCCTACGGCTGTAATGTAGAGCCTGGCTATATATACTTATATACAGTTTCATTTCAAGTGGAGTCGCTGGTTCCCACGCCTCGGGATATGCGAGGAGGAAGGAAAAACACATATTGGGGAGATTACAGGTAAGTGTTTGTTAGACAAAAGCAGCTTGCTAGAATGTTGACGTTTTGGTGATAGTACAAAAGCATGAGCACATATGTAGATGGCTGAGTGTTTGAGAGTCCCATACTGCCCACCCTGGTGCTAAGGATCACTCTTTTGTTTATGATTGCAGGGACGGTGACGCTGGGGGTAATGCTTGGCGGGCAAAAGGATTCTGAGGTTATTGATAAAGATTGGGGGTTCCCAGATCCTGCCGTTAACAATTGACAGCTATTGTTCAAGGGGAAAGGAAGGATTTGTGAATGGGCTATTGACATTTCTGAATGGTGTATCTGCTTTTTATGAATGACCCATTCAATAAAGAGTGTTTTAGTTTATGGATTCATGTGGTTCTTTGTAGACCCAGAAGGTGGCACTGAGGACCTGTCAAAGTCGTCGAGGCGGTTAGACAGAGCATATTCATTTGACAATCCTAGGTACCAACATTATTATTTTACTTAAGTTACGTTTTATCATTCAAGGATATAGTAAAAGTAAAGGTACCCCTGACCATTAGGTCCAGTTGCAGACGACTCTGGGGTTGCGGTGCTCATTTTGCTTTACTAGCCGAGGGAGCTGGCGTTTGTCTGCAGACAGTTTTTCCAGGTCATGTGGCCAGCATGACTAAGCCGCTTCTGGCAAACCAGAGCAGTGCACGGAAACACAGTTTACCTTCCCGCTGGAGCGGTACCTATTTATCTACTTGCACTTGACATGCTTTTGAACTGCTAGATGGGCAGGAGCTAGGACCGAACAACGGGAGCTCACCCCATCGCAGGGATTCGAACTGACGACCTTCCGATCGGCAAGCCCTAGGCTCTGTGGTTTAGACCACAGCGCCACCCGCGTCCCTTAAGGATATAGTAGTAGTAGCATATAGTCAGATGGAGTGGAGACATGCACAAATGAGAGATATAGTATTAATTTCCCTTTCCCTGTTCCATTCTACATCATCTGCTTCTCCTTGGGGGTTAGTGGCCAGCAGGTATTTGCAGCAGTCCTGGAACACCTCCACAACAAAGCCTGTCTAGCAGCCTCTTTCCTCTTCGTCAGAAAACCTAAGGCCCATGGGCCACAAGCGGCACAAGGGGGTCATTCAACCGGCCCACAAGCCGCCCCGAACCAAGCCACCCGTTGGGCGCAGCGCGGTGCAGGGACTTACGTCCACGGTGCCAGAAATCACTTCTGCACAAACGCAGATGCTGGAAATTGTGGGTGCACGCACTCACACGTGCACGCAATTCGGCCCGCAGAGGGATCTCTGATGGAGTGAACCAGACCAGGCAAGGTAAACCTTGCCAACCCCTGGGTTAAAGCATCCCTGCTCCAGATTGCTTTTGGAGGGAGGCAGGGTTTCAATATTTTAAGCAGCTGTGCTTTTTCATTATTTGGCACCTTGTTCTCACAACCTTCTGGAAGCCATCAATACCAGGGAAGATTCTGGAGCAGATCATTAAGCAAACAGTCTGTGAGACCTAGAAAGGAATGCTGTGATCACCAATAGTCAGCATGGATTTCTGAAAAATAAGTCATGTCAGACTAACCTGATCTCATTTTTTGACAGAATTACAAGCCTGGTAGATGAAGGGAACACAGTGGATGTAGCCTACCTTGATTTCAGCAAGGCATTTGACAAGGTGCCCCATGATATTCTTGTAAAGAAGCTGGTAAAATGCGGTCTTGACTATGCTACCACTCAGTGGATTTGTAACTGGCTGACTGACCGAACCCAAAGGGTGCTCATCAATGGTTCCTCTTCATCCTGGAGAAGAGTGACTAGTGGGGTGCCACAGGGTTCTGTCTTGGGCCCAGTCTTATTCAACATCTTTATCAACGACTTGGATGATGGACTCAAGGGCATCCTGATCAAATTTGCAGATGACACCAAACTGGGAGGGGTGGCTAACACCCCAGAGGACAGGATCACACTTCAAAACGACCTTGACAGATTAGAGAACTGGGCCAAAACAAACAAGATGAATTTTAACAGGGAGAAATGTAAAGTATTGCACTTGGGCAAAAAAAATGAGAGGCACAAATACAAGATGGGGGACACCTGGCTTGAGAGCAGTACATGTGAAAAGGATCTAGGAGTCTTGGTTGACCACAAACTTGACATGAGCCAACAGTGTGACGCGGCAGCTAAAAAAGCCAATGCAATTCTGGGCTGCATCAATAGGAGTATAGCATCTAGATCAAGGGAAGTAATAGTGCCACTGTATTCTGCTCTGGTCAGACCTCACCTGGAGTACTGTGTCCAGTTCTGGGCACCACAGTTCAAGAAGGACACTGACAAACAAACGTGTCCAGAGGAGGGCAACCAAAATGGTCAAAGGCCTGGAAACGATGCCTTATGAGGAACGGCTAAGGGAGCTGGGCATGTTTAGCCTGGAGAAGAGGAGGTTAAGGAGTGATATGATAGCCATGTTCAAATATATAAAAGGATGTCACATAGAGGAGGGAGAAAGGTTGTTTTCTGCTGCTCCAGAGAAGCCGACACGGAGCAATGGATCCAAACTACAAGAAAGAAGATTCCACCTAAACATTAGGAAGAACTTCCTGACAGTAAGAGCTGTTTGACAGTGGAATTTGCTGCCAAGGAGTGTGGTGGAGTCTCCTTCTTTGGAGGTCTTTAAGCAGAGGCTTGACACCCATATGTCAGGAGTGCTCTGATGGTGTTTCCTGCTTGGCAGGGGGTTGGACTCGATGGCCCTTGTGGTCTCTTCCAACTCTATGATTCTATGATTCTATGCCTGCGAGCTGGACATGAACACACAGTACTCTGTCCACCTGTGATCGGGGTGGAGGAAGGGGGGTGCGGTGGGGGCAAACCGTCCTGGGTGTCCTCACTGAGGGAGGGGACATTTGGCAGTTGTGGGTGGGCAGTGCGCCCAGTGTACGCCATCGGCGGCTCGCTCCGCCCCAGGCTGCAAGGCGCGTGTGCAACTCCATGCACCTGAGTGGCTATCCCATGCCCAGAAGGGCACCCGCCACACCACGCCCCCCCCTGGGAGCGTGCCAGCCCGGGGCAGCATGGGCATATGCTCTGCCGCTGCCTGCGATTCCCAGCAAGTGGTATTCAGAAGTGTGACGCCTCTGACAATGGAAGGAGAACGTAGCCCTTGTGGCTACGAGACACGGCCAGCCCAGCAGCACAACGGGTCAGGGTGTCTGGGTGTTAACTGGAAGGGGCGGTTGTGGGCAGGATTCCTGCACTGCAGGGGGCTGGACTAGATGACTCTTGATGTCCCTTCCAACTCTACAATTCTATGATTCTATTATTGGAGGAAGATGGCATATGGAAGGTTGTCATTTATTATGGTGGTTTGTGCTTTTTTATTCCAAGTGTGCATATTTTTCTGGATTGTCAGCAAGGTGCTGTTACACTTGATTGTAGCAGAAACACTATTTTAAACTGACCAATACATAAAGAAAACAAACATGCAGGCTGCAAAGTGTCACAGGACTCTTGGTCATGTGTAGCTTAAGGTTACCAGACGTCCCGATTCCGGGCACAGTCCCCGGACTTACAAATCACTCCCCTGGTAAAATCCACCTATTTAGTTGAAAAGTGTCCAGATTCGTTGAAAGAAATCTGGTAACCTTAGCGTAGCTCAGACTTCTGTGAAACTTAAAAGCTTGCGAAGACGCGCGCGCGCCCAGAAACCCCCATCCCGGGAAACAGGAAGGCGTCCCTTTCGCGTCCTCTTCCCTGACTCCACCTTCAGGGGCCCGGCATGTGGGCGTGGCCTCCCGCAGCCCCGCCCCCCGCCGCTCACGTGTCCTGCCGTTGCTCGAGCCAGCCCAGCGCGCGCTCGCCGCGCAGCAGGCCCGCTATGCGCAGGCGCAGAACCCCTATGGCGAGCGCGATCCAAGCCACGGGCAGCAGAACCCAGAAGCGGATGGAGCCGTCCAGGCGCAGCTCCGGAGCCGCCATGGCGTCTGAGAGAAGAGGCTCCTGGGGCCGGAAACGCACAAATAGGGCGCCGGAAGTGGCGCCATTGACTCAACGCCGACTTCCGGCCGCCTTTCTCTCGCGCCCGCCAAGGTTTCCAGCTTTGTGGCGATAATGGAGATGATGTGTCTCTATATCAGGAGAAAGGGGGTCGGAGGTTGACCCTGCGGAAACGACGTCATTTCCTGTACCGTATTTGCGGGCTCAGAACACAGTTTTGTTTACCAAAAGAAACGTCTCTTGAATTACGTAGACGGGCGAGCAGTTTCTAACGAGAGGAATCATTTTTGGGGCCTAAAAGAGGCACGTTTTCTTTAAGTTACAAGATTCAGGGGGTTGGACTCGATGGCCCTTGTGGTCTATGATTCCCCCTCTGAAGGGAACCCGGATGTAGCAGCCGGAAGTCGCCTTCCGCCCCTGCGCATTCTGCGCCCCGCCTGCGAGCGCGCGTGGGCCATAGAGTCTGCCGAGCAGAGCGCCCCCGCGCCTTGTCTTCTCTCGGCTCCCGGCCATGAGCTGAGAGACGCTCCGGGCGAGGGGCGGGCGGGCGGGGCTGGGTGGCGGCGCGCCCCGCGTCTCCTGGTTTCCGCGGGCGGGCGCAGAGTTGCCGCGCTTGGCGGTGGCGCCGATCTCCCCCCCCCCCGCGGGCAGCTGGCCGGGATGCCGGGCGAGCGGCAGGTGCAGGAGAAGGTGCTTCAGTACGAGGCCTTCGTCAGCGAGGTTCTGCAGAGGGACCTCCGGTGAGTGTCTCCTTCCCGGGCGCCTCTCACGCCGCCACCCCCGGCTGTGAGATAGAGCGCCTCGGTTTCTTTTGCTCCGCTTTCTGCTCGCGCTTCCAGACCGTTGTTGGTGTTTCTCCCCAGGAAGGTTCTGGAGCAGCGGGATCAGGTCTATGAAAAGATGGCTCAGTACCTGCAGCTCAAGAATATTATTGAGCGGTTGCAGGTAACTAAAAACTTCTTTAAGTTGTTTACAGCACTTTACACAGAAAGATCTGCAGCAGTGTTCTGCGGGGGTTTAGATGTAGGAGACAGCAGGGTTACCTACTATAACAGCTGTTTTACTCCAGAGAGCAGAGATCGGTAAACGTTTCTTCCTTTTCTCCCAGGAGACAGGAAGCCAGGAGCTGACAACTCAAGTGGATCTAGGCTGCAATTTCTATGTCAATGCAGAAGTGTGAGTAGCACAAAGACAGAGCTCATCTGTATCCATTTTCACATGTATTCTTGCCCCTTGACTTCCTGTCTGCTCCAGTGACAGGAGAGATCTGTCTTTGATACAAAAAGTAAGGATTATGCCTAGGGCTGGGTGATATGTAAATATATTGTCCAAAACTGGTTTGAAATCCATATTGTGATAACTGGCAATATATCATGAATCATGTTGTGTGTGCTATGCAAAAATCACACGGGGGGGGGGGGGGGATGTGAAGCCAGCCAGTGCTTCTCTTGATTCCTGGAGCCCCTGTTAACTCTTAACGGCTCAGCTCTCCCCTTCCTCCTGCATTGGGCGGTGAATCACAAGAACAGGTGCCGGCAAAAATCACAATGTGGGAAAAACCTTGAAGTCAGGCAGTTCCTCTACATAACTCCATCCTTGTTTCAGATATCATGATATATTGCTGATATATCATGATGCTGAAAACCAGATACTGCCTGGCCCTATTTATGGCAGGGATGGGGAGCCACAGTGCCAAATGGATTTTCCAGGCCTCTTTGTTTATTGCATTTGTATACCACCCTTCATCCGTCGCTCTCAGAACAGTTCACAACATAAAAACACAATATACATAATAAAAACAAGAACAGAACAAACCAATAACTCCCCTTCCCCCACCCCCTCCCACAACTTATTTAAATGGGTATTGGATGTTAAATCAGCCAAGGCCTGGTTGAAGAGGAATGTTTTCACCTGGCTCCTAAAGGTGCATAATGAAGATATCAGCTGAACCTCCCTGGGGAGAGCATTCCACAAATGGGGAGCCACTGCAGAAAAGGCCCCTTCTCATGTTGTCACCCCCTGGACCTCACGTGGAGGAGGAAAACAAAGAAGGGCCTCAGAAGATGATCTCAGGGTCTATCTGTCCTAAGGATTCTCCCCAGACCACACCCATCACCTGACCTTCTTCACACTGTGAAGGGGCTCCGTTTCTCCTCCCGCTTCGCTGAAGGGGCACTGACCAGAGAGGGAAAGCTGCGCAGCACCTCTCCAGCGAAGCGAAGCCAGGAGAGCAAGAGGGATCGATCCCTCTTGCTCTCCTGGCTTCAGCGCAAGCAATGCGAAGCCTCCTGAGCACAGCGGGAGGCTCCCGCTGCGCTCAGGAGGCTTCGGGCGGCTATCCCTGAAGCCAGGAGAGCAAGAGGGATCGGTGTGCACCGATCCATCTTGCTCTCCTGGCGTCAGCAAAAGCTGCGCAGCCTGC
Organism: Podarcis pityusensis; assembly: GCF_964106645.2. Lineage (NCBI taxonomy): Eukaryota > Metazoa > Chordata > Lepidosauria > Squamata > Lacertidae > Podarcis > Podarcis pityusensis. The sequence continues at coordinate 1,056,520 of NC_138042.1, forward strand.
ATTTGCTCCATAAGACGCACACACATTTCCCCTTACTTTTTAGGTGGGGAAAAGGGTGTCTTATAGAGCGAAAAATAGGGTAGTTCTCCATTGAAAAAGGTTCTGCACATCTCCTTCATGGCATCCTTGTGTGTAAGGAAAGTGTGACACTAGGATCCTAAAAGTTGAGAAAGGGCAGAAGGCCAGTTAATCCAGCTCCCTCTAACAAAGCAGGCATCTCTGGATAATCCTACTCAATCCAGATTATGTGCCACAATCAGAAAGCAGATGTGTTGTGTATGTGTATGTGTATGATGTTTTTCAAGCTTCAGATGCCTCAGGCAGGCAGACAAATTGTGCTTCTTGCTGAGGGAAGCTGAGGAATCTACTATGGAGGGGGAAGTAGATAGCTTTCCTCATTATTGGAACATCTGTCAGTCATTGAAGGCATATTTTACCTTTGCCACAAGCTAACCAGGTAACCCAGCATATCTCAGTCTCAGTCTCCCATCGGCAGCATGGGGATAGTAACACGGCCTGCTTTTCAGAGTTATTGTAAGAATTAGTGGAACAAGCTGTGTGAAATACTTTGGACACTTTCACTGCTCTATAAATGTTATTCATGAGAATGTGAGTAGCATTTAAGGAGGAGAAATCCTTTAAGGAGGATTTCAGCTAACTGAATCAGGCTGGGCTAACTGGATCAGGCAGTGGTGTGTGGTACCAAACAGTGAAAAAGTTCCTGAAGTTCTGTAAATGCCATCTTGGTAGTCAAGATAACAACAGGATTAATGGTTGGACTACGCAGAATTAGATAAATTAACAGGAAGGATTTGAAACCTGCGGGACCAGAAATTCTCAGAAGACTGGAATAAATTTACGAACTATTTGAAAAGCTGTTGTGATGAACAGATTATGCTAGTAGGTTTGCAAGAAGTTTTGTAAGGGGAATTATTTGAAATATTGCAAGAAAGACAATGAGGAGAAATATTAGTTAAGGATAATTAAAGGTAATACGAAATTAAATGCATAATAAGTGATAAAAACGGAAAATAATCAGAGGTGTTGACGGAAGTCTAAAAATATTGTATAAGATGAGAAGTTATGTTCTATGACTGTTGGAATTGATATGTTAAAAATTAATAAAAATGTGTGTGTGTGTGTGTGTGTGTGTGTGTGTGTGTATATATATATATATATATAATTGTTATTTGCTGCAAGAATGAGCTCATATGTACCTATCTGCTTGCTTAGAAGTTTTGAGCCTTAGTTTTGATTTAGCTAGTCAGGAGACTAGCTGCCTGCCTGTCCGCTACTTCCTTTTCTGAGAGATGGGTGAGAGTTGGGAAGGAGCCTCTAAATTAGGGGTGAGTTAATTGGGCTGTTGAGGCCAACTAACGTAGCTTGCATTTTGTATATTAGCCTCTTGCGGACAAATTATGAGGAGGGCTTGCCATTTTCACTTTTTTCTAATAAAGCACTAGAATTGATCACTCTAGCATTTTTGGTGGCCCTGCATCAAACCACTCACACAGAGACTCCTTTGGGCTTGTGGATCAGGACAAGTGGAAAAGGGAGATCGGCTCAATCTGTGCAGAAGAAACTAGGAAACTCTTTCAAGGAGGAATGGCAGGGTAGCTGCTGTAGCTCAGGCTCAACCTTTGCAAGGCCAAACACCTCTCTACCCAGCTGGTATAAGTATTTTGCCCTTAGGAAAACAGTTGTTTTCTCTTTCAAGAAAAAAATAAACGTTCATTAAACATATTTGTTAATTTCACCAATATCCCGTATTTTTAGTAATCCATTCTTCCAAAGTAAGTGTTCCCATTTATACTCAGTGGTATAAATTCATGCCATTTTAAATACCTTTTCTTCCTGCAGGCCTGATGCCTCCACCATATTTGTAGCACTGGGTTATGGGTTCTTTGTGGAGTTGACTCTTCCTGAGGCGCTTGCCTTCATTGAGAAGAAGAACAAGCTACTAACAGAGTGAGTAGAAGGAATTCAGTTGTCCCACTGTGCCCCCCATGCTATCCAAGGAATCTTAGTTGGCAGGCCTCACAAGAGCACTCTTCAATAGCTTACGGTGACGATCTCTTGCAACCAATTATCTGGCTAATGCAAGCAGACCATGCTTTGGGAATGCAGATGGCAGGAGCCCCCCAAAGCAATGAGAAGAGCCAGAAAAGCACAGGTGAGATCTCTTAGATGGAAACAAGCAAACTCTGCCCTCTCTCTCCTTGTGCCACTTAGTCTGGAGCATGTTTGTTTGAAAGTAAAGTTCCACTGTGTTCAGTGGGCTCAGGCAAATTCCTCGCGGTATAGCATGTTGCCCTAATTTGTGAATGGTCTAAGAGTCTTTAGATCAGGCTTCTTCAACCTCGGCCCTCCAGATGTTTTGAGACTACAATTCCCATCATCCCGACCACTGGTCCTACTAGCTAAGGATCATGGGAGTTGTAGGCCAAAAACATATGGAGGGCTGAGGTTGAGGAAGCCTGCTTTAGAGTTTCAGGCTGCATCCACCCTCCTTCCTTACCCACAATTTCTTCTGTCTCCAACAGACTCAGTGAAGCCCTTACCAAAGACTCTGCCAAGATCAAAGCCAATATTCGGATGGTTTTAGAGGTAATGATGGGTGTTCCTTGCTCCAAGCAGACAGATTCCTATTGGGCAGGAATCCAGCAAGGGAACGAGGAAAGCAGCAGAAAGTTGCAGCCTGCTTTTCCTTGGAGTGCTGCCTATGGTGTGGGAAGCATGTTTACTTCTGGTGCATAGGACTGGCTGGTGGCGCTGGGATCTAAACCACTAAGCCGCTTGGGCTTGCTGATCGGAAGGTCGGCAGTTTGAATCTGCGCAACAGGGTGAGCTCCCTTTGCTCTCCCAGCTCCTGCCAACCTAGCAGTTTGAAAGCATACCAGCATGAGTAGATAAATGGGTGCCGCTGCTGTGGGTAGGTAAATGGCATTTCCATGTGCTCTGGCACTTGCTGTGGTGTTCTGTTGTGCCAGAAGCAGTTAGTCATGCTAGCCACATGACTTGGAAAGCTGTCTGTGGGCAAATGCCAGCTCCCTCAGCCTGAAAAGCAAGATGTGCTGCACCCCATAGCACTTAACTTATGGTGCAGTATGAAAGAGATGCTCTAGGAAATCAGTAGACAATCCTAGGCTCAGACTGTCTTTCTCCCACTCCCAACTCCTCTCTGCAGGGCTTGCATGAACTCCAAGGTCTCCAAGATTTGCCTGAGGAGACCAGAAGGGACATCTTCCTTTAGGCACCAGCCCTTCCTAGAGGGGACGTTTTCATTGTGATATGCTGGAAGAAGAGTTAGTCTCTTGGGCATTTTGGTGGTGGCAGCAGGAACTGCGTTTGTAACTGAGGAAACCCTTATGAGTTGGGTAGGGTGAATGTACTTACAGGGACAGCAGATTGGAGAGTTTGAGAGAGAACAGTTTCTCTTGGGGTGGTTGATTTCACTGCTCCAAATATTCAACCCTTCTCTGTCTCTGTTTCCCCAGGAACTGTGTCTTAGTATAAGTTCATCTCAATTTGCAAAAGTAATAAATAAAGATGATTATTCCACTTGGTTGTCTTTTTGCCACATTCTTCCACCCACCTTCCCATTGGTTCGCGTCTCCGCTCCTCCACATGCAGCTGCTGGGTGACCTTGGGCCAGTCACACTTCTCTGAAGTCTCTCAGCCCCACTTACTTCACAGAGTGTTTGTTGTGGAGGAGGAAGGGAAAGGAGAATGTTAGCCACTTTGAGACTTCTTCGGGTAGCGATAAAGCGGGATATCAAATCCAAACCCTTCTTCTGTCATTTAGTCTTAGAGAACATTGGCCCATATTTGTTTTTACCTTGCTGAGTATTAAACCACCGAAAGGCAATTGTGAGGAGAAAGTGGGTATACTCAGGGAGATTGTCCACTGACTGGAGGCCCCACCTCAATAAATTAGTTTCCAAACAAGGATAGCTTTCAGTTTTCTATTATCCTGTTCAAAAACTGATACCTTTTCATGTTGGCAGAAATTTTCAGCATTGCAGAAATTCTGCTTTGTAAGTGACATTTTCCTTAGAAGCCAAATCAAATGGATTGGAGCTCTGTGGAGTTTTTTCCTCACTAGTGGAGGAAATGTGTCCCCCTCCCTGCATAGATCCAGCTGGTTTACAATTTAATTGACAAGCTATTGTAAACAATTCTATCCCTTGTTTTGAGATTTCAGCAGCATTATAGCCATTACATTTCTGAGCTTTTCCATACTACAGTATAAGTAAATTCAAAAATCATTACTGTTATTTGCCTTGTTTTGAACTTTGTAGATGGTACTGTTGTTTTGTGAAAGTTAAAAAAATAAAAAGCAGTGGACAATCTAGGGTACTAAGACTTGTAAATGTCTGACCCCTTGAATTAGCAATACACTTGATGCCCCCAAGCCACTTGACAACCACAGTGCTGACGGAAAGTCCCAATGGCATTCCAACGCTAAGCATCTGATATGAGAAAATATATGTTAGGTAGATCTTCATTTGGACTGTGTCCCTGAGTTACCACTAGAGGTTCAGGTTTGTGGCTCTGCGCTTAAAGAAAACCAAACCAAAGATTATTATGTTTTATCCCGAACAGACAGGCAACCTTTTAGTGTGTGCTTATTTTATACTGGACATTTAACTAGCTACCATCTTCCTTCCTTACTGTATTTTTATGGTTTTGTTTGGTAAGCCACTCTGAAAGCAATGGCTGAAGAGTAGCTAATAAAAGGTTTTGCATGCACATTTAATGCCAGCATGGTGCATAATAAGACTGCTATAATTTAGAACCTAATCATTGGGGAGGGGTTGAAGTTGGGGTGGATACCAAAACTTGCCACCATTGCCATAAACTAAAACATGGTAAGAAGCAAGTAAATAATATTTCTAAGCTTGCTTCCCAGGGTTGTTGTGTGATTATTAAGCGGGGTAAGAAAGGGAGCCAGCTTACTTCATAGCTGGATTCCCTCTAAATGAGGTTTTACAGCCTAATTCCTATGCTTTAAATTTGACTGCCTAGGATTGGATTTTGAAACTTTGTTCATCCCCATGATGGGGTGAGCGCCCGTTGCTTGGTCCCTGCTCTTCCCAACCTAGCAGTTCGAAAGCACGAAGTGCAAGTAGATAAATAGGCACCGTTCTGGTGGGAAGGTAAATGGCGTTTCTGTGCACTGCTCTGGTTCGCCAGAAGCGGCTTAGTTATGCTGGCCACATGACCTGGAAAAACGCCAGCTCCCTCAGCCAGCAAAGCGAGATGAGTGCTGCAACCCCAGAGTTGTCTGCGACTGGAGCTAATGGGTCCTTTTACCTTTATATCCTGTCCTACCCATTAAAACCTGTCCTACACCAACAACATGCTGACAACCTCTGTCCTAAACCCTGATGTGTGTGGACTCTAGCTTTTCAGTGGTTAAAGAAATATCCTTTGCAATTGCTGTGGGCCACTCATCTCTCTGTCTTTGATATATTTCATGGGAAACACATCGATTGTGCATGTCTATTCGGAAGTAAAGACTTCCACTCAGGTGTAGATATGATTGCAGCCTAAGCCCTAAATCTGAGCACTTGACACACATGAGCTTGGCTATCCTGACAACAATCCTGCCAGGTAGGCGCTGTTCCTTGGATGGAGCAGCTTGCCAGCACCCCCGGAGTCTGGCGAGGATGCACCTGCCATCTCCGCCTGGTTTCCATAGCGATCGAGGCCCTGGGCGGCCTTGGGCGGCGGAGCCCCCGGCGGAGGCAGAGAGGTTCCCATGGCAGCAACCTCCCTCCCTTCCTCTCGACGCCCCGCACCCGCGCGCGCCTCCGCCTGCATCCCCTCCCTCCGTTGCCGCGGCAACCGCGGGGGCGCGCAAGGATGGCGAGGGGGCGAGCAGGTGGTGGGCTGGCAGTTGTGCCAGGCAGCCCCCTCGCAACGTGGGGGCAGGAGGAGGCCAAGGGGCGGCCCCGCACTGGCAGGCCCTGCTCAGACCCGGCTGGGCCCGGCGCCCCGGCGCCCCGCGCCTCTCTCGCCTCCTCGGTCCGGGCGCAGAGACCCAGGAGCAGTTGGCCCGGATCCCTCTCGGCTGGCAGAAGAGGACCCAGGAGTCCTGGCGCTCGCTCTCGCTCTCCCCCTCCAGTCCCCTCCCCGGGTCCAGATCCTTCCCTGCTGAACTGGGAGAGGACCCAGGAGTCCCGGCGCCCTCGCTTCACTCCTCCCCCTCCCCAGTTAGTACGGAGCGGACCCGGGAGATCTGGCACCTCCGGGCTCCCGCCAGAGGAGGGCCCAGGAGTCCGGCCGGAACCTCTCTCTCCTCCCCCGCCCCGCGCCGCCGGGAAAGGACCCAGGCGTCCGGGCGCCAGCTCCGCCTCCGTGCTTTGCATGTGACGGCGCCGTCAACGCTGCCTCCCCGACGAGGGACCCGGCCTGCGCGGCTCGGTCGGAGGCAGGAAGAAGAAGAAGAAGAAGAAGAAGCAGAAGAGCGGGGCCGCCTCCCCCCCCAGCCCCCCGGGGAGAGAGGGACCCGCGCGTCCCGCGGGGCCAGAAGCAACTTGGAGCCCGCCGGCAGCCTCGCCCGGGACGCGGGTGGAGGGGAGAGGCGCCGCGCAGCCCATGGAGCCTCCCGGGTCGGGCGCGGCGGCTGCCGCCTTGCTGACGGGTGAGTAGCTGGGGATGGAGGGCGACCCGCCCGGACGACGCTGCCTCCTTTCTGCCTGGGGGCACCGGGGGGCAGAGCCCTTTGGCCCCGCCAGGCGCCTGCCCGGGGACCCCAGCACCCTCTTCGCCCCATGGACGGGGGCGGGCGGGCAGGTGGGTGTCCCCGGGCAGCAGCCGCGGCGCCCGGAGCGGAGTCTCCCTCGGACGCAGCTGCAGCCGCTTCGGGCCAGGAGCGCGCGCTCGGGCTCCCGGGATCTCCTGCCAAAGCCGCTCCGCTGCTGGTCTGCCCACTTGCGCTGCGAATGCCGAGAGACTCTTCCCAGCCTCGGCCGGCCCTCGAGATCCCCACCTGCCCCCCATCTCTCCGCCCCCTGCCGCCTCCGCACTCGGCATTCACTGCCGGATTACGGAGTGTTTGATGGGGTTTCGTATTAAACCCAGCACCAGAAAATCCTTTCTTTAGGCCAAATCCAAAGATTCGGGGGGGGGGGGGGGATGGAGCAGCAGGAGAGAAGCCAAATCAGCCTTCTTTGCCTGTCCATCCCTGCAGCTCCTCTTCCTGATCCGGTGCAGGCCCTTCTTTCCCCAGAGTCAGATGGGGGGGGGGCGGGGGTTGCCTCCCAGGAGGAAAGGAAAACCAGAGGCTGACAGAGGACCCTTCCCTGTGACAATTCGGGGGTTGTCAGCTGAAGCAAGGGGGGGTGAGTCTGGAGCCGATGGGGATGCAAAGGGGAGCTAAGAGAGGAAGGAGGCCCATCCCGGGCGGGGGCCAGGATTCAGGCTTGGACTTAGCCAGGCCACAGCAAGACTGCTGTCCAGAGTGTGTGATTCTGAGCATGTGCAGAGTTACCTTTCATTTAACACTGAATAACCACAGCTGCTCCTCACATATCTAGTAGTGGGATGTGACCAAAAAATAATAATACCTCACCACCATTTGCTTCCATTTTAGAAATTAATCACTCTTTGAGGGCCACCAATAGGATATGAGGCAAGGACAGCTGGAGATTAAAGTCTAGGGGACACAAGTGAATAGTCCCTTCCATTTTCTGATTACTGTCTGGTGGTTGTGCACTCTGTATTCTGCCAAAGGAAGTTGTTATTCCAGCTTCTCCCTCCCGTGCATGGATCCTGCCTCTAGTGCATGTCCTGGGCATGTATCAATCCCAGCCATGAAGGAGAGTGTCCTTCCCTTGCACTTGGAACAGATCCACCTGTCTCTTGTTATACTGGGCTCTGGCACAGCCTGCAAATGTCACTTGCACAGCCTCCTAGAGCCCCTCTGCCCAAGGCTCCCCATGCATGCACATGTAAAAGGTAAAGGACCCCTGGACAGTTAAATCTAGTCAGACTTGACTATGGGGTGCAGCGCTCATCTTGCTTCAGGCCGAGAGAGCCAGCTTTTGTCCACAGACAGCTTTCCAGGTCATGTGGCCAGCATGACTAAGAACAGTGCACCAGAACAGCGCACAGAAACACCATTTACCTTCCCGCCGCACCGGTACCTATTTATCTACTTGCACTGGCGTGCTTTTGAACTGCTAGGTTGACAGGAGCTGGGACAGAGCAACGGGAACTCACTCAATTGCGGGGATTCGAACCACCAAACTTGTGGGTGGCGCTGTGGTTTAGACCATATATGACAACAGTAATGCCTGAATTAAGACATTCACCTCAGTACTGATTCCTTTTGGATGTATATAGAGAAATGGGAACTGCCATAGTTAAATGTCTCTGCCCTTTACTCTCTTGCTGCCCTTATTCCTGGAAGTCCCTCCAAGGAATGCCTATATAGGCCATACTATATATATATATATATATATACTGCTGTCCATGGAGGCACAGGTCCATTCTGTGTCCAGGGCAGCTGTCTACCAGCTCCATCTGGTACGCCGGCTGAGACCCTCCCTGCCTCTGCCTTGTCTCGCCAGAGTGGTGTATGCTCTGGTTATCTCCCGCTTACTGCAGTGTGCTCTACGTAGGGCTACCTTTGAAGATGACTTGGAAACTACAACTAATTCAGAATGCGGCAGCTAGACTGGTGACTGGGAGCAGCTGCTGGGACCATATAGCACCAGTCCTAAAGGATCTCCACTGGCCCCCAGTACATTTCCAAGCACAATTCAAAGTGTTGGTGCTGACCTTTAAAGCCCTGAACAGTGTTGGCCCTGTAGACCTGAAGGAGCGTCTCCACCCCCATCCCTCAGCTGGGACACTGAGGTCCTCCTCTGAGGGTCTTCTGGTGGTTCCCTCACTGCAAGAAGCAAAGTTACAGGGAACCAGCCAGAGGGCCTTCTCAGCAGTGGTGCCCACCCTGTGGAACGCCCTCCCATCAGATGTCAAGGAGATAACTACACAACTTTTAGAAAACACTTGAAGGGGAGCTTTTAATGTTTGATATTTTAATGTTTTTATATATGCTGGATGTCGCCCAGAGTGGCTGGGGCAACCCAGTAAGATGGACAGGGTACAAACAAACAAACAAACAAACAAATATCAGTGCTTTTTTTCAGTGGGGACGCAGGGGCATGCACACCCCTAAACATTTCGTGAATCTTTGTACTTTTGTCCATTTACTGTGTTTATTTTTCCTGATTTGAACTATAAAATGGTGATCTTCTTGAGTCAAAATGAGAGTACCCCTAAACATATAATTTTTTTTAGAAAAAAGCACTGATTACTATTACTACTACTTTGTCATTCCTATTTCTTCTTTCAAATTTACCTTTAAAACACACCTTTCTGTGAAGCACTTGCCATAGGCTCTCAGTTCTCACCCCCTACAGAAACTCAGCCTTAGTAGGTGCCATTGCATTCTTCCTTGTCGGCTCTCCTTCCTTTCCTGGTGTCAATTGGAAGCTGCTCAGTGCAGAGACCTGCCTTTTTTGTTTATGTTCCACTGTAAAGCATGGTGTACATTGGTGCCCCATCCATCCATCCTGTCTCTTCTGGGATGTTGTGCTGCTTACTCAGGTAGAAATCTGATTTCCTCAGCCTCTTTGTATAAGAACTGTCTATTGTTATTTAAGAAAGTCCTGGTTTTAGACTTATGTATATATGACAAGCTTGGAGAATGACAACCTCCTGTATTGTATTTCATAGGTCTGCTGGCACACATGTGTCAAGATTAGCTTCAGGGCAGTTTGAACAACTCCTGGGGCTGATATCAAGAGGGGACATGTACAAGTTGCAGTGAATTTACTGGCACACTTTATTTCCAAGGCTAGTTTGTAAATGCTCTTGTTTTCTGTCTGTGCATGTGTGTGAAAGAGAGAAGTATTTAAAGATCTATTATAGTAGCTGTTTTAGCAGTTGGGGTGTTTAGGTGCAAGGGCTGGAGCTGAGAGGTAGAACAGATGCTTTGCAAAACATCCAAGGTTAAGTCCCTGGCATCTCCAGGTGGGATCATGGACTCGGAAGAGCTGCTTTTAGTCAGCGTCAACAATACTGATGATCTGCTTTGGTCGCAGGCAGCTTTCTGTGTTCCTGTGCATTGTATACCAGAATGATGCCTGCTCTGTTGCAATCTATTGTTTTGGTATAACAGGTTTATCCCAGAACAAGGTGTAATCATTATTCTCAAGAAGTGGGCCGGAGCTAAATTTGGAGCAAGAACAGATAAGTTTTTACTTCATACTCAGTTGGCAGCAGTGCTTTTTTTCTGGGGGAATGTGTGGGGAACGCATACCCCAAACATTTTGTGAATCTAAGTTTGGCCTCATTGAGGGGCAATATTTCAATATGAGTAGGAAAATGAGAAAACCCCTAAACATTTTTTTAAGAAAAAAAGCACTGGTTGGTGGCAAATGATTTTTGCAAATTGTTTTGTGCATGGATAAGGCAAAGCAGTCAGCGATTATGTTTTCAACTGTTATCTTTGCGTCTTCTACAAGCGCATGTAGAATATTATTAGGAACAGTTATGGGCAAATGATCACTGCACATCTTCCAGTGGCAAGCAAATTGCCTGAGACATATAATCAATTACCACCATAGAACTTGTGACATAAACTTAACCCTGTAAGGAAGAAGCACATGCACAACTTGGCAGCCGGTGTTTCCAACTGTCACTAGTGGTAACTTGACTGCTGTGTAGTGAGTTTCTTGCAGCCTCCCTAATTTGCTGGTCCCAAAAGGATACAGTCAACAAAATGATGGAAAAGGTGTCACTGCACCTGCTTTCTTGCTGCATCTGTTGTGTTTTGTGCTGTGTTTGTACAGTGGGTTGAATTGTCATTAAATGGTCCCCTGGAAGACTGTAGATCAACAGGTGATCTGCAAAGGTGGAGTGTAACTCTGAGTGGCCCAGCAAGTGACAGGAACGTGTGTAGAATCAGGCCCACACAGCTGCCTGCTCCTCAGCGCAGTAAAGCTGAGGCAACATCAAGCAACACATAAAGGGACTTTTTGGGGCTGGATCACTTAAGGATCCGAATGAGGGAATGACATCATTGCTCCCCAAGGAGGAAAGGGAGGCACCTCCTTGCATACAGAATTCTAGCATGTAAAGCAGCATTTAGCCTGACCGTTCCCCTGATATGCTGCTTTTCTGTGAAGGGGATTGTTCCCTCCTGGACCCAGGAGCATTTAGATAGGTGCTTTCCTAACCTGTCATTCAGGAAAAGCTGTACTGCTTGATTCTCCTGACGGTAAAAACTGCCCCGACCCCCAAGAGAACAGGAACACGCCATAAACAGCACCCTTGACCTGGCTGCCTCTCTGTCTCCCTTTGTCCCCTCTAGTCATGGATCCCTCAGTCACCCTGTGGCAATTCCTCCTGCAGCTGCTGGAGCAGCAGAGCAATGGACATCTCATCGCATGGACATCCAACGACGGAGAGTTCAAGTTAGTTGATGCTGAGGAAGTCGCACGGCTCTGGGGGCTGCGGAAGAACAAGACCAACATGAACTACGACAAGCTGAGTCGGGCCCTGCGCTACTACTATGACAAGGTGGGAGTCTGCAGTCTGGCTTCCCAGCATCTCCCTTGCAGAAGACCAAGGACTCCTAGATTAACCCCGCCCCTGCCTTGCTTTCCCCTTCAGATCAGCCTTTTCAGGATCAGTTACCTGTGAAGGAGAATGCACTGGAAAGTTAAAAAGGGTATTTGGGGTGAGGTGTGTGTGCAGTCTTTGCATATTTACCAAAAGAGAAGGATTGGTGGGCAGGGCCATCAAAAGGAGAGTTCAGCATTATGAGAATCTCACATTCAACCCCCGCCCCCCACCCCATCACTCCCTCTCTCTTTAAAGCACATGCCTAGCCCTTATTTGTGCAATGAGAAGCTTGAGAGTGTGTGAAATCTCGGAAGGCTGAGTATTGGCTGTGTAAGGGTGAAGACAGAGGCAGAGCAGCAGGGCTGATCTGGAAGCATCCTGGCTATGGTCCATACAAATTCTCCCCACTTCCCCAAGTGGCAAGAAGTTCCAGGGACAGCACACCACCACACAGGGTATTTTACCTTTGGAAGAGGCAGCACTGGAAACCTATGACATTTGTGTAATATTTGTTTTTGTTTACAAATGTATAGCTGAATCATTAGTGGAGGCCAAGAGCACCCAGTTAATCCACCACCTGATATCAGATCTCCAGAGAGATCTCCCATAAGGTGTCTTCCGCTTCTCTGCTTCTGTCTCTGCCCTTGGATTAAGCCCCACGGAATACAGTGGGACTTTGCTCTTACGTGAACTTGCACAGGATTTCTTTGTGGGTGTCTCAGAACTACTGTTTCTTTATACCCACACATACACCTCTAACCAAGTCTGATGACTTTTACTTTCAAGCAATATCAAAACCATATCTCTGTGACTAACTCCCTTAAAGGGACATCTAGGGACTCTTAGCTTTCATCAGGTGGATTGCTGGTTGTCCGTTGACCATAACTGTATTTCTTACCTACCCAGGGCTGGGGGTTGTGGGTGTTTGTGCGTGTGTGACTCTGTTTCTGCAAAGCAGCCGGGACATCATCTACACAGCTCCACTCACAGGAGTCGTTCTGCAATGTAAAAAAATAATAATCAATTTTTCTTTTTAATAAAATGAAGAAATCTACAAAGGTATGCTGTTGCCAGGGGTGAAGAACCTGCTGTGAATTCTCTTCAAATATCTATCTTCACTTTTAAAACAACAACAGTGAGGGAGGGGGCAGAGCTTGTCTCTCTCCACAAAAATAATAAATCATGCCATACAAGAAAATATTTACAAATGACATAATTAATGCTGGTCAGAGTATTAATCTTTTCTTGGTGCAGAATTTGAGTTTTATTGTGGCACGTAATTTTCATGTACAAAGCATACAGGATGCCTGGTCTTGGCTGTGTGGTTTCAGCAGCAGGCAGAGGCAGCTCAGGTGCCAGCCTGGCATTCAGGTATGCCCCAAGTCAGGGGTGGCCACTGCTGTGTTTTCCAGATGCGGTTGGACTCCAACTCTCCAGCTCCCATGAGCATTGGGAAAGTTCAGGGCTGATGGAAATTGTAGCCTAGCAAGTCTAGAACACACCAGACTCCCTTTCTGGAAGATACCATTGATGGAGCCTCTGTGAGATGCATGGCAGATGTAGTTTGATCACTGTACCCTGTTCTGTGCTAATTTTGCCGCCCTCTGTTCCTTCCAGAATATCATCCGTAAAGTCAGTGGGCAGAAATTCGTCTACAAATTTGTCTCTTACCCGGAGCTTTCAAGCATGGAGGGAGTAAAGGATGAGGGAGGAGCCAAAAGGCCTGAGCAGGTGCAGAGTGAAGCAAAAGGGGGCGAGGGGGCCTTTGGGGCCCCCAAAGCCCTGCGTGGAGCTGGGGGTGCCCCACGCAGCAGCCGGAATGAGTATATGCGCTCTGGGCTCTACTCCACTTTCACCATTCAGTCGCTGCAGGCTCCTTCGCCCGCTGGACGGGTCTCCCGCCAGGAGACAGAGCTCTTGCCCACAGTGCCACCCCCTGCTGCTGCCCCTGAACCACCACCACCCTCCTTGGCCACAGTGGACAATCCGCCTCAGCTGCACATCAGGATTGAGGAGCCAGAGGAGTCTCAGGAGCCCCTGCAGGTAAGTCACAAAAGTGCTGGAAGGCTTTGCTTTTTCAGAGCCGCAAGCGACTCCAGGTAGTGCATTCCACTTTGCTGGAAGGACAGGACTTTGGTTCCAAAGGGATAGATGGCTGGAGGTTCTATATATTTCAAAAGAAGGCCTGTTCTTTGAGTTTTCCTCCTGATTTGTTTGCAGGCAGAGTAGTTGGCAAAAGAATGAGCATTCTTTTGGGTTTATTTGCTAGAAGTTAGGTGACGCTGTGTCAAAGCAAGTATTATCCCACACTTTGCAGTGCCTTTCCGCCATTCACTTTTCTCATAGCAAAAAGGCCAAGCTTTATTGTCTAAGACCTCCCAATCCATTATAACTGTGCAGAATTATTTGACGGTACAGTATGTGATTGAATCCCACCAGAAAACAGCAACTGACTGGAAGCAGGCTGACGATAAGTGAACAGGACTGGAGAAGAGACAATGGTGGCCTCAGCTTTTGGCGGCCCTGCAGCAAGATGCCCTGATTGGATGCACCTCCTCCTTCCCGTGGTCACAGCTGTCCATCTCCTTGCTCTCTCCCCCTGGGCCCAATTTGGGCCTGGAGGTAGAAGCTCTTGCTGTCACTGCTCTCGAACTCAGACAGGGATGTTGAACAGGCAGCAGCAGCAGCAATTAAGAAGGCCGGTGGTGGCTCACATAGCTGGCCCTGAGAAGAGGAGGTGCACAGAAGGCACACCCATTCACCATGTCCTTCCTGCTGGAAGTTCTGCCCATCCTCATGTCTCTTTTTCATCCTTGGTAGACATTATTAGAGGTGCCAGGACCATTTGCTAGTCTTGCCTCTTAGCAGCAGCCTGACATAAAACAAGTGAAGCTTTTCACATCAAGCCTGGGAAGCTTCCCCATCTCATCTTATGCTTGTCAGTCTGCATGTGAAAGCATAAATCCCGCCATTCTCCACAAATTTGCGTTTGGGTTGTTGTTGTTTTTTTTGTAAAGGCTGTGGTTCCAGAACCCCACACACTTGGCAGTAGATTTTGTGCTGTGCACACTTGGGATGGGAACACCTTGACTTTGTGTCTTTTTATATATCATGCTGGTCGGAGCTTTGTTTGCAGGTGCATGAAGTTTCTGATATGAAGATGAACTGATATGCAGTTAATTATTATTATTATTTATTGAATTTATATACCACCCTATACCCAGAGGTCTCAGGATGGTTCACAGAAAAGTGAAGCCCCCATTAAGCAGTGTGTTATAATTTACTCTTCATTAACATACCACCCACAATTTCTGTGGCTTTCCTTTCACAGTGCCCAAGTGCATTGAGGTACAGTGAGTGGAATGCATTACAAAAAACAAAAAAAACCTGTCAGCAAGTGGAAGTATTTCTTTTGTGAAACGCTGTACTTAAGGCAGCAGCAGAGCAAGCCGATTAGGCGCCTGGGGCGGCGTGTGTGCCCTGTGCCCAGGGGTGGGACCAGCTGCCTGCAGGGCAGGGCGAGCTGGGGCAGGCCTCCAAGGAGTCTGCCTGCCTCCTCCCACTCAGCCGCCCTACAGCTGAGGGGGAGGCAGTGGGCGGACTGTTTGGTGGACTGCCCCCCCTTCCTCCGCCCCTGACTTGAGGACTTTCTGGGACGGGAGTGGGAGCTGGGGAGGTTTGTGTCCGCAAGAGCAGGAGAACATAAAGCAGAAACCAGGGATCAGGTGAGCAGGTGTGACTCAGCAGCATGGACCGGGGGCCACAATGCATTCAGGAGACAGCAAATGGATGGAATAGAAGAGGTCTCAAACAGGCATCTGCAGGGATACCGGCAGAGCATGAGGCACAGTAAAGGAAGTATTAGGAAAAAAAGTTGGTAACAGCCATATATGTCTGGTAGGATTCCTTTTTCTGAGATCATCTGTTTCTGAATGTTGGGTGTATTGCTGGGGATGCCCTTCATTTTCCTGTCCTTCTTGTTAGTATCCAACAGGCCTTTAGATCTGACCTCCCCAAGAGGCTTGTGAGGCCTGAAGTCCAGGGGTTGTGGTCAACGTAGACTTAAGATGAACATTCCATCAGGCCCAGTGTTTCTCCTTGTGTAGCAGAATGCTCTCCCCTCTCCTCTCCCTAAATATGTTCTGGGGTTTCTCCCAATCCCTCTGGAGCAGATTTGGGGATGGCACAGGTTGAGGCTGGGGGGCGGGGAATCCCGCTAATCCTTTTGCTAGGGCAAGAATTTGGTTGAACGCCAACAAGGAGAGCAGAGTAAATGAATGGGTCCCTGGTGAGCAAAGCTGAAAAGCAGAGCAGGATTGAGGAAGGATTCCTGAAAGCAAGGTTGGGGGTTAAGTGAAGCTGCGGAGGGCAGTAGCAAATTCATAATTTATTTCATAAAATGTACATATTGCTTGATGGGGGGGGGACCCTCTCTTTGCATGAGAGACTACCTGACTGATTCTTCCCTTCCTTCTTTTTATTTTTCCTGTCATCCAGGTCATCGTGGAGCCCAGCCCATTGGATCCTTCCCCCCTTGATGAGAAGGTTCTGGTGAAGGTGGAAGAGAACCTTGACCTTGATGGTGAAGCAGCTGCTCTGCTGGTCTTAATGGAGGCTGGAGTCAAGGAGGAGACCTTGCCTTCAGAGAAGGCCTCTTTGGAGAAGGTGTCCTTGGAGGCTGAGCTGCCAGAGGAGGGGGGTGGTCTGCTGAAAGAGGAAGCTCAGTCCCCCAGACCAGCAACCGTGTCTCTTGAGGGACAGCCCCAAAAGGGCAAGAAGCCCAAAGTCCTGGAGCTACCTTCACTGCCAACCCAGGAGAAAGTGAATGCCACTGTTAACAGTCTCTTGGCACCTGGAGGGGCAGGGAGTACGCTGACCCCAACCACGGTCATTTCTTCTCATGCACTGGTGAGACCATGTTTCTCAGTTGGCCCAGTTGGGAGCGGACTACTGGGGGGTAGAACTAGGGTATCTTTTCCAAAATTGTTTTTGTCAGGGAGGATGTGCCTGATTTGAATGGGATGCTTAACATTCCGCCTGGATGGCAAATGTGACTTCTGCTTTGTACAACCAACCAACCAACCAACCAACCGATATGCACATGGCTCAGTAAGGCAGGAATTGGCAAGTAGGGCTCCAGAGCCCAAGTCTGGCCCATCAAGTGGCACTTTGGTTACCAACCCAGAGAGACTGTTTTGTGCAGCAAAGGGATTTGCTGGCAGTTTGTTTTATGGCATTGGGGAAGGGTGTTCTCACCCACCACCCACTGTCCCAACCTCAAGTTGTGAACTGCGCCAGTTGGATCATCAGGTGCAAAGGAGGTTGCCTTTTCGCTTCACACAACAAGCTAACTCTGCCAAAATTGTCTCTTCTGAGTGGCAGTCAAAGGTGCAGGTCAGGAGCCCTTTGCCACTGGTAACGTTAAGTACAAATTGTTCCAAAGAGCAACACATATGAAGAAGAATGGCCTCATAAAATTGCACCCACTTCCTATAGCCAACTAGCCTCGTTTTCCTCAGCTACTACCTAGAACCCTGTGCTGCAGGAGAAGGCAGAATGTGCTCTCTTGACTTTAAATGGCAAGAATAAGAATAAGAATAAGAATAATTTATTTATACCCCGCCCATCTAGCTGAGTTTCCCCAGCCACTCTGGGCGGCTCCCAATCAAGTGCTAAAAGCAATACAGCATTAAATATTAAAAACTTCCCTTCAGATTTCTTTTAAAAATAGGATAGCTGCTTATTTCCTTGACATCTGATGGGAGGGCGTTCCACAGGGCAGGCGCCACCACCGAGAACGAACCAGAAAGTGGACATTGCTAATAGAAAAATTGATTTAAACACAGAAACACTAGACAACTTGGAGAAAAAGGTAAACAGCAATACGGAATCTATTCAGAGATTATTGCAAGACTCAAAGTCTATACAGGAAAAGACTGCTGCTGTGGAATTTAAATTGGGGCAATTGGAAACTGAGAAGGTACCAGACCTACAGAAAGAGATTGCAGAACATAAGTTAACGTTGTCTATGATTGATCTCAAAGACAAACAAACCAATTTAAGAATTAGAGCTGTTCCTGAGTTGGAGAAAGGCACCTTGATAGACTTTTTGACACAAAATTTGTGGAATTTTGGAAATTGGACTTGAAACAAGAGGACTTTAAGATTGTGAGGGCCTTCAGATTGGGGAAAGGAGGAAGAAAGATTAAAATAAGGGATTGTTTGATTACTCTTCGATCTAAAGAAGAAAGGGACAAAATTTTAGGCCTGCATTACGAGAAACCCTTGACAATTGTACAATCAAAAGTGGAAATTTTTAAAGATATACCAAAACATCTTCTGGACCTAAGACAAGATTTTGGAGACTTGGTGGCCTTGTTGAGAAAAAACAAGATCCTTTTCAGGTGGGAATTCCCTCAAGGTTTATCCTTTAGTTTTAAAGGAAGAAAGACTAAGATAAGATCAGTGGAGGAAAAGAACAAGTTTTTGAGCGCATACGAAGAAGATCTACAGAAAGGATTGGGAAAAGATACTGCTGTACCGGACAAGAGTTTGCAAAAAAAAGTGAAACCAACGCCACCGACAGACATAGACAAACTTCTTGGGGCTGTTGGAGGAGAAGGAGAGTAAGTACAAAACGACACTTCAAGTTTTAAGCTGGAATATTAATGGCCTGAATTCATCGGCAAAAAGGGGGAGAGTATTTCATACATTGAAAAAAGAACATTTGGACTTGATCTGTTTACAAGAGACGCATGTGACAAGGCTACATCGGAAAATTTTGATAAATAAAAGATTGGGAGAAGAATTTATTTCATCGGATAATGTGAAAAAAAGAGGAGTAGTACTATATGCAAAGGAAAGCCTGTCACCAAAATTTATATTTAAAGATGATCAAGGAAGATATATAGCAATTGAAATTCAGTTTCAAGGACAGAAGTTTTTGATATTAGGTGTCTATGCACCAAATGAGGGAAAATCAGAATTCTTTAAAAAACTGCACGAAACCCTTCTTGATTATTTGGATTACAACATTATCTTGATGGGAGATATGAATGGAGTAGTGTCTACAAATATGGATAAAGCCCAAAGACAAATGGTGACGAAAGATGGAAGTTTACCAAAGACATGTTTTGAAATGACTGACAATATGGATCTTGTGGATATTTGGAGAATAAAGAACCCCTTGGAAAGAGAAGGAACCTTCTTCTCTGAAGCAAAAATGACATGGACAAGAATAGACCAAATCTGGATAACTAGAGGACTGGCCCCTAAGATAAAAAAAGCGGTGATTTGCCCGAAAATTTGCTCTGATCATAATCCAGTAAAGATTGAAATGATATCAATGCCAATCGGAGCTTTTAGATGGAGGATGAATGACTCCTTGTTTAGGAATGAGGAAATTATTAAAAAGGCCCAGAAAAACTTGAGAGACTATTTTGAGATAAATATGAATACTACGACCGAAAAAAGAGTGATTTGGGATGCCAGCAAAGCGGTGATGAGAGGATTTTTGATACAACAAAATGCAATTAGGAAAAGATATCAAAATGAGAAGAGAGAAAAATTTTTGGAGAAAATTAAGGATGGAGAAAAAAGACTGAGGGCGAAACCGAACTCACAGGAGATCTTAAAAGAGATAAAGCTATACCAAGTACAATATATGAAACTGATGAATCAGGAGATAGAATGGAAGGTCAAACAGATGAAACAAAAGACCTTTGAATCGGCAAACAAGTGTGGGAAATTACTGGCCTGGCAAATGAAAAAAAGACAAAAGCTGAATACGATCACGAACTTGGTAGTAGAAGGGAAGAACATACAGAATCCTGGAGAGATTCGGAAGTGCTTTCAGAATTATTTTAAACAGTTATATACGCAGGAGACCCAGAAAGAATTAGACATTGATCGGTTTTTGAAAAATAATGGATTACAAAAAGTATCTCAAGAGAGCAAATCAATATTAAACTCTATAATATCTGATCAAGAGGTGGAAGGAGCCATTCAGAATATGAAATTGGGCAAATCTCCAGGACCGGATGGTCTAACTGCAAAGTACTACAAATCCTTGAAAGAATGGTTATTGCAACCGTTGAAAGAACTTTGCAATGAAATACTACGGGGAGGAAAAGCACCCGAGTCGTGGAAAGAAGCATACATCACACCTATACCAAAAACTGAAGTGGAAAAGACACAGTTGAAGAACTACCGTCCCATATCCCTACTTAATGTGGATTACAAAATTTTTGCGGAAATTATGGCTAAAAGATTAAAAAATGTATTGGTGAAAGAGATCCATAAAGATCAGGCGGGCTTTCTCCCCGGGAGACATCTGTCAGATAATACGAGGAATATTATCAATATTTTAGAAAAACTGCAAGTTAATATCAATACCAAAGCTGTTTTAATATTTGTAGATGCAGAGAAAGCGTTTGACAATATTTCTTGGAGCTTTATGAAGAAAAATCTGCAGGGGATGGGGGTAGGCCAAAGTTTTGAAAATGGTATAGGTGCAATTTATTCGGAACAAAAAGCTAAGCTCATTGTGAACAATGTAGTTACAGAAGAATTTAAGATAGAGAAAGGAACAAGACAGGGTTGCCCAATCTCCCCATTGCTTTTTATATCGGTCCTGGAGGTTTTGCTCAATATGATTAGAAAAGACCAATTGGTTAAAGGTATACAACTCGGAGCTAAACAGTACAAATTGAAAGCTTTTGCTGATGATTTAGTCTTGACATTACAGGAGCCAGAAGCTAGTACAAAAAGAGTATTACAATTAATCCAAGAATTTGGTCAAGTAGCAGGTTTTAAATTGAACAAGACGAAAACTAAGGTATTAGAGAAAAACCTTACAGAGATTGAGAAAGAGAGGTTTCAGAAAGAGACAGGATTAACAATAGTTAACAAAGTGAAATATTTAGGGGTGCATATGACTGCTAAAAATGTGAATTTGTTTAAAGATAATTATGAAAAATGTTGGTCAGAAGTGAAGAAGGATTTAGAAACATGGTCAAAATTGAAGCTATCATTGTTGGGCTGAATTGCTGCGATAAAGATGAATGTATTGCCTAGAATGTTGTTTTTGTTTCAAACATTGCAAATTGTGGATAAAATGGACTGTTTCAAGAGGTGGCAAAGAGAGATTTCCAAATTTATCTGGCAGGGCAAAAAGCCTAGAATAAAATTTAAGATATTAACAGATGCGAAGGAAAGAGGGGGATTTGCCCTGCCAGATCTTAAACTTTACTATGAATCAGCCGCATTTTGCTGGCTGAAAGATTGGCTACTTCTTGAAAACGCGGACATTTTGGATCTAGAAGGCTTTGATAATGTGTTTGGATGGCATGCATATTTATGGTATGACAAGTTAAATGCTTATTTCCTTGACATCTGATGGGAGGGCGTTCCACAGGGCAGGCGCCACCACCGAGAAGGCCCTCTGCCTAGTTCCTTGTAACCTCACTTCTTGCAACGAGGGAACCGCCAGAAGGCCCTCGGCGCTGCAGAACGATGGGGGTGGAGACAGCTCCTTCAGACGCTCCTGCCTCTTACCTTTCGCTGTGCCAAAATCTAATCCATTAGTCCTGCCCTCGGCCTTCTCAGAGCCAGACACAGAAAACAGGCCAATGGAGCTGGACTAGGATTCTTAAAGGAGTGCTGTTTTCTCTCTGCCACCAACCATTTTGTGTTCTGGTTGTGACGTCCTGATTTTCTTTGCAGACCCCAGTGCTGCTCACTCCGAGTTCCTTGCCACCCACCATCCATTTCTGGAGCACACTCAGCCCCATCGCACCCCGCAGCCCAGCCAAGCTCTCCTTCCAGGTATGATGTAAGATCCTAGGTCTTACAGAAGGACTGAGGTGGGGGGTGAGGGTGGAGGATTATGGGTAGAGCCAGAGAGACAATCAGGTTTGTTTGGGGAGTCTGGTGCTTGGTTACAAAGGGAATATAACAAGCTGTGTGTTTTCTTGCACATCTGGAATCCTCCTGTGCAAGTGTAAATTCTGGTATCCAGCATGCATTTGACCACTTGTGTGTATATGCTCCTTCCTTCCTTCCTTCCTAGTTTGTAATCCTCATAGTTGGGACAAAATTTGAAATGTGCAAGTGGTGTCTGAAGACCAAATGGCTCACCTGAGTGCTAATGTGCAATATGTGGTTCCCAAGCATTGCAGAAGATCATTGGTTTTCCAGAGGGATAGCTTTGCCATGCAGATTTGACCCACTCCACCTCCCTTAACTAGAGCACTTGCTGCTGCTGCTGTTGGGGAACTTCAACTGGCCACCAGTTTCCCTGTAAAGTGTGCCACATCCCACCTGCTCTGCTGCCGCCATTGCTGCTACTCGGGGGGGGGGGGAAGGTCCCTCTTTCCTTCCCTCTTCCCAAGGTTCCCTTAGTGTCAAGGAGCTGTCAGTGAGTCAGATCAACCACAGGGCAGGCACACACATGGAAGGCATGAATTGCAATTAGCTCTGTATTAACAGAAAATAACGCCACAGCAGAGTCCTTTGGTTCGCCTGACTCCAGAGCTGAGACATTGCTGAAACTGACCCCACCCTTCCCTCTCTAGCCTCGTACTCTGGTTCCCTCCTAAGCAGATGAAGGCTGCATCAAGGGGGAGAGCTCAGGGCCTCAGCAACGTGCAGGACTCTTCTCGAGCCGGGTGTCGGAGGGGGAGGAGAGGCAGCAAGACTGGGATTGTCCCATTGCTGTGTGGCAAGGGCAGCCTCTGACTCCCCTCCGTCTGAGTCTGTGCTCCCACTGTGACTGACCCACTTTCATCGCTCAGCCCCCTTGCTTCTGGCACCTCCCAGCTTGTCCCTTCCACAGGCTGCCCTTCAGTGTCCGGGATCTAAGTCATCGTCTTCTGTGCCCTCCCGGGGGGCTCTTGGGTGGGCGGCTCCCACCACTCTTCCTCATCCAGCCAGTCCTGACTGATGGGTATTGACATAAGAACAGGGTGAAACTTTATACCACCTCTGGGGATTTACAACTGGCTGTGCTCTGCTTTGATTCATCCCCACCCCCATAAATATTGTGCCTCATTCAGTAGGTAGAAGCTTTTGTGATTGGTCTGGGCAGAAATAATGTGCTGTCCTTGGTCCTGTCCTTCATCTTTCATTAAAAAATAGCCTACGGTACTTGTTCATTTATTTTGGTTAGGGTGAAATGCTGTTGCAGTCATTCATATGGGTGCCGTGGTGCACATTTAGAATTTAAGGGAGAAAACAAAAAGGCAAAAGTTTGTAAGGGCCCCACAATGTGTGGAGATGACCTTTCTTTGAGGCTTTTATACAGCTTAATTGCTGAAGGGTTGGGCGGGTTCTGAAAAGGAGTGGAAGTCTGAGGCTATGCACACATTGCCAACTTAAAAGGCAGCAAGGGCAGGGTTTCTGCTTTGTTTCAAAACACGTTTGCACCCCGTTGCACATGTCAGGATGGTTGGATACATTCCAAAGTCGCCCACTGTCCACACTGTAGACATTTTCAAATCTGAAGTTCCTTTGGGGGGCAGTGCATCAAAATGCAATGTTTCTCAAGAAATTACAGGATAGATGTGAATTGTGGCTAACATGGTATCTACGGTACATGGCTTCACAAACAAAAATAACCAAATGTTTAATTTGGGGGATGCATGTGAAATATGCCCTAGCATGGGCAAGAATTGAGGGACATGAGGGAGACGGATGTGGCATCTGAGGGACAGTGCATGAAACCTGATGTGTCTCTGCTGTGGTGCATAGAATAAAAGCTTCCGGTGGGGGGCGGGGCGGCGGGGAGGATATCTCATCTCGCCAGTTCTTTGCTTCAGGTAAGCTCTGCATACACATGCAGCCACTTTCTTCTGGTGGAGCTTCAATAGGGATTGATGGGTGAAACTGTCAATTTTGGTCGCTCGTTTTTCCACATTTCCACATCAGTCTGTGATTTTGTATTAAAATTTATTAAAATTCATCAACATTTCAGTGTGAATTTCTTCTAATATACAGCTGTTTGTAGGAAATTTTGCTAAATGCACACATTTTTGCAAAGTAGTGTTCCCTAATACAAAGCATTTTTGTATGTTATCTTCACTATTATACGCATTTTCATAACACTAGTGTATCTGTTGTTGCACACATTACAAGGCTACAGGCCTTGCAAAATTTGGAGAGGTGTAAATTTCAAGGGATGGTTGTGTTTCATTTTGTGTGCAAATTAGGTAAATTCACCTGTAAAAGTGAACTGAATTGAATTTTTACCCCATTTCCAGGCATCTGCAGCCCTCTGTGTGTGTGTGGGTTTTTGGTGGGGGAGGGGAGAGATTTGGAGCAGAGGAGAGTTGCACTTCTCTGCTTTTGTGATCAAAATTGTCCCCCCCCCTCAAAGCCCAGGAAAAGCTGTCTTTGACTTTTGTTATAAATGTATGCAGATCTTAATTCCCTCCCCCTCTCTCTTCAGTTTCCCAGCAATTCCAGCTCCCAAGTTCACATCCCCTCTCTCAGCGTGGATGGACTCTCCACCCCTGTAGTCCTCTCTCCCGGACCCCAGAAGCCATAGCTTTTCTGCTCAGCATCGCTGTGTCCTGTACTCCTGCCAAAGAGCTGGTTTGAGTTTCTTTCCAAGCAGTTGGGATTGCTTCTCTGGATGGACAACTGTGTGTCTCTTCACTGGCCGGAGGATCCCTTTGGTGAGCCAAGGACTAATGAGCTGCTTGAAGGATGGAAATGGTGTAGCAAACAGATCTCATCCAATTGCCTCGAATAGGCCAGGATGTTCCTCTGAAACTAAACGGTGTCTCCCTAACACCAAAAAGTTGTTGTGCTGCACCTACCTGCTTCTGAAAAGCTTCATGTGACCCCCAAATACCTCTCTGGGGGCAAAGAGGTTATAACCTCAGTTATTTGCCGCCCGCCACCCCAGTTAAGGGGTTGCCCATATCTACCTTTAGTATAGCAGCTTGGGCTGTCCTTCGTATTCTCTTTCTTGCTATTCAGTCTCATAATGGAGATGAGTTGAGGTGATGGTCCAAGTTCAAGAAGGCGACCTATCTCCTGACATCCTACAAGGTAAATCAACTATCTCATCTCATCAGCTCCCTCTCTCCTTGTTCAGGAGAGCCTTGGTTCAAAGGTAGAAAGGTATAGACCCTGCCAGCAATGTTTGTTTTGGTTGTATGCAGGGGGGCAGAAGCACCACCAACCATATTTGTGTTGATTGTGTGTTGATTTCAACTATGGATGATCAGGGTGTTGGTGTGCAAGCTATTTTTGGGCCAAAAGCGTTTCAGCCATGTTTGTGGCTGGATGCAAGTAAAGATGTCAAGGTTAACCACATCTGTTGTGGCTGAAAGGAGAAGAGGAAGCACAGTTGGTCATGTTTCTTCAGACTTCATGAAAAATGGTTTTGGCACAGAGTGTTCTTTAATTGGCTTGGCATGGCAAAGGAAAATGCATTGGATGTGTTTGCTGGTCAGCACCGGAGGAGGAGGCACTGCTAGTCATGTTCAGTTTTGCCGGAAAAGGTAGCAGTGTCAGCCACGATAGTTCTATCTAAACAATGTTGTCCATGAGTCCTTTGGCTCAGTGAGGTGGGAGATGTTTCTGGTGTTTCTTTTGGATATGTTAGACATTCCATTTGACATCACAACTGCAGCTGAGGAAGCCGTGTTTTTGTTTTATTCTACATGCACCTCAGTACTGATGCACCTAAAGGTCAAAGGTCACCAGTTCGTCAATGTGGAGACCAGAGAATGGAAGTCCCGACTTTACAGAATGGTTTCCTTAATTTATTTGCTGACGACAAAGGTCACCACAGAAATGACCGAGCGAGAAGTCTTAATCCTTTCAACTTGGGAGTCGGTCTTAATGGCTTCATTTCTTTCTTCAGTGGAGAAATATCAGGTGTTGACCATCTTCTCGGGAAGTTTAACTTGCTGACTGGTCACTAAAGAGAAAGTCCTCACATACCTCCTCACTTACTTCCAGCTCTCAAGTCACCCTGGAAGCCGCAGTGACAAATTCCCATGTTAGAGGGTATCCTGGTCATTTCCTGCAACCCAAACAAGGGGGCAGGGGAGGGGGAGGCTTTCTATGGAAACAGTGAAAAGGAAGTTAAGCCTCTTTCTGCAGCTTCCCACTTCCTTCCAGTTACATCAAAAGGGAATTTGTGACTCTTTACAAAAGGGCTGTGTCTTTTCATAAGGTGAGTTTTTAACTTAGGTCCTCAGATCGTGAAAACTCCGTCCCTTCTGCTTTGAGGTTTTTGTGGGGATTCCTCAGAACTATTTGTTAATGAAGCAGAAAAGATGCTGTTTCAGAAATATCATATGATTCCTAATCAGAACTCCTGGCGCCTTCTATTTTTTCACAGAGTATATATCACAGTTTTATCTATTATGAAAAAAGTCATACTGAGAGAATAGTAGATGGTTTAAATCTATATTTATCTTTTTATCCGTCCATTTTTTATATCTATTTTTTAAGGTGGGGGTGGGAGATCAAGATTTATTTTAAAGCAAGTGGGAAAGAGAAGCACTTGGCTCTCCAGTTGTGTTTGGTTTTTAAGTGGACAGAAGACTATGGGACATGTTTTCAGGGCCATGGTTTTCAGATTGTTCCCAGAACGTTCCCTCAGTTAGAAGTTCAGCAACGATGGATAGGCTGCTCTGTGAGACAACATGTCTACCATTACTGAGATTCCCCCAACTTCAGCAACAGGGAAACATTGAGCATTGATTTAGGGGAGCCCAGGGAGGCTGTCCAGAGCCCTGGATGCATTCATTCAGGGACTTGGTAGCAGATGCTCAGCAGCTCCTCCGTGACAAGGCCTCCCTCCTTGTGGGAAGGGTTGACTGAATGGAGAGGATAGTTGACTGTGCCAAGCTGTACACCTGGGTCACACAGGATGTGGGGATGAAGAGTGACTTCATTGAAATCTCTCTCTCTCTCTCTCTCTGGTATCTGAGGGCCAAACTAGAGCAACGGCATGAAATCCATGGGGAAGAATTCTGTGTCACGCTCTTCTGATAGTTCTGTCAGTGCCAGCATTTCTGCTTGCCAGATGGAATAGCCACTCCTCTCCTCCCCCTGGGGGTGTTCTGGGGGTTCTCCTGACCCTCCAGAGCACATTTGGGGAAGGCTGGGTGTGGGGGGGAGGGAGAAGGCCCCTTTGCACTAGCGGGAGCCCTTGCACTGGCTTTTGCTATGGTGACAGGTAAGTTGACTACAGGCCCATGTATTTAAACATGGAAATGACCCCATGCCACCTTGAAACTGGGGTTGGGGAGGAGCTGGCAAAGGGAGAAGGTCTTCTGCATGAGGCACATGAAACCCTCCCTGACTCACAGCTTACCACCCCACAGTTTGTTCTGCATGGTTTTTCCACCAGCAGGGATCCCATATGGAAAGTGAGTTTAGCTGCGAGAAAACTATGGAAAGGGTGGGGTAAGAGGTTATCGCCCCCACCCATCTGCCCCTCTTGCAGTTTGAAAACACACACCTGCTGCATTTGTATCCAGTTTGGCCCTGATTCGCTTACACCCAGTTGTAACTTTAGAAGTAATTAAGATGCATAGGCTTCATTCCTTTGGCTCTTTTGTGGCCGATGATGCTAAATGCGCTCTTGCTACCACAAGTTATGAAGCCAGAGGAAGCCAAGAGGGAGTAGAGATTGGATGATAGAGACAAGAGGTGGCCGAAGAGCATTTTAAGTGGCAGATTTTCTGTGCTTTAAAAGAAATATGTGGTTAATTTTAATCATCCCTTTGTGTAGCATTTAATAGTAATAATGATTATACTTTTTTGCACTTCCATATTGCCTCCCATTGGGAGAAATCTTAAGTGCTTTACAAGGGGTGGTTTACAGATTTATTTAATAAATTAGGCACTTTGTGTAAACAGCAATCTGCAACTCAATCAGGTACAAACCATGAGTGTTAACTATGAACAAATCATGTGTGATTTGTGTATAAAGTAAGGTGTGCTTTAGCGCAAACTGTGAGTACACCATCATAAGCCATGAGTTACACGATAGCAAAACAGGTGGGAACGAGAATACATTGTGGCTGAGCCCAGTGTATCCAAGTGGCAGATGGAAGGATAAACCATTGGCAACGCGCAGGCAAGGGAAGAGTGAACTATGGCAAGACATTGTGTAACCCTCTAGTACATCATGTGTAAGTATTTGTAAATGATGAACTTGTAACGTAATTTCATCAATAACCTGTGGTTTAGCTTTAGCCATCCAACATGCAAACCGTAGGTAAGCCATGAGTAAACAATCAGTAAAATGCAAATATTGTTTCATATAAACTAAGTGAAATATGGTTACACTTTGAGTACACCATATGCAAACAGTGATGAGATCAAGTAAGCCATGATTGACTGATATGGTCAAGCCATGTGAGAGCCTGCACAATGCTTAGAACCATTTGAGCCGGGCTTTCTCCAATCGCTGGCTCTCCACATGGAGCCTCTCTCTCATGCTGGTGCCATTGGGCTTGTCCCAGTTTTCTTGAGAGCACCCAGCAAAGTAGCTTTATCAACCTTTTGCCTAGGACAAACGGCCTCTTTGGCGCTCTCCATCCTGAAGCCTATGTCTTCAGGGTTAATTGCTTGAAAGTCCCCGGGGGACTTAGGAGGGCGCAGCTCCGAAGGAGTCAAAGGAACGGCACGCAGTCCTAGGGTGGTGTTTTGCTCCCCCTCCTCCCTTCACCATGCGCAGCTTTCGGTAACTTTTTGTGCTGGAGTAAAACAACTTTTGTAGCCATATATTAGTGCTGACCCATGTGACAAAGGGATCCTCGTGTGGAGGCATGTTCAAGAGGTGATTGCAAAAGGACCATGGAACACGATACTGCAGCAAATAACATACACTGCATATATTTTCCTTCTTAAGTTCAGTTATCTTGTAAATTGAGAGTAATTCTGCAAGATCAGTGGATCTGAATTATTTTATAAGCCAAAACAATCAGAAAATACTTTAGCATTTGGGGTTGATTAATTTTAATTTTTATATTTTTGAAATCATTTCTATTTGATTTTACAAATATGAAATTATACCAATCCAAATACATATCCATATATTGAAATTACTCTGAATCTTGCGACTTCTCCCCACTCCCTCTATTTTCAACATTTACAACTTCTTCCATACTCTAAATTTTATATCAATCCATATTATCCAAAGTATTTATTATATTACAAGTGGAAGTAAAATCCTGCGAATGTTTCCATCTGCTTACAGTGGTCTCCTAGGTAACTTATAAAATTTTCCCATTCTTGCAGGGCAGCAGCTGAAGAAGGAGCAAAAAGGGTTTTCTTGTGTGTGTTTTTCTTTGTGGCTGATTAGCTGCTCTCCCTGTGCAAAGGTTTCTGTTGAGGCAGGTGATTAGCTGTGGGAGGAGCTTATCAGAGCTTGCAGGGCAGCGGCAGTTTGATCCATCTTTTAGATTTAGGGGAGCTAGTCTCAAACATTTGTTGGGGGAGACCTAGGTTTTTTTGGGGGGGGGAGTTATTTGTCCTGTCTTCACGCTTTTTATGATGGAGGACCGCTGGAGCCACCCCCAACGACACGTTCTCAAGATGGAGGGGGAGGGAACAGCTGCAGTCGCCTGCGGTTCCTGCGCAATGTTTGCCATCTTGCCAAAGGTTGCAGGCAGCTTTACCTGCAGCAATTGCATGTTGATTTCCCTCTTAGAAGACAAAGTCCAGCAACTGGAGGAACGTGTAGCTATGCTCCAAAGAATTAGAGAGCTGGAGCTCTTCTTGGAAGCAACAGAGCACACCGTCTCCACCAAGGAGGAGACAGGGGACTCCCCTGAGAAGGAGGCTAGTTCACCAACACAGGAGCCAGATATATGGAGAAATGTGACTCAAAGAAGTAAAAGGCCCAGGGTTCGCTCTGATTGTTTAGAAATACACAATCGCTTTGAGGTCCTCTCCCCTAGCATGGAAGACGAAGAGCAGACTCCATTTGAGGCTCTCTCCCTCATTACAGTCGATCAGGTATATGAAGACAAGCAGCAAAGTCAGTCCTCAGGGAATGTGCAGGCGACCTTGGAACGAACAGCTCACGGAAGAACCCCAACCAAACCTAAGAGGAGGTGTGTAGTGGTGATAGGGGATTCCCTACTGAGGGGAACAGAAGCAGTGATCTGTGGGCCTGACAAGATGTCTCGGGAAGTGTGCTGTC
The DNA here is from genome assembly GCF_964106645.2 of Podarcis pityusensis. Classification (NCBI taxonomy): domain Eukaryota; kingdom Metazoa; phylum Chordata; class Lepidosauria; order Squamata; family Lacertidae; genus Podarcis; species Podarcis pityusensis. The sequence goes on from NC_138042.1 coordinate 1,086,341, forward strand.
TCCCTGGGGCTAAGATCCAAGATGTAACTGAACGACTGCAAGGAATCATAAAACCCACTGACAAATACCCCTTCCTCTTGGTTCATGTGGGAACCAATGACACTGCAAGCAATAGCCTCCAGAAGATCAAAAGAGACTACGAGGCTCTGGGCAGGAAATTGAAGTAATTAAATGCACAAATTGTCATCTCATCTGTCCTTCCAGTTGAACGAGGTGGCCCAGGGAGAGAGGGGAAAATAGTGGGAGTGAACAGCTGGCTTCGCAAATGGTGTAAACAGGAACGGTTTGGATTCTTAGATCACGGACTGCAGTTTCTTGAAGATGGACTTCTGGCAAGCGATGGGCTGCACCTCACAACGGTTGGGAGGAATGTTTTTGCCAAAAATCTCAGAAACCTCATCAGGAGGGCTTTAAACTGACTAATGTGGGGGAGGGAGACAGTGCTCCTGAAGGTAGGAGTCTATCAATTGATCAATTGGCCAAGCATGCAAAAGGAAGGGAGATAGTAGTATGGGGGCTTCAATTACCCGGATATTTGTTGGATGTCAAACTCAGCCAAGATTCCTCACTGGCCTTGCAGACAACTTCATTGTCCAGAAAGTGGGAGAAGCAACAAGAGGAACAGCCATTTTAGATCTGGTCCTAACCAGTGTTGATGACCTGGTTAGTGGGGTAGAAGTGGTTCAGTGATTCAGCAGAGGAAACACAGCCCAGAATAACTAAGGAGATAGTACAAGAATACTTGGCTAGTCTAGATGTATTCAAGTCTCCAGGGCCAGATGAACTGCATCCAAGAGTATTAAAAGAACTGGCAGATGTGATCTCAGAACCACTGGCAGTCATCTTTGAGAATTCCTGGAGAATAGGCGAAGTCCCAGCAGACTGGAGGAGGGCAAATGTTGTCCCTATTTTCAAAAAGGGGGAAAGAGAGGACCCAAATAATTACCGCCCAGTCAGTCTGACATCAATACCAGGGAAGATTCTGGAGCAGATCATTAAGCAAACAGTCTGTGAGCACCTAGAAAGGAATGCTGTGATCACCAATAGTCAGCATGGATTTCTGAAAAATAAGTCATGTCAGACTAACCTGATCTCATTTTTTGACAGAATTACAAGCCTGGTAGATGAAGGGAACGCAGTGGATGTAGCCTACCTTGATTTCAGCAAGGCATTTGACAAGGTGCCCCATGATATTCTTGTAAAGAAGCTGGTAAAATGCGGTCTTGACTATGCTACCACTCAGTGGATTTGTAACTGGCTGACTGACCGAACCCAAAGGGTGCTCATCAATGGTTCCTCTTCATCCTGGAGAAGAGTGACTAGTGGGGTGCCACAGGGTTCTGTCTTGGGCCCGGTCTTATTCAACATCTTTATCAACGACTTGGATGATGGACTCAAGGGCATCCTGATCAAATTTGCAGATGACACCAAACTGGGAGGGGTGGCTAACACCCCAGAGGACAGGATCACACTTCAAAACGACCTTGACAGATTAGAGAACTGGGCCAAAACAAACAAGATGAATTTTAACAGGGAGAAATGTAAAGTATTGCACTTGGGCAAAAAAAATGAGAGGCACAAATACAAGATGGGTGACACCTGGCTTGAGAGCAGTACATGTGAAAAGGATCTAGGAGTCTTGGTTGACCACAAACTTGACATGAGCCAACAGTGTGACGCGGCAGCTAAAAAAGCCAATGCATTTCTGGGCTGCATCAATAGGAGTATAGCATCTAGATCAAGGGAAGTAATAGTGCCACTGTATTCTGCTCTGGTCAGACCTCACCTGGAGTACTGTGTCCAGTTCTGGGCACCACAGTTCAAGAAGGACACTGACAAACTGGAACGTGTCCAGAGGAGGGCAACCAAAATGGTCAAAGGCCTGGAAACGATGCCTTATGAGGAACGGCTAAGGGAGCTGGGCATGTTTAGCCTGGAGAAGAGGAGGTTAAGGGGTGATATGATAGCCATGTTCAAATATATAAAAGGATGTCACATAGAGGAGGGAGAAAGGTTGTTTTCTGCTGCTCCAGAGAAGCCGACACGGAGCAATGGATCCAAACTACAAGAAAGAAGATTCCACCTAAACATTAGGAAGAACCTCCTGACAGTAAGAGCTGTTTGACAGTGGAATTTGCTGCTAAGGAGTGTGGTGGAGTCTCCTTCTTTGGAGGTCTTTAAGCAGAGGCTTGACAACCATATGTCAGGAGTGCTCTGATGGTGTTTCCTGCTTGGCAGGGGGTTGGACTCGATGGCCCTTGTGGTCTCTTCCAACTCTATGATTCTATGATTCTAAAAAATTTTGTCCTCTTGGTTCCTGGGTTTTCCAGTCAGCTTTGCCATTTCGGCATCCGCTTAGCTTGCCATTCTTCTCTGGTAAGGACTTTGTCTTCTTTCCATCTCTGGGATAGTAACATCCGAGCGGCTGTTGTCGCATACATAAAAAGGATTTTCTGCTCCTTTGGGATGTTAGTACCTATAATTCCTAATAAGAAAGCTTCTGTTTTTTTAACAAAGGCATTTTAAACATTTTTTTTATTTCATTATATATCATCTCCCAGAAGGCTTTTATTACCTTACAAGTCCACCACATATGATAAAAGTACCTTCTTTTTCTTTACATTGCCAGCAGGTATTTGTACTTGTCCTATACATTTTTGCTAACTTACTAGGAGTCAAATACCACCAGTACATCATTTTCATATAATTTTATTTCAAACATGCCGTAAATTTCAAGTTTGTTTTCCATAACCTTTTCCAATATGCCATCTAAATATTATGTCCCAAATCCTTTGCCCAGTGTATCATTACTGACTTGACCTGTTCATCTTTTGTATGCCATTCTAAGAGCAAACTGTACATTTTCGACAATAAATTGGGATTATTTTCTAATAGATCTTTTTGAAATCTTGCTATCTCACAATTAAAACCTTTCTTATTGTCTTTTAAAAATATCATTTAGTTGGTGAAACTCTAACCAATCCATTAATAAATCCCTTATCTCCTCATAGTCTTTTAGTTTTACTTGGTGTTCTACTTTGGTTAACAGCTCTCTATATGTCAGCCAATTACTTCTCATATTCAGTTTTTTTCTGAGATATTGCTTCTAAAGGGGAGAGCCACCAAGGTGGTTTTTTTGTTCTAATAAGTTTTTATATTTTTCCCATACCATAAAAAATGATTTTCTTATTAAATGATTCTGAAAATCTTTGTGTACCTTTGCTTTTTCATACCATAAATATGCATGCCATCCAAATCTATTATCATGTCCTTCTAAATCTAAAATATCTGCATTTTTCAATGTTATCCATTCCTGGATCCAGCAAATTCAGGATGCCTTATAGTAGAATTTTTAATCTGGTAAGGCGAAAGCATCTGTTAGCAATTTATATTTTATCCTTGGTTTCTTCCCCTGCCAAATAAATCTAGAAATATCTTTTTGCCATTCCTTGAAGTGTCCTGCACTGCCGATCACCAGTATCGACTGAAATAAAAATAACATTCTTGGCAATACATTCATTTTTATCACTGATATTCTTCCCCAAAAAGATAAATTCATCCTACCTCAAATCTCTCTTTGTTTCTTTCAAAGTACTTTTAAAAGACATCTGAAGGCAGCCCTGTTTAGGGAAGTTTTTAATGTTTAATGCTGTATTTTGTTTTTAATATTTGATTGGGACCCTCCCAAAGTGGCTGGGGAAACCCAGCCAGATGGGTGGGGTGTTAATAAATTCTTATTCTTATTCTTATTAAATTTATGCCCTGTTTTTTCCTTAGCTGCCATGCTAGTAATTTACCTGGCTTATTGGCATTTTCAAAAATTTGCTGTTTCCTCCTTTTTATTTTGCACTCTATTTCCAGATTTATTATAATTGAATATTGTGTTTGTAGCATCTTTATTGTTTGTTTTATTGACTTTCCCTGGTTTTTTAACCAACTCAATTCTTCCAATACTTCTTTCTTTTCTCCTTCTCTAATTTTTTTCTTATAGGCATTTTGTTGGATAAAGAATCCTCTCTACAGCTTTACTAGCATCCCAGACCATCTTTCTGCCTGTTTCTTGATTTAAATTTAGCTCAAAATAATCCCTCAGTGCTTTTTCTGCTTTTTGTAAGATGTTCTGGTTATCTAGAAGTCCCTCATTTAATCTCCATCTACACAGGGTATTTTTCTCTCCCTTTAATTCAAGTATTATTAAATTATGGTTCAAAAGTGTTCTTGGTTGTGTTTCTACCTTTTAGGCCTGTATCAATAATTCTCTCGAGAGCCATACTGAGTCAATTCTTCCACTGCACTGGTGTGGTTCTGAAAAAAAATGTGAATTCCCTATCCAGTGGGTGTTTAAATCTCCAAATACCTATCAAACCAAAATTCTCCACCATTTTTAAAAAGGTTGTGGGTAGTCTCCCTTCCTTTGTTTCTGTTTTTCTTATTGTTCTGTCCATCTCTAGGGAGACTACCCCATTTGTATCTCCCATTAAAATTATCTTCTGGTCCATATATTCCAACATATTATCTTCTAACATTTTAAAAAAATTCTGACTCTCTTATTCGGTGCATATATTCTAATTAATATTATTTTCTCGCTTTGTGATGTTATTTGTACTGCAATCATTCTTCTCTTCACATCCTTAAATAATTGTTTTGGCTCCAGTTTGGGTTTTACATATGATACCACTTTTCTTTCTCTTTTCTGAGTTACAAATTCCAATTCAATTATTTTATTTATCAAGACTCTTCTATGTTTTTTTTAGCTACATGAGTGTCTTTTAAGTAAATTATATCTAAATTCTGTTTTTGCAACACATGTACTATTTTATTTCCTTTTGCCTTACCATTAAGGCCATTTACATTCCAAGTTAATACTTTTAAATCTACCATTCTGATTTGTTTTAAAATTTTATTATTTCTAGTTATCTAATTACGAGTCTTGTTGCTTTTCTACCTCTTCTTGTCTTCGCTCCCCTTCGCCTTCTGTCAAGGGCTTCACTTCTCCTAATTCTTTTTTATACTTTCTCCAAATTTTCTGTACCTCTGATATGTCTCTGTACCTTTGTTTCTTACCCTTCTGGGAATTCCCATCTATATGGAATTACTTTTCAGAGCATATGTCAGAAATTTGTAATTAGCTAGTTTTTAAAGTAATCCAATAGGTATCTCCTTCAGGATGATTGAATTCTGTTCTCCTATTTGTAATCTTTTTTGATAATTTGTAATCTTTTTTGATAATTCATTTTTAATATTGTATCCTTTATTACACATGAATTAAAAATTACTAGGCAATCTCCTGGCAATCAAGCATAACTTGATTTAACTCTGAAGGCTCTGTCTATCGAATTTCCCACCAATTCTTCCTGAATCCGTGTCCATTCTGACAGCTCCTTAATTAATTTGGAATTCAGGCATGGCCAAACTTGGCCCTCCAGCTGTTTTGGGACTATAATTCCCATCACTCCTGCCCACTGGTCCTGTTAGCTAGGGATGATGGGAGTTGTAGTCCCAAAACAGCTGGAGGGCCAAGTTTGGCCATGCTTGATTTAGATCCTATATCCTCCTCTCATTCTTCTGGAATTCCCCAGAAGCACATTTCCAATACTGCTATTGCATCCCAAGCTGATTCCTGCAAGGCCCTCGCTTCTGCAAACCCCTTCCTCAATTTCTCTTGATCTTTTATCCAGTCTTTTCCCTCTGCCTGTGCTTTCTTTGTCTTTTCTTTTAAACTTTGTGTCTTAGTTTTAAGCTCCTGTGCTGATATTCCCAAAGCTGTCATCTTATTTGTCAATTCTTTAATTTGTCCTGTCAAGTCTAGTACAAATTTTGTATTCTGATCCAGTTGACCCCCCCAATGTTTTTGCATTCTCCCTCATTTCCTTTCTTAAATCCATAATCATCTCTGCAATATCAGTTTTTGGTTCTAATTCCTGGGCGGAACCCCTTCTCCCCTGTCCTGGAGTTGCCACCGAGGCTCCTGTTGGAATGGAGGGGGGGGGGGTTGCCGCCATATCTAAATATTTATAATTCTATGGTTTATTTCTATTAATTAACACAATCTTTCCCAATTTTATCACAAGTTTTATCGATTGTACTTTTTTCTGTCTGCTAGGTGTCACACTTTCTCTTTTCAACAGAGAAAACAAAAAAAAATCCAGATGCAATTACAACTTCCCATCAACAGATGTCCTCCTCCCCTCTCCTCCCCTCCCCTTCTATCTCCCCCTGTTTAAAAACACTTCTTCTGTTTTGCTGACTGTCCTCAAAACAAAGTTCTGCTCACCCAAAGGGAAAGGTTATTTATAGTCTTTCCTGTCATTCTCTGTAACGAAATACACAGGGGGAATGGAAGAAAGCCTGGAAAATGGCTTTACTCTCTGAGCTTTTCTTAATCCAACCAAACAACACCTTAAAAGGCAAATTCAATCCCCCCCAACAAGAAAAGGGAAAGGGTACCCTTCACTCAGGAATCAAATCCAATGTTAAACTCACAGGATAAAAATAAAAATAAAAAAATGATAAAACCAGAGAGCCAGGAATCCAGTGTCCAGAGGAATATTTCTTCAGCTTCTTAAAGCCCAATCCAGGAGTGTTCCCAGGCTTTTTTTTTAGTTTGTTCCCCATAGGCCCAAATCAATCAAGATAATGATAATGAAGAAGAAATATATTTTAAAAATTGAATTATAATAGCAAAGATTCCATTTTTTTTGGCAGGTCAGGTTACAAGATGTGTATTGGATATCTTATAATTAATGTCTAAAATGATGATCAAGCCAAGTCATTCAATATTATTCACAATTCCCTAGCAGAGAGATCAAATTCAGTGTCTCAACTTTTTTGCTAAAATAAATACATAAATCCAAATTTAATGTCTCCAGTTCAATGCCTCAACTTTCAAAGTAAAAAAGTATTTTTTTAAAAAAAAGAAATTAAAAATTGTTTAGCAAGATTTCAACTCCCAAAATTGACCTGGGTGCTCAGTTCCCCAAGAAGGTTACTCATTTCTAAATAACACAAAGGAATGGTTTTACCTTCACACCACTGCAAGATAAATTTAAAAAATATGGGGGGGGGGGGAGGTGGACTTGAAACCAAGTCCCCTATCTAATCTTCTTAATTAATCAATCCTTTAGCACTTAATCATTAGCAGGAAAAAAAGAAATAAAAGTCAAAAAACATAAAAAATAAAAGTAGAATCATAGAATCATAGAGTTGGAAAAGACCACAAGGGCCATCGAGTCCAACCCCCTGCCAAGTAAAAACTGACCTTATAAAATTATATTAAATAAGGTCAAAGTCAAGTCCTTTATCCAAATTTTCTTAACTATTTAATCTTTTGGTAGTATTAGTAGGAGAAAAGAAGTGAAAGTCAGAGATCCTCTTACACTTGTAGAATGTTCCCATGCAGAGTAAAGGAAGCCACGGCTAGGATGGACTTCCTTTTTAACACCCCATCGCTTTGCCAAATAAATCAAATTTTTCCAGGTATTCCAAATAATCCAGAAGTTTTGTATCTTCAGCTTTACAGTTTTTGGGAAAGGTAAGCACTATTGGCTGGAGCTTGAGGCTTTTCTTCGCTGGAGCCTTTGTCCGGCGGCTCGAACTCGCCCCCTCCCCTTTTCAGAGCAGCGGGGGAGAGCAAGAGACCCCACGTCTCGGGCAGCAGGACCCCGAAGAGCCTCATATGAATCCTTTTAGGTTTTTTAAGGGGTACGCATCATCTTTGCACTTCCCCTAACCCCGAGCCTGTCAGAGAGAGCAGGCTCCTGCTCCGTCCACCATTCTGCAGCACCCAGAAGTGGGAGTGCTTAATTTTTAGGGGCAATGTTCTAATTGGGAGTAATTTTGTTTTTATCAAGAGTCTTGTACACATTGTAGCTTGATCCCTTGTGGAGTTCAGTGTGCTTAAAAGTGTGCCCATTGATTTCAATGGGCTTCCTTACAGCATTCTTCACAGGATTGGGCTGCTGGTGCACATTTGAGGGAAACTGCTGAGTCACCAGGTTGGAATCCTTTCATGCCAACATCATGGTGAAATTGAGGAGTAATCAGACGTGTGGCTGCAAGCTCTCAAAGCAGAAATAACTTGAAGCAGCAGTTTCACTAAACTGTATTTGGTACCATTATATGCCCTTCCTGACTTGATAGAATCCTGAGAGAAAGAAATCATAAGCTGTATGAGGAGGTAGTGGAGTTATCACATAGTATGAATTAAAAGCTGATGATTTTTTAATAATAATAATAATAATAATAATAATAATAATAATAATATCTTTATTGTCATTTCCCCCATCGGGGACAACGAAATTACTTGACTGCTCCATAAAAACACTAATTAATCAATACAGTATAATACAGCAAGGGAGATTAGATGACTTTCAAAGTCCGGGCTTCCCATTCAGGGCCGAGATCGCTCTGGAAAAGAAGCTGTTCTTAAGACGGCTCGTTCTTGTCTTCATCGTCCTGTATCTCCGTCCCGACGGCAAGAGCTCGAAGAGACAGTGACCAGGATGCGATGGATCTTTTACTATGTCCAGTGCCTTCCTATGGCACCTTGTGACATAAATCTGCTCTAAGGTGGAGAGTGGGCAGCCAACAATGCTCTCTGCTGCCTTAACAACCCTGCACAACCCCATCCTGTCCTGGGTAGTACAGCTTCTAGGGTTCCAGCCTTTTCCCATGCTTGGGCTGCATATGCCATACATTTAAAGCACATAGCTTTCCCTAAAATAAACCTTGGAACTGTACTTTGTTAAGGGTGCTGGGAACTGTAGCTCTGTGAGGGGTAAACTACACTTCCTGGTATTATTTGGGGAGAGTAATGTACTTTAAATACACAGGGTGATTGTGTGCCCCTACCCTTCTTTGCTTATTCCCAACTCTTTCTCCAGCCTTGTAAGCTGAGCAGCTCTTGCACTTCCTGAGACTAGAGCTCCACTGGTGGATGAGAAAAGAAGGAGTTTTCTGATGCACTGCCCCCCTTTTATTGGGGAGTCAGGAAGAAGCAAGAACCAGAACCAGTGCTTTCTCCCCTGGGTACGCATACCCCTAAACATTTTGGGAATCTAACGGGAGAAGAAACTAAAAAAAAAGTTCCGCTGCTACCCCTGATGGCGGCCCCATTTCCTGGCACAGTGTTTCCTGAGCCTTAGATGGAAGCGAGCGTTTAATGTGTGAGGTAGGAGTTGGAATCTAGCATGGTGATGGTCAGTTTCGTTGTTACCACCTCTGATGGCGGCTTCATTTCCTTTCCTGGCGATTTTCTTGAGTTAAAATAAGAGTACCCCTACCTAAACATTTTTTTAGAACCACATTGTTTCCTTTCTTCACCTCAGCTGAGGCCCAACCCTTCCATATATAGCCTCCTTTACGTCTCCCAAACCAACTGATCCCTTTATGTTTCATTGACATTTGAATAAAGCAACAATGGGGTACCAGGGAGTGGCTGTTATTATATAGAGAGACTAGGTAAAATCTCTGTATAATAGGCATGACGGGCAGAAGGTGGAAATTGCAGACCTTTCTCCAACCTTTCCAGCTTCAATTTGCTAAGTGAAGAAGCTGGTTTAACTTCACTGGTAATTACAATATTGTATAAAGCTGCTAATAAACAAATATAATAATTGTCAAATTTCAAAGCTAAGTCTGTTGGCCAGTGTGTCTGTTGAGACAGGGCCAAGCAGAAAAGTCAAGTTAAAGCAAAACAGAGTCACAGTGGGTAAAACCTTTTTGGTTGTGACTAATAAACTGAACTGAACTTAACAGTCTTGTGGCTTACAATATTGCCATACAAGCTTTTAAAGACAAGTCATGAAATCAAATGGCATCTAATGAAGTGAGTTTTAGTCAATGAAATTTTGCGCTGCACTAAATCTCTCATGGTGTTAAGGTGCCAAGAGACTTTTTGCAAAGCTTTGTTGAGGATGCAAGATCACATCTTGACCACATCTAAATGAATAGCCTCTGGATGTGGCCATAGAGTAACGTGTGCCCAAGAGAAGGGAATGTGGTGTCTTCCTCTTTTTAAAATGCTTGCACCAGTTCTCCCTGAGCCTCACATCCCATTCAGACCAGGCTGTGGGGAAGGGACTTGTACCACTGATTCCAAAATAATTTCATCTAATATATAGCAAGGGAACTTGCTGCAGTAACTAACAATTGTCCGTGGAAAGAAGTGACTTTTTTTTTTTTTTTGCCTTCCTCGCTTGAACATGCTTCTGTTTGTATTTGAGGACTTGTCAATTTTGTTGGGTCTGTGCTGTTCAGGATTTCTCTTTTTATCTCAGTGGCACTTTGAGTCCTACAGAGTGCCAATGTGGCAGGGACTGGTTGAGACACATGGGAAGACCCAGGCAAAATCCAGGGATTCAGCACTTTGGTCTGAAGTAGATAATCTGCTGGGATCCTGCAACATGCTGAAGTAGATGTGCTGCAGTTTCCCCCTTCCTGATCTTCTTCATTGTTGACCTGGTCTGGTGCCCTGAGCCAGGGGTGATGGGGATCTGTTCCTCTCTGGTTACCTCTGCACTGGGGCTTGGATCCTGTTTTATTTTTTATGATGACTCTCTCTGGGATCCTGCCCTGTAAATAAATTTATTTTTCAACAAAACCCTTTCATTGCTGACTCTTTCTTTTTTCCTGTTTCCAGATCCTTTAGTCTCTTGGAAGCCTCTTTCTCCCTTGGGCTACTTAATGTAAACCACACAAAATGTCACTCTTTGTGGGAGTAGTGGCACCTGCCTCAATAACCCAAAGCCATGTTACTCTGGAAGCGTACCCCAATGCACATGCTCTGTATCAGAGGAGGCGGGGGGCGGGGGAGACTCATTCTGGACTGGGATACTGCCTGCAGCTAATGGCTTCTGGACAGCAGTGTCCCTCTCTACAACTTAATTTATTGAATAGAATTGATAAATTTCTCTGTATCTGCCCCCCCATGTGCAAATCCTCTCAGTTCTCTGCGGTCATTTCCCAGATAGCCTCAGCCTGTGCTAATATTGCTAAAAAGTGTGGGGGGAGATGTCAACGGAAGAAGGTGATAAAGGGTTCCCTTTCTGCTCCCTTTCTCTGATGCAAACCATGCCTTCTTGATATCTCTCTTATGCCAAGTTGCTGTGTAATGTGTAGTTTGTCCCTGTAGGGAGAGGAGTTATGAGGAATTTCTAGCTGTGGTTTTGCAGCTGATTCTTCAGTCAGGCAGAGGGAAACTATAGGCAACAAAGACACACACACCGTTTTTCACAGGGGACACAGAGCTCTCACTACAGTTGCTCCTACCTTAGTCCACATGAGTGTGACACAGCAATCAGGGCAACGGAGGAACCATGGGGTGGAAGCCTATCAGGGCTGCCCCATGACATTCTGCTATGGGAAGCCAAACAGCAAATGGCTTTCCCTTCTACAAGACAGAGGAGTATCCAGGGCTGGCCAAGGTAGTTTGGAGCCGAAGGCAGAAAATTTCCTTTCCCACCCCGGTAGTAAAAATACAAAAAGAATTCATTAAATAACTAACCATTTGCTGCCATTGCCTGACACTCAAAATCAGCTGCCTGAGGCAGCTGCCTCAGCTTGCCTACTGATAGGGCTGACCTTGAGTGGCTGCCTTGTACGCTTGCCTGGAGTGACGTGGCAGTAGCAGTTAGAGATAGGCAGGTTTGTTAATTTCAGTTCTCTCGGTTTCCCATTTTTCTAATCTTAAATCCAATTTCCTACATTTCTGCTGCAAGTTGAGCATAAGAAAAACAATACAACAGCCTCGTGATAATTCTTCAGCATACTACACACATTTTAGTCTGCCATTTTGACTAATGTACACCTTTTTGGAAGCAATTTCCCCTAATATACATTTTAATTTTTTTCACTAATATGTTCTTTTAATGCACACTTTACTGTAATATGTGCATTTTTGTAAATGCATTGCTTGGAGAATTACAAAATCTGGATAACTGAATTCTGAAGGATACCTATTTTGGGTTACATATTGTTTTGGAGAGTGTGGATTCAATAGGTTTGTCTTCAAAGGCAAACAGAATCATTTCTCCCCCATCCCCAAGAGCAAAAGCTCCTCGGAGTAGAACATGTAAAGGAGGGTGGTTGCTTCCTCCTCCTCCTCTGCCTCCATCTAGTTGGCTGAAGCCAGCAGGGCAGGAATGATGAAGATGGAACCACTGAGTAGCTGGATTACGCACACGCAGTTCCTAAAACAACTGACTTTGGGCCAGTCTAGAAAGTGATAATTCAATTTATTTCTGTGTTGGTTTTCCACAGTGAACTATGCCCAAAGCAGCTCTTTCTGCTTCTTCCTTAGCAAAAAGCTAAATATGCAGAATTGAAAAACAAAACACCTATGTTAAAGGTGGCTGCATCTCACTGATTAACAGAATGCTGCTTCATTTTTTGTGAATCTCTATAACTTTGACCATTACACATTTCTTTCATGCCTTAATACGCCTTGACTCAAGTATATATGCGCAATGATCTAGGAGCTTTCTCCCATTCTGTGTATTTTCTTTGGCCAGAGTCTCTTCTCCCCCACCCCCCCAAAAGGCCGAAGTTGGTGAGTTTGAACCCAGAGAGACGTGGCATATTTCAGACAAACTGCTGCTTCTAAATTGCACCCAGCTCCCTATCTTGGGCAGCTTGTCTGAGAGGCCTTTGCTTCTCCTCACGACGATGGTGGCCTTGAGGAGCAGAAACCATCTACAGTAACTCTTGAACAACCTTCATCTATTGCAAAGGAAAAAATAGTCGTGCTGTGTTCCCCACCACCACCTCAAAACCTAAAATTTCTTTCTCTCTTGAGAAGGGTTCCCTTTATATAATGGAGATGACACCTGAGGCAAGAAGCAGCCCTTAACCAGCCTTGCTAAAGTTTCTTTCTCAGGGCCTAACTGACTCACATTATCAGCACCTGGAGAGCTCCCTACAGCACCCCAAGAAAAGCTGCTTCAGGAAGGGGTGATTGGAAGCGGAGAAACAGAGAGTGCCTGGGCAGGTACATAATGTGTGTCCTCAGTAGTGTTGCCAACCCAAAACACACACACACACGTAAAGCCAGTCTCACTGGATTTTCTGCTTTTGGACCCGTTTCCAGGAAGACACTGAGTGAGGCCTACCCACCCTCCTGTGCTTTTAGATGTGCATCTAGCATGAGTTTTTGTAGCAGGATTCACTCCAAGATGTCAAAAACTATTGGGCACTGCTTCTCCCCCCAAAAAACCCCTTGGGCTTTGCTGTTGGACTCACTGTATTTTTTTATTTTGAGATTTAGCAGCCCTAACACTCAGCCTGGATCGACCCGCAGTTGCTGCACTCATTTCCCCCACTTTGAAGTTTTAAACTATTGTGTTCTCCTCACATTCACTGGAGGAAAGTAAGTCCTGTTGATTTCAAGTTTGCTCAGGTGGACTTGTGAAATTTATTGGTAGGCAGAAGTGCAGTTCAGTCGGGCTCCAGAATTTCAGAGGGAAACATGGAGCCCTTCAGATTAACACACACTCCAGATGGCGCTCCCCATGCTCAGGGATGTGTGTGGCACAAAGGAGCCACAGGTCTTGCCATAGAGGATAGAGGCTAGCTGTCCAGAGCTGCACTCGGCATGTGCTTCCTGCTGCAGAGCACCACCCTAGAGGCCTACTGAGGTACATACAGTCATAAGACCCTACCCTAAGAACCAGCCATGGGTGGTCCCAGGACTGAGGAATACCATCCCCTCTCCCAGTTGCTACAACCTGCTGTAAAGCATGGCACCTGCATGGGCAGCACCCTTAAAGGGGTGAGGCGGGACTCTTGCCCTCCCTAGTCACCTCTCTTCAAAATGCCCTTCTAGTAACTGCTGACTGGGGAGGGTGCCGTGTTGAGAGGGTGGCTCCATCCCACACTGGTTTCAAACACTGTTGGGAACATCTATTGACTAGGGTCGCCATATATACCGGAAATTTCTGGTAATGTCTGGAGTGTGTGGGCTAAATTGGAGCCCGGGGGGAATTTTCAATTAATAGTAAATGTCCGTGATTTAGTTTTCCCCCCTGATGGAAGCGGAAGTGCTGTGCAGTGGTCGCTTCCTTGTTGCCTCCTAGATGGCAAGTTCAGAAGTGCGCTTGCCACGCCACTGTCTGATTGCCCCAAAAGCCCAACAACAACAACATTTTGGAGCAACTGTGTCTGGATTTGTACCTCTTGAAATGTGGCAATCCTTCCATTGACAGCACTTACATCTATCCATTGGTTTGTGTTGTTCATTTTTTAAAAATGTATGAGCTTATGGTATGTATGCCAAAGGCAGGTGTCAGGGAACTGCCATCAGTGCCGGGGGGAGAGAGCAAAATCCAGAGGGATTCCGGAGAGCGTCCCGGGATTGGGAGAGGCAGCCCATCTTCTGGGGAAGAGAATCAGCACAGCACCAGTGGAGAAGGGGGGCAGATGGGGGAAGCGGCTCTTGAAGCAGATTGATTTATTGCTCAGATAAGCTGGCGTCCGGCACGCTCCCGCTGTGCAATCTCTTGCCAGGCCTCTGCATTCCAAACTCCACATTCCGATGCTCTGAGCAAAGCAGAGATCGGCAGCGGTAAGAGAAAGACTGCAAAAACTCCAGTGCCTGCTTCAGTGTGCTTAAATAAAGTCCACTCAGGATCTTAGCAGCTAAAAGCAGTTTTATTTACAGCAGACTATCCATTATCTATCACAGCGAACAGCATCGTGAAAACACGTCCTCTCTCCTCAAAAGCAAAAGTAGAGAGAAGAACAAAGGCTTGAGGCTCTCGGAAATGACGAACCTCCCCCCTCCCAACAGTAGGCAGGGCGTACACTCTGAGCTGTTTAACCCTGTAAGCTCAGGTTCTCCTCATACCCCCTCTCGCCCTGCGCTACTGTGGGGAAAGTAAGTACAGAACTTACCCCCAACTCCAAACCACCACAAAACTCCCCATGACGCTGGAAGCTTAAAGGTTTGGTAAATCCACCGGCCAAGTTACTGTGACTGGCACAGTACTTCAGCCGTATCAAACCTGACTGAACACTCTGACACACATTTTGGAAACGTATGTCCAGATGCTTGGTTCTGGCCTTAAATTGCGCAGATTCAGCCAATTTCAAACAGGGTTGATTGTCTTCCCAAACCGTGATGGGCAAGCTACAATCCCCATAGATCTCTTGCACCAAGCATCTATAGAACTCTAGTTCCCGGCACAAATCTGTCAGTGCACTGAATTCAGCCTCAGTAGAAGACAGCGCAATGAGACTTTGCTTCTGGGACTTCCACCCAACTAGTGACTTCCCAAACTTTACCACCAACCCAGACACAGACTTGCGGTCCTGCGAATTCGCCCAGTCACTGTCCGCATAGCATGTGAGCTTCGCCTCACCTTCAGCTGGCAGCTTAAGACAGAAGTCTTTGGTATGCTGCAGGTAGCGCTGTACCTGCTTGATACCGTGCCAAGCACTCACACTGGGCTTTGACGCTTCCCTACTTAGCAGGTTGGTAGCAAAGGCAATGTCTGGTCTGCTCCATTGGGACAGATACAACAGACTACCTAGAGCTGACTGAAAGAGCTCAACATTCTCAAACTCAGCACTTTCTGTTTGCTGGCTATCTTTCACGAAGTTCGTCTCCATGGGTGTCCGAACTCCTGCACAATTGGACATTCTGAACTTCTCAAGCAACTGCTCAATCTTGCCTTTCTGACTGAGCAAGAAGCTACCATCCTCAGTTCTCGCTATCTGGACGCCTAGGTAGATCTTTACTGCACCCAGGTTCTTGAGCTGAAACTGTTTCCCAAGCTCTTTGGCAAACTTCTGCACCTGTTTGTCTGTCTTTCCAACATGGATGATGTCATCAACGTAAAATAACACCAGTTCCTGTGAGTCTCCTGATCCTCTAAGGAACAGGCAACTGTCAGCAAGACTCTTCCTGAAACCTAGCTTCTCCAAAGCTTCATTCAGGCACAAGTTCCAATTCCTGGCCGACTGCTTCAGGCCGTAAATTGACTTGTGAAGTTGAGAAAACACCAATTTCCTGAGGAAACTTCCTTACTTTTGTGTTAAGAGATTTTTAAGGGCTTGTTTCCTGGTATTAACTACAAACCACTAGCTTGAAAGAGAGCTGCCTGCTGGTTGATGACAGTGTGGCCTGACTCTCAAGTATATCATATTGTTTGATGCGAAATAAATAAATAAATAGCTGCCTCCAGGTGCTGCTGTTTTGGCCAGAAGACTTGAATCAGACTTTAGTGACTCTTGTTGCGGATAAAGAGTGGATCGGTGGGCCGGAATGATAAGCTTAGCACAATTTTCTTTCCCCTTAATGACTGAGAATTGTAAGTAAGCAACGAACTTTACCTTACTTTTTCTTCGCTCGCTACTCCCCTGCTTCCTACAGTGCTCTCTGGGGTGCATTGAGATACTTCCAATTGTTGTGGATATTTCTCCTAATCTCCACTATGGGTCATGGCAAGCGGCCAAGGGACCTGGATGAGGCAATGCCTCCCCCGAGGCCCAAACAGTCCAAGATTGATTCTTTCTTTCTTAACTGTAGCAGAAATAACGAGGAAGTTAGCTACTCGGTTGAAACTCACAATCGTTTTAATCCTTTAATTGACCTCACAGCCGACATAGATGTGGAGGGGGTGAATTCGAAGGCATCGTATAATGCTAATGATAATGACGAAGAAGTGAAAGTCACCTCGAAGGGGGAGTCTGACTTGGCCCTGGGCGATGGCATGGGTCTCGATCATTTCCAATTAATAACCAGGACCCTGCGCTGCATCTTTAAGAGCATAAATGGGATCTCCATGCAGGTGGATAATCTCCACCAAAAGCTTGAGGCCCATTTGCTAGAGCTGCAGCGCAACCATACTCTGCCTCCGAGGGATTTAAAGGGACAGAGGTGTACCTCCCCCATTAGACATGAAAGTGGTACTGGTGGTTACCTCTTAAAAACTCAATTGGACTCCCAATCTCTGATTTTACAACCAAACAAAATATGTCTAACTATACGCAGCAGTGACCCCAGGTCCCCAAGGTGGAATAATCCGAGAGATGTCAAAGATCATCTAAGGCAACTCCTCCAGATTTGGCCTCTGCAAATTGACCTCAGTACAGTGAAACTTTTAAACTACCACCATCGGTTTCAAAAAGTACTGCTCTCCTTCCAGTCACCAAAAATTCCCTCCATACTGGTCAGGCGTAAAGCGTTCTTGGCCACTTGGGGCATCTTTCCAACGAGAGTCTTTAACGACACCAGGATTAAACCTCTTTTCCGTAGCATCGTACAAAAAGGTATCCGCTCGCCAGACAGGCGCGACATAGTCTTGAAACCCATGCTGTCCACCCGGGAACCTCACCCTCCCTCTCAGCCCAAGCTGCCTGGTTTATCTACTCCAGCAACAGAGAAGCATGACCAAAGCGGGCCCAGCCATTTGGCTGTCTCAGAGGAGAGGGACCTTATTTCATCCTATGGCGAGTTGCCATTAGTAGAACAGCAGGAAGTTATAAACAGGCTTGATACACTCAAAAAGCAACTCACACATGTACTTCAAGAGAAAATCTCCTCAAAACCTGGTCATAGCAACTTATTAAATCAAAGGAACCCAGTCATGAAGGGGCTAACACCCCAGAAACCCCTGCCAATCACTGGGACTCCAACAACGGATGATATGGCAGTCTGCCTGGCGGAAGCTCTTCATATACCGTCGCAACGCAGACCCCCTTCACCTCTACTAATTGATCTCCAATCAACTACTTCGTCCCCCGCCTTAAAGAGCAACGTGCCAAACACCCCTCATCCTGGTAATCTGTCAATGTCTTATTCTTCTATGCCTGACCTGGAGTCTTCAATCAGTGCGGTCCAGCCAGATGACTGTATATCCCCGTCTTTTGCCAGTCAACCTCTTTTGGTAGAACCTCATTTATCCGCAACCTCTTCAAACCAATACACAAATGTTAAGGAAGCCACTGCGCAAAGAGACAGCTTAGGTTTTATTGAAGACCCTACTGGCCACATCAATCAAATCACCACCCCTTCGATACCTTCGGCAGTATCACGCCTGGCGCTGTCTCAGACCCTTGGAAATGTTTTTCCCACCAGCAACCAGAGCAATTGACTAGCACATAGTCCCACCTCAAACCGCTTCAATGTGCTATCCTGGAATGTGGCGGGATGGACGTCCAAACAGGATGGCGGGGATATGAAAGAGTTTCTAGCGAAATTCCAGATTATGGGTATACAAGAGACCTGGTGCTTAGAATCTTCATCCCCCCCATCCCTACTGGGCTATGACGCCTTTGTGATTCCTGCGACCAAAACACATTTGTATGGGCGCCCTAGTGGAGGCCTGGTAACATTTGTTTCGCAGGAGCTTCAACTTAATATCTCTCCTCTCTTTTGGTTAGAGAGTAATTGTATTCAAACTTTGCACATCACTAACAGCCCGGTTGGGGACTTCATATGTGTTAACTTGTACAATCCATCTACCTACTCCTCTTCCCATACAAATCAGTTTTGGGAGGATTTAAGATTTATCCTTGATAAATCTGTGGCTGAATTCCCAAAGTCAGAGATCCTCATAATGGGGGACTTTAATGCCAGAATCGGAGCAGATATAAGCTCATTCACCGATAAGTCGCAACTATTCATAGAAGAGGAGTGGTTTCCTACGTGGAATTCACATGACAAGACCATTAATAGGGCTGGCATCATACTGCTGGAGTTTACCATTAACTGCGGGCTGCACAGCTTGCATGGCACACCCAAAGACTGGTCCGGGGGATGCTATACTTTTCTAGGATCTAGAGGGGCAAGCGTTATAGATTATATCTGGTCCTCCTCGGCACTTAATGATAAGGCATATTGTTTCAATGTGTTCAACAGAACCGAAAGTGACCACCTTCCTATTGCCATCTCCTTCCACCACACACAGCTGGGGCTTCCCAGCTCACCCCACCTCCAGGATTCACTGACCTTAGCCCCCGGTCGTAAGAAGTGGGATATCTATCTGGAGCAAGACATAAAAGTCCTCCTAAATTCCCCTGAGATCCTAGCCCTGAAAGCTCAGCTGGTAACAATGAATGTGAATCATTTCTCAAGTTTCCAACAAATTCTAGCCTACTTGCTCCCAACACTTACGAAACCCTCTCGTGCGATTCTAACCTGGAAGCATCAAACTTGGTTCGACCAAGAATGCAAACAGTACAGAAGTAGGCTTAGATTTCTTCAGTCTGATATGAAATCAGACAGCACCCAGAGCAAAATCAGGGAGTTAGCCCAATTCCGTTCTTACTACAAGAAGTTGCTCCAACATAAGAAATTGCTCTTTGCGAAAGAACGCTGGACGGCATTGTCAGTGGCCATTAAAACCCGTGACGACAAGAAATTCTGGAATTTAATTAATGCAGGTTTAAGACCCCCCTCATTCATCGTTAATAACATCACAGCACCCAGTTGGCACTCTCACTTTGCTCAGCTGTATTTCGCCCCAGATTCCGACGTAAACGCAGTTTCCACTCTTCCTGCATCTGCCTTGCCCACCTGGGAGCCAGTCTCCCCAGAGAGATGTGTACAACTAATTAGCATGCTATCAGGGGATAAATCCCCGGGGGAGGATATGATACCACCCGAGGTATTCTTATTGAACCAGACGTGGTGGGCCCCTATTTTTGCATCTCTCTTTACCACTATTAATGCTACTCTTAAGATCCCGCCTAATTGGAAACAGAGCATAGTCATCCCAATACATAAAAAGGGGGACCCACAAGATCCGTGTAACTATCGACCTATCAGCCTGCTAGACATATCATACAAGGTTTACTCTAGATTCTTGCTAGAGAAATTAATCGAGTGGGCAGAAGAAACAAAGCTATTCCACCCGGAACAGGCTGGCTTCCGTAAAGGTCACAGCACAGCTGGCCAATGTCTTGTTCTATTTACCCTGATTGATAAATACCTAAACAGGTTCAACTGCAAACTACACGCGGCTTTTGTGGACCTGACCTCCGCTTTTGACTCCATTCCCAGAGATAGGCTATGGCAGAAGCTTAGTTACACCAACATAGATAAGAGACTCCTCCTCCTTCTTATGGAAATTCATAATGACATATTGGCCAGAGTAAAATTCGGCCCTCTGGGAGCTCTTTCTGATTCTTTCCCTCTGAATAAAGTGGTCAAACAGGGCTGCCTCTTGGCCCCTTTTCTATTCAATTTCTATATCAACGACATCGTTACAACTATGCAGGCCCTAAATCAATCTGCCCCTTCTTTACAACAGCTCAAGATCCCCATATTACTCTATGCGGACGACATGGTGATACTGTCTTTAACCAAGCAGGGCTTAAACAACATGCTCAGAGGGCTCATGACATATTGTGATACCAATTCCCTCAAAATCAATTTCGCCAAAACCAAAATTCTTACTTTTGGCACGAAAACTCGGAAGTCATTCTGGAATTTTGAGGGCCACTCTATTGAATATTGCTCAGCATTCAAGTATTTGGGAATCACTTTTCAGCATGGGCTTAGCTGGTCAGCTCACCTAAATATGACCATCCTGGCTGCCCGTAGAACCATCAAAGCCTTGGAGAAATTCTTCTATGCAAAAGGCAGCCAGTTGGTTCCACCAATCAGAAAAGCATTTATCAGCAAAGTCCTCCCGATGTTACTGTATGGGGTTGAAATCTGGGGGTGGAATTTAAAAACACTTCAACGGCTGGAGACTCTACAAAACTCTTTTGCACGAAAGATACTGGGTCTCCCCAAGGGCTCGGTTGCTGCACAGTTAAGAACAGAACTGGGCCTCCCCTCCATTGTTGCGAGAGCCCACATTAGAATTATTAGTTTTTATTGCAAATTAATCAATGCCCCAGGTTCCCTACTAGCCAGGCAAGCCTTTTTAACTTGTTCTTATTCCAACAAATGGTCCAAGGCCATGGAGACTATCACTGCACGCTACTCCCTCCCAGATCTCGACACGCTGTCATCTTGGGACCAACATAAAATCCGGGCCTGGATTCTTACAAGAGATGAGGCCATGGACCGGGCACAGTCCACCTCAGCTCGCCTCTCCATGTGGCTCCCTAAAGTGAAAGTGGTAAGATCACTTGCCAACTACTTGATAGACCTGACGGAGCCCAATTTGAGAAGAGCGTTTACAATGGCCCGTTTCCATTCTATACCCACGGCCTTCCTGCAGGGGATCTACTCTAAGACCCCTATTACTCAGCGTCTATGTCCATGCACAATGAATGAAGTAGAGGACTTCATACATTTCTTTCTCTACTGCCCTATTTATGACCCAATAAGACCTAAGCTCCTCCTCTTGATCCCGTCCTCCATTTCATCTAAGGAAGATTGTTTGAAAGCACTTCTTGTGGACGCAAATCCCCAAATTTCACGTGGGGTGGCAATCTTCATAGTGCAGGCTCTGAAACTCAGGGCTACTCTGACAGGGTAGTGTGTCCTAGTCCTGGACCTGTTTTAATTCTTTTATTACCTTTTTTAACTCAATGTGCTGAGCCTATTTTGGGGCCATTTTATGCTTTACTTATATCCGCATACTAGTTTTTTTTGGCGCTGGCAACTAAATCTCTGTATTATTGTCTTAGGGTATTTTAAATGTCATTACGCCAGCAATATCGCTTTGAATTTTGCTTGGTTGCTTGTCTCCAACATTTTTGTATTGTCTTATTTTGCTATGGCTGTATGCTAATGCAATTAAATTAAATGAATGAATGACTTGTGAAGTTTCCACACAGTACCTTGCTCATTGCCCTCAAACCCTGGAGGAGGAAGCATGTACAGATCCTCCTGGAGGTCTGAGTTCAAGTAAGCAACATCCACATCAAAGTGATGCACCAGCAAACCTCTTTGTGCAGCAATGGCCAAGACCAAGCGTAGAGATTCACTCCTAGAGGTGGAGCATAAACTTCCGTATAATGCAACCCCCTGCGCTGCGTGAATCCTCTCGCCACTAATCTGGCCTTATACTGCGGTTCTCCTGTCGCTGTGGGCTTAAGACGGTAAACCCAGCGGCTACCCATGGCCTGTTTGCCCACCGGCAACTTCGTGAGGGAGAACACACCTAGCGACTCCATTGAGTTCATCTCCTTCTGCATCGCCTCATGCCATTTCCTGGCTTCTTCCTGAGGCAGTTTCTGAACATCCTCAAAACTCTCGGGTTCACACTGTGCCATTCCGACCCACACGCTAGTGACGGTAAACCTTTCAGGAGGTTTCCCCTTGGTCGTCCGAGTTGAACGGCGCAGCACTACTTCAGGAACCCCCTCTGACCCACTAGGGCCAGCCAGAACGTCCTTGGCATCAGAGAGCTCCCCCTCTGACTTACTGCGCCTTCTGGACTTCTCAGCCGAACCTGTGGGGGAAGATGGAGCACTGCGTTGCTCAATCTTCACAGCCTTGGGAGAAGTTCTCCCCTCTGCCTGCACTGGGTCTGGGCTCTGAGCCTCAGTAGCAGGTTCAACCTCTTCCTCTCCTTCATCAGCAGAGTCTAGCAGACTCTGTGACAGGATGTCAGGGTTCCCATGTATCCTTGCCCAGCCACTCTGCTCACAGAATTCAGCACTGTTGCTGAGCAGAATCCTGGACTGATTCCCTGATGGATAAGCAAACCTCCACCCCTTGGTCCCTGGCTCATACCCACAAAAAATCATCTTTTGGGACTTGGGTTCACCTTTCTTGCGTTTGGCCTTTGGTATGAGGACCCAAGCCTCACAGCCAAAAACGCGGAAGTAGTGCACTTTCGGTTTCTTTCCATGCAGCAAGAAATACGGTGTGTCACCTACCACTGAATTGAACGACCTGTTCAGAATAAAGTTGGCCGTTCGTCAAGCCTCCCCCCAAAAGCGCTGTGGGAGCCCGGCATCAAACAAAAGCGCTGCGGACATCTCCCCTAGAGTCCTGTTTCTGCGTTCCGCGATCCCATTCTGTTGGGGACTGTGTGGAGAAGTCAACCTGTGTTGAATCCCCTTTTTGCGGAAGAAACTTTGCAGTGCAGACCCGGTGAACTCCCCACCACGATCGCTCTGAAAGTTTTGCACCCGTGTGGAAAACTGCAGTTCCACAGCCGCAATCCAGTCTTTGATTAGCGGCGCAGCTTCATTTTTGTGTCGGAGCGTGAAGGTCCAGGAGTTGCGCGTATGGTCATCAATCAGAACCAGCGCAAATTTGGCTCCGCCCATACTGCTCACAGACATAGGACCAGACAAATCTGCATGAATTAACTGAAAAGCCCTAGTGGTCACCCTCTCAGACCTTGGGTATGTGCACGTTTTCACCTTTGCAGACTTGCACGCGCTGCAATCTAGAAACTTAGCACATGATTTCATTTTGCACCCTTGCGTACACTCTGGGATCTTCTTCACTGACCCCCAGGACACGTGTGCCATGCGTCGGTGCCATAAGTGAGCACACGCATCATGAACTGGAACGTTGGCACACTGTGCTTGAGCCTCCTCCGTGTCATCTGGACCTGCAAAAGAAGCATCTATCACAAAAACCTGTCTTTACATTCAACACTGACTAGGTGCTGTCCATTCTTAGAAATAGAACACTTATTGTTCTCAAAACACACTCTGTAGTTCTCAGCAAGAAGTGCACTGGCAGACAGCAACGCGCAGGACAGTCCTGGAACAACAAAAGCCTGGATTGAATCCTGTAAGAAAGAACAAAACAGTGAGCCAGTCTGCGTGAGTGGGTGTCGAGTCCCATCTGCTAAACAAACAGTCTTCCCAGAAGTTACAGAGGTGCAGTTCTCCAGGAATCCACTAGATGGCACTAGATGATGGGAAGCACCTGAGTCTATGACAAAAGCCAGCACAGCATCCTGTTGACAACTCTTGACTGCAGCCATAAAGGCTGCCAAATGTTTACGTTCAGTGTCTCTGCCAGCTGCCTTCGGCTTGCCTTTCCCACGCTTTGAAGAAGAGCCCTTTATCTGGTTGCTACGGGAGACGGCCTTCGGCTGTTCCTGTGCCTCCACTGGACATTCTCTCACCAGATGGGAGGGGGAGCCACAGCGATAACAGCGGCGATATGTAGCAACAGCTCTCACAGCTCCCTCTCCAGCCATTCCTTTGTTCCCTGCACCCCCACTTTTGGGTGCACAGCCTGGGCCTGCACGCTCCCCAGCACTCTGGTTGTAGGCCTCAACATCACACGGCCCCTCGGAGACAAAGAAGCTACTCCCAGCTGTAACTTCAGGAACATGGCCAGCAGCCCCCTCTGGGCTCTCGGCTTCCTCCCTGCTCTCGGCGTTCTCCCGGCCCTGGGCTCCTGCTGAGCTCTTGCACAGACTCCTCAGCACCTGCCAGGCGGCCTGAGCCGACTCAACGCCCTCCAGGTGGGGCAACAGCATAGCGTCCACGCTTGCTCTTAACATGCAGAGCTCTCTTTGCATTCTCTGCTCTCTATCTTCCAGCAAAACAGCCTCCAGGTCTGCTCCGCCATCTTCAGCAGCAACTGGCATGGGTGGGGCCGGCTCCTTCTGGGCTATATTCCAGAGCCCTGTGGCCAAAAACCACCCCCTTACTCTTCTAACACAGATATCCCAATTTTGCTGATTTAATCTTTCAAAGGGGACGTTGAAACTCTCCTGGAGTTCTGCCATCTCCTCCCCCGGTCCCCCCTTGGGGCTTTGGAGTACTCACGCGTACCAGCCAGCTTCAACGGAGAGGCCTCCAGTGGCTCTTTGCAGCACACAGCATTGCAGCCAGTCTCCCTGCTTTCTCCCAGGCAAAGCCTCAAAGCAGGACTTTTTTTCTTCCGGCAGCAAAAACAGCAGCTTCTCAACTTTCTCAGCCTTTTTAAGCACACAGCACTTCAAGCTTCAAAGCAGCTTCCTCTAATTGCAGTAACTGTCACCCATAACCTCTTGAAGCAGATTGATTTATTGCTCAGATAAGCTGGCGTCCGGCACGCTCCCGCTGTGCAATCTCTTGCCAGGCCTCTGCATTCCAAACTCCACATTCCGATGCTCTGAGCAAAGCAGAGATCGGCAGCGGTAAGAGAAAGACTGCAAAAACTCCAGTGCCTGTTTCAGTGTGCTTAAATAAAGTCCACTCAGGATCTTAGCAGCTAAAAGCAGTTTTATTTACAGCAGACTATCCATTATCTATCACAGCGAACAGCATCGTGAAAACACGTCCTCTTTCCTCAAAAGCGAAAGTAGAGAGAAGAACAAAGGCTTGAGGCTCTCGGAAATGACGAACCTCCCCCCTCCCAACAGTAGGCAGGGCGTACACTCTGAGCTGTTTAACCCTGTAAGCTCAGGTTCTCCTCACAGCGGCAAGACGGTCCCATGACTCCTTGCCGGGGACCAGCGGGGAGAGTAGAGGTCCTCCGCTGCCTACGCCCTCCTTGCGCAGAAGGCTTTCGCGCAGAGAGAGTAGGAGGAGACTAGGCGTCAAAGAGCTTCTTTGCTGGAAGAAGTTTAAGAAACGCCCACTGATGGATTCTGCCAGCGATTGAGACAGCCACGGGTGAGTGGCTGTCCGGACAGAAAAGGTTCACTCAGGCAATCCAGCCAGGTGTTTGCACCGGCTTACGCACGAGCAACCCCTAGAACCATTACAGCAGGAAACCCATCACTTAAAAAATATATCCTTTCATGTGTTAAAGCAACCTTGCTGTTGTTATTCTGGGGTTTGAGATGTCACTGCTACCAATGCTCTTAAAATATTCTACTTTTTATTTATTTTTATTTATTTATTAGTCAGGCCTCCTCTAGGGTTGTCAATTCTCATTTGGGGCAAGGCTCCTGTGCCTTTAAGCTGTGCAACCACCAGAAATTCAGTTAACGAATCTCCTTCTGGCCTTGCAGTTGCAAGACTGCAGGAGTCTTCACTTGCTGAACGTCTGTTTCTGAACTTCAACTGGCCATGCAGCTGTTAAAACCTAAGCGGAGAGGCCTGCCAGCAAATAGCAGAAAGTTGGTAATCTTGGGCCTAATGAGTGGGTGAAACCCTCGCTCCTCCTCTTCCTTTCTCCAAAGCACTCATTAGCTGTTTGCTTTAAAAGTAGCACAGATTTGTGGTTGCCATAGCCATTCTCTTTGTTCCTTAATGCACTCTGATCTATTTCTGGCTGACTGCAGTGTTGGCGGGATGTGGGGGTGGAAGCCAAACTTGGCTGCCAAGATAAAGGCCTCTACTCTCCTGGGGCTCTCCTTCATTCCAGCACACCACCCCCTGGCCACCCCCGGCTCCACAGTCTACTCTATCTAAAATCTTCAGTGAAGGAGATCTTCAGAGAGGTGGGGAAGAGGCTCATTCAAATCTCACTGCATACCCTCCAAGTCTCCCTATTTCCCAGGGACAGTCCCAGAATTATGAAAGCCACCCTGGCTTCTGATCTGATCCTGTAACGTTCCTATTTCCCCTGCCAGCACTAGCGCTTGTCTTGAGCAGCAGTGGCTGTGAGGGAGCATCCTGGGGGCTCTCCAAGGTCTCTCCATGGCTGCTGACCACTGCTGGCCTCCTCCCTTGGCCTCCTCCCTTGGGCAGCTTTGTAGCGGCTGCTGGAGTGATGATAAATAACACGGGGGGGGGGGGCGCTTCCTGAGATGACCTCTCATTGGCTGCTTAGGGATTACTTGCAAGGAGACTCCAGCTACAAGTTCAGACATCTTTCATGAGTGACTTGCCTCTGTCCCGGATGGAACCACTGGATGGAAAAGGAGATGGTGAAAAAGGCAGAGGAAAAGGGGTGGCCCTTCCCTTAGCAGCTGTGGCCCCCTCCCATCAGCTTCAGCGACTTGGCATGAACCCACAAACAGAGTCTCTGCAAAGAGAAAGGAGCCCTCAACAGAAAAAACCCTCCTTCTCTACCATGGCCTGTGCCACACCAACACCTGTGCCCAGGACTCATTCCATGCCCACTGTGAATGAAACACTTCCAGTCACCCGTATTTTTGAACATCAGGTGCCCTGGCCTCTGGATGACCCAGCTGCCATCCACTCAGGAGGTGGCTTTAGGTTGAGGTGGGGAACCTTCAGCCTTGAGCCAAATACGGCCATTCTGCCCATGGGGCTTTCTTTGGCCCTTTGACTCTGGCCAGTGCACACCTGCTCCCTAGGCCATGCTGTCCCTCACTGGCCCCACTCACTGTCCAACAGGAGTGCTTGGGGCTGGCTTGGAATGTGTGCTTGGACTCACATCATGCCTCTCATTTGCCTGGGTGGATCCATGGGACTGGGCAATTGGTGTTGCTGTACAAGCCTCCAACTTCTGCAAGATACATTTGAAGTGCCTGGCTTCCTCCAAAGAATAATGGGAACTGTAGTTTACTCTGCATGGAGCTGCAATACCCAGAACCCTTAGCAAACTACAGCTCCCAGGATTCCTTGGGTAAGCCATGTGCTAAACGTATGGGGTGGAATACGGCCGACTATATAAAGGTAAAAGCCGCATCTGTTGCCCCGTTCATTTTTGCCTTTGGTTGCACCCACTTTTCTCTCCCCCCCCGCCCCCCTGCTAAGGGTGTCTCCATTTCTGCTACATTTGCTATCAGCAGGCAAGGCACCGCAAGCAGAGCATTCCACTTTCTGACGGGCTCAATAGCATTGGCATTTCTCTCTGGAAAGTGAGCACCATGTTCAGCCCCCAGGACCTCTTGCTGGCCCCCCTGCCACAGAACACACAGCTTCTGCTAGAAAAGGAATTTGGCTCATTAATCCAGACCACACAGTGAAATTCATCCTGCCTGCCCCCACCCACCCACCTTTTGAGTTTGATCCTCATCCTTATCCTCTATGGGGCTGCCAGGTCACATTCCTGCAGTGGCAGCTGAGAACAGAACTGGCAGAGTTCAATCCCTGCCCAGCAGCTCTTATAGCAGGGATGGTGGCAAGGGGGGCATGTGGCCCTTTCAGATGCTGCTGGGCTCCAGCCCCCACCAGCCCCAAGCAGCGTGGTCAATGGTCAGCAAATCATGGGAGTTGGGACAATACCTAGAGGGCCACAGGTGCCCCATTTCTGCCTCACACAGGTGACAGGGTATGACTCTCCCTTCTGTCTTTGGTCCACAATTACCCAGCCCCCAAAACCTCCTCCTTTGTCTGGAGATTTCCTTCCTGGCCACAGGACATAGCTCCTCCTCTGTTGGGCCATGAGTGTGACTGCACCACAATCTTCTTTCTCCTTGGCTCAGAAGCACTCCATTGCCCCCAAGATTGAGGGGCCCCAGCGTGTGTTGCATGTGCATGACGTCACGCACATCTCTCGACACCGCACAGGTCAGTGCAGCCTTCTGCTAGGCTGCACCAGTTTCTGCAGCGCCCCCCCAACACTGAGGTGGCCAAAGGCACCTCGGCCCCTTGGACTTAATAATAATAATAATAATAATAATAATAATAATAATAATAATAATTTTTATTTATATCCCGCCCTCCCCAGCCGAAGCCGGGCTCAGGGCGGCTAACAACACTAAAATAGTGCAACATTATAAAAACATTATAAAAATTAATTTAAGTCAAAATTGATGGCAACCATAAACTAAAGTTTTGTAAAGATTGCCAAAGGAGGGAGTCAGGCTGCGCCCTGACCAAAGGCCTGGTGGAACAGCTCTGTCTTGCAGGCCCTGCGGAAAGATGTCAAGTCCTGCAGGGCCCTAGTCTCTTGTGACAGAGCGTCCCACCAGATTGGAGCCGCAGCCGAGAAAACCCTGGCTCTAGTTGAGGCCAGCCTAACCTCTCTGAGGCCTGGGACCTTCAAGATGTTTTTATTTGCAGACCGTAAGTTCCTCTGTGGGGCATACCAGGAGAGGCGGTCCCATAGGTACGAGGGTCCTAGGCCGTATAGGGCTTTGAAGGTTAAAACCAGCACCTTAAACCTGATCCTGTACTCCACCGGGAGCCAGTGCAGCTGGTATAGCACCGGGTGAATGTGAGTTCGCAGCGAAGACCCCGTAAGGAGTCTCGCTGCGGCATTCCGCACCCGCTGGAGTTTCTGGGTCAGTCTCAAGGGCAGCCCCACGTAGAGCGAGTTACAATAATCCAGTCTGGAGGTGACTGTTGCGTGGAGCACAGTGGCTAGGTCAGGGCGAGAGAGGTAAGGAGCCAACTGCTTAGCTTGGCGGAGATGAAAAAATGCCGCCTTTGTTATAGCTGCAATCTGCGCCTCCATAGAGAGGGAGGTATCGAAGATTACACCCAAACTCTTAACGGACGGTGCTGGCACTAATTGCGCCCCCTCAAGAGATGGGAGTTGCCCCCCCCCCAATCCCATATCGTCCCGTCCCAGCCACAGGACCTCTGTCTTCGAAGGATTTAACTTCCCACGTAACCATCCAGCCACAGCTTCCAAGCATCTGGTCAGTGTGTCTGGGGCCGAGTCAGGATGGCCATCCATCAACAGATAGAGTTGGGTGTCATCGGCATACTGATGGCAGCCCAGCCCAAAACTCCGGACCAGCTGGGCGAGGGGGCGCATAAAGATGTTAAAAAGCATCGGGGAGAGTATCGCACCCTGGGGCACTCCACACACCAGGGAGTGGCGGGATGACAATTCCCCCCCAAGCGCCACCCTCTGTCCCCAACCAGAGAGAAACGAGCGCAGCCATTGAAGGACTGTGCCCTGGATCCCCATGTCGGCAAGGCGGTGGTCCAGGAGTTCTTGATCAACCATGTCAAAGGCTGCTGACAGGTCTAGAAGAATCAGCAGCCCCGAC
The DNA here is from genome assembly GCF_964106645.2 of Podarcis pityusensis. Taxonomy (NCBI): domain Eukaryota; kingdom Metazoa; phylum Chordata; class Lepidosauria; order Squamata; family Lacertidae; genus Podarcis; species Podarcis pityusensis. Next base: position 1,116,001 of record NC_138042.1, read on the forward strand.
CTGCTTCGATCCAGCTGCCTGCGGAGATCATCTGTTAGGGCGACCAGAGCCGTCTCGGTCCCATGACCAGCGCGGAAGCCGGACTGGAATGGATCCAGAGCCGATGTTTCTTCCAGAAACCTACCAAGCTGTTCAGCAACCGCTTGGCACACCTTCAGTCCCATGTCTTCACCAGGTTTTTCAGCCCACTTCCTACTCTGCCCCACTTCCTGTTTCTTTTAGACTTCCTCCTCCTTGGTAGGGTTGCCATATTTCAAAATGTAAAAACTAGGACAAGCAAGTTGCTGAGGTTTTTTTTTTTTTTTTTTACAAGAACACCAAGAGACCATGATTTTTCACTTGACTTGCATAAAATCAGGGGAAGTGCCGCCTGGATTGTGGGATGTAATCCATTGGAACAGTCAAGTACTGTACAACATTCTTTATTTCCCCAGTGGGCACAGGTAGTGGGCTGCTACTCCAGTCAGTGTAACTTCCTGTTCTGCTGGTCTGGAGCATCCTCCCCTGCATGTGACCTGGGAGATGGGCATGGCCCTGGCTGACTCCATAAAGGAGCCGAGTCATGCAGCCATTTTCTCTCTCGTGCTGATCTCTTGCTGCCATTTTGTTCTCTTAATGTAATTTTGCTGTCTGCTGGTTCTTAGCCAGCAACACATGAGCTCAATCTCCATGTGAAATGAACTCAGTTTGTTATGTAACTACTAAGTTAAGCCTGCCTTTCAGGGATCAAATTGTGAACTGAAATGTGAGTAAACTTCTTGTTACTTTTAAGGAAAGACTCTTGTGTCTTTATTCTTTTAAGAGGGATCAAAGGGGACACCAGGAATAATCCATCTGGACAAGCCAGATTGGATTACTCAACTAAAGAGATTCAAACAAATCTGCAGACCAGCTTCCTACTATATTCCCCTGCTATATTAAGAGGAATCTGCTCTGCTACATCACTCACTCCTTCACTGGTGTGAGTGAAGGAAGGATAATACTTATTCAATATATCCTTTCCTTTTCCTTAACATTCCCCCATGGATGTCAGTTCTGCCTTTGAAATTCTGGTAATGTCCGGGGAAATCCGGATGTATGGCAGCCCTACTCCTTGGTACCTTCTGTATCCTTCTACCCCCCACCCCCCGAAGGCAAGCTGATCTTAAGAATTTAGAGATTTCATCATCTGAAGCCCCTCTCTCATTAGTCCCTTTCCTTGCCTCAAGTCTTGTCCTCAGCCTGTCCTTTCCCCAGGTTATTCGTTCTTATTCCATTGCTTGCATTTGACCCTTTCTTTAGCCGTCTTGCCCCTTGGCTCCCTGTCCTATACTTTTCTAGCACTCAGCTAGAAAAGGTTCTTCCTGTACAATATTTTTTTATTTGCATTCGAAGTGACAATTTCCCATTACCTCGCAGGGTTTGGACCGCAAACCACGTCAGCAGTGCTGTCAGGATTGTGATGCTGTGAGCCAGTGGACTAGCTGAGCCAAACAGAGGCTTCAGTGCTGCAAGCGCAATATCCTATCAATGGCCATATTACAGCACTCTGCATTCTGGTGCTCCTGAAGAGCAGAAGGGTGTGCACTGAGACAGCCTGGCCACACTGTTGCAGCAGAAAATGCATGTTCCCCTCTGAAATTATGCATAATGTGAACCCCTGGGGTGGCCATTCCTGTTTCTCCTGCTTCCGCCTTAATGTTTTGTGAGTGGAGCATGAGACTTTTAATCTCGGGGTCGTGTGTTTGAGCCCCACGTTGGGCAAAAGATTCCTGCATTGCAGGGGTTGGACTAGATGAGTCACATGGCCCCTTCCAACTCTACCATTCTACGATTCCAACCTTTTCTGTAACCTGGATTTGGTGTGAGAATCATCTTCAATTGGTCAAGGAATTTCAAAGGACTTGAAATGATTGGGGAAATGATGACGATGGAGCCACGGGATTAGCACTCAGCAACTGTCAGCTGTCTTCTGAGGAAGCTCAGCCAACTCTCAATGGTAAAAGATGGTCAGGTCCGGCTGACTCACCACCTTCCGACAAAGAGAGTCTATGGGGTTTGGCTGAGGCTAGCCAGAAGCCAGCCAGTGGAAAACAGCATGGAGAAAGCTCACAAGATTCAGGGCTCAAACTGCAAAACCAGTTTTTAATGCCATGGCTCATGGTCCTGGGACATGAGAAGTAATGCCCTTTGAGCAAAGTGCCTTTTTTTTTGCCACTCAGGTAAGCACCATCTGTCCTTGTATGGCTGGGATCAGAACAGAGGACATATAGGCCAGAGCATGGGATTGCTGTTAACGCAATGTTGGATTATCCAACAGGCAGACTAAGAATGTGTTTAGGGCATCAGAAAAGCAGGGGTACCAAACTCCCCCTCTCCACACACACAAATGAGATTTTTTAAAAATAAAATGACATTTGATATTTTTAAAAAAACATGTGAAAACTCAGAACTTTGTTAGGCTTCCTTACACTCTCCTAGGCACCCTCCCCCCATTTCCTGCTCTCTTCCTAACACCCACCTAAACCAGGGGGTGTCCTGCTACAGTAGATCACAATAATGAGGTTGCACTATATGCTTGTGCATTTCGGCATATGTGTAAGTTTTGTGTCATTTTGAAAAACAAAAATATATTTTAGGGGATTAGTATTGTTTTTATTTTTCATCATGAATTTGGGGGCACCATACCCCTCCCCCAGTGCTTAGGGTCTCTAAAGGCCATGGATGCTTTGATCTGGACAGGTCTCTCTCTCCTCCTCTCTCCCGTCTGAAACTGAAGCTGCAGTCCAGCCCAGGAGGAGAAACTGGCCTGTTAATCCCCAAATGCCCACAAGAGGGAAGCATCTCTACCTTAGTTTCTAAAAGCAACTTATTTTTTACTTTGGGTAAGATGGATGCATTTCACAGCTTGCACAGGGATGTTCTGGGTTGGCTTCCTTTCCAACCAACACACCCAAACACTCTCTGTGTTCTCTAATGCCACAGCTTTATTCAAAAACTCATCTCTCCCCCCTTGCCCCCCAGGGGCTACACTGTCCCAGTTGCTCTGTCATCCACCTGTCACGCTCCCCTCCTTATTTGGCTACGACTACACAGTGAGACCTTGACTAAAGAATAAACATCCAGCTTCCTGGTGCTCTCTAGAGGCGGTGTATGCAAAGGTGGGTGCGCAAGGAAGAAAAGTGGGAGGAAAGGGCATGGATTGGGAAGCCCCATACCCTAAAATCCATGGGGAGGCAGAGGTGTGTGTGCCCACCTGCCGCCTGTTTCCTTCACGGCTGTTGCCACAGGTAGGTCTTGGACGTGTCAATTTGGCCTGGTGGAGGGGGCAGCAGGAGAGGGTGCCCCCCTCCTGTGGCTGGAGGAGGGGGCGGCGCTGACATGGGCGGAGACAGTTGCGCCAGCGGTGCCATGGGCAGGGGCGGGTCCCCCTCCGCATCCCACAAGCTGATGAGGGGCGGATAGACCTCGTTGAGCGGGATGGCCGCCGCATGCTGCATGTACTTCTTGAGCGAATGACGGCAGCCTTTCTCCTTGAGTCGCCGCGAGGCGCAGAGAAGCAGCAGCACTGCGCTCAGGGCAGCCAGCAAGGAGCCGGTGACGGCAGCCAAGGCTGCTCCTCCAGCCCAACCTCCCATCAGTTCCACTGCGAGCGAGGCCTCCTTGGTGGTGACATTGAGGCAGGAGCGCTGGGTGCGGGGCAGCTGCAGAAGAGGCGGAGTCATGGCAGAGGTTGGCAAGGGGCTTGTTGGGGGCGCCGAGGAGCCCTTGGAAACTGCCAAAGGAACTGTGGTTGTCAGATGACCCACAGAAGAGGCGGAAGACCCTTCTTGGGTTGCCCAGGAATCCAGAGAAGTTGTGGAAGCACGTGGGGTTGCTAAGGCAGCTTCCAAAGAGCTGGTGGAGGTCACCAAGGATGGGGGGACATCCGCGTAACCAGCAGCTGCTGAGGACCTGGGACCGGAGGACACAACAGTAAGGCAAATCTCATAGCGGGTGGCTGGCTGTAGGTGCGTGAGGTTGAACTCCTTGATGCCCACAGGGACTCGTGCTGTGTAGCTCAGGTGGGGATTATGGATTCGCATGGTAGCTGACGACCACGGCAGCAGTGGAGGAGGTGGGTGGGCTGTGGAGGACTCATCACTCCTCTCACTCTTCCTCCCCTCCACAAAGGATGTCGTCCACTCCACCACCACAAAATGTGACTGAACCTTCTTAGCAAGGACAAGCAGCCGGATGGGGGCAATGGGTCTGTCTTCCGTCACAGCAAGGACCACACTGCGGCTGGTAGAGCCCAGCCCATTCCATGCCACACAAGTGTAGACTCCTGAGTCTGCCGGGCTGGTGGCACTGATCTCTAGAGTTCCCCCTACCCTCAGATGGAGCCTCCCTGACCCTGTGGTCACTTTCCCCCCCGATGGCGTTATCCAGTGGAACTGCGGTGGTGGCTCTGAGCTGGCTGGGCAATCCAGAGCTGTTGTTGAGCCAGCCGATACCTCCAGCCTCTCGGAGAGAGCCTTGGAGGAGATTTCTGGCAGGCATGATCCTCCCATGACACCTTTCAGCTCTTCTTGGAGCTGTTGCCCAGCGGCTTCCAAGGGCAGGGTGCAGAGCGTGGTTTGGGACTCAATTAACCGGACATGTCCCATGGCCAACGGCTGCCAGGCTTCTGGGCAATCACAGCGGAGTGGGTTTCCATAGAGACTGAGCTCTGCCAAAGCTGGCAAGGCCCCTGTCAGGCCTAGAGGGAAGAGGCTGAGGGCCGCATTGCTGGCCAGAAGGGTGCGAAGAGCTGGCACCTCCCGGAAGGCTCCAGGATGCAAGTAGGAGAGACGTGGGTTGTTGCACAGCTCGAGCTTTGCCAACTCTGGGAGATTCTCAAAAGCGTCTTTGTGGATGCCAGTCAGATCCTCCATGCTGTTGAGGCTCAGCTCCTCCAAGTGCAGCATGTCCTTGAAGTCCCCTGTCCGAACTTCTGCGATGGGGTTCTTGTTGAGATCCAGGAACTTCAGGAGAGGAAGGCCCTTCAGTGCCTTGGTGGGAACATGTGGAAGATGGTTGTCATAGAAGGACAAACTTTCCAGGTAATCCAGCCCTCGGAAAGCATCAGCGGGTACTTCGCTTAGCTCCATCCCAGCCAAGACAAGGCTGTGAAGCCGTCCCAGTGGCTGGAAGCTGCCCCCTTCTAGCTGCGAGATGGGGTTCTCTCCAATCATCAGGATCTCCAAATTGGGGAGAGAGAGGAACCAGCGGTGGTTAATGGCACGGAGATGATTGGCATTGAGATGCAGCCGAAGCAGGCTCCTCAAACCGGCAAAGGCCAACGGCTCGATGGAAGAGATGCGGTTGTGGTTTATGTAAAGTTCCTCAAGTGACGTGAGGTCATGCAAACAGTGGTCAGGTAGCTCCTCCACCTGGTTCTCCTCCAAGTAAAGCGTAATGAGGCGTGAGAGGTTAGCTAACCCAGTATCGCTGATTCTGGAGAAGTGGTTCTGCGAGAGGTCAAGCTCAGTCAGGTTGAGCAAGTGCTGCAGCTCCCCGCTGACCCTGGATATCTTGTTGCTCTGCAGCAGGAGAACCTGGGTGTCTGCAGAGAGATTCCCTGGCACTTGGGTCAGCAGCAGGTCATTGCAGTCCACTGTACGGGCCTCGTGGTAGACTGACTGTGGTGTGAACCACGGGCGAGTCTCGCAGACACACTGTGGCGGGCAGGGGAGAGTGGCAGGCAGCAATCCTGGCAGGAGCAGCACCAGCAGAGCGCGGAGCGGGAAGGAGGGCATTGTGTCCTCCCCAGACAGGCCGGGTCTAGCTGGGGAGAAAATCTTGATCTGTCAGATGTGAGCTCTAGGGCAGTCCATGGAGCAAGCTCATCTCTGGAAGGCAAAAGAGAGAATGAGTTGGACCAGAGGTTTCCAAACTTATTTGGCCTACCACCCCCTTTACAGAAAAAAATTACTCCCCCCCCCCCCAGAAATCTACCTTCTTTAAGCAAGCAAACAGAAAGATGCAGTGACAAATTTGTGATCTTTTATGTGTTTATATTGCTACCTATGCTCTGCAACACTTCCCACTTTCCAGGCCTGGGTGAAGCTGGAAAGGGAGAAGCCCTTGTCTCTCGCCTGACTGCTAGATCCAGGGGAGGTACTGTTGCTGTCCTGCAATGGTGCCTGACTTGTCAGTAAGTGTCATTACACAACAGATGAAACTGTTTTTACAAACTGTTTTTCAAAATTTTCTTCTCCTCTCTTCTTACTGTATGCTTCCACTGCCCCCTTATTCAATGTCCTCCATTTGCACCCAAGGCTACTACCACTCCTGGGTCATTCCAGCGCCCCCCCCCGGGGGTGGTATTGCCCACTGTGGGAAACACTGGGTTAGACAGATATGAAAGCGGGGTTTCTCAGAGCAGGCATGTATTCTGAGTTCAAATCTAGCCTCCTGTCTCTGGCTGTATTCTGCTTCCTGTTGACTGTGAACTCCCTGTGTTTCCAGTGCTGGTGGAGGAATTCAAGGTAGCAGCATGGCAAGCCTTCTGTCCACGCTGCCCCCATGTGCTTCTGGAGACATTAAGCCATTCCTAGCTCATCATCTCAAGGGACGCGGGTGGCGCTGTGGGTTAAACCACAGAGCCTAGGACTTGCCGATCAGAAGGTCGGCGGTTTGAATCCCCACGACAGGGTGAGCTCCCCTTGCTCTGTCCCTGCTCCTGCCAACCTAGCAGCTCGAAAGCACGTCAAAGTGCAGGTAGATAAATAGGTACCGCTCTGGCGGGAAGGTAAATGGCATTTCCGTGCACTGCTCTGGTTCACCAGAAGCGGCTTAGCCATGCTGGCCAGATGACCCGGAAGCTCCCTCGGCCAGTAAAGCAAGATGAGCGCCGCAACCCCAGAGTCGGTCACGGTTGGACCTAATGGTCAGGGGTCCCTTTACCTTTACCTTTAGCTCATCTCTAGACCAGGTGTGAACCCCTCTTCACAGAGTAAAGGCAGCCAGTGCCCCCTGGAGTGCACACAAACAGAAGAAAATGAAGCACAAGAATGTGAACAGCTGGGTGTGGGGAGAGCAGTGAAATGACAAAAAAAAAAAAACAAAAAAAACCCCCACCACAACAACTTCACTGTGCTCTAAAGGAGTAATGTGAACACACCCTCTGTCTCTTTTTAAGAGTACGTTTCTAGTTCTCAGTAGTGTAGTGGACAATGTGAGCAACATCTGGTCTGAAAATCACTAGTAGGAATTTAGCTGTGGTCAGGACATAAGCAGCCCGTGCCCTGTGCTGCTCCTTGCAGCTCTCCCCTTCCCTGTCTCTTGCCCCACCTTGACTTTTTCACATAACTATTTCTCAACTCTTCTCCGATCATCACTATTTTAGAACAGAATAAATCAGAGTAAGAAAATGTGTGCAAATATCCGTAAAGAACTTCCTGCTGCTCTCTACACAAGATCCCATTCTGAGTCCCAAAGTCTATATTCTATTTCTTAACTCAGGTTTTCTAAGTAAATGGAATTTTAGGAGCTAACAACAACATCTGTGCACACGGCACTTTTGCAAAAATGGTCACAAAAGGGCAAGACCTGATGAAAACACAGACTATACAAGCCATTGGCTAAGGTATTGCAATGTCACAGCCATGAGAAGGTCCAAGTTGGTGTCAGTTGGGAAAAGATGGAGAGAGGTCAGCAGCAGAGGGAGGGGCTTCCATGGCGCTCTCATGGCGCAACCAACTCTCGTCCACTGCAGTTCAAAGTGAGCATGTCCAGGGCAGCAGCATTTCTGGTCCTCTCCTCCACCACTCTTGAAAGGTTAAATCTGACTTCCCTGCTAAGAGGTCTATCTGGGAGAATTCCTCTTTTGGTGTGCGATATGTGCCCTTTGTTGGGAAAGGGATCTGAATTTCAAACCAACTTTTCTGCGGTGTGTCGCTGGTGGCAACTCCTGGTTTGCTGCAGTTCAGCTGTGTCTGCTCCAAGCACATTCCCCATCCCCTTCTCTTTTTTTTATTTGTCTTGGCCATAGGCTAAAAAGTAATGAATGCCAAAGTCAAAAGTGTGCAAGGAATGTATCTGTAGAAATGTATCTGTAACTCAGTACATCAATCAGAGATCAAATATGAGATGAATTATGTGTTTATACACCCCAAGAGCATTGCTGAAGCACATTGTCACTGCTGCAATCAATCACATTCATACTTATGAAAATCCTTAAGAGCTTTTGCTGCTTGAAAACAAAGTCACACTCCTACTTACATGGTTGTCTCTTCCATTTAAGAGGAATTTGATCTGGCCCAAAGCAGGTAAATTCTTGTCTCTATAAGCTGGATGACCGGATGCAAAAAAAGGAAGGGGGGGTCTCTAATAAGATGGAATTTTAGCAAGTGCAGCTTTTCTCTCTCTCTCTCTCTCTCTCTCTCTCTCTCTCTCTCTCTCTCCCCCCCCCCACCCATAACAAGCTGCACCTACTGAAATGTCCTCTGCTTTACCACCCTTAGAAGGTACCAGAATCCAGGCCAAGTACATGCCATACATTTAAAGCACATTCTCTCCTCCCAAAGAATTATGGGAACTGTAGTTTGTTAAGGGTGCTGGGAACTGTAGTTCTGCAAGGGGTGTAAACTACAGCTGCCAGGATTCTTTTGGGTTGGGTGCTTCTGATTTGTTTGCATAAATAGCAGATTAACAAAGGGACGCTCTTCCAAAGAGCCCTAGATTGTATCCAAAGAACCAGTCCTTAATTGGAGGAAGAAAAGGAGCAAGTCTTCTCTGATTGGACTTTGAAGTGGAAGGTCAGAGACAGGTGTGGTCAGCTGAAGGGCTTCAGAAAGGAAGTTTAATGCCAGGTCCTTATTTTGTGAGACAGGGGTCCATCAGAGTTGATGGAAATGGATGGAGAGCTCTTCAGAAGCAGAAAGTACTGTAGAAGGGATAAGGAAAAGGCGGAGAAAGAGGGAAAGATGCAGCCTCTGGGGTATCCAAAAGGTTCCTAGCTAGCAAGATGAACAGTATCACCTCTTATGCCTGAGTCAGGCTCAGAAATTAACACAGTGTTATGAATTGGTGGGGGTGGGATAGGCTGTATGCAGAGACTCTTCTAATTCCTGGATATAGCAAGTGTTAAAATCTAATTCAAATTGCTGAAACAGCCAGACAAGTCTCTTGGTAAGGGCCCTCTAAGTATGGGCCATTAAGGTAACAAAGGAAATGGCTCTGTGCCAGATGATTGGACCTCCCTCCCTCAACTCGCTGGTAGTTAGAGAATCAAAGGTCAGAGCTGGGAGCTCATGTGTGTTTGAAGTAGAAGCTAGCAGGCTGCCGACTGGGCAGCTGGGAGACAGAGCTATGCCTGATTTCTGTTTGAAGCCAAGGCTGCAGCTCTGGGAGAAGCAAGACCCTTTTGGGGGGTTTAATGCTGTAAACCCCTCCATCGTAGGCTCAGATTGGATATATGTGTAAATAAACCATATATCCTAAAGACACCACAGTCTCCGCTGTTCCTTGTTCCAAAAGAAACACAAACTCTAGGGAAGCTCCTGGAAGCCCTGGAATCTCTCACCTCTCAGAGACAGGAGTAGCGATAGATAGTAAATCCTGTCTTGACAGTCAGTGGGTGTAAAAACCTTTTAAAATAGTGCCAGCTAGGAAGAGTTTGTCCAGGACTTCCGGGGTGGCGCCATCGGTAATGGCGGACTCCCTCTGATCCGGAGGGACTGGCTCTACGGGAATCGGGTCTGTTCCGCTACGGCGAAGCGGGGACCCTTGAAAAAATCACAGGCGGGTGAAGCCTGTGACCGTGGGACTCGGCGGGCACCTTTTGCGCCCCCCCATCTGCAAAGGAGCCCAATTACGGGCTCCGGAGTGAAGCGGGGAAGTGGCGCGGTGCTGAGAGTCAACTGCTTCTTCCGTGGAGCGAAGCCGCACAGCCGTTACCGGAGAGCGCTACCTTTTTCCTGTGACAATTTGGCTACAAAAACAACTACCCGTGAGTAGGTTAATTTCGGGGAAAAAGGAGAACAAAGACGTAATTTGATACCGAAGCGGGGAGGCATAAACAGGAAGTCTGCCTTCCATTCTTTGTAAATAGAGTAAAGCAACGAACGTGTAAGCTAAAACTTTGAAAGATGCTTGAAAAGGACTATAATTCTAACATCAAAACAAGTGATCTCCCCCCTTGGCTGCAGGAGAGGAGGGGGGAAAGGTGTGAACTGTATTTCCCTGCAAAAAGAGAGGAAAGGAAGCTAAAATCCACCGCTTAAAACCTGGGAATGGGATGCCAATGGACAATAAGAATGCCGTACTGTGAAATGCGCTGTTGGTGAATAGAGTACTTTTTGACAGCTAACTCTGCAAGGGAGATACAATGTTTCCGGCTAGCTTTTCCTGGTTTTAAAGTAACTGGAAAATAACTGAAATTGAAACTGTTGTCTATTTTGTGAATTGGGGGATTAAAAAAAGTTTTTTTTTGTTTTTTTTTTTAAGGCAACAGCTTCTGACTGCTACTGTGTCCCCCTACAGGAAGCTTGAAACTATTACAATAACAACTGGGCCAGGGGAATTTTCCACTTCAAAACAAATTCTGGCCATGGGACTGACCTTGGGCTTTAACTAGAGTGTTATGGCAGATTTGCCGCAGGAAAAAACAACGAGGTCTGGCAGATCTTTTCGCCCAGACGCTGGGCTGCAGCGAAGAGCATCAACATCTGGCCCCTCTGCATCATCAGGGGCTGCATTTGTACAACCTAAACCTAAAGGAATGGCATCCGAAGATCATAGAATCATAGAATCATAGAATCATAGAGTTGGAAGAGACCACAAGGGCCATCGAGTCCAACCCCCTGCCAAGCAGGAAACACCATCAGAGCACTCCTGACATATGGTTGTCAAGCCTCTGCTTAAAGACCTCCAAAGAAGGAGACTCCACCACACTCCTTGGCAGCAAATTCCACTGTCGAACAGCTCTTACTGTCAGGAAGTTCTTCCTAATGTTTAGGTGGAATCTTCTTTCTTGTAGTTTGGATCCATTGCTCCGTGTCCGCTTCTCTGGAGCAGCAGAAAACAACCTTTCTCCCTCCTCTATGGGACATCCTTTTATATATTTGAACATGGCTATCATATCACCCCTTAACCTCCTCTTCTCCAGGCTAAACATGCCCAGCTCCCTTAGCCGTTCCTCATAAGGCATCGTTTCCAGGCCTTTGACCATTTTGGTTGCCGTCCTCTGGACACGTTCCAGTTTGTCAGTGTCCTTCTTGAACTGTGGTGCCCAGAACTGGACACAGTACTCCAGGTGAGGTCTGACCAGAGCAGAATACAGTGGCACTATTACTTCCCTTGATCTAGATGCTATACTCCTATTGATGCAGCCCAGAATTGCATTGGCTTTTTTAGCTGCCGCGTCACACTGTTGGCTCATGTCAAGTTTGTGGTCAACCAAGACTCCTAGATCTTTATTTATTTATTTATTTATTTACGGCTATTAGCCCATAAAGTATGTACAAACATAAAAGCACAGAGGCATAAAGACCGATATATTCGGCACCAGAAGGTGAACACCATGATGCAGGGGTGGGTCATTGAGCAGAGCCAGATAACAGCTTGGGGCCCGGAGAGCTCCAAGGGACGGATCCCAGAAAAAGGAAAACTGAAGACGAGATCCGACATGCACTCTCTTCAAAACTGTCCGATTAGTTTTTGATGTTGTTGTTTTTGGTGGTTTTTGTGTGTGAGATAACCGCATTCAGGAATCTCGCCACCTGCAGAGTTACAGAAGGATCTGTATCCTGCAAAAGTAGTGCGGCATGTGACTCAGCAGGCCTGCCAACCAAGCGCAGTAAAGCAGGACCCAGGAATTTAGTCCTGGCTATGCTATGTAGGGGACAGTTGAACATTATATGTGGGAGAGAATCAACAGTTTTCCCGTCACACACGCATAGCGGAGACACCAAACCCTTGGAAAATCTGTGGCTCAGCAGGTTCGATGGAAGGACATTGAACCTTGCACGAATAAATGCAAGTCGGTGTGGTACAGATGAAAGAGATGACATGTATGATGGAAGGCCAAGTGGTGGGGTTATTCCGTGATACCTGGGGGAGCAGACACCCCCACCCCCGGTGAGGTTGTGTTGATTTTCAATGTCTGCTAATCTTTGCTCAATAAGTCTTTTGGCTGAGCGTAAGTTCATCTTTAAGGAGTCCGCTGGGGAAATTCCGATGCTCAGAAGTTTGGCATGGATTTTTCCTACCCACGGATTGACAAAGTCGTCCCGCCAGAGGCACTGAAAAAGGTAATGGTCGGGAAGCCTATGCCAGCTGGACAGCCAATAACCAAAGACTCGCTTCCAGATGACAGTCTCCAATGATGCAATCCTTAACTCCAGACGTATGGCTGCGTTGCTCACACACATGGGGAGTTTCAGGAGGCGACGGAGAAACTGATTCTGCAATGTCCCCAACGATGTTAAATTGGACCCTGGGGCCCAGAGCGGGGCAGCATAACAGAGGGTGGAAACCACTTTTGCATGGTACACCTTCAATGCAGAAGGGATGTGGGAGGCTCCGTCGGCCGCAAAAAATTGGAGTAGAGTATAAAGTATTGTTTTCCCTTTGTTTAGTAAATACTGTATCTGTGGCTTCCAGCTTAGGTTGTAGTGAAAAAAGACTCCCAGGTATTTAAATTTGAAAACCTGTTCTAATTGGACTCCATCTAACTTCCAGCTGTAAGTTTTCCGAGACCTGGTAAAGACCAGGACTTTAGATTTCCCATGATTAATTGTCAGATGGTTGAGTTTGCAATAAGCCGCAAAAATCTTTAGAGCTCTGCATAAACCGACTCTGGAGTAGGAAAGGATCGCTGCATCGTCGGCATATAGGAGCAGAGGGCAGCGAAAATCAGCTAGGCGGGGGGCATGAATGTTGGCTTGAGACTCATTCAGAAAGAGCTTCATATCGCTAATAAACAAGTTGAAGAGGAGTGGGGCCAAAATGCAGCCTTGGCGCACACCTCTATTTATTGGGACCTCGTTGGATAGGTTTCCCGCCGGTGTGAGTCTCACTCTAGCCGACGACCCATTGTGTAATTGGGTTATAAGCCATAACAGCCTTCTATCTATGCCCCATCTCTCTAATTTCTTCCATAGACAGTTTCTTGGGATACTGTCGAAGGCGGCCTTTAGGTCTATGAAAGCGACACATAGGCGCCCCCGACTCGGGGCAGAATATTTTCTGGCAAGATGATACATGATTACCATATGGTCAGTGGTCGAATAATTGTTCCTAAAGCCCGCTTGCTCGTGGCCAATCAAATTTGAGTCGTTTGCCCAATGGGACAGCTTAGACAGCAAAAATTTTGCATAGATTTTCCCGATGATAGACAAAAGGCTGATGTTCCGATAGTTCTCCGGGTCAGCAGGGGGACCCTTTTTATGGACTGGCACGATCACGGCCTCCTTCCATGACCTAGGGATAAGCCCCGTAGAATTAATTGCATCAAAGACTTTGGCCAGGATTTCAGCCCACCACCTCGGTTGCGCAACAATAGCCTCAGCAGGGACTAGATCCGGCCCGGGGGCTTTGCCCGTTTTCAGATCTAATATCAAGTCCATTATCAGGTCTGGGTTGGTAGAGGGCCACAAAGGTAGATGGTCGGCTCGGAATTCAGTGGATGAGTTGGATTCCTCTGCCAAGGAGAAATATTTACTCAAGAATTGTTCCCATGTGGGCGCAGGGATAATCGTCAGTGGGTACTTCCTTCCTCTTTTGTTTATCAAAGCCCAAAATTCCTGTGGTCTGCGGGATCTAGAGGCCGCAATCAAGGCTCGCCAACGCTTTAGATACCACTCACGTTTGGCCAGCTTTAAAGTCTGTTTGTATGCTCTTTTGGCTTGTAAATAGGAGGATGGTAGAGCCTGGGCATTAGAGTTTTTGTATTCATTATAGATGGAACGAAGAAGGGATCTTGCTTGTTTGCAAGAGGTGTTAAACCAAGGGGCCCCAGCACTGCAATGCGCTACTTTCGCCTTTTGAGGAGGTGATGTAAAAAAAGTGGTAAGGTTTGTTGTAAGAAGGTTAAAAAGTTTCAAAACCGAATTGGAATCTTGTAAATCAGTAGTTATTTGAGGTAGATAGGCAGTGATTTCCCTATGGAAAAAATCCTGGTATTTTTGGGCCACAGCCTCCGACCATTTGATCCCTCTTATTTTGGTCGCTGATGAGGTTTCCAGAGGGACTGAGTGTTTATAGTCCTTCTGGTACCGGAACAATGACAAAGTGGTCACTATTGGGAGGTGATCACTGAAATGTTGGTTTCCAACTTGGAAGGAAAGTACATTGACGGCCAAATTTGCGGAGATCAAGAAGTAATCGATAACACTGTTAGATGCTGGTCCCAGGTGAGTGAACTCCCCCGGTATATCGGGGGGGAAGGTGCCGTTCAAGAATACTAGATTCAGGCGAATGGCCATTTGGTAAAGGGTCACTCCAGCTTTGTTTACTCTGTTGTCCTTTGAAGTTCTAATTCTAGCATGTTCCAAGTCAAAGTTGTCCAAACATGGGGGAGTCCACCATTTGGACTTGGTTAGTAGGTCCCAATTTGTGGCAATTCGAGCATTAAAGTCTCCCCCAATTAAGGAGTACGAGTTAGGGCATTTGGTATGACATGACGATAGGTGATTTTCAAATGATTCCCATCTCCAATCAAGATCAGGTGCTGAGCCTTCGGGGGGGAGATAAACATTAGTAATTAGTAATGAGGACTTCCCTTCTGCGATCAGTCCAGAAAGAGCAAAAGGCGGGGAAGCCCGTACCAGAGTGAATTTGGCGCGAAGTTGGAGTGAGATCCCAATCAAAAGACCCCCTTTGGGGCGACCACCTTTCAAGGAAGGGGAGGCCGGAAGTGTTAGAAGATCAAAGCCGTCTATGGTAATCTCTTCCTCATCCCATGTTTCTTGGAATAGGATGATGTTAAATGAATTTATGTACGTCCTGAATTCGGGGTCTGATTTTTTGGTTCTCCAACCAGCAATGTTCCAGCTAAGTATTGATAATGTCGGGTCCTTGTGCTGTCCCGGTAATTGTCACTTTGAGTTGTTTAATGGGTTCTTGGAGGTAGAGCGAGGACCCATAAGGAAATCAGTAATTTTAGTTTGTGCGGATAAAATCTTCTTCTGTGTTGATTGAATCCGTGATTTGGTAACATTAACAGGCAGGAAGGGCTTTGCCGGGGAGGAAGAATTAGGCAAAGTTGGTGAGGTCGGATGCTGTTCATTGAGGTGAGTAGTAGCAAGTCTTTGATGGGCTATACTAGTAGATCCGTCAGAGTTATCAGTCTTAACCAGGGTAGCACTAAGAGGTGTTCCAGTCATCACTTGTAGTTGCTGCGCAGCTGGAGAAGAATTATCACGCAGATGTATAGAAAGACGTGAACGTGGGGATGGTACATGCATAGTCATTTCCTGGTGATCTTCAGACAGGGTAGATTCTAGCTCAGGCATTGAGGCAAAGGAATCATCAACTTCCATATTTTGATTGGACATAAGGTCTAAGACGGGAGTATTGAGTTTATCAACTTCCTCCACGGTAGAATGGTGCTGTTGGAGCTGTTGGTCAACAGGTGATTGCTGATTCAGATCAGTAGGGGGTAACAAAGTAGCAGGTTGAGAGATTATCAGGGCATTTGATGGAGACGCCTTGTGGGACGTGGAGTGCCTGCTCTCCTCTCTCATCGGCATAGAGGGGTCCCCTTGCGATAGGAGTCTTTGTTTGAGTAGATCCAATCTATCGAGAATAGCCTGCTGTTCTTCTGAAGGGAGTTTTCCATAAGAGAAGATAAGATTTCTCTCTTCAGGGATATTCCAATCTCCGCTTGCAATTGGATCATTCCTCAGTGTAGCTAGATGGGCACTTGAGGTCGCAGATGGAACAGGGGGTACCCGGCTAGGTGTTTTCCCCTTTATTATAGGAACAGAAGGAGGAAACGAGCGTTCATTGCCGGTTAAGATGTTGGCAAAAAGAGGTTTAACACTCGTGTCCTTAAAGACTCTTGTTGTTACAATCTCCCAGGGTGCCAGCCGATCTTTCTGTCTTGCAAGGAGATGTGGGATCCTTGCAGACTGGAAGGAGAGCATAAATTTCCTTGGCCAGGGCGTGGCAATTAGGGGTACTACAGATATAAGATCTATCTGGAAAAAAGGAATATTTAACAAATCACGTAGGTACCCTTTAGCCATCCTCAGGTTATTCCACCTAAGTCTGGGGGCGTCACGGGAAAAAATGGCTAGACATATTTTATTAGGTTGAAAAATCAAGGATTGCCTATTCCTTTGGGGCAGTGGCGGCCTGCATCTTGAGCTCTTAAGGTGAGATTTCTGGTCAGGTTGTCTCTTTAAGGCACTTACAAGCTGCACAGGAGATTGATGCAAATTAGATAGCTCAGTTGAGGAAGGTAGATGAGCCAGAAGGGCCCATGAAAGTTTATTCAATGACAAAGAAATCCCCTCCAATTCCTTGAAAATGAAGCTTAAAGTCCTGATTACCAGTTGTATTTGATCAGGTACTAATTCATGGGCAGTTTGCCCTAATGCGTCCCGTTTCAATGACGGAGGTGTAATTAGGGTATCAGGGAGGAGGGCTTCCCTATGGCTTCCATCCCCCGCTGGATCAGCTAGCTTTTCCGGCTCTCCTTGATCATACAGAGGCCAAAAGCGGTTGTATGTTTCGACCGCAGAAACAATTACTTGCTCTGTTTTGCTGTTATTGTTAGTAGATGGTGGGGGAGATTCAAGCTTCGACTGCTTTACTCTTGGAGGTGAGCAACCTTTCTCAGCAGATCTTGGTCGCTTGCCATGACCCATTTGTCGCTGTCTCACTAACTACGGAGGTTCAAAGTAGAGATAAACGGAGATAAAAGAGAGAACTTATCTTTTATGGGCGCAACTCCTCTGCTACTCCTCCTCCACTTCTCAACATAACCCAGTCTTCAAGGCGGTGTTACTAATCAGCGGCAGGCTTTCTCAGCAGAGGGTTTGAATATCCTTGTTGATATGTATATTGGCCCCAACAGGCCAACCGTAGAAGTAAAACGATTAAAAACTTCTAACAGAAGTAAAATAATTTAAAAGTCTAATAAAACAGCTATAAAAACGGCAGTAAAAGGCTATAAAAGGCTATAAAAGGTTTGTAATCCGGAGGGTTCACGAAGGAGAAGTTGTTACAGCCGCCATCTTCCTTCCCTTCCTGGGCGACTCCTAGATCCTTTTCACATGTACTGCTCTTAAGCCAGGTGTCCCCCATCTTGTATTTGTGCCTCTCAATTTTTTTGCCCAAGTGCAATACTTTACATTTCTTCCTGTTAAAATTCATCTTGTTTGTTTTGGCCCAGTTCTCTAATCTGTCAAGGTCGTTTTGAAGTGTGATCCTGTCCTCTGGGGTGTTAGCCACCCCTCCCAGTTTGGTGTCATCTGCAATATGGAACTGGCGGAAATGACTGGCAGAATCCGAGACCAGGGAGAAGAGTTGGGGGAAGAAGATTGGAAGAAATTTAAAGACTATCTACAGAAATACTGCAAAATTAATGAATGTTAGAATGATGTTGGATTGAAGTTAAATGGTTTCTAGCAGCAATGTTATAAAGGAATATGTAAAAGTGGATTGTTAACAGGTGATAATCTAAAGTTACAATATATTAAGATAAAAGATTAAGATAGAATCAAAGAGGGAAAGGATTTGCTGAATTAACTAATTTGAACTGGAATACAAAAAAGGGAGGTGTGAGGAGGTCGGGGAAACAAGCAAAGGAAAGTTAAGATATGGAAAGACTAATCTGTTTTTTTAACTGTTTTTATTTTGTATTTTCATTTTCTATTTTTTCCCCTTTTTTTCTTCCTTTTTTCGCTTATTTTTGTATTATGTTGAAACTTTAATAAATATCTTATTAAAAAAAAAAGGAAGAGTTTGTCCAATTTTTTTGGTGTGAAATGGCTTCTGTAAAAATCTTATTCTGTTGTCCAGGGAATTTTATTTGTAAGCCTTTTAGATGTTTTGAAATGTATCGTAGTTTTAGTGTGATCATTTGTTGCTGTTTTTTTTTTCTTGTTTGCCTGCTCTGGGATCTCTTTTAAGATTGAAGAGTGCAGCAGAAATGCTTGCAGCTTAAACAAACGAGCAAATGAAATATACCTGGAATGTCTCTCACCTACAGTCTGCAGTGGCAGCCTCAAATGCTTAATCTGTGCATGGGTAGGTACACCAGCACATTGCTTGAAATGGCTGATTAGTGTGCTTGTTTGTGAGCAAATTTACTTGTAGGTTAATAATAATAATAATAATAATAATAATAATAATAATAATAATAATATATTTCTACCCCGCCCATCTGGCTGGAGCACTTCTCCAGGAATGGAACTGTTTGTAAGTTCCCAACCATCATGTCATTATAAGTGGCAAATTTGAGGGCAGAACCATTTTCCCTGGGAGGTCTCTGGAGATGAAAAATGTCATAGGTGAGCATAATACATCTATGAGGAAGCAGCTATGGCCATGAAATAAACCTGGTTTGGTACCCTGATCAGTGCCAATACAGCAGATGAGATGCAGATTATACCAGCTTTTCTTGGGTTGTTCTGGGACTAATCCCAAGGAAAACAGCTGGTGTAGATGCTGGCGCTTCTGTTCCTGCTTTGGGGGCTTGAGGGGGTGAGCTGTATTCTCCCAAGCTTCCCCTCCTTGTCCCTGGGAGCAAAAATCAGTGACCGGCTCCTGAACCCTGGGTGCTGTTGATCTGTCCCATCTGTGCAGGATGGGATTTTCTAGACAGTGGTGCTGGCAGCAAGAGGGCCTGTTGGGTAATTGGTGACCTAGATAAACCACTGTGTGGAACAGCTGGAGCCTGACAAGCCTTGCAGATCTCTGGGCGGGGGCACGGGGGGAGAGAGAGTCGGGGGACAGAAGATGGAAAGACATGACCCTGTGGATCAGGGCACTTGGTGTGATATGTGAGGAGCAGGGCAGGATTTGTGGAGGGCAGGAGGAGAGAGCCAAGTAGAGGCATGGGTTTAGGATGATGGGAGCAGTAAGTCATATCCCAGCAGGAAGGATGATGGATTGCCAAATTCAGACCCCATGAGAGAGCTTTTGTCCATCTAAGTTCCGTCTGGTGCCCTTCCTCAGACTACAGCTCCCATCAGTCCTGGCTCCTGGCTCTGCTGGGAGGGGAGCTGAGTGCCGCAAGTTAGCCACCTCTGCCTTGAGGGTTGCATAGAAGAGAGAACTTCACCAGGTGTGATTTTTCCCATCTTGGCACCACTAGGATAGGAGACGCCTGTTTATATTCACTCTCCTTTGCAATCCTTGAAGGTGGTACAGGAGCAACCAAAGCGATGGATTCTGCCTGAGGGATATTGCAGCCTGAATGCAGTCCCTTGAATCTCCCCACCCACAATCAGCTTCTGCTTGTTGTCTGCTCTGAAGGGCACAGCAATGCAATCCCCTGCCCATATTCCCCTTGGATGGCTGGGCTACAAGCACAATAGGAAGATGGGGCAAGGGCTGAGCAGAGTTAGGTGCCTCTGGCCAATCTCAGGCTTCTCTCTCCCTCTCAGGAGTTCAAGATCTCACAAAGCAAATCTGGATGAATGCTCATGGTCATGAATCAGAACTACTGCTCAATAAATACCATACACTGTCTAGCCACCATGTAACCTTTCTGCAAGCACCTTTCTTCTAGTCCAGCAGCTGTCCTCCCAGTGTCCTCCCAGATGCTTACAGGGAAACCCCCAAGCAAGACCCAAGCACAAGTGCCCTCTCCTCTCTCCTGAGGTTCCCAGCATCTGGCATTCAGAAACATTGCAGACCCTCCTTTATTTCCCAGAGACAGTCCCAGATTTACAGAAGCCATCCTGGTTCCTGATTTGATCTTGGAATGTCCCACTTTCCTTAGGACATTCCTATTTTCATCAGAGAAATGTTGGAGGGTATGGAGTTACGCGACCCCTGAGTTAAGGAGAGGAGTAACTAGACAACTTTTAGAAGACATTTGAAAGCAGCCCTGGCTAGGAAGCTTTTTAATGCTTAATGTTTTGTTATGGTTTCATATATGCTGGAAGCCGCTCAGAGTGGCTGGGGAAACCCAGTCAGAAGGATGGGGGCATGATGATGATAACAACAACAACAACAACAACAACAACACCACCACCACCACTTTAATAGTATTTTCATTGGGGAAATGTTAGGAGGGTATGGCATTGCAGAGCCAATTTTAGCCTTTTGTTCAATAGCCTTTTGCTCCAGTGACTGGTCCAAGTCCAGCCATCCGGCTTCGAGGCCCCCAAAGTCTCCTCAGTCCTAGCCCAATGACCAAGCCACTGTGCCACACAGGTGCCTTCCACAAGGTGGCACTAAGCAGAGGGCCAGCAGAAGCTGGGGGATTTTTGAGACTCCTCATTCCCTGCCCCTCCTGCCCCCCTCTACCCTGCAGCCGCAGAACTGGCGCCAGGCCTGGAAGGTACTGCGACTGAGGCATGTGAGGCAGAGCGTGAGCCCATTTGCACGAGGGCCGAGAGCAGCAACAGCAGCCAAATGCTGCCGTGAAGGGGAAGCTAAAAATAGAGATGTGTCAAAGAGAGAGAGAGAGGAGAGAGAGAGAAGTGGCGGACGGGGCGGGGGCGGGGGGAGGTGGAGAGTAGAATTTGTGACTAGGACTGTGACTTTAAGAGGACTTGCATTAAGGGTGAGCAGCACTGGGAAATAGTGGATGGAAGTTGTCAGCGACTCAGAACAGGCATGACACACAGATCCTGGCCCTGTGTCCTCACCTGGGTGCTTCCCTTGTTCGAATTGTGGCAGTGGCAAGGTGCAGGGCGGGGCGGGGCGGTACATCTGTTCAGGATGGCTGCTTGCTGTCGCTGACAAGGCCTGTGATGAAGGCGTGTTTCTCCCTCTGCCA
Organism: Podarcis pityusensis; assembly: GCF_964106645.2. Lineage (NCBI taxonomy): Eukaryota > Metazoa > Chordata > Lepidosauria > Squamata > Lacertidae > Podarcis > Podarcis pityusensis. The sequence continues at coordinate 1,136,909 of NC_138042.1, forward strand.
CTGATGCTCTTAATCCTGACCTCACATCCCTTCTTGTCCCCGGCTCTCTTGTTCAGAGCTGTCAGCTTTGCTGGAGAACATTGCTTTGTGGCTGGTCACTAAAGAAGAGCAGCTTTTTAAAAAAAGGTTTTTAATTTTTTTAAGGGAGATCTATTTAGGGAAAGTGTAGTGCTGTGCAATGTTTAAATTCCCATGAGTTCTGCTCTGGCATTCCATGGCCAGAAGTACTCCCCCTTGGGACTCTACACAGGCTGCTAATGGGCTGCCCCCCCAGATGGACCACAACTCCCATCAGCCCCAGGCAGCATGGCCAAGGGAACAGAGATGATGGGAGCTGTAGTCCAGCACAAATATCTGGATGGGACCCTGTTGGCTGCCCCTGAGTCACAGGGTGGGGAGATCCACACAAAGCTCTTTCAGGGTTGCAAATGTGCGTTCCACACACATTGCACAGAGCCATCTTCATGGAAGCCAAAAGCCCCTTAGTAAACCACAGGAACTGACTCTTGCCAGTTACAGCTCACAACTTACGCATTTAACTTGTGCACATTCAGCTTAACACATGTGGCTAATAATAATAATAATAATAATAATAATAATAATATGGAAAGGAAGTGGAGTTCCAGGAAAATGCCTTTGGCATTCCTGCCTGCCATTTAACCCAATGAGTTTTGACTATACATGTGATTCATAGAATCATAGAATCATAGAATCATAGAGTTGGAAGAGACCACAAGGGCCATCGAGTCCAACCCCCTGCCAAGCAGGAAACACCATCAGAGCACTCCTGACATATGGTTGTCAAGCCTCTGCTTAAAGACCTCCAAAGAAGGAGACTCCACCACACTCCTTGGCAGCAAATTCCACTGTCGAACAGCTCTTACTGTCAGGAAGTTCTTCCTAATGTTTAGGTGGAATCTTCTTTCTTGTAGTTTGGATCCATTGCTCCGTGTCCGCTTCTCTGGAGCAGCAGAAAACAACCTTTCTCCCTCCTCTATGGGACATCCTTTTATATATTTGAACATGGCTATCATATCACCCCTTAACCTCCTCTTCTCCAGGCTAAACATGCCCAGCTCCCTTAGCCTGGAACATCGTTGTGGGCTTCCTGTCCTACGACTGTTTGGTCCTTCTGCTCTCATGGATATTGTATGTGTGTGTGTGATGGGCTTGCATGCTGCTTTAAAGATGACTTTTAGTTGGTGGAATGCTCTTGGGGCAACTAGTTCTGGGCTACGTGGCCTAATAGTCTGACTCCTTGCAAGCCCCATTGCCTGTGCCCAGCACTCAGCATGGTCAAATGTGTGCACACATAACATATTCTTTATTTCACATTCAAGTGCTTTGAGAACAGGCAAGTTGCCTCAGCTGCAGAAACAGCAAACATCCCTCCCCCATGCCCTGCATTTTTTGTACAGTGGTACCTCGGTTTACGAACTTAATTCATTCCTGAAGTCCGTTCTTAAACCAAAACTGTTCTTAAACCAAGGCATGCTTTCCCTAATGAGGCCTCCCGCTGCCTGTGCCTTTCCACCATTCAGCTTCCGTTCTTAGACTGAGGTAAAGTTCGCAAACCGGGACACTATTTCCAATTTTGCAGAGTTTGTAAACTGAATCGTTCTTAAACTGGACCGTTCTTAAACTGAGGTACCGCTGTATCAGGTTGAGGTAGACTTAATAATTTGGCTTTGCAATCACAAAAAGTGACATTTTTGTAGTACAGTCATACCTCAGGTTGAATATGCTTCATGTTGAGCACGTTCAAGTTGCGCTTTGCGGCAACCCAGAAGTAACGGAGCGCGTTACTTCTGGGTTTTGCCGCTCGTGCATGCGCAGACGCTCAAAATGACGTCACGCGCATGCGCAGAAGCGGCGAAAAGCAACACGTGCGTGCGCAGACATGCCGTCGTTAGTTACGTTTGCTTTTGGATGCGAACAGGGCTCCGGAATGGATCCTGTTCACATCTCGAGGTACCACTGTAATGGCATCTCATGAATGATGAATTTGGGCACTCAAACCACTTTTTGAGTTTGACATCCCTTTTACACCTCTGTTTAACTACACTGCTTGTGAATATGGCCACTGTTGTTTAACAGGTAGAATGACGAAGGCTGGAGGAATTTTGACTTCTGCCAATTTGCAGACTGATCTGATCCACATCTCCTGGACTAATGTGTGATCAGTATGAAGATATATTTCAGACACTGCTCTTCTCCAAATTTTATCATGTAGTTCTTGGCTCAAAAAGCAAATAAAAGTTTTTTAAAAGCATATATAAGTCTATATTTTAAGATAAAATACATTTAGTAATGTGTATTTTGTGAGAAAGCATACATTTAAATACAGTTTTGGGGAGCATATTTCTTTAAAAGAGAAGATTGATACAAAAAGGGGATGAAGATTTATCAATGAACAAATGTGAAGTACTGGAAATGGACTGGATCTAGACTTATCCATCTTTCCCTGAGTAGAATGTGATCCAGAACTGGATTGAGGCTCGATTTAAAGTGGTTCACACAAGAACTGCCATGGCAATCTTCGGGAGAGAAAAGAGAGAGTAGACAGATAGACAGACAGACAGACAGACAGAGGAAGATCTTACAGAAATTAAAGTGGGTCATACATTGCAAGTTTGACTTAAAAGTCAGTCTTCGATCTGGAAAAGTCAAAGGCTGGTGAGTCTGAGGACTAATCAGATTGAAGTGATTTTGAATGTGTGCCTAGGCTGATGGTTTCCAGAGGTACACAATCAGTGCTGTGTGCTACATGCAGAATTGCAACTGACGAAACTTCCGGGGAGGTGCCTCCGGTAATGGCGGAATTCCTCTGATCGGGAGGAATTTGCTCCGTGGGAATCTGGGTCTGGCCGCCACGGCGAAGGCGGAGACCCGTTAAAATCACAGGCGGGAGAAGCCTATGAGCGTGGGATTCGGCGGGCACCTTTTGCGCCTCCCCCACTCGCGGGGAAACCCGGTTTCGGGGATCCGCAGTGACGTGGGGTGAGCGGCGCGGTGCATCGAATCGTCTGCTTCTTCCACGGAGCGAAGCCGTATAGCTGTTGACGGAGAGCGCTGACCTTTTCCTGTGGACAATTTGACTTTAAAGTAATTACCCGTGAGTAGAGCTGAAGCGGAAGAATTGGATTTCTAAATGTTTAATTTGGTACCATAACGGGGAGGTTCAAAACAGGAAGTCCACCTTCCCCTTTTGTAAATAGACTGAGGCAATGAAGTTGCAAGCTGGAGTCCTGGAAAGCCTTTTGTAAAAGATTAAATTTCCATCGGTAAAGAACATTAAACCCCCTCTTGGAGGCAGGAGAAGAGAGGGGGAAGTTGCGGATTGAGTATGCCTGTGGGAGAGAGCGAAGAGATTTAAAACACCGCCGCTCTGACCCTGGAAACGGGCTGCTAGCAGGACTGACGTCTTTTGGAATGTTCATTGACAGCGTTTAGAACGTTCATTGACAGCTAGTTAAACAAGAGAAATACATTGTTTCTACTGTCTCCGGCTGCTTTAAAAAGGAGTAAAAGTAACTGAAAATTGAAACTAATTTGAAACTAATTTTGGATTGTTTAAAAGAAGATACTATTGACTATTACAAATAGAAACTGTTTCCCCCTAGTGGAAGCCTTTGAAACCGGTTGCTTTACAAGAGCTGGGCTAGGGGAATTTCCAGCTGCAAGTTAAAAACCGTGAGATTCTGGGACTGACCTTGAATCTTTCAAGTGTTATAGTAAATGGAAGAGGAAAAACAGACCAGTCAACTGCTGACAAAACATTAAGGTCTGGGAGGACTTGGCAACAATCCAGGAGAGGTCCATCATCAGGCCCCCCTGCTCCTTCTGTTGCTGCCTTTGTACATTTAAAACCAAGAGGAATGTCGACAGAAGAGGCTTTAGTGGCTGCATTATATAAGATAAATGACTCACTGGATCAGCTTAACAGGAAAATGGACACGATAAATGCGAAAGTGGATGTTTCAGTTACTAAAATTAACTTAAATACAGAAAGTATAAATAATACCAATACAGAAACCACCCAGAAATTGATACAGGAACCTACTTTGATACGGCAAACTGCGGAGGAAGCCAGGGAAAAAGCTGTTGTTGCTGAATGTAAAGTAACACAACTGGAGAGAAAGAGAAAGAGAGCCCCAGCCCTACAGAGGCAATTTGATGACCATAAGTTGACGCTTGTTATGACTGAACTTAAAGAAAAACAGACGAATTTGAGGATTAGAGTTCACCTTTGGTGGACATGCCCAAGGATTAAGACACTTTGGGAGATGATTCATAACGAAATGAAAAAGGTATTTAAATATACCCTTTTGAAGAAAACAGAGGCCTTTCTCCTGGGCATGGTCGGCCAACTGGTGTTAAAGAAGGATAGAACTTTTTCCACGTATGTAACAATAGCAGCAAGAATACTCATTGTGAAGTACTGGAAGACACAAGATTTATTTATTCGGGAAGAATGGCAGATGAAGTTGATGGACTATATGGAATTGGTGGAAATGACTGGCAGAAATCGGAGACCAGGGAGAAGAGTCGGTGGAAGAAGATTGGAAAAAGTTTAAGACTATTTATAGAAATATTGTAAAAATAAGGAATGTTAGAAAAATGTTGGAATGAAGTTATATGGCTTTAGTAGAAATGTTATAAGGAATTAAGTATAAATAGATTAATAGAGTATTAAAGGGAAAAATAAGGTTAGAATATGTTAAGATAATTATAGGATAGAAAACAGAGGAAGATGGAAAGGAATTGCTGAAACAATTAACAGAAGTGGAATACAAAAAGGGAGGTGTGAGGAGGTCGTGGAAATAAGGGAATGAAAGATAAGATATTGAAATTGTTTTGTGTTTTAAATGGTTTGTGTCTTGTTTTGTTAGTTTTATGCTTTTTTTGTTTTTTTGTTTTGTTGTGTTTAAACGGTTGTGACTGGGCTGAGCAGGCACAACTCCTGCAGAAGAGCTTTGGCAGCTGCAGTTTGTGCTAGCCTTGGCAGAGCAAGCTGCACCTGCCCAACCGCTTCCTACCAGGAAAAGCATCACCTGCTGCGTCAGCCTGCTGCTGCTCAAGCCTTAGCAATAAAGAATGAAAACAAAAGAGGGGAAATCCCTGGATCTGATGCAACTGAATTGTCCCTCCGTTTGCCATAGCCTGGTAGGGGAAGGGACATTTTTTGGCTTCGATCTAAAGTAGGCTTGCCAGCCTCTCTGATTCCTACACCTGTGGCTTTAACAATAGCATGATCGGCAAACATTAGCAGGGGATAAGATTTGTCTCACGGCCTGCTCTGCAGGGGCACTTGTGAAAGCAAAAAACAAAAACAAAGCCTAGATGATTCCAAAGGCACCATATATTTCCTGTGGACTCTCTCAAAGGCAGCTGATCCTGTTAATTTAGTTCATAAAATCACAGAATTGTAGAGTTGGAAGCGACCCCCAGGGGTCATCTAGTCCCTCCCCCTGCAGTGCAGGAATCTCAATTAAAGTATCCATGACAGATGGCCACCCAACCTCTGCTGTAAAACCTCCAATGAAAGAGAGCCCCCCACTATCAAATAGCTCTTACTGTCAGAAAGTTCTTCCTGATGTTTAGTCTGAAACTCCTTTATTGCAGCTTGAAGCCACTATTTGAGTCCTAGCCTCCAGAGCAGGAGAAAACAAGCTTTCTCCATTTTTTATGTGAAAACCCATTAGATGTTTGAAGATGGCTAATCGCCAAAGAATTGATGCTTTTGAATTATGGTGCTGGAGGAGACTCTTGAGAGTCCCATGGACTGCAAGAAGATCAAACCCATCCATTCTGAAGGAAATCAGCTCACTGAGTGCTCACTGGAAGGGCAGATCCTGAAGCTGAGACTTCAATACTTTGGCCACCTCATGAGAAGAGAAGACTCCCTGGAAAAGACCCTGATGTTGGGAAAGATTGAGGGCACAAGGAGAAGGGGACGACAGAGGACGAGATGGTTGGACAGCGTTCTCGAAGCAACCAGCATGAGGCAGTGGAAGACAGGAGTGCCTGGCGTGCTCTGGTCCAGGGGGTCACGAAGAGTCGGACACGACTAAACGACTAAACAGCAACAACAATCATATCTCCTCTCAGTCTCCTCTTTTCCAGGCTAAACATACCCAACTCCTTCAACTATTCCTCATAAGGCTTGGTTTTTTTGACCCTTCATCATCTTGGTCTCCCTCCTCTGCACACCTTCCAGCTTGTCAACATCCTTCTTAAATTGTGATGCCCAAAACTGGACAAAGGACTCCAGATGTGTCTGACCAAGGTAGAATAGAGTGGTACTATGACTTCCCTTGATCAGGATGCTAGACTTCTGTTCAGGTGTGCCGACTTGCCCCTGCAGTTGAGGGGACCTGCGCTGTGTGACATGAGCACTCTGTGCAATATGCTGATGTCACATCTGCATGCTGTGAGATGTGCTGGCCTGTCACATGCAAAAAAAAAAAAGTCACAACAGGAATCCTGGATTATTCTCAGTGGTTCCCAATTGGTGGTCCGCAGCCCCCAGGAAGTCTGTGTAACCCATGCAGGGGGTCCATGACACTGCTTGCATAACACAAACTACCATAGAGATATCATTATTTTTTTCAAAAGTAGGGGGTCCATGGCTTGGCTTTAAAAACAGGGGGATCTGCAGCCCTTAGCTTAGTGGGACCCACTGCTCTCGAAGACTACATTTTAGCAGGTAAGGGCATGCAGCAATGAGAAACTGTGTGTGTATGTGTGTTGAGCAGGGGGTTAGACCCGCAGCCACAACTAACAAAGGCAAGGTTGCTTTCTTTTTGATTTACGCCCTTCTAGTTTTCTCAAACATCAATGTGACATGCAGAACATTTTAAGCTAAGTTCTTCCTATCACTTCCTCTCTGCACTCAGAAACTCTCCGCCTGCTAAATTGCTGCATGTCAGACTGTCACTGCAAATACAAGAGCAGGGCCCTTTTATTTATTTATTTTAATGAAAAAGGCAACTTTACTAATTATGGGATAGATGCTCCACTCTCCTTTGCATCTGATTACTACAGTGACAGAGAAGCAGGATTATATATATATTTTTTAACCAGCAAGCCGCATTGTAAGCTGCTGACAGGGAAGTTGGGACTATTTTCTTACAAAGTCTGCCTGCCACACGGAAGGATGCCGAAGAAGAGTTATTTGGGGCAAGTATAAGAGAGGGAACTCAAGGAATTGCAAGTGGCAGAGAGCCAGAGCTGGCAACATGGTGGTGACCCCCCTCCCCCGGGCCAGCCCTGTCATGAAGAAGGGCATTTTGGCACCTGAAGCAAACCACAAAATGGCGCCCCACCACCAGAGAAGAAGGGGTGAGTGAAGATCCACACTTGTCTAACAGGGAAGGGGCACCATTTGTCCCCTGCACAACCCCCTGGAGAGCTGCTACCAGTCCCTAATGAGCTTAGATAGACCTAACAGTCTGAACCAGTCTAAGGCAGCTTCCCATGTTTCTATGTTCCTTGGTCTGAGGACGCTTGTTGCCAACCACTTGTCTCATGTAATCGTTCCCAGCTGCAAAGACGCTGGCGTTTGACAGCTGAGCTGTTAGCACATCCAGTACCTGCCTGTTTGCTTTGTTCAAGGATGGGGTACCTGTGGCCTTCAAGATGCTGTCGAACTCCCATCAGCCCCAGCCAGCATGGCCAATGGCTAGGGATGATGGGTGTCACAGTCCATCAATCTCTGGAGGGCCACAGGTGCCCCATCCCTGGAAATCTTGCTCCGAATGCTCTCACCACTGGAGATAAGCAGATGCAGACTCTAGATAAGGCCTTTTCTTAGCATGCCTAAATTTCTGGAACATCATCTGCAGAGCCATCCACACCAGACATTTAAAGCACACTTACAGTGGCTGGGTTCCCTCAAAGAAACTGGTTTACCCTTCACATAGCTACAATTCACAGCACCCATAACAAACTACAGCCCCCAGAATTCTCTTGGGGGGGGGTAGCCATGTACTTAAAATATATGATGTCAAGTTTCTCTTAGCACCTAGATGAATTGTCAGAGGAAGACTATTTTATTTGCTCTGTCCTTTGTTTAATGGGTTTTTTTATTTACTGTTTTGCTGCTGCCTCATTTAGTATTTGTTGTCCCCGCCCCCCCCCCCGGCAGTTTTACATAGAATTAAAGGTAGGCAATGCAGACATGCTGAACAGAGAAGCACTTGCACATGCCTTTTAAAGGTTTGCCACATGGCAACAGTGATTCCACTGTGGTCACAGCCCCTGGCCATGCTGTCCCCCAGTGGCTTGGAAATTTGGGAAATTTGTACAGTAGTTGCTACTCAGTAAGGTTTTGAGTGACTCCTTTGCTCCTGCTGATTTCAATTAGTGTGTGAGAGGCTTTGGATTGCTGGTTTACCCATTTGCCCAAATATGAATCCTGACCGAGTGGTTCACTGTAAGTCTCTCTACAGCAAAGCTTTAGAATTGATCCCAGGGCACTTTGTTCAGCCTTCTTTGGAATCCCTGCAACTGGTTCCTTTGGGGCCCCAGCGATCCACTCACCCAGGTCTACATTTGGGTCTGTGGGACAGAACATGCGCAAACATAGCTTTTCTTACTCTTAATTAGGGTCATTTCTTGGGCCAAGGTTGAGAGCCCAGCTTAATGGACAGACTATTAATTCTGGGACTATTGGGTTGCAAGTATTGGGATGGAACTGCTCTTCTCTCTGCCCTGCAACACACGAACACAGCATATTGACGCTTGCTCTCATTTCCCCTCCTTGTCTTTGACAGTTTGGTGCCGGAGGCTTATGAATATTAATTGGGCCTCTTGAATAATTGATCCCCACACCCATCAATCCCGAACTTGAACTGACCCTCTTTGTACACACTCACATGCACAGCGCATCATGCCAGGAGGGACCTGGCTCTGGAGTGTGTTGGCGCAGGGCCTCACATAGTTGGGGGGGCGCACTTGTGACTGCCCACTGATGATTGTGCATTGTGGTTATTTGCATGTGTTTGCAGCGGCTGCGCTGGCAGGTAACTAGATGCAGAGAAGAGCCAGGCTCCTTGTCAAATGGATCTATGAAAGCAGGGATTTTGGCAGGTGCAGCTGCTCATCCCAAAGGGGAGGAGAAAAAAACAAAACCTACCAACATCCTCTCATCCAAGGTACAGGAGCACTGCCTTCCTTTGGACCTGGTCACTTTTTATACGATAAAACAACATAATCATAATTTTACATTAAGCCATTTGAAAAAGCCCTTAGAACCAATATCTGACTGAACTAAGTCAGAGAGAGAGAGAGAGATAAAATCTTTCCTCTGTTTTTCCCTTGTGTCTATTTTTAGATTGTAAGCCCCTTGGGGATCTGTCTCCCCCACTGTTTTCTTTTTGTTTTTTGCAAAACAAACAAATGCACTGTACATCTCTCCCTCAAGAACCCCAGATAGTTAGGCTGCTTCCATACCCTCCAACATTTCTCATAGTGATTCCCTATTTAATAATAATAATAATAATAATAATAATACTTTTATTATTTATAGTCCACCCATCTAACTGGGCTGCCCCAGCCACTTGGGGGGCTTCCAACATATATAAAAACATAATAAAACATTAAACATGACACAAAACAGGGCTGCCTTCAGATGTCTTCTGTGGTTTAACTTTTATGTTGCCATGATACAGCATGATATAGCAAGACTGACAAAACAAAGCTAGGGTTTGTTTTAAGCAGAATTTGTTCAACAAACCATGAGTCGCCTCACAGAAGAGCAAACCAGCCATGGTGTGTTTCTGCAAAGCTCGGTTTGTTTTTCCCTCATGCCTCTATAGTTTGGTGAGCATCTGGGATGGGGTGATCAGACAAACTGTAGTCAAGCAAGGCTGTTGGGTTCAGGCATAATGCCAACCCATAGTTCAAAGAAGCCATAGTTTGTAAGTCAACAACAAACCATAGTTTCACATCATAATTTGTGCTGGAAACGTGCCACGGTTAGTTTGCTGAACTGGTTTCAGACATTCAAACAAGCCACACTTTGGCTAAACAAACCATGGCTTAGTTTTATGAGCAAACCAAACCTGTAGTTAGTTTCCCTTGCCACTGTTCCCCCACCAGAGCCGTAGCTGGTGATCTTGCGCCCCTGGCAGAACCGTCCAGGTTGCTCCCCCTATTAGCTCTTCTTTCCTCCACTCCTCCAACCCCCCCTTCCACCCATTCAATTCACCCTCTATTTAAAACCATTTCTTACGAGGCAATAATCAATATTTATATTTATGGACATATTTTAGCCAATTTTGTGCCCCCCCATCGCCTGCATCCCTGGTAGGGGCCTACCTCACCACCCTCTAGCTATGGCCCTGCCCCCCCCAGACCTTGCACAAGTAAAGGGCTTGTTCTAAGGTGTAATGTAGAAGTTTTAGAGTTTCAGATCTCTTTATTTCATTCATTTTCATATGTGGTACTTTAGCTTTTTAAAATTGTACAGCTGGCTGGGTTTGGAATCAAGAGTTTGCATATTTTATCTCAATATTGTGTAGTTCAAAATGTGTCTTTATGCACTAAATATGTTTCCTTTTTGTGTGGATGTTTCACTTGTGTAGGATAGGTGATCTAACAGCATGAGCTTATTTGATGGGCATTTGCTAGACATTTTGAATGTTTTTGGGTGATCTTCCTTAAGCCCTTGAGGACACAGGCAGGGTTTGTAATATGTCTACAAAATATTTTTTAAAGTTGTTTGTCTGTTCACCATGTATTTGGATATTTAAGATATTGTAACCAAATCTTGCATGATGGTTCCTCAGATCAAGGAGCATGTTTTTGTCCAAATTTGTATATAATTGGATGCCATTAAACAAGATGATGGGCTGAACCTTTCAAAATTGCAATGATTTTAACTCTGTATTGATTTTGTTTGTTTGTTTCTTTCTTAGAATTCTCAAGCAACACTGGGTATGAGGTTTCTTGTATAATATAAAAAATGCAATTCATGCTTTAATGAGAAGGTGCTACCTAGTTAGTAGCACAATTAGTAAATTTCTTTAAATAAATGAGCATATGTACATGAAAAGTGATGATAATGACAATGGCATGTGTGTTTTGTCCCCTTTTGAGAGAAGGACAGCCTAACTGATAAGCGAATATTTTCTGTGTGTTCCTGTTTAAACATATCACAGTCCTGAGATTTCATTGCCCAAATGAGGGTTCTGTTATTTTGATAGTTGTTACCCTGATGCTAATCCAGCGGGAGAACAGCTGCCAGGAGAAATTTATAAGCCTAAACAGTAAGGTCATTGCTGCAGAGGAAGAATTCTAGATCTGGAGTAGAAAAATAACCCATATCATGGAAGCCATTCATTTAACGAAGCTTCCACACACCCACACCCTGCCCATTTTCAGTTTATTTTTGTTTCCTCCACAGGCAAAAACAAAAGTCCAGGATTCAGTAAATCTGAATTGGGAAAACCTAAGAAAAAGGAGCAAGCAACATTTTGCAGAAACCTATGGGTATGTGGGCAGAGACACATATGTGAATTTGGTAGGTTTAATGGAAACTGGTGAAGACTTTTTATTTACCGTATTTTTTGCCCTATAGGACACACTTTTTCCCTTCCAAAAATGAAGGGGAAATGTGTGTGCGTCCTGTGGGGAGAATGCAGGCTTTCGCTGAAGCCTGGGGAGCGAGAGGGGTCGCTGCACACCGACCCCTCTTGCTCTCCAGGCTTCAGGAAGCTATCCGCAAGCCTGCAGGCTGTCTGCAGCCCGAAGCCCGGGGAGCGCGGCACTGTGCACCCCGGAGTTAGGGCAGCTATCTGCAAGCCTGCGGCGCCCGGCGGGAGTGCTTGCAGCCCGAAGTCCGGGGAGCGCGGCACTGCGCACCCCGGGCTTAGGGCAGCTATCCGCAAGCTTGCAGGCTCTTTCCCGCTCGCTGTCATGGCTTCTTTGCTCTTCTTTGCCTTGAGAAAGTCTTTGAACCTCTTTTGTTGACCACCAAAATTACGCTTTCCATTTTTAAGTTCAGAATAGAGTAGTTGCTTTGGAAGACAATAATCAGGCATCTGCACAACATGACCAGTCCAACAAAGTTGATGTTGAAGAATCATTGATTTGACACTGGTGATTTTTGCTTCTTCAAGTACACTGGCATTAATTCGCCTGTCTTCCCAAGTGATATGTAAATTTTTTTGGAGACACCATTGATGGAATCTTTCAAGGAGTTGGAGATGGCGTTTGTAAGTGGTCCATGTTTCAGAAGCATGCAGTAAGGTTGATAGTACAATAGCTTTGTAAACAAGCATTTTGGTTTCCCTGCAAATTTCCCGCTCCTCAAACACTCTGCACTTCAATCAGGAAAAAGCTGCACTTGCAGAGCTCAGGAGATGCTGGATTTCAGCATCAGTGTTGGCCCTTGTGGAGAGATAATTGCCCAGGTAGGAGAAGTGATTGACACTTTCCAACGATACTCCATTGAGTTGGATTTGTGGCGCTGCAGAGGGGTTATTTTGTGCTTGTTGGTGCAGCACTTTGGTTTTTTGGATGTTGAGTGATAGGCAAACTTTTTGTATGCTTCTACAAAGATATGCTCCTGCCAACCTAGCATCATCTAACATCAAAGTGCAAGTAGATAAATAGGTACCGCTCTGGCGGGAAGGTAAACGGCGTTTCCATGAGCTGCTCTGGTTTGCCAGAGGCGGCTTGGTCATGCTGGCCACATGACTCGGAAGCTGTACGCCGGCTCCCTCGGCCAATAAAGTGAGATGAGCTCCGCAACCCTAGAGTCAGCCACGACTGTACCTAATGGTCAGGGGTCCCTTTACTTTTACCTTTTACAAAGATATTGGACACGGGTGGCGCTGTGGGTTAAACCACAGAGCCTAGGACTTGCCGATCAGAAGGTCAGCGGTTCTAATCCTCACGACGGGGTGAGCTCCCCTTGCTCGGTCCCAGCTCCTGCCAACCTAGCAGTTCGAAAGCGCGTCAAGGTGCAAGTAGATAAATAGATACCGCTCCAGCGGGAAGGTAAATGGCGTTTCATGTGCTGCTCTGGTTCGCTCTGGTTCGCCAGAGGTGGCTTGGTCATGCTGGCCACATGACCCGGAAGCTGTACGCTGGCTCCCTCGGCCAATAAAGCGAGATGAGCGCACAACCCCAGAGTCGGCTACGACTGGACCAAATGGTCAGGGGTCCCTTTACCTTTACTTACAGAGATATTAAGGATGGTTTGGAGGTCATCCTCTGAGTGTGAACACACTACGTTGTCATCAGCATACTGAAGCTCTATGACAGAAGTTATGGTAACCTTACTCTTTGCTTTCAGCCTGCTCAGATTGAAGAGCTTTCCATCTGTTTGATATATTTCTACCCTGGTGGGGAGTTTCCCTTGGACAAAGTGTAGGATCATGACAATGAAAATAATAAATAGAGTTGGCGTGATAACACAACCCTGTGAATGGTTCACTTTGAGAGCCATTGTCAGGCATCAGTATCATGGCATTGGTTGAAATCCTGCACTCCTTTGTGATGGATTTAGCTAAGACTCATTTGTCTCTGAAATGAATCATGTTCAGAGTCAGATGCCATTATTTTAAGGATGCTGAAAGGAAAGTGGTCTCACCCTCATATAAATTAATGCCACAGAAGACAGAATTGAGATTTGAAATGACTTTAACAAATTGGAGAACTAAATGGGCCCAAACTAACAGAATGAAATTCAATAGGGATAAATGTAAGTTTCTACACTTAGGCAGGAGCAGCCAGCTGCACAAATATAAAATGAGGGATTGCCAGTAGTAGGTATGAAAAGGATCCAGGGGTCTTAGTGGATCACAAGCTTAGCATGGGCAGCTGGGTTGATGCAACAGCAAAAGACCCTAATGCTATTCTAGGCTGCATCAGCAGAAGTCTAGTGTCCATATCAAGGGAAATCATAGTCCTGCTCTAGTCTGCCATGGGCAGACCATACCTGGAATACAGAGGGCAACCAAGATGATCAAGAGTCCAAGCCTTATGAGGAATGGTTGTTTAGCCTGGAAAAGAGGAGACTGAGAGGAGATGGTAGCCATCTTCCAATATCTCAAGGGCTGTCACATGGAAGAGGGAGGAAACTTGATTTCTCCTGCTTTGGAGGATAGGACTTGAACCAATGAATTGAAGTTACAAGAAAGGAGATTCCGGCTAAACACCAGGAAGAACTTTTTGACAGTGGAACCTTGGGAGGTTGTGGACTCTTTCCCTGGAGGTTTTTAAGCAGAGGTTGGATGGTCATCTGTCATGGGTGTATTAGTTGAGATTCCTGCATTGTAAAGGGTTGGACTAGGTGACCCTTGGAGTCCCTTCTAACTCCACAGAACTATGGTTTTATAATTCTATAAGTGAATTCACAGATTGTGTATAGCAGGGCCTTCTTTTTGGGAGCTCCCTTCCCTAGGAGCAGAAGATGACATCCTTCCTGTGTGCCCCAAGTGGGCAACTAATATTCTAACAAGGACCATATTTTGAACTGAGCAAGGTCTGAAAGGCCAGCGACTTTGGCTGTGGCCACTGACTCACTCCAGCATGAGCCAAATGTGGATAAAAGCTCTGCTGTCCTGCTCCCCCTCCCCACGCCATTTAGCCTGAGCAGGTGAGGCATGTACTACTGAAATCATAAGCACAGGAAGATTGAGAAAACCCCACTGGCAAACTCCACCAGCAATAACCATGGCGTCTGCCAGATCTTCAACTTCTGGAAAGAAGTCGGTTACCTGGTTACCTGGCAAATATGACCTATGCTCTGATTAGCTGAATTAAGGGGTTTGATGGCAGTGATTCCTGGGTAGTTTGCAGATGCAACAGGCCTACTTTGCAAGGCAGTTGTGCAAGGAAGAGTGTAAGCAGGCTCTCCTTGCCTCCCCCAAGAAGCAGAATCCAAAGGCTCTTTCATCCTCCCATGGCCAGGGCACTTTCGATAAGCATCTCAGACACCATTTACCTGAGCTTTGCTTTGTATATGCAGAACACAAGTAACTACATTTTGTCATATATTGAAGGCTTTTTTTTCCAGGGCTGGTTGGTTTATTAGTGCCAGTTGGCTTTTTAAAAAAAGTATCTTATTTTTGGTGTAGTTTTTACTGTGATCTTTTGTTGTTGTTGTTGTTGCTTGTTGCTTGTTTAAAAAACCTGTTTGCTTCTCTTGAGTCCATGGATAGGAAAGGCAAATAACAAGTATTATTATGAACAGATGGAAATAACACAGTACAGCCAGCAAGCAGTGTCAGCAGCTGATCAAGGGACTCAGTTGCTACTTTGTGCAGGGAGAACTGTGGCCTTTGAGGGCACCTTGAGAGATTTGCCACTGCATCAAGTAGAGATAATTTTATCCTAAACCTTTCTGGATGAATGTGTATCCAATGCTCCTCCAGCAACTGGGACCGATTTTTGGTAGCAGGAAAGTTGTTTTGTTCTTGCATTTGATTTGGTCTCCAAGCCTGCTCCCTCTCACTGACCCCTAGGTGGCCTCAGAGAGTCCTGGGCCCCATCACAGTGCACATCTCACAGAGCTAGTAATTTCTTCACAGAAGCATTCCTCATCCCAATGTAAAAACTGCCCAGTTCCCTCAACTTTTCTTCTTTGCTCTTTGATTTGAAGCCCCCTTCTCGGCTGGGAATCTTTCTAATTTATCTGTTATGTGCTGAGCTTCTTTTCTTATGGGACATGACCAAAATCTCCAAAATTAACCTAGACGAGGGCATCCAGGCAAAAAATAATAATTCATAAATGAGCTCAGTTGCATTAAGAAGAGGAAATGGGGACATGGGGGGGGGATATGAATGAATCAGTGGACAATTATTGAATGACCATATCCACTGAATCCTAAACAGGGGTCAAAGGGAGACTGCCCAGAAGAACCCACCACAGCTGGGTGCAACAAAGAGCTCCTCTAACTTCTCTTTCTCTTTTGCCTCTGTTTTGTTTACCCGGTGAGGCTGCAGTTCTTGCCTGCTCAAGGGAAAGCATGGCTAGTTTCTCTCCTTTTTTCTGATGAGATTGCTCCCCCCCCCCCATCCCAGAAGCTCTGGGGAAGACTGCCCTTTAGCAAAGGACAGCCTTTGCCCTTCATACTCTGAGCTGTGCCTTCCCCATGTGGAATTCGTTTTTCTATTCTGTCGCAACCTGTGCAGGGTGATTACAGGATAGTGCCATGGCCCTGGTGCAACTGGACTTCTCCACAACCCTTCCCCTCTGCAGGGAGGTGGGACTGATTCGGATGGTCCACCCCCACCACTTAATGGATGGACGTGGGACCTGCTCTCATCCAATGCACGTTCTCCTTGGGAAGCTGGGGCAGGACAAAAGAGTCCTATGGAGGAGGGTGGCTTCCCCCAGCGAAACTTTGTCCTCCACTTGGAGTTTCTGCACTGCTTCAGAGTCTCTGTCCAGGCTCTCAAGAGTTGCAGTGAGCAGTGGAGTCAGAATGTTGGCTCCTCTACACTGACTGGCAGTATCTCCTACAGTTTCAGGCAAGAAGTCTCTCCCAGCCCCACCTGGAGATGGACCTGGGCAGGTGCTTTCTTCCTGAGATGTGCTCCCCTTTCCTGTGGTCACCCTCAAAGAGCTTTCCTTCTTTGCTGCCATTTTAGAGGCTTTTAAGGTTGGGAACAGAGCAAGAGCACTTCAACCTCGCCATTCCTTGAATCAAAACATAAGTGACAGCACAGTGAAGTAACACAGTAGAGCTAAACCTGCTGCCAGTTGGCACACCATGCACTTCAGTACATATTGAGGCTGTTCAGTTAATTCCAAAGCACTTGGAACAAAACTAGGAAGCAATGTGTTGATGGCTACTGGCTGGTTGGAGGCAGGCAGGCATGGGGAGTCAAACTAACCCTTAAAAATGGCATGGCCTGCTTGGCTGCATTGAATGTGCATGGGGATGGAAGTCTGTGCCCCCAGTTAGTCGAGTCCCAGGGTTCCCTCATCAACCTTCCTGGCTACGGTGGATCACCTTAAGCCCTGGCTTCCAGCCCCACCTCACCTGCCTGTGCAATTTAGGAGGGGAACACTCCAGGGATGACCCAAGGAGTTGTTTCTCTCTTTTTTTGCCCAGTCCTAGATGTAGCATGTACCATGGTGACAAAAGAAGGGCAGCTTTAAAAATCACTCCAAATACCACAAGCATAGCATTTTTCCTTTTGTGCCAGAATCAATTATTGCTTGGACTGGATTTGACTTTAGAGAGCTGGGAAAGGTGGTCTGCAGAACTCCTGGCTTGCTTATATCTTCCATCCTAGGTGGGGAGTGAGATGCTAGGGAAGGTGGGCTGGGCACCAGGGAATCCCTGAGGTTTTTGTCCCTGGAGCAGGAACCAGGATGGGGGAATAGTGCAGATCGTTGGATGGACCCAAGTGGATGCGTTAAAAAGAAGAAGCGGGGATGGCCAGATGGGCTGGGAGAATGGTGCTGGGATTGAGGAAGGGGAGCTGAGGAATTAGGTCAGTACAGAGGACGAGATGAAGCCGGGAAACTTTCCGCCTAGCTGCTTCCCCACTCCGCCCCTTCCACCTCCTGCATCCCGTCTCCCGCAGCAACCGCATCCTTAGACCGTGGACTGGGGGACCCAGGCTCACTCACCCGCTGCCTTGCCTAGGGCACAGCCGGGGTCCGGCTTCTTTTGCTGGGGTCAGTAGGTACCCAACTCCTGCTTCCAGCTGTCACGCTCTGAAGTCCCAGATTTCAAAGCGGGAGGGGGGGGCGCTGTAAGGAGAGCAGCGTGGGGGCCGCCCACTTCAGGGAATGACGGACATAGCTTCCTAGCCAATGGAGAGGCGAGGGACCGCCCAGATGGAGATCACCACTCCGTGGGGTGGGCAGGGGACAGAAATGATGTCATGATGTATGGAGGAGAGGTAGGGGGAAGATGTTGGGATGATGTTAGACTGACTTCAATCTCCGCCGCCGCCGCCGCCGCCTTTTCTGGAAAGCGGGCCACTAGCTAGGCTGGTGAATAATACCTTGGCGAGGTTTCCTCTCCCTTCTGGGGCTCCGCTTCAGGCTGAGCAGGGGAACACACAAGACCAGGACACCCGGGCTCTCTCTATGGGCTGGAAACGCGTCTGTTAAGTCTTGGGGGCCAGACTGGGGAAGGGGAGATTTCCTAAGAAATTGGGGATAGGCTTATTAGGCATAGAAGGGGCTGACGGAATCCCTTCTGCTAGAGCTTGTGCAGCTTGGAAGTAAAGGCTGCCGTCCTATGCATACCCACTTTGGAATAAGCCTCACTGAACCCAGGGGAACTTACTTCCAAGTTTACCTGTCCAAGTGTGAGCCAGGAATCCCACATTAAGGCACTTTAATAGCCATGGGAAATCCTGAGCAGTGTGGTTAAGGCTGCTGAACTTCCAGAACTACAGTTCCCAGCACCCTTAAGAAGCTACAGTTCCCAGGATTCCCCATGACTGTCAAAGTGGTATGATGATAGTGCTTTGAATGTACTGTGTAGGGGTGAGGCGACCTTAGACAAGCTACTATTCCTCGGTGCCTTCCCAGTCTTTAATATGGGGAATGGTCACAGAATCACAGAATTGTAGAGTTGGAAGGGACCCCAAGAGTCAACTGGTCCATCCCCTGGGTGGGCTCAAACACCAGTCTTCTGGTTTACAGCCAGATGCACTGACCATGCTGGTTCACCTTACAGGGTTGCTAGAAGGATTACTAAAATAATATACGCAAAGAGCTCTGAACATTTGAAGTGGGCTTTTATTATTCTCAGATCAAGAACCAGATGAGATTCTTGTTTGATGTCTGGGTCTGGGGGGAGGATGAGGCCAAGACACCTGGGCTCCTCTAAGACCACATTCATAGGATCGCACTGATATTCCCTGCCATGTCTCATATTCAAAACATTTGTCGGATTGCGAATGGGTGCTTATAAACTTGTGAGGGGCTGCTGAGCCTTACTGTCCAAGAACAGACTGTCTTTAATGGATATGGGAAGGTCAGGGGGTGAAAGACAGGGAATAGGGGTCCCACATCCATTCTCTGCTTCTAGGGGGGGCACATTTGGGCAGTTAACTATGTCAGAAACAGGCTGGGAAGAAAATGTGCTACTGGGGGCCCTGGTGATGTCACCCTGCAATTTATAAAAATACAATCAGCTCTGATACCTGAGGGATAAGTGGCAGTTGGAGGGCTGGAGGTGATTTCATACAGATGACATCACCAAAGGCTGACATTCCGCTCCCCTTTGTGTACCCTTTTGATAAGGGCATGATGGAAATGCTGGATGGAACAAGCTCTTAGATGGTGAGTCGATATGGCTGGGACCCGCCCACTTTAAAGTGTATTACACAATAACACTTTAGATCTGGTTCACAGCTTAATCAACGAAGCAGTACAAACAATTGTCACAAGGAGTTGAGGGCAGACCTGAAAAGGGTTTCTGGGACCTGAGTCATCTGCATTTCCTAGAAAGAAAGTACAGCTTTCGTGTGTGTGCCCTTCAGATGTTGCTCATGCCCTCAAAGTCCCATCTGCCCCATCCAGCCTGGCCAGGGTTCTGGGATGATGGGCGTTTGTGTGGTAGCAAATGGGAGGGAGGCTGCGGTGGGGTGTCATTATACTGCAGGTGACCAACTTTTCTAGCCTCAGTGACTCCACTGATCATTCAGAAGCTGGGAGCATATGGTGTCCTGCAGACTAAATTCATCTCCCAATGCTAGCAGCCACAGCACACGATGAATCTGGCAGCGTCTAGCAAGAAGAGCTTACCAGCTATGGAGCTCTTGCACCCAGCTCCTACCTACTGCCCTCCCCTCAATGTTTCAGTCCCATCGGTTCCAGTCAGCAAAGACTTACTGGCTGGAGCTGGTGAGAGCTGTATTCAAAAACACCTGGAGGCCACCAGCTTGTGAAAGGCTGCACTATTGACAAATGAGGTGCACTGACTTCTTTCATAGATGCTACCTGCAGAATCTGAAAAGAGAGATGCACTATCTAAATCAGGATCTCCCAAATTTGGGTCTCCAGCTGTTTTTGGATTACAATTCCCTTCATCACTGACCACTGGTCCTGCTAGCTAGGGATGATAGATGCTGTAGTCCCAAAACAGCTGGAGAGAGACTCAAGTTTGGGAAGCACTGATCTAAATGGACAGACTTCCCATGCCTTTAACAGTAGTGCAGAAGAGAGAGAAGTACATCAGGTGCAGCTTTGCTATGTAGGTGAGGGGGAAAGCCACAAGGCTGGTTTTCTCTCTTCTAAAGGTAAAGGGACCCCTGACCATTAGGTCCAGTCGTGGCCGACTCTGAGGTTGTGGTGCTCATCTTGCTTTATTGGCCGAGGGAGCCAGTGTACAGCTTCCGGGTCATGTGGCCAGCATGACTAAACTGCTTCTGGCGAACCATAGCAGCGCACGGAAACACTGTTTACCTTCCCGCCGGAGCGGTATCTATTTATCTACTTGCACTTTGACATGCTTTCAAACTGCTAGGTTGGCAGGAGCAGGGACTGAGCAACGGGAGCTCACCCCATCACGGGGATTCGAACTGCCGACCTTCTGATCAGCGTCCTAGGCTCTGTGGTTTAACCCACAGCGCCACCCGCGTCCCTTTTCTCTCTTCTAGATGACTATTAAAAGTTTGGGGACCCTGTCCACCAACAGAATGTTCCACTTTATTGCTCATGAGGTCAACCTTGGAGATTGGATGGTTAGGATATTGAGGCCTCTAAGACACTCTTCAGCTTAGCTTCTTAACATCACACCTGGGCCCCAGCATCAAATAAATGTGGCTCCCCTCGTTCTGCAATGGAGATGTTGTGCCCGTGGATGATTTCCTAAAGATGATGGCATCAGCTTTGGTGCTAACATCAGAAGAGGGGCCTTAGAAATGTGCCAAGGTTTTTTGAAGGGTAACCTTGCATGATGTTTGAAAAGCACTACATTGCCATGGATTCAGACTATAGGATTCAGACTTATAGTGAGTAAATGGATTATCCCATCTGCTTCACTATTGCCCACCTTGACTGGCAGTAGCTCTCCAGGGTTTCAGACAGGAGACATTCTCAGCATCGCCTGGAAATGTTTAAACCTGGGACCTTCTGCATGCTAAGCATGTGCTCTGAGCCTCTGATATTGAACTATGGCTTCTCAAAGAGACAAGAGATCCTGGTGGAAGAGATGCTTTGAAATGTATCCCAGCCACTACAGCTGGGCTTCTGCAGTAATGTGCAGCTGTAGACAAGTCTTGAGTATCTTCTAGATCAGGGATGTCCAACTTCCTGGGGACTGTGATCTACTCACACAATTAAAATCTGGCAGTGATCTACCCCTTTGGGGGGGTTCAGGTAAAAGTTGTTGAGCTTTTAGGGAGGAATTGTTTGTGAATTTAGGGGCTTAGGTCTATTAAATAAAATAAGGCACTCACAAAGAGATCACTAATGAGACAGTCAGCCTCGCTGCAATAACTCCAACTTCTGCTCTAGCAATCTAGAGGATAGGGCGAGGGGGCGGGGCAGGATGGAGGAGCCAGTGATCTATTGTGATCTACCGAAACCTCCCGGGGATCGACCAGTTGATCCCAATCAACCTGTTGGACATCCCTGTTCTAGATCACATGTGATGATGCCCCAGAACTTGCTCTGGAAATTTTTGTCTGCTCAGTTTCCAAGGTTGTGAAAACTGCTATCTTAGGCTTTACCCCTCCCAGGCAGATCTGGGAAACCTGAGGTTCTTGGAAAGTTTCTGGACTACAGCTCCCATCACCCCTGACCTTTGACCATGGGTGACCTGCTCTTGAAAGAAATGCCATGGTCTTATTCATGGGAGCAAGCAGCCAGGCAGGCAGGCAGGCAAGTGTCACATCAAGGCAGCATCAGGACCCTGGGATTCTCTCACTCTGCGAGATCTCAGAGAAGCACTACCAGAGCAAGCAAAATTTTGTTTCAGCATTCACTGTGGCAGGTGGACATGACTTGTATTCCAGGTGCTTAGAACAGTTCTCTGTCCATTACTGTCCACTATCTAGTTTCCACCTGTTTCAGAGATACATGGAAGACTATGGGATGGTGCATTTCCCCATTTTGTACAGCACAGCATCACAGCAGCATGACTCAAGATGCTGTCATGGGGTGGAAAGCATGTTTAGCCTGAGGCAGTGGTCTCTTCTGGCAGATCCTCCAGTAATGGGAAGGTCCAGAGGCCAAAATGCTCAGAACAATGAATGTGAATTGTACCTTTGTACAGCAGGCTAGTTTACACACACTCTCTCTCTGTCCATTCAGGTGTTTATGGGATGTTATTTTGAGTGTTCAAGAACACAAGATATCTGGGCAACCCCCCCGCCCCCACAACTCTCAAGGCATGTGAAGCAAGGGCAGTGCGGGGCGGGGGGAGTCCCAAAGAGCAGACAGAGAGGCAAGGGAGCTCCATTTGTTCCCTGGGCCTGGACTTCCCCATGACAAAGGGTATTTTGGCAATTATCTGAAAGGGAGATGCATGCTGCTTGCTTACCACTGTACTCTGAGTTGTTGTTCAAATTTGCATTCAACAAAGGCTGTCTTCAGACCCTTCAAGTGTCTTTCTTTTCCAGCGACAGACCCAGAATTACAGAAGCTGTCCTGCTTTCTGATTTGCTCCCCAAACATCCCACTTTTCCTTAGGACATCCTTATTTTCACTTGAAAAATGTTGGAGGGTATGGAGTCATGTGACGCCCGAGCCAAAGATTTAAGTAACTAGACAACCTTTATAAGACATATGAAGGCAGCCCTGTATAGGGAAGATTTTTAATGTTTAATGTTTTGTTATGGTTTTACATATGTTGGAAGCCATCCAAAGTAGCTGGGGCAACCCTGTCAGAAATGCAGGGTATAAACATAAACATAAATATAAATGAAGAATAGATGTCCCTATTTTCATCAGAGAAATTTTGGAGGGCATGTTTTTTGCCTCTGCCAGAGATTTATCCCTTCCACTTTTCAATAAAAATTGTTCATGGAAGCTAACAATAAGGTCTGCAACAGAAAATAAACAATTTGCAAACTGTATTATGCAGTAACACAATGTAAACATCAGAGCATATGGGAAAGTGGTTTTTTTTTTTAATGTAAGGCAGTTAAAAACGTATTTAAATTGCAAACATGGCAGCAGAGGCGAACAAGCAGCCTAGAGCAGCCCAGACAGACCTCGGTGGTCAAACACCTGTTTTATTTAAAAGTGTTTGCCTGCCAGCCGGAGTTCCCGAGTTCCCACACTTGAGATATTCCAGATCCCCGACTCTGCCTTTGCTCTGGAAGGAAGCCCCGCCCAGCGCACCAAACCCCTCGCTGGGAGCCCCCCCCCCAGCATCTCATTGATTGCTGCACATGGTGTGTTGTTGTGGTTTGGTACCTCCCTCGTGTGGCCAGACATGGCTATTACACATCCATTAATTCTTGCTTTTCTTTTTTTGTTTAAGTGAAGCCAACAGAGAGAGAGAACATGGGGGTGGGGACAAGCAAGCTCCTTTAGTAATTATCTTAATAATTAATAATTCATTTTTGGAAAACTATTTTGAAAAGTGCAATATAATAAAACAACAACAAAACAAATGGTTACTGTACAGTATGTGATTTGAAAGACGTGCAAAGCATTAAAAGAGCCCCTCCCTAATACTCTCAAGAGAAGCGTTTATGAAAGGGGAGAATGGAGTTCATACAGAGTCAAATGGATGAGACGCAGTTTGGCCCTTTACTTTCTCTTCACTTTCCACATATCTTGCTGATCTTTGAGATCCTTGAGGGGCAAAGAGGGTGGAGAGAAGGAGGGAAGCAGGTGAGTCAAGGGGTGCCCAGAATGCCCACCTTTTGCTGTGCCCTTTCTAGCAGCCGAGCCCATGTGCTTTAGCAGGTGAAGCCGAGATGGGGCAGCTGCAGGTGGCCCCTCCTTCCTGACCCTGGCCATGTCTGCGGGGGGGGGGGTCAGAGACCAGTCGCATACGGAGGCCACGGCATCTCCACCCCTCTGTTACAGGCAGGGGAGCAGGGCCAATGGAAATGGTGGCAATGCCAAGAGGGCCAACAACCTATCAGCACCTTTGGGAGAAAGCAGAAGCCAGGGAAGGGAAGTGTTCTCAAGCTCGCCTGTGTGTTTAATCTGGAACTTTAATCTGGAGATTGCATGCCCTGGGGGATATTGAATTCTGCCTTAAGTTCTTGGGGGGAAATTGGTGAGAACCACTGAGACCAAATCAGAGTTTGAATAAAACAATTTATTTATGTACCTATAATCATGCCAGTCAGGGGTGTAAAATGGCTTTGTGCCCTGCAGGGCCAAATGTAGTGTGGCCAAATGGCCAAATGGTTCATCACAGCAAGGTCACACACAACTTACCTTCCAAGCCCACATTGCCTGGACCAATAGCATAGATTTGCCTATGAAACTGATAGAAGCAGGCAGAAGCAGAGAGCCTCATGGTTGCGGTATGATAAACTGGGAGGGGTACAAGAAGCTGGTGACTTGAACTGGAGTCCTAGATGCATCAGGGGTTGAGGAAATACTTGAATGCATGATTCACATTTCAGGCACATGGGGAGCAAAAAAGACAGCCCTTTTTTTGGAAATGGAAACGACAGAGAGAAAGGGAAATAATAAATCATGACTTGGAATAAACTGTTCCAAGGAAAGGGGAAGAAGATGAAGCAATTTCCTGAATGTCACTGTGACCTGCGGGCATTGCAGTTGTATACTGGAGTTCTGGCAAGTGCCAGGCAACAAGCCTTATGAATGTATGACAGTCTGCAGATAATAACAAGGAGACTGTGTATTGTTCAGAACATTGGCTGTGATGGAGTGGCTGAACACATAAGGCAGGCTTTCTAGGTTACCCTTAAGCCCTGGGCTCTGCACTGTCATAGCAAGCAAACTGAGCTCCTTAAAGGTAAAGGTAAAGGGACCCCTGACCATTAGGTCCAGTCGTGACCGACTCTGGGGTTGCGGCGCTCATCTCGCTTTATTGGCCGAGGGAGCCGGCGTACAGCTCATGTGGTCATGTGGCCAGCATGACTAGAGCTCCTTAGGACCTCCCAATAATAATAAAAAACTATTTTATTTTTTAAAAAATATTTTATTAAGGATTTTCTTGTTTTACAGAAGTGTAGTGCCTCGTATTATTTTTTTCATGTAACATTTTTACAAATCCGTTTCATTTGTTGAGGCATTAGGGGGAGAAGAAAAAAGAAAAGAAAAAAGAAAGGGGGGGTGGAGAGAGGGAAGATGGATGGGGGTGGGGTCGGGTGGCGGTGTTTCTATTATGTTTAATGTATGTAGAGTTTGGTGTCAGCGTTGCTTGTGTTGTTCACTTGTGTTCTTTTGGTGGTGAGAGAGGTTGGGGTTGGCCTAGGGTGTGATTGTTTGCTTGTGATTGGCTGTGGTGATCTTTGTTTTCGTGTGTGAGTGAGGTGGGTGGGTGTTTTGGATCAGGTTAGCCATATTGATTTGTATGCTGTTGGTGGATTATTGTCATTGTCCTGTTGGGCTGTGTATGTGATAAAGGGGAGCCATACCGGGGTGAAGGCGTCTTCTTCTGTTTGTCCCCGTGTCAGTTTCAGTTTATTAGTTAATTTTTCTAGTAGGGCTGTTTCCCATACTATTTGGTACCATTGGTCCATGCTTACTCCTGACAGGTCTCTCCAGTGTCTGGTTATGGTGTTTCTGGCTGCTGAGAGCAGGTGGGTTATGAGTTCTTTGTGGTGTAAATGGGCATTGTTGTCTTGGAAGATGTTTAGTAGGGCCAATTCTGGGGTGATGTCTATTACTGGCTTAGTTATTTTATATATTTCTTGTATGGCTGTTGTCCGGAATAGTTGGATTTTGGGACACTCCCACCACATGTGGAGGTATGTGCCTGTGGAGGTGCACCCTCTCCAGCATTTTGGTGAGGTTCCTGGGTGTATTAGCGCTAGTTTCCTTGGTGTTAGGTACCACCTGTAGGTGAGTTTCAGTGTGAGTTCTTTTCTTTTCGTTGATATGGATTTAAAGGGGGGTTTAGACCACATTCTGGTCCATTGAGTGGGGTTAATCTCATAGCCTATGTCATTCTCCCATTGTTTTTTGATTGCGTCTAGGGGATTTGCGGGATTTTGGAGTAGTATTTTGTATATTGCGGATACCGTCCCTTTACCGTTTCCCTTTGTTGTTAGGAGGAGGTTTTCGAAGGTTGTCAGGGGCCTAGTTGCTGATTTTACTGTTGGGTTGTTTAAGAGGGCATGTAGTTGGTGTTGTGTTAACCAGGGCATTTGGGTGTCTTCTAGTTTGTCTTGTATTTCTTGTGTTGACAAGGGTTTTTTTTTTTATAAAAGTCTATTAGGCGATATAAGCCTTTGGTTCGCCAGGTTTTTATCTTGAGGTTTTGTGCTGGCGTACCATGCTTATATCAGGTTCTTGAAAGACCACGAGGAAGATCTACAGAAAGAAGTGGAATCTGAAGAAGAGCCAAAAGGCATATTAGACATATCAAATCTATCTTTTGGATTGCACGGCCCAGAAAAAGTGACACTACCCACAGAACAAGAACTGACACTCGGAGCAGTTGGAGGTAAAGTGAAGTAGCCCCATCATGGCTCTGCAACTATTAAGCTGGAATTGTAACGGTTTGAACTCTCCTCAAAAGAGAAAAAGTGTGTTTCGTTTATTAAAAAAAGAACAATTGGACTTGATTTGTTTACAAGAAACACATATAACAAGGGCACATATGAAGTTATTGATTAATAAAAGATTGGGACAGGAGTTTGTTTCATCTGACAAAGTAAAAAAAAGAGGAGTTGTGATTTACGCAAAGGAGAGACTATCACCGAAATTTATCTTTAAAGACGACCAAGGAAGATTTTTGGCAATTGAAATTCAAGTACAAGGAGAGAAATTTTTGATTGTAGGAATCTATGCACCGAATGAGGGGAAATCTGAATTCTATAAAAAGTTGCATGAGACTTTACTGGATTATTTGGATTACAATTTGATCTTGATGGGGGATATGAATGGAGTAGTATCTACAAATATGGACAAGGCACAAAGACAGGTAGTTACCAAGGATGGTAGATTACCGAAAACATTCTTTGAGATGACAGACAACATGGACTTAGTGGACATCTGGAGGGTAAAGAACCCCCTGGGAAGAGAGGGAACCTTCTTTTCTGAAGCCAAGATGACATGGACTAGAATTGACCAAATATGGATAACTAGAGGAATGGCACCAAAGATAAAGAAAGTAGAAATCTGCCCAAAAACCTGCTCTGACCATAACGCTGTAAGGATGGAGATGAAACAAATAACAACCGGATCCTTCAGATGGAGGATGAATGACACCTTATTTAGAGATGAAGAAGTGTATAAAAAGGCCCAAAAAACTTTGAGAGACTACTTTGAAATAAATATGAACACCAACGTAGAAAAAAGAGTAATCTGGGACGCAAGCAAAGCTGTTATGAGAGGGTTTCTGATAGAACAGAATGCAATAAAGAAGAGAAGTCAAAATGAGAAGAAAGATAAAATTTTGGAGAAAATAAAAGAAGGCGAGAAGAAATTGAGAGCAAAACCAAAGTCCCAGGAGATTTTGAGAGAAATAAAATTATATCAAGTACAATATATGGAAATGATGAACCAGGAAATAGAATGGAAAATCAAACAAATGAGACAAAAAACATTTGTTTTTTTTTAAATGATATTTATTAAAGTTTCAACAAATACAAAAACAGAAAAATAAGAATACAAAAAAGTACAAAATACAGAAAAAGAATAAGATTTTTAAAGTATAACAAAAATAAAGAAAAATAAAGGAAAGCATACAAGATACAGTTAAAAACACATTTAACTTTCCATAGTATACCTTCCCTAGCCTTATTTCCCCGGACCTCCTCATACCTCCCTTTTTTGTATTCCAGTTTGGTTTGTTAGTTCAGCAAATCCTTACCATTAAGCTTTTACCCATTTGTAAACCTTTTTTCATATCTCTTAAAGCATTGCAGCTGGAAACCACTTAGTTTCTATCTAACATCCTTCTAAGATTCATTAATTTTACAATATTTCTGTAAATAGTCTTTAAATTTCTTCCAGTCTTCTTTCACTGACTCTTCTCCCTGGTCTCGGATTCTGCCAGTCATTTCTGCTAATTCCATGTAGTCCATCACCTTCATCTGCCATTCTTCCAGAGTGGGTAAATCTTGTGTCTTCCAATACTTTGCAATGAGTATTCTTGCTGCTGTTGTGGCGTACATAAAAAAAATTCTGTCCTTCTTTGGCACCAATTGGCCGACAATGCCCAGAAGAAAGGCCTCTGGTTTCTTCAGAAAGGTATATTTAAATACCTTTTTTATTTCATTATAAATCATCTCCCAGAAAGCCTTAATCCTTGGGCACGTCCACCAAAGGTGAAAGAATCTATCCGATAATGTCTGCCAGACCTAGTAGTTTTTTCCTGCGGCTCTATCTTCTGCGGCTCTATCTTCCCTTTACCATCTGCCATAACAGTCTCATAGAACTTCAAGGTCGCTCCCACAGTTAAACAGTTGTTTTGAAATAGAGTGGAATTTTCCTCTAAGCCAGTTGTTATTATAGCAATGTCCGGCTTCCTCTAGGGGGACACGGTAACAGCCAGAACTTGCAACTTTTTGAAGCAAAAATAGTTTTTATAAGTCCCCCAAATTCACTTTAAAAAGAACAGTCTCAATGCACTTAAACAGTTACTTTCAAAACAGGAGCAGTCCAGAAACACTGTATCCCTTTTGCAGGATTAGCTGTCAGAAATAAACTTTCCACTATGCAACCCTTATCTCAAGGCAGTCCGTTCCAAGTCTTAAACAGTAAATTTTATCTTCCTTTTCCCCTTCTTTTTTGCAGGAAAATTCAGCTCAGTCTTTTTTTCCCCTCCTCTCCTGTAATCCGGAGGGGGAACCACTTTCAAAATGTTAGGATTTAGCTCTTTTTTCGGGTAACTTTCTGTGTTTCCGCTTTAGAGTCTCTTTGCTTTGATCTATTTACAATGCAAGGAAGGCAGACTTCCTGGTTGTACCTTCCCCGCTCAGTACCAAATTAAACGCTTTTCTTTTAAGTCCAATTTAATCCTACTCACAGGTAGTTGTTTTCAAAGTCCGATTATCCCAGGAAAAAGGCAGCGCTCTCCGGTAACAGCTTCGCGGCTTCGCTCCACAGAAGAAGCAATTTGCTCACAGCACCACGCCGCCGAGCTCCTTTAGCAATTGGGGGGGCGCAAACGGTGCCCGCTGAGTCCCACGGTCACAGGCTTCACCCGCCTGTGATTTTTTAAGGGGTCCCTGCTGCGCCGTAGTGGTAAGACCCAGATTCCGTAGAGCCGGTTCCCTCCGAGTTACAGAGAAGCAGCCATTACCGATGGCGCCACCCCGGAAGTCCTGAGACAAAAAACATTTGAATCAGCTAACAAATGTGGGAAATTGTTGGCCTGGCAAATGAAAAAAAAAAAAAAGACAAAAATTAAATACCATTACAAACTTAGAAGTGGAAGGAAAGAGTATACATAACCCAATTGAGATTAGAAATTGCTTCCAGAGGTACTTTAAACAATTATACACACAAGGGCCACAGAAAGAAATGGACATAGACCAATTTTTGAAGACAAATGGACTACAAAAAATCTCTCAAGAAAGTAAATTAATGTTGAATTATAAAATATCTGAACAGGAAGTAGAAGGTGCCATAGAAAATATGCAACTGGGCAAATCTCCAGGACCGGATGGACTGACTTCCAGATACTACAGATCTTTAAGAGAATGGTTAGTACAACCTTTGAAGGAAGTCTGCAATGAAATATTGGAAGGGAAAAGGGCGCCAGAGTCGTGGAAAGAGGCGTATATTACACTTATACTGAAAACAGAGACTGAAAAGACCCAGCTTAAGAACTACCGCCCTATATCGTTACTTAATGTGGATTACAAAATTTTTGCAGATATTTTGGCCAAGAGATTGAAAAAAGTATTGATGGAAGAGATCCATAAGGACCAAGCGGGCTTTCTCCCGGGAAGACACTTGTCTGATAATTTGAGGAATATAATTGATATTTTGGAAAAATTAGAGGTGAATATAAACCCTAAAGCAGTTTTGATATTTGTGGACGCGGAGAAAGCTTTTGACAATATCTCTTGGAGTTTTATGAAGAAGAACTTACATGGGATGGGGGTAGGCCAAGGTTTTGAAAATGGTATAGGTGCAATATATTCTGAACAAAAGGCCAAATTAATTGTAAATAATGTGGTCACGGAAGAATTTAAGATAGAAAAAGGGACACGACAGGGGTGCCCAATCTCCCCACTGCTTTTTATATTGGTCCTGGAGGTCTTGCTAAACATGATTAGAAAGGACCAGTTGGTTAAAGGTATACAGGTCGGAGCCAAACAGTACAAACTGAGAGCATTTGCAGATGACTTAGTATTGACGTTACAGGAGCCAGAATCTAGTACTAAAAGAGTTTTAGAATTAATTCAAGAATTTGGTCAAGTGGCAGGTTTTAAATTGAACAAGCTAAAAACTAAGGTTTTAGAGAAAAATTTAACACCGATTGAAAGAGATAGGTTTCAGAATGAGACAGGATTGACTGTGGTAAAGAAAGTGAAATACTTGGGAATTAATATGACAGCCAAAAATGGGAACTTATTTAAAGATAATTATGAAAAATGTTGGACGGAAGTGAAAAAAGACTTAGAAATTTGGTCAAATTTGAAACTTTCATTGTTGGGCCGCATTGCTGTGATAAAAATGAATGTATTGCCGAGAATGTTGTTTTTATTTCAGACATTGCAAATTGTGGACAAGATGGACTGTTTTAAGAAGTGGCAGAGAGATATTTCTAGATTTGTCTGGCAGGGCAAGAAGCCCAGAATAAAATTTAAGATATTAACAGATGCAAAGGAAAGGGGTGGATTTGCCCTGCCAGACCTTAAACTTTATTATGAATCAGCAGCTTTTTGCTGGTTGAAAGAATGGCTACTTCTTGAAAACACAGACATTTTGGATTTAGAAGGTTTTAACAATGTATTTGGATGGCACGCATACTTATGGTATGATAAGGTCAAAGCACACAAAGCATTCAAAAATCATATTGTTAGGAAAGCATTGTTTAATGTTTGGATAAGATATAAAGATTTATTGGAAAATAAAACCCCAAGGTGGCTGTCACCAATGGAAGTAAAAGCTCTGAAAAGGCTCAATATGGAGGCCAAATGGCCGACATATTGGGAAATTTTGGAACAAGAAGGCGATAAATTGAGATTGCAGAGTTTCGAAAAACTAAAAAACAAAGTGAGAGATTGGCTTCATTATTATCAGATAATGGAGGCATATAATTTGGATAAGAAAATTGGCTTCCAGGTGGAAAAGTCAAAATTAGAAACAGAACTGCTAGAACCCAAAACTAAGAATCTGTCAAGAATGTATAACTTGCTGTTGAAATGGAATACTCAGGATGAAACAGTGAAATCTGCTATGATTAAATGGGCACAAGATGTTGGACATAATATTATGTTTGCTGACTGGGAACAGTTATGGACCACAGGTATGAAGTTTACGGCATGTAATGCCTTAAGAGAGAATATTATGAAAATGATATACAGGTGGTACATGACCCCAGTCAAGCTTGCAAAAATCTATCATTTGCCCGATAATAAATGTTGGAAATGTAAAGAAACTGAAGGTACATTCTTTCACCTTTGGTGGACGTGCCCAAGGATTAAGGCTTTCTGGGAGATGATTTATAATGAAATAAAAAAGGTATTTAAATATACCTTTCTGAAGAAACCAGAGGCCTTTCTCCTTGGCATTGTCGGCCAATTGGTGCCAAAGAAGGACAGAACTTTTTTTATGTATGCTACAACAGCAGCAAGAATTCTTTTTGCAAAGTATTGGAAGACACAAGATCTACCCACTCTGGAAGAATGGCAGATGAAGGTGATTGACTACATGGAATTGGCAGAAATGACTGGCAGAATCCGAGACCAGGGAGAAGAGTCGGTGAAAGAAGACTGGAAGAAATTTAAAGACTATTTACAGAAATATAGTAAAATTAAGGAATCTTAGAAGGATGTTGGATAGAAACTAAGTGGTTTCCAGCTGTAATGCTTTAAGAGATACGAAAAAAGGTTTACAAATGGGTAAAAGCTTAATGGTAAGGATTTGCTGAACTAACAAACTGAACTGGAATACAAAAAAGGGAGGTACGAGGAGGTCCGGGGAAATAAGTGTAAGGAAGATATGCTATGGAAAATTAACGTGTTTTTAACTGTTTTTATTTTGTATGTTTCTTTTTATTTTTCATTTCTTTGTTATATCTTAAAAAATTTATTCTTTTTTCTGTATTTTGTATTTTCTTGTATTTTTATTTTTTGTATTGTGTAATTCTTGTATTCTTTGAAACTTTAATAAATATCATTTTTAAAAAAAGAAAAAAAAAGAAAAATGCAGTTGGTGTTTTGTCCTTGGCCATTTTTGTGTGTTTCTCAGGTGTCAAGCTAGCTCTTCTGTGGTCTCACACCGGCATAGCGCTACAGCAACACATCCTGTCTTTTGAATCCCCTCGGGGCTTTCATTTAACCATGTCGCCTGGCATTCACCATAGCTGGCACAGGTTTGGACATCTCATGAGAGAGATGTCTTTGCCTTGGCCTTTCTATGGGATTTTATTATAGGCTGTGGTCTTGCACTCATGGGAAGTTGCTCACTTGCACTTAAAGGACCAAAAAGCTAATTGCAGCCTGGATACACTTGCCCAATTCAAACTGAGTCCAATTTGAATTTATCTTGCCCCAATGGTTCTCAACTCTTCAAACCAATCTGTTAAAAGAAAACCATTCTTAAAAAGGGCACTTGTCCAAATAAGTCAATTTAAGTCTATAAGGGATCATTCCTGCTAAACCAAAGCATATCCACCTTCATGTATCTTAGAAGCTTCTCCTTGGTAAAGTGAGTTTTAGCACATTTTTAAAATGGGTAGGGAAGTTGGCATAGTGCCAGGTGGGACAATCTAAACATTGGACTACGCAATAGCGCGAGCTATTAGAAAGTATAAAATGCATGAGAATTCTCCATCGGTGTGTAAGCAATAAGACATTAAACATAAAAACAATTACACACAAAAATACCCCCCCCTTTTGTGGAAATAACACACTGTCAGACACATTTCAACATTCCTACGTAATAACACATAATACAAAGAAATCTAATTAAATATCAGTTGCATATCTTGAGACAATTGTGATCTTCTCAATTCTGGAGCACAGTCTTAAAGTTCAAAAGTGAGAAAATGTCCTTGCAATTCAACTCCTCCCCCCTTTGCCAGCCCCACTCCCCCGTCAGTCTATATCCTTTGAAAGAGATAGCTGTGGGCACTTTGAAAACTTTGGTGTCTGTTGTTGCTGCAGGTGGTGGCGAAGCTTTTTCATCATAGGTCTGTAGTAACACATCTGTAGAAGTGACATCCTGTAAGGGGGCAGGGTTTTTTAGGGACTTAAAAGACAGAGTTAGAAATGGAAGGGGCAAAAGGCCCCCCCCCCCCCAATCTCCTTGAGTTATCTTAGCACGTTAAGCATTTTACTCATTTTAATATTATTATCACATTTTCATATAATTACTGTTATTATCTGCTAAGTTTGTTTGCTTTCCTTCACTTAGTTTTTTGTTGTTGTTGTTTTTTCATATTATTAAATAAAAAATTACTCCACATGTATAGAAAGAGAACTGTAAAAAATACAACAAAGGTTAAAAAATAAAAAATAAAGCAAAAAATTAGATTACCAGTCAGATGAAAACAGACTTGACACAAAGACATCAGATTTAGAAAAAAATTATTATTAAATAATACAAAGATATTATCAAAACCACACAGATTACTACTGGACTGAAAAAATGGGCATGCGCTGTTCCTGGTGATCCCACGATCTCTTGACTGGTTGTTTAAGGCCGTCCTGATCAAGCGTTGCTTCGTCTGGTTAGCCCCGCTGAACCTCCAGTTATTTCCAGACCCTGGGATCGATGGAAGACTGGCTATTCCTCCTGGCAAACTGCCTGGTGCGCGCTGGATAACCAGTCCTTCCTCGCTTCCAGAATCCGGGTAACCAAAAGTCCCTTCGTGCGTGGTTGCTATCTGTTGTAAATAAAAATATGCCCTTTTCCCTTATGGGGTATCCAAGAGCCCATATAGAGTCCTTACATAGGTTCCCTATTGGTAGGAGAAAATAACAGAGGCCAACCAGAGAATACTGAGAAGCAAAGCAGCTAGTAAGCTTGATCTTTATTGATCTGTTGCAACAGGGTACTCCCCTCACACGCAGGAGAGGAAGAGGACCCCCAAAAATGCTATGCAAGGGCTTATAAAGACTTTTGAAATTCCCATCCTCTAGATCAAGACCACCCCCAGAAACATTATGCATTCATCACAGAAGGGGTGTAACCTAAGACCACCCCTCAGATAAGGCGGTCTAAAACAGAACATTTGCATGTTGTTTTCTCCTGTCGCTTTGTTTATTTCCTGTCTGGCAGGTTACTTGATTGGATTTCTTGGGGAGCCTTGGCAGTCTTTTGTAATGATAAGGCTCACACCCTTATTCAAACACAGATTAAGACAGGATTTGTGAAGGAAGAGACAATGGGGAGGCTTTTCCATTTTTACCATGCAGAGAAACATTTGCTCAGTTTAGGAATCAAAACGGTTCCAGGTTGGCTTTCCTGTGCTGATCTATGTACGTGTGGTTATGAACGTTGCCATATATCTAAAACCATAAAATTCCTATCACACATAATTTAAGCATAGCCTCAGAGTCATAGTCACTTCCCTAAATACATTTAATGAATGTGTGTGTGTATTTGTTCACTACCTTACAGTATTTGCAAAAACAACCCCTCTTACTTGACAGCACAATATTTACCATGTCTGTCCAGCAGTAAGTTCTACTGAATTCAACCTCTTGCTTCCAGGCTCCAGAGTGACTGTTTACTGAGCATTCATCCTGATTTGTTTGCAGGGAGATTAGAAAGCAGTTGGCTATTTAAAGAGCATTCACTCCAATCTGTTTGCAGGGAGAATAGATGACTCTTGCGTCAAAGAAACTGTTACCCCACTGTTATGTACTGAGCTTGGATCCTAGAACAATAGGCAGGTAGGATCCTAGAATGCAACAACCTGATTGGCCTGCAGGAGCAGACCATCAGGCCCCTAGAGGAAGTTAATCAGTCTATTAGGCAGGTAGGATCCTAGAATGCAACAACTGGAGGCTCCAGGAGGGAAGCAGAATCAGCCAGTCAGAAAAGACCCATTGTGTAAATAATGTATATAAAGCCAGAGGTTTGGGGGGAAATTCATTCACTGTTTTACGAGCTGCAATAAAGAGCATGAAATCACTATGCGACTCCGAGTATATTTCACCCACACTTGCAGGTGCTTTTTCCTGGTGCTTTCCTTCTTGCGACAAGTCTGATTACTTTGGTGAAGTGGCTTTCTTGCAACAGAGCTGCCAATTAACAACAACTGCACACCTTGATTTTTTCAGTATGAGATTGGGATCCCCCCCAATAGTAACAGTCTGGAGGTGCCCCTACAATGGAACTGTGTTCACAAAAAGACAATAAAGTAACAAAAGCTGACAAGCAGCCTCTTCCTGTCAGGATGAGCACTGCAGGATTTTAATTGGAATATAATGCCCTTCAGAACCACAGCTATGAAAAACCACAGCTAAGAAAACCACGGTTTTCTTGTGTGTATGTTTCTTTGTGGCTGATTAGCTGCTCTCCCTGTGCAAAGGTCAGAGGGGGCAGGGTTTCTGTTGAGGCAGGTGATTAGCTGTGGGAGGAGCTTATCAGAGCTTGCAGGGCAGCGGTTTCATCCATCTTTTAGATTTAGGGGAACTAGTCTCAAACGTTTGTTGGGGGAGACCTAGGTCTTTTTGTGGGGGGAGTTATTTGTCCTGTCTTCACGCTTTTTATGATGGAGGACCGCTGTAGCCACCCCCAACGACTCGTTCTCAAGATGGAGGGGGAGGGAACAGCTGCAGTCGCCTGCGGTTCCTGCGCAATGTTTGCCATCTTGCCAAAGGTTGCAGGCAGCTTTACCTGCAGCAATTGCATGTTGATTGCCCTCTTAAAAGACAAAGTCCAGCAACTGGAGGAACGTGTAGCTACACTCCAAAGAATTAGAGAGCTGGAGCTCTTCTTGGAAGCAACAGAGCACACCGTCTCCACCAAGGAGGAGACAGGGGACTCCCCTGAGAAGGAGGCTAGTTCACCAACACAGGAGCCAGATATATGGAGAAACGTGACTCAAAGAAGTAGGAGGCCCAGGGTTCCCTCTGATTGTTTAGAGATACACAATCGCTTTGAAGTCCTCTCCCCTAGCATGGAAGACGAAGAGCAGACTCCATTTGAGGATCTCTCCCTCATTACAGTCGATCAGATATATGAAGACGAGCAGCAAAGTCAGTCCTCAGGGAATGTGCAGGCGACCTTGGAACAGACAGCTCATGGAAGAACCCCGACCAAACCTAAGAGGAGGCGTGTAGTGGTGATAGGGGATTCCCTACTGAGGGGAACAGAAGCAGTGATCTGTGGGCCTGACAAGATGTCTCGGGAAGTGTGCTGCCTCCCCGGGGCTAAGATCCAAGATGTAACTGGACGACTGCAAGGAATCATAAAACCCACTGACAAATACCCCTTCCTCTTGGTTCATGTGGGAACCAATGACACTGCAAGCAATAGCCTCCAGAAGATCAAAAGAGACTACGAAGCTCTCGGCAGGAAATTGAAGCAATTAAATGCACAAATTGTCATCTCATCTGTCCTCCCAGTTGAACGACGTGGCCCAGGGAGAGAGGGAAAAATAGTGGAAGTGAACAGCTGGCTTCGCAAATGGTGTAAACAGGAACGGTTTGGATTCTTAGATCACGGACTGCAGTTTCTTGAAGATGGACTTCTGGCAAGCGATGGGCTGCACCTCACAATGGTTGGGAGGAATGTTTTTGCCAAAAATCTCAGAAACCTCATCAGGAGGGCTTTAAACTGACTAATGTGGGGGAGGGAGACAGTGCTCCTGAAGGTAGGAGTCTATCAATTGATGAAGATGATCATCCAAATGTCATAGACCAAATGGAGCAAACAGCATGCAGACCTAGTGGTGGGAGGAAAAAATCCTTAAATAAGAGACATGGGGGAATGATTAATGGACTTCAATGTCTGTACACTAATGCGCAAAGGAAGGGAGATAGTAGTAATGGGGGACTTCAATTACCCGGATATTTGTTGGATGTCAAACTCAGCCAAGAGCATAAGGTCAAGCAGATTTCTCACTGGCCTTGCAGACAACTTCATTGTCCAGAAAGTGGGAGAAGCAACAAGAGGAACAGCCATTTTAGATCTGGTCCTAACCAATGTTGATGACCTGGTTAGTGGGGTAGAAGTGGAAGGCGCGAGTGATCATGCTCTTCTGAAGTTTACTATACAGCGGAAAGGAGCAGCCAAGCATACTAGGACTCAATTTCTTGACTTTAAGAAAGCCGACTTCATAAAACTTAGGGAGTGTGCTGGGTGAGATCCCATGGACAGTAATACTAAAAGGAAAGGGAGTTCATGATGGCTGGGAGTTTGTTAAGAGGGAGATAGTAAAAGCACAACTTCAGGCAATACCAATGAGACGGAAACATGGAAGGTGCCTAAAGAAGCCAGGGTGGCTATCTAAAGAACTTTTAACTGAGTTAAGATTAAAAAAGGATGTGTACAAAAAATGGAAAAGGGGGGAAACCACCAAAGAGGAATTCAAACAAATAGCCAGCATGTGTAGACACAAAGTCAGAAAAGCTAAAGCACAGAATGAACTCAGGCTTGCTAGAGAGGTTAAAAGCAACAAAAAAGGCTTTTATGGGTATGTTCGTAGCAAAAGGAAGAACAAAGAAACAGTGGGGTAACTCAGAGGAGAAGATGGTGAAATGCAAACAGGGGACACAGAAAGGGCTGAACTCCTCAATGCCTTCTTTGCCTCAGTCTTCTCTGATAAAGAAAACAATGCCCGACCTGAAGAATTTGGAGCAAATGATTCAGCAGAGGAAACACAGCCCAGAATAACTAAGGAGATAGTACAAGAATACTTGGCTAGTTTAGATGTATTCAAGTCTCCAGGGCCAGATGAACTGCATCCAAGAGTATTAAAAGAACTGGCAGATGTGATCTCAGAACCACTGGCAGTCATCTTTGAGAATTCCTGGAGAACAGGCGAAGTCCCGGCAGACTGGAGGAGGGCAAATGTTGTCCCTATTTTCAAAAAGGGGAAAAGAGAGGACCCAAATAATTACCGCCCAGTCAGTCTGACATCAATACCAGGGAAGATTCTGGAGCAGATCATTAAGCAAACAGTCTGTGAGCACCTAGAAAGGAATGCTGTGATCACCAATAGTCAGCATGGATTTCTGAAAAATAAGTCATGTCAGACTAACCTGATCTCGTTTTTTGACAGAATTACAAGCCTGGTAGATGAAGGGAACACAGTGGATGTAGCCTACCTTGATTTCAGCAAGGCATTTGACAAGGTGCCCCATGATATTCTTGTAAAGAAGCTGGTTAAAATGAGGTCTTGACTATGCTACCACTCAGTGGATTTGTAACTGGCTGGCTGACCGAACCCAAAGGGTGCTCATCAATGGTTCCTCTTCATCCTGGAGAAGAGTGACTAGTGGGGTGCCACAGGGTTCTGTCTTGGGCCCGGTCTTATTCAACATCTTTATCAACGACTTGGATGATGGACTCAAGGGCATCCTGATCAAATTTGCAGATGACACCAAACTGGGAGGGGTGGCTAACACCCCAGAGGACAGGATCACACTTCAAAATGACCTTGACAGATTAGAGAACTGGGCCAAAACAAACAAGATGAATTTTAACAGGGAGAAATGTAAAGTATTGCACTTGGGCAAAAAAAATGAGAGGCACAAATACAAGATGGGTGACACCTGGCTTGAGAGCAGTACATGTGAAAAGGATCTAGGAGTCTTGGTTGACCACAAACTTGACATGAGCCAACAGTGTGATGCGGCAGCTAAAAAAGCCAATGTAATTCTGGGCTGCATCAATAGGAGTATAGATCAAGGGAAGTAATAGTGCCACTGTATTCTGCTCTGGTCAGACCTCACCTGGAGTACTGTGTCCAGTTCTGGGCACCACAGTTCAAGAAGGACACTGACAAACTGGAACGTGTCCAGAGGAGGGCAACCAAAATAGTCAAAGGCCTGGAAACGATGCCTTATGAGGAACGGCTAAGGGAGCTGGGCATGTTTAGCCTGGAGAAGAGGAGGTTAAGGGGTGATATGATAGCCATGTTCAAATATATAAAAGGATGTCACATAGAGGAGGGAGAAAGGTTGTTTTCTGCTGCTCCAGAGAAGCGGACACGGAGCAATGGATCCAAACCACAAGAAAGAAGATTCCACCTAAACATTAGGAAGAACTTCCTGACAGTAAGAGCTGTTCGACAGTGGAATTTGCTGCCAAGGAGTGTGGTGGAGTCTCCTTCTTTGGAGGTCTTTAAGCAGAGGCTTGACAACCATATGTCAGGAGTGCTCTGATGGTGTTTCCTGCTTGGCAGGGGGTTGGACTCGATGGCCCTTGTGGTCTCTTCCAACTCTATGATTCTATGATTCTATGATTCTGCTTCTCAGCAATTGCAGAACAGTAATGATTCAGCAGAGTGAAGGGCTGTAGTGTAAAACAAAGCAAAACGCACACTAGTTGGGAAAATGGAATGAAACACGGTCCCGTTCTTTGAGTGGCTCTGATGGTCACCCTTTTGCCAGACTTCTGCAGCCACAAAAGCCAGGGTGACTCATAAAACAGACAGGGTTATGAGATGGTAACTGGACTGTACCGTGTCAGGAGGTACAGTAGGTGGGGTAAATCACCTTTTATTAATTATTCCCTTCATCACAAAGCCACATCAACTCTCTGCAAGCCAGCCAGCCAGCCAGCTTGGCACACCAAGGTGAAAAGCTCTTTCCTGCACTTCTTTTTCAACTTGCATGGAGCATTCAAAATATCAGTTATAATAATAATAATAATAATAATAATAATAATAATAATAAAACCTTTATTGCATTAGCATACAGCCATAGCAAAATAAGACAAAAATACTAGAGACAAGCAACCAAACAAAATTCAAAGCGATATTACTGGCGTAATGACATTTAAATTACCCTAAGACAATAATGTAAAGATTTAGTTGCCAGCGCCAAGAATCTAAAATGCGGATGTATATAAAACATAAAATGGCCCCAAAATAGGCTCGGCACATTGGGTTGAAAAAGTAATAAAAAGAATTAAAACAGGTCCAGGTCTAGGACTCACTACCCAGTCAGAGTAGCCCTGAGTTTCAGAGCCTGCACTATAAAGATTGCCACCCCACGTGAAATTTGGGGATTTGCGTCCACAAGAAGCGATTTCAAACAGTCTTCCTTAGATGTAATGGTGGACGGGATCAAGAGGAGGAGCTTAGGTCTTATTGGCTCATAAATAGGGCAGTAGAAAAAGAAATGTATGAAGTCCTCTACTTCATTCATTGTGCATGGACATAAACGCTGAGTAATAGGGGTCTTAGAGTAAATCCCCTGCAGGAAGGCCGTGGGTATAGAATGGAAACGGGCCATAGTAAACGCTCTTCTCAAATTGGGCTCCGTCAGGTCTATCAAGTAGTTGGCAAGTGATCTTACCACTTTCACTTTAGGGAGCCACATGGAGAGGCGAGCGGTAGTGGACTGTGCCCGGTCCATGGCCTCGTCTCTTGTAAGAATCCAGGCCCGGATTTTATGTTGGTCCCAAGATGACAGCGTGTCAAGATCTGGGAGGGAGTAGCGTGCAGTAATAGTCTCCATGGCCTTGGACCATTTGTTGGTATGAGAACAAGTTAAAAAGGCTTGCCTAGCTAGTAGGGAACCTGGGGCATTGATTAATTTACAATAAAAACTAATGATTCTAATGTGGGCTCTCGCAACAATGGAGGGGAGGCCCAGTTCTGTTCTTAACTGTGCAGCAACTGAGCCCTTGGGGAGGCCCAGTATCTTTCGTGCAAAAGAGTTTTGCAGAATCTCCAGCCGTTGAAGTGTTTTTAAATTCCACCCCCAGATTTCAACCCCATACAGTAACATCGGGAGGACTTTGCTGATAAATGCTTTTCTGATTGGTGGAACCAACTGGCCGCCTTTTGCATAGAAGAATTTCTCCAAAGCTTTGATGGTTCTACGGGCAGCCAGGATGGTCATATTTAGGTGAGCTGACCAGCTAAGCCCATGCTGAAAAGTGATACCCAAATACTTGAATGCTGAACAATATTCAATAGAGTGGCCCTCAAAATTCCAGAAAGGCTTCCGAGTTTTCATGCCAAAAGTAAGAATTTTGGTTTTGGCGAAATTGATTTTGAGGGAGTTGGTGTCACAATATGTCATGAGCCCTCTGAGCATGTTGTTTAAGCCCTGCTTGGTTAAAGACAGTATCACCATGTCGTCCGCATAGAGTAATATGGGGATCTTGAGCTGTTGTAAAGAGGGGGCAGATTGATTTAGGGCCTTCATGGTTGTAACGATGTCATTGATGTAGAAATTGAATAGAAAAGGGGCCAAGAGGCAGCCCTGTTTGACCCCTTTATTCAGAGGGAAAGGATCAGATAGAGCTCCCAGAGGGCCGAATTTTACTCTGGCCGATATGTCATTATGAATTTCCATAAGAAGGTGGAGGAGTCTCTTATCTATGTTAGTGTAACTAAGCTTCTGCCATAGCCTATCTCTGGGGATGGAGTCAAAGGCGGAGGTCAGGTCCACAAAAGCCGCGTGTAGTTTGCAGTTGAACCTGTTTAGGTATTTATCAATCAGGGTAAATAGAACAAGACATTGGCCAGATGTGCTGTGACCTTTACGGAAGCCAGCCTGTTCCGGGTGGAATAGCTTTGTTTCTTCTGCCCACTCGATTAATTTCTCTAGCAAGAATCTAGAGTAGACCTTGTATGATATGTCCAGCAGGCTGATAGGTCGATAGTTACGCGGATCTTGTGGGTCCCCCTTTTTATGTATTGGGATGACTATGCTCTGTTTCCAATTAGGTGGAATCTTAAGAGTAGCATTAATAGTGGTGAAGAGAGATGCTAAAATAGGGGCCCACCACGTCTGGTTCGATAAGAATACCTCAGGTGGTATCATATCCTCATATCAGTTAAGACTGAAGCTATATGCTCTACTCTACCATTTCAGAAACCAACTGGCGTCACTTTCAGGTGAACTGGTTATCAAGCATTAATCCTGATTTGTTTGCACAAAAATTTCCTGGAGCTTAGATTACGAGGAGCGTTTATTGAGCATTCATTTCCCTATCACGTTCTTTATTACAAAAAGAAAAAAATAATAAAGGGGGGAGGGGGAGAGCAAGTTTGTTGTGCAAGATCTCCAAATCTGCTGTAATTGCACAACCTGAATTAGCTAGTATGTGCTTGAATTCCACCTGAAAATAATGGGAGTCTGGAAATGGCCTGCCTCATTCACAGAGTTGCTTCATAGCTGTCTGACTTTACAGAGGACACAGTGTGGAAAAATGGATGGTGGGAAGACTAGAACCCAGAGTTTACCCAATGGAACCGGAATGCTGGTATATTTAAGGCAGGTGTAAGGAAGTGCTTCAAACATAGTGTGTGTATGTGATCATTATCCCAAGGAAGGGGGAAAGGACTGCACTGGGATTTCATGGTTTGCAGTGGCTCAAGTAGGATCGTCAACTTCTTGTCCTGCCCTTGCTGCTGTGTCATTAAACAGCAGCTTGATTTGCAGCAATCAGCAGAATAAGCCTTTCAGGGTCTTCTATGCCATACAGGCCTGTTTCTGCACACACCTGGGAATGCTCACTAATGGCACTGTGCATGCACACCATTTGAATAGCTATGCTCATCAACTCTGTGGGGGCCCGGGACCCTCAAATATTTTATTGCAGGGGCCAAAGCACCCGTTGCCCCTAGGAGTGGGGCGATTTACTGACTGCCAGCTTGCTGCTGAAAACCACCATGTCAGGAGCATGCCGCATGGTTTTGAATGCCATCTCTCATCATCTCTGACCATTGATCAGGCCGGCTGAGGCTGATGAAAGTTGTGAGTCCAACAGCCTGGCCTTAAAAGTGTGCTCTCCAGGTAGGAGCGGCCAGCAAATAAATATGTTGTAATTGCTCCCCACATCTTTGGCAGCAGCTTGAGCTGCAGACATTAGGAAGGAGCAGCCCTCATCTCCTTGGTGTGCAAAGCATCTCTTTACTGCTGCAGTTCTGTGGGGGTACCAGCCCCCAAAGCTGCTTTTTACCATTCACTGCTTTGTTTGAGCTATGAAGAGGTCCCATCTCTTTCTTTTTGCAGAGCAGAGATTTATCTGCCAAGGAGATTTTTCTCCCCGCCCCCCTCTCTTTTGGTCTTTGCTAGCTTCCTCATTCTTCCAATAATGTGTCTTATTTCCTTGACTTGAATAGCTCTTCCAATCCCCTTTCAGTTCTTAAGAAGAAGTTAAATTTCCAGCTGCAGTTTCAGCCTCAGCTCTTGCCTCTTAATTTAGATCATTATCAAAGTTGTTCCCAGAAGCCATTGTGCAAGACAGAAAAGAAAAACCTCTTTTCCAAATGCCGTGTGGTGACATTTTAACCCCTTTTTTGCCCAAATATTAATAAACAGTGCTCGTTGTTATCAGCTCTTAAGAATAAATGAATGAATGAAGACTAATTATTAATACTATTATCAATAAAACAAACAACAGCAATTATAATATTTGAACATTTCTCAATGTTCCTGGAGCATCTAACAAACCACAGACCACAAAATGCCCAATAAACTATAACACAGCAATAACAATTGAAAACAACCCATTATACATGCTGTTTAAACTTAAAGACATTTGCTAAAATGTACTAAAATGTAACCACCAGAACAAAGTAGGTACCAGCCATGCCTCCCTGGAGAGAGCATTCAATAAACTGGGCAACACCACTGAGAAAGGTGCCTTTGAGGAAGATCTCAATGTACATGGGCTGGTTATTAGAGAAACCGAGCCTTGAAGACTGGTTTGGCAATATAACAGGCCAGTTACAATTTTGCTTACAATTTTGAAAATCTCTCAGTGGTGTACACTATTGGAGGGGAAGGGACTCATTAAAATACAGTAATGTAAAAACCTATAAAATCATTACAACAGGGATTTGGGGAATTCAAATGCATAAGATACGATCTGAAATTATGGGTCAAAGCCTGGGCTAAAAGATACAGGTAAGTATGAAGCAGCTGATGGTTGCAGCATCATGTAAGGCAGAAACGAGGCCATTCTGTAATACAGGGACAATGGCAGAGAATGGTACAGGGCTCTGTGCCAGGAGTAGAATTTCCCCAAAT
The DNA here is from genome assembly GCF_964106645.2 of Podarcis pityusensis. Classification (NCBI taxonomy): domain Eukaryota; kingdom Metazoa; phylum Chordata; class Lepidosauria; order Squamata; family Lacertidae; genus Podarcis; species Podarcis pityusensis. The sequence goes on from NC_138042.1 coordinate 1,181,297, forward strand.
GATTGTTCCATCAGGGCATGCATTTCGGCTTGCTGGACTGAACAACCCCCCTCTCCTAACTTGTGTGCTGTTTGGGGGTTCCTCTGACCCCCCCCCCAAAGAAGCCAAAAGTGGGGGGGAGATGGGGAAAGTCTCTATGTGCAAGCAAGAAGTCTTTACACAAGGATGGTGTTGGTTAGCTGAGTCCCACTCAATGAAATCTCACAGGTCTGTACAAGGGAAGGTGGTATTTCAGGGAAGCTGGTCCTTGTGTGTTCCCAGAGTTAACAATAAGTCTTTGAACCCGGCCTGGTAGCTGATTGGCAGCCCAGGTGATGGAGTGGGGAGGTCCAAGTGGATAAGCCGTCTTCTCCCCATGTTGCTTAAACTGCAGCTTTGCCTTTTCTCTCCGCACTCCCATCTGTGAATAGAAACGACATTTTCTGTCTTTGGACCCTTTGCTTCGTTATCACTTGGCACACAGCAGCGGGGATGAGCTGACCTTCAGACCAAGACCAGGAGGCTTCAAGTAAAGAGAAACAGTAACTCAAAGGCAGTATTAAATCAAAGTAGAAGTTCATACCTAGCTGGTATGGACAGTAGGCCAAGCTAAAAAATGCAGCTTTGATTGAAGTTGCCTGTTGCCATGGTAATGCTTATGCAGATAGGAGCATGTTTTTATTAACCAATGAAAATGTGCACATGTGCTGATCACACCTCAAGCAGCCAATGTGTATTCATAATAGGTTGTGTTCACATGAAACGTGGTAGAACAATAATATAAATATGAACTTCATGCCTCTTTATGGTGCGCAGAATTTTGGTGTATGCTAGCACATCTGTGCCTTTCTCACATAAACCTTAAATAATCTTTTCCCCCTATCTTTCCATCCCTGGCAGTGATTCTTGGCTCTTGGGTCACCCCAGGAACAGGGGCTTTTGCCCCTTTGGCTGCTTATTCTGCACCTGGTGCTCTCCCACTACGGGTCACAATATTGGCCACAATCCACAGCTACCCTGGTTTCTTTGGAAATACTGCATTTTGATGTATTTCCCCCCTGACAAGCTTCAATCCAATTTGAAAATGTAAGTGATATGGTGAACAGACAATAGGCGACTTGGAAAGTCATTCAGTCATACTGATGCGCACAACGATGTGCATTTGCAATTTGAAATGCAATGGGGAAATGACCTCACTGTCTTTAAGTCACAGCCGTAGAATGGTCACTGTTCCAAGGGGTCACTCCACTGCAGCTCTGCGTTTACAACCAGCTTGATTTGCAGACATCAGCCGGGATTAATGTTCATGCACATCCTGCAGACAGCCTCACTTGCTGATATTTGCACATGGAGTGGATGTGAGAGGCCCAAGATCAGGCCAACTCACTTTGTCCTCCTCAGCTGCCAATGTCCTGAGGCCCAGGTCTTCCACTGCAACAAGAATGTAATAGCAAATTGTAATTGCTTTCCTGGATCAGACAAGCAAGCTGTTTCCAACAGCAGTCGGCCAGTTGCTTTTGGGATGTGTCACAACCAGAGCATAAAGGAACGGGGGTCCCAAAGGTCATCTAGTGCAACTTCTTGCCAGAAATAACTATTTGCTGCATATTTATCCCCAGCACTTGGGGCTGGTTGAGTCTTTGTACTCTGGAGATCATGAATTTGCAAAAAGGAATCATTTATTTCAATTGTAATCTTATCTTCGTTGGTTGAACAATCCCATAGCAAGGAACAGCACACTAGGCAGAATCAGCAGGGTGGAAGCATAAGGGTGCAATGGCAGAAGCTTCTGCAATAAACAGAGTCAGCACAAAACCTCCTGGTTAAGTAACAAAGAAGGCAGAAGACTTCCTATAAAGGTTTCCTAAGATTTTCAAGAATCTTAGGTGGAGGCACAATGAATATTAATGCTGCCACTTCAGGCCAAGTGCCTTTGAGGACATGCAAAATGCATTTTGCCAAAGTGGGATTTTAAAGAAGAGTTTAAAGGCAAAATGTTTCTCAGCATGTACAGTGTGTCTTTCTATTCCAACACAGTCACTTAAAATAATAATAATAATTACCACAGATAGTTTTTGAGAATATAAATAGTGCCTACCCCACTCCCTGCTAAATACACATAATGATCACACTTTTCTTTGGGTCCTGGATTTATTTTCTCTTGATCTGGTAACTGGTGCCAGGAGCTTGAAATCTGGTCTGGACTGTTAGGCAAAAGTTTGCCCAAGCTAGATATGCAAATGCTCTAATGGCGGTACAAGATTTTGCCTTAAAAACAAAACAGCCTTGAGACTGAAATGCAGTGACAGATTCCAAGAATGCAGAGATGATTTCATTTCCCCCCTTATACAAACATCAGTGATGTCAGAGTAGGGAAACAGCAACAGAGCCTTGGGGCTATGGAAGATTTATGCACCTGTAGGCCATTGCAACTTCCCCCACCCCTTGAGTGCTGTGGCACTTATGAGGAACACCTTCCAAAATCCCCTCTTTTACATAGATATCTGTTTCCCTGCATATTTTACTTCTCAAGGAAAAAGGCAGCTGGAAACAGAGGGGTGATCTTGAGCAAAAATGAAACTGGAAAGGAAATAGTTATTGCCGCCACCACTTAAGACTGTGGGCAATTTAACAGCTGCTGTTCTGCCAGCTGAAAGTGAAATAACAACTCTGCTTCCAGACTTCGTAATTCAAATACAGTAACATTCTGTAGCCAAGTGAGCAACATCCCCCGGCACAAAATATGGAGAGAGGTGGTTTTAATTAAGGCTGCTGTGGGGGTCAGAGGGATCTACATTGGGATCTGCTGAGGAGATTTCACCCCTCCCATATCCAAGAATCTCCTGCTTGGCAGGGGGTTGGACTCGATGGCCCTTGTGGTCTCTTCCAACTCTATGATTCTATGATTCTATGATTCTCCAGAGAGGAGGAGGCGTGTTCTGCTCTCTACTTATTCTGCTCCAGCACCGAGTCAGTCAGTCAGTGGGGGGGGGGGGGGAGAGAGAGAGAGAGACTGAGTGTTAGAGATCGTGTGTAGAGATAAGGTTGCTGCTAAGAGCAGCTGCAGACACTCAGTGCAGTGCAGCATTCATTTATGCTTAGACCTATTAAGCTCTGTATATAGTTTGTATAGTGCAAGTCATGTCTCTGTCTCCAGCTTCCAGCATGTTATGTACTGAGTTGAATAGGATCCAAACTGCAGCAGTCTGGACTTCCGGGTTGGCGCCTCCAGGCAATGGCGGAGTTCCTCCGATCGGGAGGAATTTGCTCCGTGGAAATTAGGGTCTGACCGCCACGGCGAAGGCGGAGACCCACTGAAATCACAGGCGGGAGAAGCCTGTGAACTTGGGATTTGGCTGGCACCCTTTGCACCTCCCCTACTTGCGGGGAAACCCTGATTTGGGGATCCGGAGCAAAGTGGGGTGAGTGGCGCGGTGCTTCGAATTGACTGCTTCTTTCACGGAGTGAAGCCGCATCGCTGTTGCCAGAGAGCGCCGACTTTTTCCTGTGGACAATTGGATTTTAAACAACTACCCGTGAGTAGAACGGAAAATTAGATCCTTAAATTCATTAATTTGGCATCGAAACGGGAAGGTTCTAAACAGGAAGTCCGCCTTCCTTTTTTGTAAATAGATTGAAGCAAAGAAGTTGCAAGTTAAAGCCTTGGAAAGTTTATTTTTGTAAAGGATTAAATCTCCATCGGTTAAAACTATTAAACCCCCCTTGGAAGCAGGAGAAGAGGGGGGAAATTTTGGACCTAGTGAGCCTGCAGGAGAGAGTGAAAAACTAAATTACCACTGCTCCAAACCTGGAAACGGGCTGCCAGAAAGAGTGACTTTTTTGACAGCTAGCAATAAGTGAAATATATTGTTTTCATTGTACTCATCTGCGTTTAAAAAGTAGGAAAAGAAACTATCTTTATAGTTTAAACTGTGTTTCAAAGGATTGATACAAGTGGAGACTGTTTCCCTCTAGAGGGAGCTTTTGAAACAGTTACAAGAGTGGAGCTGGGGTTTTTCCAGTTGCAAGATAAGAACTGTGTGAAATAGAGATTGACCTTGGAATGTTGACAGAAGGAGCCTTAGTGACTGTATTATGTAAGATAAGCTATTCATTGGAACAGCTCCACAAGAAGACAGACGCTATGAATACCAAACTTGAGAACTTGGGACAAAAAGTGACTAATTTGGAACAAAAAGTGACCATTAATACAGAAATTGTTCAGGATTTGACACAGGAACCTACTTTGACAGGACAAACTGGGGAGAAGACGAAGGAGAATGTTGGTGTTGTTAAACCTAAAATAATACAAGTGGAAGCCCCAGTTTTACAGAGGCAAACTGAGGACTATAAGTGGAGGCCTTTTATGAATGAATATAGAAAAAGTCAGAATTTGAAGATTGGAGCCCTGTTTGGATTGAAGAAGGAAGGTTGGATAGACTCTTTCATGCAGAGATTTACTGACCTTTGGGTCTTGAATCTGGGTCAGGAGGTGATTGGAGTTGTGGGGGCCTTTGGATCTGGGGGAGCCTTGAAACATGATTTGAGATATTGTATGGACACTGGTTTTAGCCGTGGAGAGTTGGTTGGTCTGTCGAGAGGGAATGGGGGCATGGTTGGGTCGGGGGCCCCCCAAGACCTGCACTTCAGCACCCTCAGCATCAAAGAATATGAAGAAAAACTGCAGAAGGGACTTGGAGAAGATTTAAGAGCCTCGGACAGAAGATCTCCAGGTTGATGAACTATATGGAATGGACGGAAATGACTGGCAGAATCCGAGACCAGGGAGAAGAGATGGTGGTAGAAGATTGGGAAAGTTTAAAGTTTATACATATAAATATTGTAAATTTAATGAGTGTTAGAAAATTGTTGGAATGAAATTTTATGGCTTTGGCAGAAATGTTATAAGGAGTTAGGTATAAATAAGTATTTCAGTATTAATGGAAAATAAGGTACAAAATATGTTAAGATATTCATAATGATAAAAATAGAGAAAGATGGAAAGGAATTGCTGAAACAAGTAATAGAAGTGGAATACAAAAAGGGAGGTGAGAGGAGGTCGATGAAATAAGGGAATGAAAGATAGAGTAATGAAATGGTATGATATATGTTTTTAAATTGTTGTTCTTTTGCTTTGTTTAGTTTAGTGTGTTAAGGTTGTGTTTTGTATTGTTTATTGTATTGTATTGTATTGTATTGTATTGTTTTTTCTTTTCTTTCTTTTTTTTCTTCTCTGCTCTATTTTGTCTTTTTCTTTCGCCTATTTTCTTCTTTCTTCTTTTCTTGTAAGTTTTAAAAGCAATAAAGATTATTTTAAAAAAAACAAACAAACTGCAGCAGTCTGATTGGTCCTAGAACAATAGGATTCAGAATGCAGCAGTCTGATTGGTCCTAGAACAATGCAGCAGTATGATTGGTTGGCAGGAACCACCCAATCATGCTCCAGATATAAGTGAATCCACAACCTAATTGGCTTACAGTAGAATTCCAGAATTAGCCAGTCATGTGCAGCCCATTGTGTAAATAATGTATATAAAGCAGATACTTTGAGGGGACTTCCATTCATTCCTCCTCACCACTATGAGCTGAATAAAGAGCATGAAATCACTTTGCGACTCTGAGTATATTTCACAGCATCAGCCAAAAACTCACAGTAAGTAACTCTGGCTAGTGTTCTTCTACCTTACAAGGTGACTTGCTTCCAGCTAGATGGGTGGTGATGGTGGTAGCTACCCCATTTGTCTCCATGGCAACAGGGCAACATCTCTCTAATGTAAATGAAAGGCTAAGGCCAACTGGTTTGACTGGTTTCCTCTTGTAAAGTCAGACTGCACCTACACAGGTTTGGAAGGGACCCCGGGGTATCTTCCAGATTGACTCCCACCCAAACCTTTAACAATACCCAGCTCTGATGTTACAGACTCCTGCCATCTCCCCAACAGACTATGCTCTACATCAGCAGTGATGAACCTGTGGCCATTCTTGACCATTCCTCATGTTGGCTGGGGCTTTCAGGGTTTATAGTGGCTTGGGGGCCACAGGTTCCTCCTTCATGCTTGAGATTTTGTGCATTGATCCACAGCTCTGCCTACAGAGAACAAAGAGTCTTGCAACCCCTTAAAGACTAATGAATTCATTAAGGCATGATGAATCTCAGGGTCCATAATGAATGGACAGATGATGCAGGAAATGGTGTCCTTGGCTGGTCGGTGTACATATGCCTATATCAGAGGTTTCCAACCTTTTTGAGTCCGTGGCTCCCTTGACCAACTACACTCTTTCTGTGGCACCCCTGTGGGCCTCAGGAGTTCAGTTATGTCACCCCTTGCCCTCAGAGCCAGCAGCCCCTCACCCCTTTTTGAACACCCTCCCGTGTAGAATGTTCCCTCGGCCTCCTCTCTCCTCTCCTTGGGAGTCCTCTGAGCAACTGCTGATGCCACTCCTGGTCTCTGAGCTCCCCCCCCCGCCCCAAAGAGAGGTGCCTCCTCCCACTGCCCCACAGGGGCCTGGGAAGCACCCCCTGACCAGCCCCAGAGGCACCCTTCGCCTGGGGAGCTTGTAGCCAGGGAAGCTGCAACAAACAGCTGTGCAAGCTTTTGGGAAGCAGAGATGCAAGAGGACATCAGAGGGGAGGAAAGAGGGCCAGTGTTGCCCGCAGCACCCCGACTATAATTCAAGGCACCCCAGGGAACACTGGTTGAAAACCACTGGTCTATATGTTCTCACCTTACTTATATTGGTGCAAACTTGAGATCTCCTGGGGGTCTTTGCTTCATGGAATCATAGACTCACAGATTTGAAAGGCACTTCAAGGATCATCTAGTCTAACCCCCTGCAATACAGGAATATGCAGCTCTCTCACATGGGGTTTGAACCTGCCACCTTGGCGTTATCAGCACCACACTCTAACACATGGAGCTATCCAGGCACCTCCTTCTGAGTGCTTTGTTGCTCTCCTTGGACTCCGTCCTCTTCGGCTGCAGGTATCTGATCAGGGTGCTGCCCCACCTATCAGGGCTGAGTCACTCAAAGGGACTATTGCAGGAGGGGCTGACCAGGGACTTCCCCTGCTCCAAACTTCCCCAATAGCTGGCCATGTCATCTTCTCTCTCTCTCTCTCTCGGTTCCTTTCACTCTGCTCCAGAGGCAGCCATGGCTGGGGGGGAAGAGTTCCGGCTCCTGGTGGTGGTGTCTTGGTGGTTTGGGGTCCTGGAGGCTCCTGCAGGTAAAGGGGACAGCAATGTTTTGGTAATGAGTATCAATTGCCGGCGGTGTGTGTGTGTGTATGTGTGTGTGTGTGTGTGTGTGTGTGTGTGTGTGTCTTGCTTCACTTTGCCTTTAAAGGCTGACCTGCCTAATCTGCACTCTCTGAAACAATATGTGAATTGAAATGCAACTATCCTTTGAAATCTGGGATTCTCCAAATTTTGCAGGGCAGTTCTCCTGCCAAGTAATGTGCACAATGCTGCATATAACAGGGTGAACTGTGCACAAAAATGCATATATTTGTGAAAATAACATGCATCAGTGTATTTGGGGAAATTGTTTGAATGTCTATAACAGTGACTGCTTGGAGGTTTTTGAAGTGTTAACTGGTTTATAAATGCTTCAGAATAAAAATAAAATATTAGGAGAAATATGGACCAACATGAAGATTAATTTTCATGAGGAATTTTTTAAAAAATCATTACAAACTGATGTGGAAATATGGAGAACTGAATTCAAGATTAGAAAACTGAGAAATTAGAGAAATTGAAATTGACAAATTCACCCACCCCTAGTAGTGAGGGAGAGTGGCCACCATTCTCTGGCAGGGCCTGTTCCTGTGCCTGCAAAGCAAGCAGAAATTAAGCCAATAATGTCCTCATGCGCACAGACTCCTCTGAGCTGCATTCTGGGGAAAGCTTGATGTCCTTAACTTTTGTGTACTGGTAGCTAAGTGACAATCCTGGACATAGGCTGTGTTTAGTTGCCACTTTTTATTTCCGCAGCAGCACTGCCCTGCCTTTTTACCAGCTGCATAGCAGGCAGGAATTCTGTGCACACAATCCTTTCCCCAGTATATGCGATAGGGAATACTTTGCCTATTGGATTTTTGCCTGTCATGCAGATGCTAAGCCCAGGACCCTCACCATGGGAAAAGGGTAGCAGACCTGGGCGGCATCTGGGGTGATTGGGGACGTGGGTGGCGCTGTGGGTTCAACCATAGAGCCTAGGACTTGCCGATCAGAAGGTCGGCGGTTCGAATCCCTGCGACGGGGTGAGCTCCCGTTGCTCGGTCCCTGCTCCTGCCAACCTAGCAGCTCGAAAGCACGTCAAAGTGCAAGTAGATAAATAGGTACCGCTCCAGCGGGAAGGTAAACGGCGTTTCTGTGTGCTGCTCTGGTTCGCCAGAAGCAGCTTAGTCATGACCCGGAAGCAGTACGCCGGCTCCCTCGGTCAATAAAGCGAGATGAGCGCCACAACCCCAGAGTCGTCCACGACTGGACCTAATGGTCAGGGGTCCCTTTACCTTTACCTAGGGGTGCTTAGGAAGCTTTCAGGCCCCTTTAAGTCACAGATTTGGCTTAAACATTTCCATGCAACCTGAGATGTGAAAGGTACCGTAAATAGTGCGAAACCTGCCTATTATGTGACCAAAGTATCCCACGGGTATAGAACTTACTTATCGCTTCTTACCAAATCTTCCCTTGGAAGGGGTTGGATTCTCGTGTGGTTTCAGCAGAGACCTTTTGTTGTCCAGGAGGACTGATGCAGAACAATCCCTTTATAACTTGAAGCATTTATTTAAATAATAAATATGTTGCTATTCAGCAATATATAAACAGCAGGTCACAAAATTAGAATAAAATACCCAAACCAAAATACAATGCAATGGATCCTTTCCCTTAACCCAACAGTTAGTCTTTAATGGCAATGCAGCTCAGTCTTCATGGGGCTTTTGGGGGCGGGGCTTCCCCATAGTTATTTTCCCACTAAAGCTTTTTTCATGCTTTGTCATGCATCCATCTTGTGCATGGGTAGTGCTGTTTTGGCTACATAAGCAGCACCACTCACCTCTGAACACCAATAACAGAGCAGCAAAACAGTATGAACCAAGGAATACTAGAACATAGGAATACTAGAACATAGGAAGCTGCCCTAATACTGAGTCAGATCCATTTAGATCCATTTCTTGATCCATTTAGTCATCCAGTATTGGATGACTAACAATCCAGTATTGTCAAGAAACAGGCTGGGTTTCAGGCACCTCCTCCTTGCAAATGCCAGGGATCAAACCAAGGAGCTTTTGCATGCCAGGCAGCTGTTCTGCCAGTGAGCGATAGTCTATGCAAAGATTATAGCTGTTGGTTCTCAAGGGCCAACTGAAACAACAAAGGTTTTACCCATACAGTGGTACCTCTGGTTAAGAACTTAATTTGTTCTGGAGGTCCGTTCTTAACCTGAAACTGTTCTTAACCTGAGGTACCACTTAAGCTAATGGGGCCTCCCGCTGCCGCCGTTGCACAATTTCTGTTCTCATCCTGAAGCAAAGTTCTTAACCCAAGGTACTATTTCTGGCTTAGCGGAGTCTGTAACCTGAAGCGTCTGTAACCCGAGGTACCACTGTAGTTGAAAAATTGCTCCATCCTTCATAGGGTTTCCAGGTTTCTTTCCTGGTAGAGCTTTTGTAAAAATAATAACAGCTTCCCGGCAGGGAGCTGTTGAGTCAGAGAAACTTTTTCTGGCCTGAAGCGATGAGAAATCACAAGTGAGTCCCGTGGCTTCCTGATGTTTGCTATGGCACAAGTGGTCATGGGCAATTGGTAGTTTCGCCAGATGCATGCTAGCAAAACAGTTCACCTCATTAGGGTCTGCAGACCCGGCAGCTGCATGAAGCATTAACCTCACTTGGCAGACGTCCATAAGCAGTGATAGAAACTCAGATTTATAAGCTAGGCACCAAATGGCTCCTTAAACCAAGGTTACAGTCACCAAAATTCAGTGGCGGAGCTTCATGCTTCGGCACCGGAGGGGGGGGAGAGCAGGTGGGGGCGGGGCTGGCGCACGTCCCGGGGGCGTGGCATGTGTCCTGGGGGCGTGGTGCCCAGCGTGGGAAGGGGGGAGCTGTGATGGCACCCCACCGGGATGGTGCTGCCGGGGGCAACGCACTCCCCCCGCACTCCTCTGCCAGTGCCAAAATGGAACATCTAGTTGCCATTTTGGGGCAAAACGGTTCTAAAGTCTTGTTTTCCAAATGTTGGACTGACTCTGATCGATTCTCTGGCCAGTTCAGATGACAACCTTGAGCTAAGTTAAGAGCTTTGACAACTTAAAGAAGAAAAGTCACTTGCTCCAGGGACTGTCCACATATATATTTGCCTGTTCTGACCTATTTTTCTTAATGGTGACATGGACCATTCATAACGTAGGAATATTCTTCACAACTGTGAGCAGGGCAGGGGTGGGGGGACAAAGACGAGCTACTGCAATCACTATAACGCTGTTCCCTGCTCAGGCCGCACAGAAAAACATTTTGGTTCCTCAAATTCATTCTGATTGTGCAGATAAAATATAACTGAAAGAGTTCTACAGGATGTGGTATTAGTACAGTGGTACCTCGGGTTACATACGCTTCAGGTTACATACGTTTCAGGTTACAGACTCCGCTAACCCAGAAATAGTGCTTCAGGTTAAGAACTTTGCTTCAGGATGAGAACAGAAATTGTGCTGCGGCAGCAGCAGGAGGCCCCATTAGGTAAAGTGGTGCTTCAGGTTAAGAACAGTTTCAGGTTAAGAATAATAAATTATAATAATCATAATAAATTTTATTTATATCCCGCCCTCCCCAGCCGAAGCTGGGCTCAGGGCGGCTAACAACAATAAAACAGTACAAAGTACAGCACAAACAACACTCTAAAATCATTCATTATAAAATTAATTAATTCAAGCCACTGGCAACCATTGGGCCAGAGCTCCGTGAAGATTGCCGAGGAAGGGAGTCAGGCTGTGCCCTGGCCAAAGGCCTGGTGGAACAGCTCTGTCTTGCAGGCCCTGCGGAAAGATGTCAAGTCCCACAGAACTCCGGAACAAATTAAGTACTTAACCCGAGGTACCACTGTATGTGAAAACAGTCAAAAGCCAACGACCTAAGCAGTTATGTGGGCTTCTACAATTTCCCTCTCCAACTGCAAGTTCTCAGGCTTTTAGTACCAGTTCGAGTGACATGGAGGAAGACACATGGTCCTTTGGATCCGCCACCATGTGTTCTCTTTTTTTATTATAAAAATTAAAAAATTAAAAAGTTATCTAGTTAAATATAATACTATTCTAAGGCGGAGGAAACTGGCAACCAGTTGCTGCTATGGGAGGGTGGGTGAGGTTGCTCTAGGTCAGGGCTGGCCGAGCTTTTCTTTCTTTCTTTCTTTCTTTCTTTCTTTCTTTCTTTCTTTCTTTCTTTCTCTCACATATTTTATTAAAGATTTCTTGGTTTACAAAAGTATGTGCAATGTCTCTTTTTTGAAGTTACATTTTCTACAGATCAGTTTCATTTGTTGAGACATTAGTGTTACATTAGGAGGGAAATGGGGAAAGGGGGGGAAGGTGAGTGGGTGGCAATGCTTCTCTTCTCCGTGGGGTATATGTGGGGTTTTGTGTCAGCGTCACGTGTGGGTTCCCTTTACTATTCACTTGTATTTCTTTGGTGGGGAGAGAAGTTGGGGTTGGCCTAGGGTGTGGTTGGTTAGTTGTGATTGGCTGTGGTGAACTTTGTTTCCATGTGTGTGTGTTTTTGGATCACAGATTAGCCAGATTGCTGTTGGTGGGTTCTTGTTGTTCTCTTGTTGGGTTGTGAATGTGATAAAGGGTGAAGGCATCTTCTTCTATTTGTCCCTGTGTCAGTTTCAGTTTGTTGGTTAGTTTTTCTAATAAGGCTGTTTCCCATACTATTTGATACCATTGGTGTTGGTCCATGTTTACTCCTAACAGGTCTCTCCAGTGTCTGGCTTTGAGGCTTCTGGCTGCTGAGAGTAGGTGGGTTATGAGCTCTTTATGATGTGAGTGGGCATTATTATCTTGGAAGATGTTTAGTAGGGCCAGTTCTGGGGTGACTTCTAATACTTGCTTAGTTATTTTGCATATTTCTTGTATGATTGTTGTCCAGAATAGTTGGTTTTGGGGGCATTCCCACTACCTGTGGATGTATATGCCTATGGAAGTGCATCCTCTCCAGCATTTTGGGGACATTCCTAGGCGTATTAGTGCTAGTTTCCTTGGTGTTAGGTACCATCTGTAAGTATGTTTCAGAACAAGTTCTTTCCTTTTCGCTGATATGGATTTAAACAGCCATATTAGACCATATTCTAGTCCACTGGGTGGGGTTAATGTCGTCCTCCCAATTTTTTTGATTACGTCTAGGGGGTTTGTGGGATTTTGGAGTAGTATTTTGTACATTGTGGACACCATCCCTTTGCCATGTCCCTTTGTTGTTAGGAGGAGGTTTTCAAAGGTTGTCAGGGGCCTAGTTGCTGCTGATTTTAAGAGGGCATGTAGTTGGTGTGCTAGCCAGGGCATTCGGGTGTCACCTCGTTTGTCTTGTATTTCTTGTGTTGATAAGGGTTTGTTATCTGGCCGACCTTTTCAAGCCTCACCTGGGACTACCTCCCAGGGGTGATGGATGGGGCCCAGATGCAGAAACAGGCACAGCACTGGATGCAAACCTTACCTGTTGTAGGGACACCCCAACTGTGTCAAAGCCAGAGATTCCTATGCACACACCTCTGTCCATTCGTCTTCCAGGCAAGCGGGAGGCATCAAGGAGGGTGTGGCCTGAAGGGAGTCCCCAAGGCCACATAGGGAACTCACAGCTCCCCATTTGTGCTTAGGAGGGGGATTCCTATCCTCATGCTTGCAGCCTGCTCTCAGCTGGGTTTTCTCATTTCAGGAGCGCAAAATGTTTTCTGCTACGGGGCATTTGATGTGACTTCAGGGAAGTGCAACGACCTGCTGGGGGAAGGGGTTGCCCAGGACGACTGCTGCCTAAACCACCAATATGGCTTCCAGCTGGACAAGAATGGGCCATGCCAGGCCTGCCAGTGAGTGTCACACCAGAATCTTATCACTAACCACTGTGCCCATGTTTCACTCAGCACCTTCTCTAGCTCTCCCAATCTCTCTTGCTGGAAATCCCCAAATACCTTCTGTGGCTACGAGCCAGAATGGCATACTCTACCTCCAAAGAGCAGTTGCTCGGGATCACAAGTAGGGAGAATGCTGTTGTGCTCAGGACTCACACCATATGCTCATTTAACACATGGACTTCCCCCCAAGGAATCACAGGAACTATAGTTTGCTAAGGGTGCTGAGAATTGCAGTTGTTGTATGAGGGGGTGAACTATATTTCCCAGGATTGTCTGGAGGAAGCCATGTGCTTTAAATGTGCACCAAATTTGCTGTCAATGGATTGTGTATAAGTGGTTACAGCATGAAGCTCACTTTTTTTCTTTCTCCCACCCTAGCCGAGGCACCTGGCAAATGCCAAGGCCCCTGGGCTCCAGAGGGCCAAACACTGGCCTCCCTTAAAAGTATGTTTGGATGCTCAGCTGGTTCAGCCACCAACCTCATTATCCCCAATGGGACTCCCTCCCCCCCAGACACTACGCCAGGGGTTGGGCCTTAAAGCACAGGGGATAATTACATACCATAAGTCCCTGGTGTGGCTGTAGCTGCCTTGCCTAGTACCGGGTCAACTACACACAGACAACATGGAGGGGGGGATCCCTGTAAAGGTATTGTCCTGCTGTTAAATTTGGAATGTTGGTTAATCAACCAGCATGACATCCTCTGCTTTTTGGACAGCTTTTGTGAGACCACAATTTGACTGTGATAGTGTGTGTGTTAAATGCAAATAAGCACTTTGCTACAGGCAAATATTTTCCCCGCAACGATATGGCTTCCTTGTGAACAGAAAATCTAAGTAGGGTGCTGCCCTCATTGCTGTCTAACTAGTGTGTTGGGAATTAGCTCACCGTAATACAAATTTGCACCTAGACTTTGTGAATGCGCAGTTAAGGGAGGAATTTAGTATAGCCTTAGGCAGATTGCTCTGTCAGCACCAGAAATCCTGCTGGCCTGAATCTCCCCTCTCCTTCCTGCTACATGCTGTTTGGAGAGTTCTCCTGACCCTCCAGAGCCCATTTGGGGTAGCTGTGGTGGTGGGCATGGGGAGGAGAAGCTGGTGGAAGTCCTTCCAGAGTCTTTGGCCCTGGGGCTCTCTGCAGGAAGCAGAGCTTCAACTCCAGTTGCGGATATTTTTGGATGTGGTATTTTTGGGTTTGGTTTGAAGAGAGAGCGGGAGAGAGGGCTTCTGAAGGGTGTTTAGAGGGTGTTCCCCACTTAACGCAGTTTCACGGAAGTGCGTGGGGGCCTACATAACCCCCATGCAAGTGGGGAGTCACTGTACTTTAATTCTGCCCTGGGTTATCTGTGGAATTTCCCTGGGGGATTTTTATGACTCCCCATAGCAGGGAGGACTCGTAACCTCCTCCTCCTCTTTCTTTTTGCACAGGGCAGCCCACTGGAGTGACTGGTCCCCCTGGAGCCCCTGCTCTGTTTCCTGCAGGGAAGGCGTCCAACGGCGCAACCGGACGTGTCATGGGCGCAACGGCCCGGCCGGCTTTTGTCAGGCCAGCGCCCGCCAGTGGGAGATGAAGGCCTGCAGCCCGATGGCCTGTTGCCCCCGTAAGCATCTTGGCTCTGCTATTGTGGCTCTTTTCTCTCTCTCTTTTTTAAAAAACTTTTAGATTCAAAATTAAAACAAAACATATTATCCAGAAACACACCATCCTTATTTCCCCCCCATTTTTCCTCCCTCCCCCCACCCTCCCACACAAAACCCACCCCCCCACCCCCCAGCTTCCCTCAGTTCCAGTCTTTGATTTCTCTAAGAAAGCAGTTTTCTGCATGTTACACAATTGTATACATCCTCAAACTATTTAACTGATTATCATCAATAGAAAAGTTTGTGAATGTTTATTCAAAGCCAGCCAAGGAGTCCGGTTGGCTTTGTTGTGTCTTCAAATACTTTGTATTGGGTTCCCATTCATCCTTAAAGTCACAGTTATCCTTGTCCCGTAGCTTGTATGTCAATTTTGCCAGTTCTGCATAGTCCATCAATTTTTCTTGCCATGATTCTTTAGTTGGGGTTTCTTCAGTCTTCCATCCTTGTGCTATTAGAACTCTCACGGCCGTTGTCACATACATGAAGATGTTTTTCAGCTTTTTGGGCAGATCTTTCCCTACAATCCCTAACAAAAATGCTTCAGGTTTTTTAAACAATTGTTAAATGGAACATTTTCTTCAATTCATTGTATATCATTTCCCAAAATTTTTTAATTACATTGCAATCCCACCACATATGATAAAATGTCCTTTCCTTTTCCTTACACTTCCAACATATATTTGAACTAGTTTTGCACATTTTCCCTAACTGCACTGGTGTCGTGTACCATCTGTACATCATCTTCATGTAATTCTCCTTCAGTAGGGAACAATCTGCAAATTTTAAATCAGTTTTCCATAATTTTCCCCAATCTTCCATCATAATGTTGTGATCTACACCGGGGGGCGGAGAGCAGGTGTGGGCGACGTGCATCCCAGGGGTGTGGCGTGCCGCGGGGGCGGGGGGCAGCCAAGATGGCACCCCCCCGGAGCACGCTGCCGAGGGCAGTGCACTTCCCCCTCCCCCATCTTCCTCCGCCAGTGGATATATGGATTGCATCCTGATCACACTGTAGCTCACCTGTCTGTTTATATGATGATAATTTCCCATTACTGCGGATTCTTGTAGCTGCTGAATTCCTCTCCCACCCCACTTTGATTTGATTTAAATATATGAGATGAATCTTCAGCTTTCAGCTTCGCTAATAGCTCCCGCTTTGTCTTCTGAATATATCCGCTATCTGGAGAGCGGCTGCCAGTCAGTCTGTGGACAACAGTGGGTTAGATGGGCAGGCTTGCTTGCTTCCTAAGAGCACTTCTGCAGAAAAGACTGGGCTTCATGAAGAGAATTCAGGGCACGTCAAGGAAGCTATTTATCCCAGTCTTCACTGATGCCGCCCCTTATTTCCTTGCAGGGGTAGGAGGCTGGTCGGCCTGGGCTGCCTGGAGTCCCTGCTCTGTGACTTGCCTCAGAGGGCTGCAGACAAGGAAGCGCACTTGCACCAATCCAGCACCAGACTGTGGAGGCAGTTGCCTAGGAGACGGCGCCGAACAACGGTCCTGTGACACCAACCTGATCTGCCCAAGTAGGTTTTTGACAGAAATATTGGAAAATAAGAACTGGGTCAAAGGATGTCAGGAAGGGAAGGAAAATGGATGCAATGAAAGGTCAGAGAGTTGAAATGGAGGAGGGAGCAAGGCTGTACATGTAATATGGATTAATCAGCTACATATATAGTTGATTATTGCCTTCCCCAGAGAGGTGCACCTGGTGTCTTTTTTGTGGTCTTTCTGGTACCTTTTTATTCACTAAGGTGAATGAAGCTTGAGCTTGTGTTTCGAAACAAACCCTAGGGCTAGGCCTTCACAGTTTTAATATTGTTTTAAATAAAGCTTATGCTCGCCATCTTTCAGGGAGAAATCCTATACACAATAAGCCAGCATAAGTTAAGCTCGTGTACAGAACACCAGATCCAAATTCTGTTCAGGAGCAGGGCTGCTACCAGCTGAGCTGGCCTAAACCTGGCAGAGGGAAAACAAGCCTTCAAAATAGTCTTTAGAGTTCAGAGATCCACTGGATCCTAACCACACTCATCCTGGTGGATATTTCTATAGGATCACTCTCTTAGTGGGGTTTTGAAATGAGCTGCAAATTATTTAATTCTGCTTCTTCTAGGATTTTTTTTGGTGTTGCTGTGTTTATTGACTTTTTGTTTTGTTTCAATTGTTGTATCTTGACTTTTAAAAAATACTGGATGCTTATTTTTATTTTGTAAGCCACCAAAAGAATTTCACTGGTAGGTAACCATACAAAATGATCCAAGAAATGGTTATAGTGGTGTTTTTTTAAAAGGCTGTTTTACTTTTGGGGGAGTTTTTTTTTTTACTGTGGTACAGTACAAAAAATGAAAATGGTAAAATCAATCTTTCCTTCTGTCCATGAGTGGCAGCATTTATGTATAAGTTCTTACACTTATACATAAAGGTGTAAGTTCTTACACTCCTTTGATCCGTTAAAAAGGCGATGGGAATGGATGGAGGAGAGGGAATCAGAGTGGGGGGTTGGGGTGCTGAACGCATTAAAGGAAATATGGCTGGTAGAGCTTTGCTGGGACCGGATGATCTGATGGAGAAGAGAGACGGGACAGTTTGGAGCAAGGATGGAGGGGACACAGGTCTTAGGGAGGTGAGGTTTGCTTGCCTTCTTTCTGCACAGCCCATCCTGACCCACACCGCCTCCCCCTCACACCCCTCATCTTTCTGTGCTTGCTTCTCTTTTCACACAGCCCATGGAAACTGGGGCAACTGGGGCAACTGGGAACCTTGCCCTGCCACCTGCATTCCCGAGGGCTCAGGGCCACAGCCCAGGCAGCAGCGCCGGCGTCAGTGTAACAGCCCCCCACCTTCCAGAGACCCCCCTGGAAACCCCTGCCCTGGAGCTGACCAAGACTACCGCTCCTGCAGCGGACTGCCCTTCTGTCCACGTAAGGAAAGAAAGCTGCCTCATTTACCCAGCCCTCCTCCTGCAAGCAGCTTGCGGGTGATGACCTTGTTGCCTCTGAAGAGACAAGCCCCCCCCCCCACCTTATGGATTTATTTAGTGTGTACCTATTTGTGCCAGTTCTATATCACAAAGTGTATTTTAAAAATATCTCTTAGCGGTGTACAGATAACTAAAGCAACAACAATGCAAAGAGCAGAAAATATTACAAAAGTACAGCTAACATATACAAATCTTACATTAATGCATATGTGAATGTTAGATTCTTTGCTGTCTCTGGCCAGCCGGATCGTGATCCAGAAAGGAAATGGGAAAAGAGACTGGCCTGTCCCAATGCTTTCCAAAGCGACAGACCTAGTTTATAGGCTGGGGATGGATGTAGCAGTGAAAACCCCTTTAACCCTTGACCATTGTCCATGCTGACGGCTGGGGCTGCTGGGAGTCCAAGAAACTCTCAACGACCACAGTTTTCGTAGCCTTGCTGCAGGGAGTTTCCAAATGAATTTCTGTTGCGTCCTGGACAATGTAGTTCCACACTTGATGGGCCACAGCGATGCCCATTTAGAGCTTGTGCTTGTCTGAGCAAGTCCGACTGGGGGTCCAGAGTTCTTTGTGTTGCCCCACAGAGGACGGCAGCTGGGGCAGCTGGAAGCCCACTGGCTCTTGCTCGGTGACCTGCGGGGTTGGCCGAACGGTGGAGAAGCGTCTGTGTGACAGCCCTGCGCCAAAGCATGGAGGGAAGTTCTGCCCTGGTCCAGACACCCACACCGACACCTGTAACACCAGGACGCCCTGCCCAGGTAATGGGGAAGGAAGGAGATATGGCAGGGGCAGCTCTTGTGGGTGGGAATCTAGAGTCAGACCGCAAAGCCTGCCCCGCTCGCTTGCTCCTACCTGGCTGCTTCCATTCCCTCCAGCTCCCAGTGCCCACTGCCATCTGCGGCCCTCCTGCTACCACTTTCTGGCTTTCTTCTGCTGGTGAATATTGCCCCTTCTTCAGAAGGCTTGTGTCCCTCATGTTGTGAAATTCAGGAATTGAGAGGTGAAGGGGAGCCCCACTTATTCCCAAACTAGCCAGAAGAAATAAATGGAACCTCCGTGTACAGAGGCCGTATCGCTTTGAATGAGGTGCTTTGGGATTGTTGCCACTCTGAGCTGTCACATGTTGAGGAGACTGTGGAGGTCTGTCTGTACATCTCTGGGCTGTGGCCAGGCTTCTTCTGTGAGTTATTCCGCTTCCCTTTAAAAAGAGATCATGCAAATACTCTGCTTAGCTGCTTGCTAAGAGGTCAGCCTGCTCCTGCCTGCTGACCAATGGGGATGAGGCCTGGCCAGCTCCACGTTTGAGGGGGTCTCCTTTGGCGGTCTCCTTCTATCTCCCTTGCCCTGCCTGTGGCTACGTCTGGGAACTGCCATGTAAATTTCCTACCATGCCCTGAAGTGACACTATTTGGGGGGTCAGGGCAGCCAACATGGGGGTGCTGCGGATGGAGGCTGCATGCTCACTCTGGGGCTGGTATATTTCGCAAACATCTGGATAGCTGGAATTTACATTTTATTTAATTAAAATCTTAATAGAATATAATAACACGGGTGATAATGAAAAGGGTCCAGCTGTTTATTCATGAAAAGTTTCATGCCATGGAATCTTCCTGCTTTGCTGGGTCTGCTTACGGGTTGTGGTCATGTGTTGTTTCTGACTTTAGGCTATATTTTTGTAACTTGATGAAATCTTTTTATAATTTGAACAATCAATGCTTTAAAAGTTAGTTTTAAAGTTCAGTTGGTAATTTGGGGTGGAGGTACACACTTAACAACTACTTATATGGATGTGTATGAAACAGCGTGCAATTTCTTTGATCCATACCTCTGGGAAAGAATTTATATTTAATTATAACCCTGGTCCCAAGGGCCGCTCCAAGTTACAATACCCCCTCCCCCTCCCTGTGAATCTGCTTGACATCAAGGTAGACAACTTCAGGCCTTGGGCCAAATGTGGCCCCCCAGACTTCTCTATCTGGCCCCTGGAATGCTCCAGCTGCACCCCACATAGCTCCTGCTCTGCCCGGAACATGCCCCTTCTTTTTCTGTTCTCTCCTGTAGTGATTTTTGCCTGGTTGTGTCCTTGAACTGGGATGGTGACTCTCATTTCCCTGGATGGGGGGGGCGTGTGGGGGGTGGCCCTCAAGTCCCATCCCCGGACTGTGGGGCTGGCTGCCCTTGCCCACCGTCAAAGCTGGCTGGCATTCTTCTTGACCCTCCTCCTTCTCCCGCAATGCCACACAGTGGACGGGCGCTGGAGGGAGTGGTCCGAATGGAGTGTCTGTGAGAGGAAAGCCAGTAATATCAGGATCGCCTGCGATGAGCTGACTGGACTTCAGGCGAGAACCAGGACATGCGTTGGACGGGCGCATGAGGGCAAGCGCTGTGTGGGGCCAACCATGGATATCAGAAGCTGCTACAATGTCCAGTTATGCTCTTGTGAGTATTGGGGATAAAAAGAGGTGGAAGGAGCTGCCCATATGAAAGGCTAAGCTTCAGAAATGCCACTTAAGGGTGAACCTGGAGGATGGGAGGCTGCTGGGAGCCCCAGGTAATCTGAGTTTTCTTTTTGTCTTCCCCACCCACAATGTGATGGCCATTTCTTGGGTGGCTTGTTTAAAAAGGAAGAAAAGAAAGAAAGAAAGAAAGAAAGAAAGAAAGAAAGAAAGAAAGAAAGAAAGCAGAATTAGGCACTTGTTTTGAGTATAGGTCACTCTGTTAAAAACTAGCCAGGATATTTAAATGGAACCTCCATATTAAAGAAGCCGTATTTCTTTGAATAAGCTGCCATAGGGGTGTTGCTAGATCCCCCAAAGACTCTGGCCCACAACACACGTATGCTAAAACCAGCATATGCTGATGTATAGATGTGCACAGATGTGAGCACTGAGGGAAAGTGGCCTTATATATATAAAAAAGGGATTTTCAATTCAGGTAGAAGGGAGGAAAGTGCCAAACACCTGGGGCTCAGGCCTCCTAGACAATACTCCTGAAGTGCTGGGTGGTGAATGAGAGGCTGTGTCCTGCTTCTGAGAGCCCAAAGACTCCTCCACTGGAAGCAGAATGCTGGGCATGGATGGTGCAATCTAATAAGGCCATTCATGATTCCTCTATCATGTGGATTTTTAAAAACAACAGCAACAAAGATTCTACTTTTTGATATCTCTTTCCTTTTTTTAAATAATTTTTATTGGATTTTACATTTTTATCACATTGCCACATATCAAAATCAACAAAATACATTCCCTCAATTTCCCCCCTCCCCCCGACTTCCCTCAACTTCCTTTTCTGGTCAGTCCCCCGTCCCCCCCCCCATTAAACCCTGCCTGCTTTCAGATATTGTCCATATTGTCCATATTGATAATTATTATTTCTGTTGTTAATTGTAAATGTTTACTCAAATCCTGGTAGTGAGTTTAGATCTTTACATTGTTACATTGTTTCTGTAAGTACAACATGAAAAGTTCCCATTCTTTCTTAAATTCTCTCTTGAGTCTCGTGAGTCTTTCTGTTTACTTTGCCATTACAGCATATTCCATTAATTTTTGTAGCCATTCTTCCTTAGTTGGTATTTCTTCGCTTTTCCATCTTTGGGCTAATAACCTCCTAGCTGCAGTTGTAGCATACATAAAGCGTTTCTTCTTTTCTCTTAGTAAATCTTAACCTGTAATACCTAATAAAAAAGCTTCTGGTCAATTTAAATATTTTCTTTATTTCATTACAAATCATATCCCAATACTTATTAATCATTAATCATTAATCAGTTTGCAATTCCACCACATGTGAAAAGGTTGCCTTCATTTTCTTTACATTTCCTTTTCTTTACATTTCCAACACTTATTTGAACCTATTCTATACCTTTTTGCTATTTTTTTCTGGTGTAATACTCTGGTCCATGTCACGAAGAGTCGGACACGACTAAACGACTAAACAACAACATCATTTTCATATAATTCTCTTTTATTAAAATACAATCAGTAAATTTCAAATTTACTCTCCATAATTTTTCCCATTCTTCCATTTCTTTATTGTGTCCTATACCTTGCACCCATTTAATCATTATACTTTTTACCTCTTCATCTTTTGTTTCTCATTCTAATAATAAATTATTTGTTTTCTTCAACAATTTGGTATTATCTTCTATAATTTCTCTTTGGAATCTTGAAATATTCAAGCTAAAACCTTTTTTAAATCTTTTTAAATACCTCATTTAATTGACGATATTGCAGCCAATCATACACATATTCTTTAATCTCCTCATATTCTTTCAGTATTAACTTCCCTTCCTTTTCTATTAGCAAATCTCTATATGTAGGCCATATTTTCTCCCTATTTATTTTTTTGATTGAAATTACTTCTGTAGGGGAAACCTACCATGGGGTCTTTAGTTCTAATAGTTCTTTATGTTTTCCCCATGCCCTTAAAAGTGATCTCCTAATTATATGATTATAAAATGCTTTCTGTATTTTCCCTTTGTTGTACCACAAATATGCACGCCAACCAAATCTATTGTCGTGCCCTTTCAAATCTAATAAATCTGTGTTTTTTAATTTTATCCAGTCCTGGATCCAAGTTGTGCATCTCCAACATAAAATTTCAGTTCTCATATAGTGCAACCTTACACCTGTCCGCTCACAAGTGAGTTCTCTGTAACAGACTCCCATCTCTTAGGCCTTTTGGTTAAGATCAAGTGTAGTATCTGATACCTCTTTCCAAACAGATACAGCCCTAGTGAGCTGTAGACATGAGGCACGATGGCAGAGGGTAGGTGAGCCAACCGCCTCTCCCTACCTGATTATTATTTTTTTTTTTTTATAAATTTTTATTAGTTTTACAACATTTTTTAAACAATACAAACAAATAAAAAGACAAACAAACATGTATAATTTCATGACCTTTTTTCCGTAACCTTCGTTTCTCGGACTCCCCCATACCTCCCCTTTCTGCATCCCTATTTACAAAATTATTTCAGCAGCTTCTGAGCAATTTTATCGAATATATGTCCTCTTAGTCCTTTCTCTAACTTAATCTTATGTCACTGTTTCCCTTTTTCTCTCAACACCTTGGCATTTTAGCATTCATCAATTTTATAATAGCTCTTAAGATAAATTTTAAATTTCTTCCAGTCCTCTTCCGCCGTCTCTTTCCTCTGATCACGGATTCTGCCAGTCATCTCAGCCAGTGTCATATAGTCCATCACTTTCATCTGCCATTCTTCCACGGTGGGTAGATCTTGTGTCTTCCAATACCTTGCGATAAGTATTCTTGCTGCTGTCGTAGCATACATAAAGAAAATTCTATCTTTCTTTGACACCAATTGGCCGACAATGCCCAAGAGAAAGGCTTCTGGTTTCTTAGGGAAAGTACATTTAAGTACCTTTTTCATTTCATTATATATCATTTCCCAGAAAGCCTTAATCTTCGGGCACGTCCACCAAAGGTGATAGAAAGTACCTTCAGTTTCTTTACACTTCCAACACTTATTATCAGGCAAATGATAAATTTTTGCTAGCTTGACTGGGGTCATGTACCACCTGTAGATCATTTTCATAACATTTTCCTTTAAGGCATTGCATGCCGTAAATTTTATACCGGTGTTCCACAACCATTCCCAGTCAGCAAACATAATGTTATGACCAATGTCCTGTGCCCACTTAATCATAGCCGATTTAACTGTTTCGTCTTGTGTATTCCATTTCAGCAGCAAATTATACATTCCTGACAAATTCTTGGTATTGGGTTCTAACAGTTCAGTTTCTAATTTTGATTTCTCCACCTGGAAGCCAATTTTCCTATCTTGTTTGTAGACCTCCATTATTTGATAATAATGGAGCCAATCTTGTACTTTAGGTTTCAATTTCTCGTGACTCTGTAATTTCAATTTATCTCCATCTTGTTCCAAGATTTCCCAATACTTTGGCCATTCGGCCTCCATATTGAGTTTCTTCAATGCCTTAGCCTCCAAGGGTGACAACCATCTAGGGGTTTTGTTTTCCAACAAGTCTTTATATCTTATCCAAACATTAAATAACGCTTCTCTGACAATGTGATTTTTAAAGGCCCTATGCTCTTTGATTTTATCATACCATAGATATGCATGCCAACCAAATGTATTATTGAAACCTTCTAAATCCAAGATATCTGTGTTCTCGAGGAGCATCCACTCTTTCAGCCAGCAAAACGCTGCTGCTTCATAGTACAGTTTTAAGTCCGGCAGGGCAAATCCCCCTCTTTCTTTTGCGTCTGTAAGTACTTTGAATTTTATTCTGGGCTTTTTGCCCTGCCAGACAAATTTCGAAATGTCTTTCTGCCACCTCTTGAAACAGTCCATCTTGTCGAGAATCTGCAAAGTTTGAAACAAAAATAACATTCTAGGCAATACATTCATCTTGATAACTGCAATTCGGCCTAACATTGACAATTTCAAATTTGACCATATTTCTAGATCTTTTTTAATTTCTGACCAACATTTTTCATAGTTGTCTTTATACAAGTTCAAATTTTTAGATGTCAAGTAAACCCCTAGGTATTTCACCTTCTTAACCACTGTCAAGCCTGTCTCTTCTTGAAATTTCTCCTTCTCCATGACTGTTAAATTTTTTTCTAAAACTTTAGTCTTTTGTTTGTTCAATTTGAATCCGGCTACCTGGCCAAATTGTTGAATTATCTCCAACACCCTTTTCGTACTAGTGTCTGGCTCTTGTAAGGTCAATACTAAGTCATCTGCAAAGGCCCTTAACTTGTAATGTTTAGCTCCGACCTGTACACCTTTAACCTGCTGGTCATCTCTAATCATATTTAGCAACACCTCCAGGACAGAAATAAAAAGCAATGGGGAAATTGGGCACCCCTGTCGTGTTCCTTTTTCTATCTTAAGTTCCTCAGTTATCACATTATTTACGATCAGCTTAGCTTTTTGTTCAGAGTATATCGCACCCATGCCGTTCTCAAATCCTTGGCCTACCCCCATCCCATGAAGATTCTTTTTCATAAAACTCCAAGAAATATTGTCAAAGGCTTTCTCCGCGTCCACAAAGATCAGCACTGCTTTAGTGTTTATTGTCAGGGAACTGCCATCGGAAGGAAGGGAGGTGAAAGGGCTCACACAGGTTGGGAGAGACTCAGCAGCTGAAGAGGGAACCAGTAGGGGGAGAGGAGGTGAGCTGAGGGAAAGTGAGCTGGAGGGATGGCTCAGAGACACTTCCAGCGAAAACAGTGGGGAGGTTTCAGGACCTCCTGTAGGGACACCCACTCCTCGCCGGAAACTGTCACGCAGAGAGTCCAGAAGACGTGTTTCCGTTAAGGAGCTTTTATGTTGGAAGCGATTCCGAAAGCAACCACTGTCGGAATCTGCCAGCGACTGACGGAGCCATGTTTAAGGGGCTCCGTTACAGACAGAGGTTTGCAAACTTGACCAAACTCTGAGGGACTTGGATTTTACACACAAGCAGCTCATCGTCCCATCACATTTATATTCACCTCTAGTAGTTCCAAAATGTCTATTATATTCCTTACGTTGTCTGATAAATGCCTTTTTGGGAGAAAGCCTGTTTGGTCCTTATGAATCTTCTCCATCAACACTCTTTTAAATCTTTTTGCCAAAATGTCTGCAAAAATTTTGTAATCCACATTAAGTAATGATATTGGGCGATAGTTCTTAAGTTGCGTCTTTTCAGTCTCTGTCTTTGGTATGAGTGTGATATACGCCTCTTTCCACGACTCTGGTGCCTTTTCCCCTCTAGAATCTCGTTGCAGACTTCCTTTAACGGTTGTATCAACCATTCCTTTAAAGCTTTATAATATCTGGAAGTCAGTCCATCTGGTCCTGGAGATTTGCCCAGTTGCATGTCCTGAATGGCACCCTCTATCTCTTGTTCTGTTATTCTCTGGTTTAAATCCACCTTGCTTTGATGAGAGATTTTTTGTAGTCCATATTTATTAAGGAATTCATCTATGTCCTCTTCATTCTGTGGCCCTTGAGAATATAGTTTTTTAAAATAGCTCAAAAAACAGTTTCTAATCTCGTTGGGTTTAGTTATATTCTTTCCATCCACTTCTAGGCTTGTGACTGTATTTAGTTTCTGTCTTTTCTTCAATTGCCAAGCCAGAAGTTTGCCACATTTATCTGCCGATTCAAATGTCTTTTGTTTCATTTGCTTTATCTTCCACTCAATCTCTTGATTCATCAATTCCATATATTGTGTTTGATATAACTTAATCTCTCTCAAAATCTCCTGGGACTTTGGTTTTATTCTTAATTTTTTCTCTCCTTCTTTTATCTTTTCCAAAATCTTTTCCTTCTTCTCGGTTTGATTCCTCTTTTTTATTGAGTTTTGTTGAATCAGAAATCCTCGCATTACAGCTTTACTTGCGTCCCAGATCACTCTTTTTTCCACATCAGCCTTTAAATTTATTTCAAAATAGTCTGTGATGGGACGATGAGCTGCTTGTGTGTAAAATCCTAGTCCCTCAGAGTTTGGTCAAGTTTGCAAACCTCTGTCTGTAACGGAGCCCCTTAAACATGGCTCCGTCAGTCGCTGGCAGATTCCGACAGTGGTTGCTTTCGGAATCGCTTCCAACATAAAAGCTCCTTAACGGAAACACGTCTTCTGGACTCTCTGCGTGACAGTTTCCGGCGAGGAGTGGGTGTCCCTACAGGAGGTCCTGAAACCTCCCCACTGTTTTCGCTGGAAGTGTCTCTGAGCCATCCCTCCAGCTCCCTTTCCCTCAGCTCAGCTCCTCTCCCCCTACTGGTTCCCTCTTCAGCTGCTGAGTCTCTCCCAACCTGTGTGAGCCCTTTCACTTCCCTTCCTTCCGATGGCAGTTCCCTGACATCCACCTCCCCTCCAGGGCCCCCTTCATCCCCTCTCGCCCCCTCCTCTACGGGCGGTGAGGAGGCAAAACCCCGGAATGAACTTCCTTCATCTTCCGATGTCCCGAACACTTCTCTCCACCTGTTGCGGTTCCTGGTCTCGAAGTACTCCTCCTCCTCAGAGTCCATCTCCCCTTCCCCTTCCGATTCCGAGAATCCTTCCAACTCCTCCTCCTCATCGGTGGTCCCAAAGTATTCCCTCCGGAACCTCTCCACAGGCTGAGGTTTCCTTGGGAACCTTTGATGGAACGTTTCTATCAATACCTCGTCATTGATATCTTCTGCCATTACCCAAGTGTTTTCTGACTCCGGTTCTCCTTCCCACGCTACCAAATACTCCACCTGATCCCCCTTCCATCTGGCGTCGAGGATTTCTGCCACATGGCTGCTGCATTCCCTTTCTTCTATGACCGGTCCCCGAGTGGCCATCCCTTCTCGTCCCCCCTCATACGGTAACAGTAACGACCTGTGAAATACTGGGTGCAGTTTCATGTGGTTGGGTAACCGGAGCCTGAAAGCCACTGGGTTGACCTGTTGAATGACCTCAAAGGGACCCAATCTCCTGGGTCTTAATTTCTTACAACCTCCTTTGAACGGCAACCCTTGGGTTGACAGCCACACCCTATCTCCCACCCTTATGGTTTCACCTTCCCTTCGGTTCTTGTCTGCCTGCCTCTTGTATTCTTCCTTCGCCCTTTCTAAGTTGAGTTGGAGCTGACGATGGATTGCTTCCATTTCTTCTACAAAATGCTCGGCTGCCGGGACACCCCATCTCTCCCCTTCTCCCCCTGGGAAAGCCCTGGGATGACACCCATAATTAGCCAAGAAGGGGCTCATCCCTGTGGACACATTCTCGGCATTGTTGTAGGCAAATTCCGCCAGCGCCAACTTTTCTACCCAGTCATTCTCTCTGTCATTGACATAACACCTCAGGTATTGCTGGAGGACCCCGTTTGCTCTTTCCGCCTGCCCGTTGGTTTCAGGGTGCCGGGCAGTTGAAAAGTTGACCTCCACCTGCAGTAAGCTCATGAGCTTCCTCCAGAACCTGGAAGTAAATTGTTTTCCTCGGTCTGAGACCACCCTCAATGGCACCCCGTGCAACCTAAAAATGTGTTCTACAAATAACTTCGCTGTCTCTTCCGCCGTGACTGCATGCGAGCAGGCTACAAAGTGGCACATCTTTGTTAGTAGGTCTACCACCACCATGATGGCTGTTTTCCCCTTGGACTTCGGCAGATCAGTCATAAAATCTATCGACACTGCCTCCCAAGGTCGTTCTGGGGTTGGTAAGGGTTCTAATAGCCCCGCCGGTGCCCGCCTCTCCCCTTTGGCTCGCTGGCATTGCTCACACCCTCTTACATACTCCCGTACATCTTCCCTCACCTTAGGCCACCAAAATTCCCTGGTGACCAACCACATGGTTTTGTGTTGTCCAAAATGCCCCGCCGTGGGGCTGTCGTGCACCTGCTTGAGTACCCTCCCCCTTAAGTCTCCTTCAGGGATATACAGTGCCCCTTTGTAATACAAAGCTCCATTTCTTTCCTCGAAACCCCCTGGTTCCTCTCCCTCACCCCTAAGACCTCTGAGCTTATTCTGGGCGTATTCATCATTCTCTGTTTCCTCTACCAGTTCTCTTTGTCCCACCCATGCCGCCCCACACACCCAGCGGTCCTCTGGAATGACATGTCTCTCTTCGGGTGCTCCCTCCCCCTCCAAATATTCAGGTTTGCGTGAGAGAGCGTCCGCCCTAATGTTCTCTGGGCCTGGCACGTAACAAATCTCAAAGTTAAATTTGGAGAACTCCTGGGCCCATCTCACTTGCCGTTGGTTGAGCACTCGTGCCGTCCTCCAATACTCTAGGTTCTTGTGGTCAGTGCACACTTGCACCTTATGTTGTGCGCCAATTAGCAGGTGCCTCCATCTCCGGAACGCCTCATGAATGGCTAGTAGTTCTCGGTCATACACCGTGTAGTTCCTCTCGGATTTGTTCAGCTTTCGCGAAAAAAAGGCACACGGTCTCCACTCTGACTCCTCCTTCCCTGGCTGCAGAAGCACCGCCCCAATAGCTCTGTCTGATGCGTCAGTTTCCACTCTCATCGGTTTTTGTAAATCCACATGCAGGAGTTGTTGTTCCGAGGCGAAGGCCCTTTTTAGTTCCTCAAATGCTCGCTCCGCCTCCTCAGTCCAAACGAACTTCTTCTTACTGCTGAGACAGTCCGTAATGGGCGCCGTCAGGTGGGCAAAGTTTCGGATGAACTTACGATAGAAGTTCCCAAATCCTAGGAACCTCTGCACATCCTTCCTTGTTTTGGGTGTTTTCCATTCCAGCACCGCCTGGACCTTGCCGGGATCCATGGCCAATCCCTTGTCTGACAGGCGATACCCCAGGAATTCCACCTCCTTGGTATGAAACTGACACTTCTCCAGTTTCACCCACAGCTGGTTGGCTTGCAGCCTGCTCAACACTTCTCTGACGTCTCTCACATGCTGCTCCTCATTCTCAGAATACACCAACACGTCGTCTAAGAAGGCCACACAATTCTTGTAAAGCAAAGGCCCCAGGACGTGGTTCATGAACGATTGAAAGCACGCGGAGCCTCCTTGTAGGCCGAAGGGCATAACTAAATATTCAAATGCCCCCAAAGGGGTGAACATGGTGGTTTTCCATTCATCCCCCTTCCTTATTCGTATCAGGTTGTACGCCCCCCTTAGGTCCAGTTTAGTAAAAATCTTTCCCTTCCTGACCCTTGTCAAAATGTCGTCAATCCTGGGCATAGGGAAAGCCACTGGTTCTGACACTGCATTTAAGGCCCTGAAGTCACACACAAGCCTCGGCTTGTTCGTGTTTTTTTTATCCACAAAAAACACTGGGCTGCCCCCCACCGCCCTGGACTCTCTGATGAACCCTCTCTTCAGGTTCTTGTCAATGAACTCTCTTAGCTCCTGCATCTCTCTGTCTGACATGGCGTACAGCTTGCCTACAGGGAGCTGTGCCCCAGGGAGTAAATTGATTTGACAGTCAAAGGGTCTATGCGGGGGTAGTTGGTCAGCTTCCCTTTCGCTGAAGACGTCGCGGAGATCTGCGTATTGTCGTGGTACCTTCACGTTCTCCGTTACTTCAGTCCCTGCTAGGGTGGCTTGGGCCCCTGCCAAACCCTTTCCCTCTTTGCAGTGTTCTAAGCAATGTGCTGAACCAAAAGAAACCACTCTCTGATGCCAGCCCACCAGCGGATCATGTAACGCTAGCCAGCTCATCCCCAATATAATGGGAGCTCCTCCCAAGGTGGCCACATTAAACGCTATCAGTTCGGTGTGCCTTGCCACCTTCATTATCATTGGGACGGTCTGCAAGCTGACTTCTCCTCCCAACAGCTCCCTGCCATCGATCGTGGTCACCTGCAGGGGGTTGCTTAAAGGGATCGTCTGTATCTGGTGTTCAGCTGCAAACTCTTTGCTCATGAAATTGCAGGAGCTGCCTGAGTCCAACAGCGCCTTTATCTTTAGAGGGTGTCCGTTTGGCAGCTCTAGCGCCACTTCTATCACTAGGGCGGGTTTAGGAGGTTCTGGCGTGGGCACTTTCACTGCTCTTTGGCCTGGCTGCTGTGCCCCGACGGTGGCAGCCAGGCGTTGGCTTTTACTTGCTTCGGTATTTCTCCCTCTCTTCCCTCCACAGCTCCTACCATCCCTTGCCATTCCTTCCTCTGGGGGCAGACTCTGGCAAAGTGACCTGGCTGTTGGCAGAGATAGCATTTCCGGGCGCCTTTTCCCTCCTTCTTTCCCCCCTCACTGGGCTTTGAAACTGCGCGCGCGCGCGCTGTTCCGATTTCCATCGGCTCTGCCGGCGGGAAAGTTGGCTCTGGAATGTCTGGAATGCGGAACTCCTTCCAACGTTCCCCCTTCCCTTCCCGCCTCTCCAATGCTCTCGCCTCCTGGCGCGCTCCTATGGTCAGCGCTGATTTGGTCAGCTGGTCCATAGACTCCGCCCTGGGCGCCCGGGAAAGTTCGTCTTTCACAGCCGAAGAAAGCCCTTCTTCAAAGAGCATTTGAATGGGTTCCGCCGATAGATCCCACCCCAATTTATGGATCAACATGGTGAACTCAGTCCAGTACTCACGGACAGATCGGCTCCCCTGTTTGCAAGCCATTAACTGTCTGCGGACCACTCCCTGTTCAATATCGCTGGAAAACATCAGATCCATGGCGCGAAAGAACTTCATCGTGTCCTTTAGGACGTCACTATTCGCTGCCATCAGGGGTCTAACCCAGTCTCTCGCCCCCTTTTCAAGATGCCCAATCACGAAAGCCACTCGTGATTCCTCGTCAGGGAATTCATCAAACTGCAGATTGAGGGCATATTGCATCTCTGTCCGAAAGCCATGATAGTCTTTGGGCTCCCCCCCAAACTTCTGCACCAATCCTGGTACCTTTCTGACGAGCTGGGTGTCTTTCCCCTTTTTGTCTGCATCCTGAGCCCTCCTCTCCTCAAGCCTCGCCGTCTGCAGCGCTAGCTGGACCTCCAACACCCGGTACCTTTCTTCCAGGCTTGGACCCGCTCCAGCTCCTGCTTCTCCGGTTCCGGCTGGGTTGCTCATGATGCCTTCTCCTGCACAAGCTGCTCACGAAGACCGTCGGAATGCTGTGATGGGACGATGAGCTGCTTGTGTGTAAAATCCTAGTCCCTCAGAGTTTGGTCAAGTTTGCAAACCTCTGTCTGTAACGGAGCCCCTTAAACATGGCTCCGTCAGTCGCTGGCAGATTCCGACAGTGGTTGCTTTCGGAATCGCTTCCAACATAAAAGCTCCTTAACGGAAACACGTCTTCTGGACTCTCTGCGTGACAGTTTCCGGCGAGGAGTGGGTGTCCCTACAGGAGGTCCTGAAACCTCCCCACTGTTTTCGCTGGAAGTGTCTCTGAGCCATCCCTCCAGCTCCCTTTCCCTCAGCTCAGCTCCTCTCCCCCTACTGGTTCCCTCTTCAGCTGCTGAGTCTCTCCCAACCTGTGTGAGCCCTTTCACTTCCCTTCCTTCCGATGGCAGTTCCCTGACATAGTCCTTTAAAGTTTTTTGGGCCTTCTTGTGGATCTCCTCGTCTCGAAACAGGGTGTCATTCATCCTCCATCTAAATTGACCAGTTGTTGTAAATTTCATCTCCATCTTCACGGCGTTATGGTCGGAGCAAGTCTTTGGGCAGATTTCTATTTTCTTAATCTTTGGAGCCATCCCACTAGTAATCCAAATTTGGTCAATTCTGGTCCAGGTCATCATTGCTTGGGAGAAAAAGGTTCCCTCTCTCTCAAGAGGGTTCCTTGTCCTCCATATATCTATTAAGTCCATATTTTCAGTCATTTCAAAGAAGGTCTTCGGAAGTCTCCCTTCCTTGGAAATTGTCAGTCTTTGTGCCTTATCCATATTTGTAGAAACTACGCCATTCATATCTCCCATAAGTATTACATTATAATCCAAATAGTCCATCAGAGTTTCATGGAGCTTCTTAAAAAATTCCGCCTTGCCTTCGTTTGGTGCATAAACTCCAACTACTAAGAATTTTTCTCCTTGTACTTGTATTTCCACTGCCAGGTATCTTCCTTGTTCGTCTTTGAACATCATTTTTGGGGCCCATTTCTCTTTTACATATATCACTACTCCTCTTTTCTTGACTTTGTCCGATGAGATAAATTCTTGTCCTAATCTTTTATTTATAAGTAATTTCCTATGTACCCTGGTCACATGGGTTTCTTGCAAGCAGATCAAGTCCAATTGTTCTCTTTTCAAAATATGGAATACTTGACGTCTCTTCAAAGGCATGTTCAGCCCATTGCAATTCCAGCTAAGGAATTGCAGGGCCATCTTGTTATTTCTCCGTTGCTCCTCCTACTGCTCCAAGTTGTTGCTCTTCCTCTGATGGTGGTGGTTTAAGTCCAAACGATAGGTTCAGAATATCTACTGCTCTCCTCTGTTCCGAAATTGGGTCGACCGTTCCCTTCTGTAAATCCTCATGGTTTCTCTCCAAGAACTTCTCTTTATCTTGAATTGTCTTTATTTTCACCTTCTTTCCCTTGTAATTGAATGACAGTCCTTGTGGAAACTCCCACCTAAAGATGATGATGTTCTTCTTCAACAGGTAGACCAGATCTTTATAGAAGGTTCTCACCTCCAAGATATATTTAGGGATGTCTTTAAAAATTTGTATAGGTGAATTTTCAATCTCCAAGGCCTTTTGGTAATGTAGTTTTAATATCTTGTCTCTTTCTTCCTTGGATCTGAGGGTGATCAGGCAATCCCTCGGAGTCTTTCTATTCTGTCTCCTGCCCAATCTGAATGCTGTTGTTATCTTAAATTCTTCCTCCTCCAAATCTTCCTGCCAACAGTCAGTAAACTCTTGTGTAAGGAACTCCACAAGGCTGTCCCCTTCACTCTCGGGAATTAGTCTTAATTTCAGGTTTCTCTCCTTTCTCTGTAATTCCATCAAGGACAAGGCCGCATCATGTTCATAGACTTTTTTCGAAATCGGTTCTAATTTTTCCTGTGTCTCTTCAGCAATCTTTCTGGCGTCCTCTGCAATTTTACGTGTAGCAGAGTTCTCTTCAATCAATTTATTTATGGATTCTGTATTAGATGTGACACTTTTCATATTAAGATCCAATCTTGCTGTTAATTCTGTTAGTTTTTGTGAGTTCTCTGTACTCTGCTTTGTCAGAGCTTCCAAGGATTGATTTATCTTAAGTAACGCCTGTGTCATAGAATCCATGGAGGCAACCGTCGCTTTTTCCTGAGCAGCTGCTCCAGTCTGTGTCAAACTTGATATTGAACCTCTTTTCTTTTGTTGTTGTTGTTTTGCTTTGGCTCTAGTTGTAATCTCATCTGCTGGGCCACTCATGTCCCAAGGACGTTCTCACAGGAGCAGTTCCCAAATGGAAAATCCCACTGTCTTGCTCTGTTATTCCAATTGTTACTTCTTACCCTCTAGAGGGAGCAAGACATAGTGTCCAAGTGAAGGAAACAAAAAGCAAGGAACAAAGAAACCAGGAAACTTCAATATAAATGCTGCAACAGTTTTTCTACGTAATTTAACTGTCAAAGTCCGATATATTGTGGCAGCAAAGTCCAAACTTTGTATCAAGTAAAACATCCACTATGTATCCTTGAAGAGTTTTCTAAGGTTTCTAAAGTCTCTATCCTGGTGTCTTATTTTGGCAGACCGTATCAAAGGAATTAAGGCAGCTGGAAACTTTTCTCTCTCAATAAATCATGCAGGTTAATAAGATTACTTTCCCCCCCTCTGCTCCTGCTTGCTAGAGATGGGGTTTAAGTCCAATGCCAGGCTTAAGCAATTCTATCTTTATTTTCATGCAGATACAGCTTTTTCTCTTTCGTTGCTTTCATCTGTCATGCAGTCGGGGGAAGGCAGACTTCCTTAATTTTACCCTTCCCCGTTTCCGGCCAAATTTCTAATTAAATCTTTTAAAAATTCCAGTAATCGTTCAGTCCTACTCACGGGGTTTTGAATTCAATTCAATTTGCAGGAAGGAGTCGGCGCTCTCCGTCAATGACGACGCGGCTTCACACTGCGGGCTGGGTAGTGACTCTCAGCACCGCGCTCTCCCGATGCCGTTCCGGAGCCTTTAAAAAGGCTCTTTCACAGTGAAGGGGGGCGCTTCTGGTGCCCACCGAGTCTCCTTGTTCACAGGCTTCCGTGCCTGTGATTTTAGGGGTCCCCCGCTCTCCCTACCTGATTATTGCCCCTTGCTTTTGAATGCCTGGCCCAAAGCCACCCTGTGTGCTTCAGGTTGAGCAGGGCTGCATCTACACAACTATAAGAAATGCTCTGAATTTTTTTTTAAAAGCTCATAATGGAAAATTTTATAGTTCTGATTCCAGCTGTACAGAACCATCTGGTATCACATGTTATAATGCATTTATAACATTTTATTTTTACCATGCAGCTGAGTCCCATGTCTTTCTGGTCCCTTTCTGAGGCTCTCACTGCCATGCCCCACTGGTTCTTCAGATACTCTACTTGTCATATTGACACCATATTGATACTCCTTTAACAGTTGTAATGCTTTCCCCCAGAGCATCCTGGGAGCTGTAGTTTGTTAAGGGTTCTGAGAGCTGTTGGGAGAACCCTCACAGAGCTACAGTCCCCTTCATGGTAGTTGTTCAGTAGGCAGAGGTGGAGTCAAGGGATGCCAAGCCTGTGGGTCTGATTTGTGTGGCTTCTCTCAGTGAAAGGAGCCTGGACAGAATGGAGCCCATGGGGCCTCTGCAACCCGCCCTGTGGGGAGAAGCCCATGAAATCTCGTAAGAGGGAGTGCAAAGCCATCTACCCCAATTACCCGTGAGTATGAAATGAGGGAAGGGCAGTGTGTGTGTGTGTGTGTGTGTGTGAGAGAGAGAGAGAGAGAGAGAGAGAGAGCTGAGTTGAGTTGAGGGAGAGAGAAATAGGGAGTTGTTTCATTTTTGAAGGGCAAGCCTGCGAAACCACTTTCTGACTTGCTTAACTGGCCAGCTGCAGCTAGTGCAGAATTCATGTATTTATCTGACAAGAGTTAATAGGCAAAAACTACTTGGCAGTTTGCACAAAACAATAAAGAATGTTCACAGTTCAAGAAGGACACTGACAAACTGGAACGTGTCCAGAGGAGGGCAACCAAAATGGTCAAAGGCCTGGAAACCATGCCTTATGAGGAATGGCTAAGGGAGCTGGGCATGTTTAGCCTGGAGAAGAGGAGGTTAAGGGGTGATATGATAGCCATGTTCAAATATATAAAAGGATGTCACATAGAGGAGGGAGAAAGGTTGTTTTCTGCTGCTCCAGAGAAGCAGACACGGAGCAATGGATCCAAACTACAAGAAAGAAGATTCCACCTAAACATTAGGAAGAACTTCCTGACAGTAAGAGCTGTTCGACAGTGGAATTTGCTGCCAAGGAGTGTGGTGGAGTCTCCTTCTTTGGAGGTCTTTAAGCAGAGGCTTGACAACCATATGTCAGGAGTGCTCTGATGGTGTTTCCTGCTTGGCAGGGGGTTGGACTCGATGGCCCTTGTGGTCTCTTCCAACTCTATGATTCTGTTATTCTAATAATACTGATAAAAATCACACATGAAAAACAAATGGGCATACAATTTATCAAAATAAATAAAATCAGATTGGAAACAGATAGGCTGTTGTGAGTTTGAGCAGGGAGGGGTTAGGCTGTATGATGACTGAGTCCCTTCTAATTCCTGGGGTCCTGGATGCAGCAAGGGTTAAAATCCAATGAAGGATTCCATTGCTGGATTATCCAGGAAAGGGTCCTAGTTACCCCCTAAGTCTGGCCCTGAATATAAAGACACCTGAGCCTTTCACAGTCACATGCAAAACCAGTACAAAAGGTAGCCAGCAACAATATCTGGGGTGCTCTGAGCCAGAATCCAGTGGGGTGAAGTCATGGCTTCCTTGAAAAAAACACAACTCTTGGTAACTGAAGTGTGCTAAGCGTACTGAGAGTTGCAAGGACAGTCAATTGGTCTTCCCGGGGACTCTGGGAATTGCAGCTCTGTGAGGGGAATGGGGTAGGGTCTCCTACAAGCGCTCCTTAAAAAACTGCAGCTCCCAGAATTCTTTGGGGGAAACCATGACTGTATAAAGTGGTATGGCACAGCCTTAAATGTGCAGGGGTACCACACGCTGTGTTGGGAGGTGGGGGAAGACATATCCTGCTGGAGTTGTCGTGTTGTTATTGTCTCAGAGAAGCCAGTTTGGAGGAACAGGGGAGGGGAGTGTGACCTCCTAAGCCAAGCAGCCCCTTCATTGTGATCCTTTCTCTCTGGCTTGCAGAATGACAGTGGAAGGAGAGAACGGGAAGGTACTGAATGTCAGCTTCTGGGGGCGCCCAAGACCCAACTGCCAGCCGCTGGATGGACAGGGGCTGGTGGTGGAGGAGCAAGCACCATGCCAAAATGTGCCCCCCTGTGAAGGTGAGTTGGTGGCGATCTTCTGGGGAGGAGGAAACGATGGGGGAGCCCAGCATTTCCCCTGGATTTAACCACGTTTCTCTCTCTTTCTCTCTGCCCCCCACCCCCAGACTGATTTTGAAGAAACTGTGGGTTTCAGTACTGGAGACTACCAGGAGCCAGGCTAATGTCAGCTTCCTTTCATCTTTGCAACCCCCAATAGCTGCTTCCTCTTTTTGAAATGGTGACCTTGAGAACTGAGGAATAATCAGTACAATAAGTTGCCTTATATGTCAACACACTGTGTAATGTGGATATTAATTCATATAAGCTTTCCCCCATTTCATAAGCATTTTTTTCATTTTCACATAGATATAATTCATTGTATGCTTGTTGGTTGTTGTTTAATATATGATTGTTATTTTTGAAATTAAAAAAAAAATGCTTAGCATATCAGGCCAGTGTGTGTCCTAGGTGGGAGATTTTAATCATATTATGGATTCTACTGTTTTCATTTACTGTAAAAGCAACCACTACTCTGCATCTGGATGTTTTAGGCTGTTTGTTGAGAGCTCTGCTTGCAGACAGATGAATATGGTGTAAAAGTATGTACCTCCTAGTGGTGCAGCAATAAAACTGCTCGCACATTTGCAAAGCTAAGCAGGGTCCAGTATGGTTTCAAATGGGATGGGAAACCATGTCTTGAGATTCCTGCATTGCAAGGGGTTGGACTTACAATTCTATTATTCTATGTAGATTTGCTGAAAAATAGTATCTTTGACAATATGCTAAAATATTAGTAACAATGACAGGAGCTTTGTAAAAAAGGCAATAACCTCTCTAGCTATTTGCTTGCCTGCCCTGTTGTCCTGGAATGCTCTT
This sequence comes from Podarcis pityusensis, assembly GCF_964106645.2. Taxonomy (NCBI): domain Eukaryota; kingdom Metazoa; phylum Chordata; class Lepidosauria; order Squamata; family Lacertidae; genus Podarcis; species Podarcis pityusensis. Next base: position 1,218,703 of record NC_138042.1, read on the forward strand.
AAAGGTTCTAAGTGTTCCGGAGTGAAAAGCATTTCCTGGGCTGGGCTGTGTGCTGAGGTTGCAGAGGTAATAGTAGGGCAGTACATTCCATTGTAGTGATTAGCTGAGTAGGAAGGGATGTCCTGGTAGACAATCATCTATTTGGGTTGTTGCATTTGGACTCATCTAACACACATATCCCTGACACAATAAAGTGGAGACCTCTGGGTTTTGCATCAGTCTCTGTTAGGCCTCTCAGTATATATAAACTAGAATTCAGGGCTTGCTTTCCCCATGGTAATGGAACAGGCTTAACAGGACTAAAACATTAGGTTTAATTTCGGGCAGAATTGGCAACAGTTACTTCTACAAAGTGAATGGAGATCCAACGCTGGTTACCAAACCTGAATACTTTACCCAGAGAGTGCTTTGAGGCCAAAACCCCCAAAAGCACCACAAGCAGAAATCTTACTGCACACACAAGACACAGTTCAACGCGACTTTATTGACACTCATGAATTAGAGAAATATAAAATGATGTGTTTTTTAAAATGGCTCTCCTCCACTTTCAGGGCTGAGTCCCACGTAGGAAAGGGTCCATATTTTGTCTTAGTTTGGTTCCTCTGTCAGAGGCTACTTGTGATTCTTGGATCTTCCTATGAGTGCTGGATTGGGCACTATTTCTTCTTTTCTTGTACTTTATTGGAATTTATCTGCTTGTTTGCACTGGGGAAACCAAGGTGGGAAGTTTCTAGCCATCACCTGCTGGCTACACATCACCTGGACTCCTGGAGTGTATGAGGTTTTCAGACTTTCCGTTCTTAGTTCCAGTTCCAGTCTCTGTGCACAGCACAGAGGCTGGAATTTTAGGCTTTGTACACATCACCATTCTGGAACCCGGGTCACTACAGGGCTCTTGCCTTTGCACCTGCTCCATCTTCACTTCCCACGAGCACTGGCCTGGCTCCTGCTGAAAGCAAAATGGGACTGGAATGGACCCTCCGTGGTATCTGACCGGGCAAGAGCAATTCTTGTGTTAAAGGAGCATGCTGACTTAGAAGTCAGTTCCATTGGAACCAGCAGGGTTTTCACATAAATGGGTTTGAGACAGGAAAGGCAGTTCAATTTGTAGGTCTAGAAGGGGAATAAGAACACAAGGTGTAGGGAAGGAGGGCACTGAGCCAGGGACATGGTGTAGGAATATGGACAGCTACTTGGCCATAAAAAGGGATGGGGGTTGGGCTTAGGGGTCCAAGGATAGCCAATACAGATGGGCAGGGAACCTGTGGCTCTCCAGATGTTGATGAACTGCAGCTGCCATCGTCTCTCCCTGCTGGCTCCCCGGCTGATGGGAATCGGGAGTCCAGCAACATCTGGAGGATTCCTCATTGCTGGACAACAGGGACACAGGAGGGACCTGCTAGGTCAAAGCCAAAGAGCTTCAAGCGCTGGGGATGGGATTCTTGTCTGCACGCTGGATTCTTTGCTTGGGAGATGCTTCTCTGCTGACTTGTACTGAAGGCCCCACAGAGCCCGTGGTCCATGCATGGAGCCTCTGTGGGGGGGCAGGATCAGAGTTCGTGCTCCTGCGGTTTGATGGGGTGATCTGTTGGGGGAAAACAGGTTTGGTCAGGAAATATGAGCTTCTGATGACACCTGCAAAAAGCCATAACCTGGCCTGCTCTCCTGCCCCCTCAGCATCTGGTTCTGTGCTCATAATCCCGTATGTGAATTGAAAACCAGATGTATGGAAAGCAACCCTCAACCTCTCCCCCCCTCAGCTGTGAGAAGAGCAGCAGGGTGGTTAAAGGGTGCTCTGTGGGGAGAGTAACTACTCTGTGACTTCTCCTCTAGGTCCTTCTCTACCATCCCCTCTCTGCCTTCCAAATGCACAGCACGTTTATCTGAGCAAATATATATGGGAATTGTGTGTGAATTAGAATCAGGACTGCATGTATTCTGCACAAACAAATATTTGACATTATGCTGTAAAAGGGGGCCTCATATACAGATATTGGGAATTCCCTGGGAAATGCAGTTATGTTGAGGGTCTGGCAAAACTAGGGGTCTCTAACAGGTTTCTCAGCAGTGTGACCAAACTACAATTCCCATGATCCTTTGGGAGAAGCCATGACAGTTACAGTGACATAAAAGTCACCTGAGGACACTTCCAGGCAGCTCCTGTTTTTGGGTTGGGTTCAATCACATACAGTGGTACCTCGGGTTAAGTACTTAATTCGTTCCGGAGGTCCATACTTAACCTGAAACTGTTCTTAACCTGAAGCACCACTTTAGCTAATGGGGCCTCCTGCTGCCGCTGCGCCGCCGGAGCACGATTTCTGTTCTCATCCTGAAGCAAAGTTTTTAACCCGAGGTAATATTTCTGGGTTAGCGGAGTCTGTAACCTGAAGCGTATGTAACCTGAGGTACCACTGTATTGACACATTCAGGTCGCACCATTATAATTGATTGGGAGGTCTTGCGCAACAAACCCACTTAAGAGATCAGATTTTTTGCAATAAGGAAAGTAGCAGGTCAGGAATTTGATGGTTTGATGCAACCATCCTCTAATCTTCCCACAAACAAATGAGAATGGATGCTTACTAAATATCCAACATTGTATGATCTGCCTGCAAACAAATCAGGATGAATGCTCAATAAGCAGGTCATTTGGTATTATAATTGGCATCTCTGTTTTATATACATTATAACATGAAATAATAATGTAAAACTTTACAAAAATAGAATGAAAATAAATAGAAGCACCCCCTTCTTCCTGCCTAAGAAAAGCTTAGTTCTCTGTGGCTTGGACTACAACTCCCATCAATCCTTAGTCAGCAGGTTGGGGAAGAGACTGCGAGAGAGGAGAGAGAGAGAGAGAGAGAGAGAGAGAGAGAGAGAGAGAGAGAAGGGGAAATGGGGACTCACTGCAGAGCTGGTGCTTTCAGGTTTCTCTGGCCGGCTCCGGCGGGGTGCACAGGTGATAACTGAAGGCCGCATCTGAAAGATCAGGGAAAGAGGTGTTTTGAGCTGGAGATGAGGAACGACAAGGTGAAGGTGGAAGGAGCGCTTAGCCAGGACTTACCTGCTGCAACTGGGAGACAGTGAGGGCTGGCTCCAGGAGGGGCTTCCGCAGGGGGCATTTATGTGGGCAGGATGGGTGAAGCACTTGAGAGTCTCTGCAAGGCTCAGGTCTGGACATGGTGACACAGGGAACAGCAATCGGGATCTGTGCAGCAGGAGGAACCCTCTGTTCCAGGGAGCTGAAGAGAGAGATAGAGAGAGTCACCTATACAGTATATCCGAGGTTTCCAACCTTTCTGAGTCCATGGCTCCCTTAACCAACTACATTCTTTCTGCGGCACCCCTGTGGGGCTCAGGAGCCCAGTTATATCACCCCTTGTCCACAGAACTGGCAGACCCTCACCCTTTTTCAAACACCCTCCCTTGTGGAGTATTCCCTCAGCCTCCTCTTCTCTCCTTGGGAGTCCTCGGGGCAACTACTCCCCCCCCTGCCCCAAAGAGAGGTGCCTCCTCACACTGCCCCACAGCGGCCTGGGAAGCACCCCCTGGCCACCCCAAGAGGCACCCTTCGCCTGGGGAGCTTGTAGCCAGGGCTGCTGCAACAAACAGCTGTGCAAGCCTTTAGGAGGCAGAGACAAGAGAGGGCATCAGAGGGGAGGAAAGAGGGACAGAGGCCAGTGTTGCCCGCGGCACTCCGGACCATCATTCAAGGCACCTCAGGGTGCCATGGCACACTGGTTGAAAACCACTTCAGTATGGAGGGTGTGTGCGCCGCTCTGTGCACCCGAGCAGCTATCCCACACCTGGGAGGCCCCCTCTGTGCCTCACCTCCTCAGGAGTGCACCCGCCCTGGGCAGCGCGGGCATATGCTCCGCCGCTGTACAAATGATACTGGATTACAGGGCTAGATTAATCCATATGTGAAATCTGCTCCTGCACGGAGCCACAGCCTATTTGAGGGCCAATTGCCATGCTGTGAACTGCCTTGAGATCTATGGATGAAAGATAGCATATTTGTTGTTGTTTAGTCGTTTAGTTGTGTCCGACTCTTCGTGGCCCCCTGGACCGGAGCACGCCAGGCACTCCTGTCTTCCACTGCCTCCCTCATGCTGGGAGCTTCGAGAACACTGTCCCACCATCTTGTCCTCTGTCGTCCCCTTCTCCTTGTGCCCTCCATCTTTCCCAACATCAGGGTCTTTTCCAGGGAGTCTTCTCTTCTCCTGAGGTGGCCAAAGTCTTGGAGCCTCAGCTTCATGATCTGTCCTTCCAGTGAGCACTCAGGGCTGATTTCCTTCAGAATGGAGAGGTTTGATCTTCTTGCAGTCCATGGGACTCTCAAGAGTCTCCTCCAGCACCATAATTCAAAATCATCCATTCTTTGTACATTTGATTAATTAATTAATAATAATAATCTAGAGAGTCTCTCTTTGGAATCTGGGGTCTTAGCCTCACATCACAGGAAACAGCAGTGAAGAAGTGGTGCAAAGTGCTCTCCTCACTTCAGGGATTAGGGATGGAGCGTCATGTTTCTTCCTTAAAGTCTTGCACTTTGTCACTTTCCCTGTGGAAATTAAGCCCTGTCTGCAATGCGGAAGGAAGCATGCCTGACCCCACACTAGATCTCTTGGCAATTCTCTGCCACTTGGATGCCAGGCTAAGCAGTGACCCTGTGCTAGAACTTGCTGGTCAGGAGGTGACTAGATGAAGCTCTCTGGGAGACGTTGGACCAGTCCCGTTTCTCAGCCTGATCACAGGGTTGTTGTGACAATAAACTGGGAGGAGAGCAGAAACCCATGTCCTCTGTTAGTCTTCATGCACTGGCAGAGGAGAAGGTGGCATCTGGAGAAACGAGACTTCAGAATATGGCTCAGAGCATCTTGAAGAGGCCACCCAGTAATGTGGGTGTCACCCTGTAAGTCATTTTAACTACAGCTTTATACCCACAGACAGAACTACGGCTTGAATTCATTCCTACCCCCAGTTTTGTTTTAAATATAAGCACAACCTATACAATTAATATAAAATAGTCTATACAGCTTATTCATTCTACACTTGAGGGACTGAAGCTGAGAAATTAATGAGTTGCCCAAGGCTCTTCCTTCCCAGTTAAAATGTGCCTGGTCCCCATGGCACTGGGACCATTTTAAAATAGGAAACCATCATTTCCAGACAATTGGCATGCCTATAAATATGTGCACCCTTAGGCTTAACTACAGAAAATATAATGCCTAATTTACAAAAGAAATTTAGTCTTCTACTCTGAATACATTTGATAAAGTTGTGTGTTTGTACATTTGTATGTCACTGTTCCTCCAGGAAGCGCACTGTGGCAAACATGACTATCCTTCTGCGCATTTAATCTTCACAACTACTTTGTGAGGTAGGTCAGGCTGAGAGATTGGGACTGGCCTGAGGATGACTAGTTAGTGAGCTTCATGGCTGAGTGAGGATTTGAACCTTGGTCTCTCGGGTCCAATACTCTAACCACCGAAGAGTGGAAATATATAAAAAAATTAATTGTCCAATGGCACCTAAGAGACCAACGAAGTTTGTTCTTGGTTATGCTTTTGTGCGCAAAAGCTTATGCTTTTTTGCGCATACACACTTCTTCAGAAAGCTTATACCAAGAACAAACTTAGTTGGTCTCTTAGGTTCCTCTGGACAATTTTTTTATTTTTTTATATATTTTGACTGTGTCAGACTAACACGGCGACCTAGACTGAAGAGTGGGAATGAGCAGGGCTTTTTTTCCAGCCACAACTCAGGTGGTGCCTTTGCCATGCTAAGAGAACAAGGTGTGGTGAGTTCCAGCACCTCTTTTTCTAGAAAAATAAGCACTGGGGATAAGGAAGGGCTTTTCACTTTCTACACTACATTTATATCTCACCCTTCCTCCAAGGGCCTCCAGACAGTGCACATGGTTTTTACAGAGTACAGCGTCCATTTTATCCTCACAACAATCCTGTGAGGTAGGTTAGTCTGAAAATAGGATGGGCCCAAGGTGACCCAGTGAGCTTCATGGCTGAGGGAGAATTTGAATCCTGGTTTCTCAAGTTCTAGTCCAGCACGCTAACCACTGTGCTGCACTGCTTCTCTCACATTTATCAGTGCATCGGGGATTCTAACGTATGCCAGCAACGGCATAGCTCTAAAAGCAGATGTTAGAGCAAATTAATTCAGAATAAAAACATGTTTTGCAAAAGTAGTGGCCTTCAGTGCTTATTGAAAGATGGACTAGGTGAGGGCAAATCATGATCTCTGGACTCAAGGCTCATTTTCCCCATCTATGAAATGGGAATAACAGTGACCTACTCCACAAGAGTAGGGAAAATTGGATAAAACATTAGGAGAAATTGGATAAAACATGGTAAAGTACTTGGTCAATGAACTGAGAGAGCTGTCTTCATAATTATAATAAATCAAAGCCTGTATGTTCATATATCTACGCTTTTACACCCATTTTGCTTCCTGCGTTGTCTTCTCCTAACAACGTCCTCACTACACATAGCTCCACCGGGATTGCAGACAGTATTTTCTAGGCGCGGTTCAGAGCTTTAGCTGTTCAACCGTCAACCTGGAAGTGGCAAGAATCTGTTTGTGACTTGGGCAGCACCCAGCACAGAGCGCCCAGAAGGCACACAGGAAACCCTGCCCTGGGACAGAGGCTTCTGGGCTGTGCAGTGTGGGATCACTCTTCTTGCACAACGGGGAGCTGGCGGGATTAGAGGAAGTGCCACCTGTTTTGCATGCAGAGACCCCTAGTTCAGTCCCAGCATCTCCAGGTAGGGCTGGGAGAGAATAATAGCATCACGAAGTGGGGGGTACCCCAAGGGTCATCTAGTCCAACCCCCTGCAAGGCAGGACTCTCAACTAGATCATCATAAAAGAAAAGCATCATCCAACCTCTGCTTAGAAAGCTCCAAGGAAGGAGAGTCCACCACCTCCTGAGGGAGACTGTTCCACTGTCAAACAGCTCTTAATGTTAGAAAGTTCTTTCTGATGTTAAGTCAGAACCTCCTGTCTTACAACTTGAAGCCATTGTTTCTGCCCCTATCCTGGCAAAATCAGCAGTTTTCTATGGAGAACCATTTGCTCTGATTCACTGGTAAAAGGTGGGTTTTCCTGGGGGAAGTGCCAGGGCAAAAACCCAAACCCTCTTGGACATGGAGCTTTAAAGAGCGAAGCTGTGCCTGGAGATTGTGACGCAACCGGATGTCAGAACCCTATAAATCAGCAAGTCTTGTGTCACCCTTGGCTGGCCATGAGCACCATGGTGAGGGGCAGACCGACACACCTTGCAGGGCTGTTTTAAGGGTTGCCAGAGGCCGGAGCCCAAACATTTCAAAAGTTGCTTCAAAAATGCTGAGCCCTTATGCTACAACGCCCCCTGGTGGTCCTCAAGGTCACTCACGCTGCCACAGGCCCACAGGTCAATCGCTTGACTTTCGACGCCCTCTGCCCATGCAAGCTCCGTTCAGGGCTTCTCACATCCACACTGGGCTTGCGCTTGATGGCATAGACAGGCAGCCGATGGGCTGGGAAGCGGGGGAACCTCGGCTCGTTCTCGAAAGACGACTGACCTGGAAAGAGAGCGCCAATGAAACATCTTGCAGTGCAACTTGACAGCAGGGTGGACGGGAACGCTTGAGTGGGGGTGCCGTCAGGGATGGCTCACCCATGAGGCAAGGCAAGGCAAGGCAACCGCCTCAGGCAGCAGGGTCCCCGGAGGCAGTGGATCCCAATGTAGATCTTTATCCCCCCATTGCTCCTGGTGTTGAGCTTCACTCCTCCCTTCTTTCCTGCTGAGAAGGGGGCACCATTCTGTGGTTCACCTCAGGTACCAAAATGTCTGGGGCTGGCCCTGGGTGTTGTGGTTTGGGACTAGGCATGAGAGCAAAAATGGACCTGGCACTGGCAGCAAGCAAGTTGGCTGTGTCTGCAAATGTGGGTTTCCCATTATGCAATGGTGACTGGGCAGAAGGCATGGAGACCCAGAGAAGGTCAAGGATCCTGCATCAAGAACTCCCTGCCTGAGCTGCTTCAGGTTGTGATGGATGTGCTCCTGGAGACACCTAGTTTGGTTGTCCTAGGGTAAGGTTACCAGATTGTTTTCAATGAATCCGGGGACACTAGTCAACTTCAATGGATTTTGTATGGGGACTGATTTGTAAATCCAGGGACTGTCCCCAGGAAATGGGGATGCCTGGTAACCTTATCCTAGGGGATTTTAACATCCATGCCAACACGACCTTACAAGGGCCACTCGGGACTTCGTGGAAAGCATGGCCTCCATGGGGCTGTCCCTGAATAAGTCTGGCCCAACTCATAGCCGCGGACATGTCTTAGACCTGGTGTTCACCTCTATGGATGTTGGTGATCTGACACTAAGTAAAAGCAAAACAAAAGAAGTGCCATGGTCAGATCACTTCCTGGTGCAACTGGATTTCTCTGAGACCCTTCCCCTCTGCAGGGAGGTGGGACTGATTCGGATGGTCCGCCCCCATCACTTAATGGATCCAAACGGTTTCCAGAGAGTGGTAGGGGTTGCTTTATCCCATGTTGATCGCCTTTCAGCTGATTCCCCGGTGACCCGTTGGAATACGGAGTTAACCAGGGCTATTGACTGTCTGGCTCCGAAGTGTCTTCTCCCTCAGTTTCTCCCGGAGCTGAGGGTGATGAAACAATCGCTGAGACGGCTAGAGCACTGGTGGCGGAAATCGGACCAGACACGGGTTAGAGCTCAATGTTGAGCCTACCAAGTGGCGATGGTGATGGCAAAGAGGACCTTCTTCATCGCCTCTATTGCATCTGCAGAAAACAGCCTTATAGCAGGGCTTCTTAAAAGATTGCTCAGCATGAGACAGCAACAGCTGTCAGTCTTTAAGGCTGAACCCACTTCTCAGAGCCTCTAGAGCAAAGAATGCTATTGCACTCCAGCTCCCATCAGCTCCCACAGTTATGGCCAACAGTCAGGGGAAATGGGAGTCCAGCAACAGTGCAATCCTACACGTTGTCTCAGCAGTAATCCCCATTGAATTCAATGGGACTTACTCCCAGGTAAGCAGGTTTAGGATTGGAGGGCCTAAGGAGTAGAGGGCTGGATACATCTTGATTCAAGTGCAAGTACATGCATGAGCATGAATACTAAAGTGCTGCTTCACATACTGCACGGGGGGAAGTCAATTTTGAACTGTTGATAACATCCTGTGTAATCTGCTATATCCATAACCAAAAGGACAAACACCACCGGGGCTTTTGCCCAGAAGAGGCTCTCGCAGAACAAATGAAGGCAGTGGGCAGACTAGAGCATTCAGCAGTGTACAATAATGTCAGGCTTTGTGGCTCTGGCAGGGATCCTTATTACGAAAAGCAGCCATGTTATAAGCGTGTATCTGTTTTCTTGAGTGTGTGCCTGCCATGATTCCACAGGACCACAGAAAAGGCGCAGAACATGGCACTGGGCACCACATCTGGAGAATCTCTGCTTTCATCCAAAAACAGTGTGAGCAACACATTTGGAAATGCCAGAGAAGTGGCTAACCTTGATTTCCTGTGGTTAAAAGTGGTGCCTGACATAGCTCCTCCCCATGACTAGAAACTATGCAGGAAGGGAAACACTGAAGAATAAATTATGCTAAATGAGAGTCTAAAAAAAGAGCACAAGCAACATATCAGGCATCAACATTCATTTTTTAAAATGTAGGATTCAGATTGTCTGGATGCAGAATTTTATTTTATTGTTTAGTGGGGAGGTCACAGAGCCCTTGCTCTGGTGTGCATGTCTCTCTCTACATGGTGCGGACTGAATGGTAGCAGCTGTCCAGGAGGGGTCTTTCTAATCTTGCCACCAAGAATCCTTTAATCAGAGATGGCTGGAATGAAAGCTCTGGACTTCCTTCAAGTTTCCCTTCTGCTTTTCTCCAAGACTGAAGATAAAGGGAATAGTCCTGTGCTGACTTTGTAGCCATGAAGATTTCAGAAACAAAAGGGAAAGATACTCAGGTGTCAACAAATTCCACAAAATGACCGCCTTTCCAAGTTCTGTTTTCAGATGCTTTCCCCCCTGAGATGCAGACGTTTAACTTTTTAAAAAAACTCCTAAACTGACTTTGTCTGGCACCTGTCAGGGATTATTATTATTATTATTATTTATTAAATTTATATACCACCCTATACCCAGGGGTCTCAGACGGTTCACAGAATATAAGCTTTACCACCCCACCCCACCCACTCCTGTATCATCACACAGGCAACATGATCTTCATTTTTATTAGGCTTCTAGACAATGCCACAGGGCCAGTCTGATTTAGCAATGCACTGCTACGCTCTCCTGCTTGGCCACAGACCCAAAAGACCAGGGGAGTTTTGAGCAGCAGCACTTCTCCACCCCCCATGTGGGGCTGCCTCCTGTTTGCCATGATGACTAGAGCAGCTGTCTGGGCTGCACGTGAGGCTTGTGAGGATCAGTTGCTCTGAACGAGCCTGTTGAGAACGGCAACACTCTAAGTCTTAGGGCAGATGCAGAAAAAGGACTTGTTATCGCCCTCCTAGGACTGAACTGCCTCAGGGTGCAGATCCCATTCTGAATGCCCCTCATTCAAAAAAGAAAAAGAAAAAAAGGAATTAAAAATCCTATACCCATAAAAAATGAGCGCATTTGGGAAAAGAGCCTAGCTGAGCCATGCTGGTGTCTATGTGCAGGGAGACTTGGCTTTCATTCATTCATTGATTCATCCATTTATTTATTTATTTAAAACAGGGATGAGGGATGGGGAACCTGTAGGCCCCCCGCCCCGAGGTTGTTGGGACTCAAGCTCCATAATGGGAGCTGTATTCCAAAGGCATCTGGGGGGCCACAGTTTCCCCATCCCTGATATCCCTTTTAAGGCCAACCATTCAAATACATACGCAGTTCCCTCCATCTGCATTCTATGTGCAGCTCTAGGTAGGCAATGCCACTTGCCTTTTCTGAGCGCATAAGTCTGGACCTCAAAGAAAATGTCTGGGCTGAATGCTCCTTCCTTTTTTCAAAGTGGGTGGAGCAATGGCATTGACTAATGGTTCCTGTTCAGACAGGTACTGGTGTGGCACCCGACACCACTTCTGTATGCAATGTGCCTCTAGACCTGCGTTCGTAGGTTGTGGGATTAGTTAATTAGCAGTGCACCTTGTCCCATATTCATGCCAGTTCTCGCTTGTTTCAGAGCGCTTGCCCAGATTTGTGGTGGGGAAAGCTATTGGGGATGAGAGCCAACTTCACATCATATGCGTGAAACTGAGGACAATACTGCCTGGATCTGCCAAAGTGAGTTCAAGTCCCTGAAAGCTACTGATGCAATACATCCGATAGGTCTCAATGTGCCAAGAGACCCTTTGTTGACCCCCTTCCCTAGCTGAACCCCACTGTTGCTGCTCTAGGCAGGTAAGACAGAACACTTTCCCCATCCAAAGGGGATTCTAACACCCCTTATTTTTGTGGGCTGCAGTCAAGATGAGCACATGGTGTGTTACCATAATCACTGTAAAAGACAGAAGCCTCTGCCCCAGAGAGCATACAATCCAAATTCCAACTGTGAAGACAACAGTGGGGGAAGGAGGATAGACACAGACAAGAGTAATGTGTGCAAATCTAAAAGGAACCACCAGCTGGTGAGGATAAACTGTTTTCCTTTTTCAAAAGGCAGCCTATAAACCTATAAAACAAATAAAAATAAAAGTATGCATATTGAAAAATCAGAAGGAGGTGAATGTGTGAACGAAATACTGCAAGCAGATTCAAATTAAAAATGGAAAATGTTCTCTCCCCCAATATACTTCCACGCTAATATGCACCTCTAAGGGTGAATCGGGGGTGGGGGTGTGTGGAGCAAGGCAGTGTTAGAGTGGCCGGCCCTGTGAAGTGGGCCACTGAGGAGAATCGAAGTGGGGACACCTGGAAGAGCCGAGGTGGTGGCAGGCAGGGTGCTGCCTCTCCCAGGCCGAGCTCAGCTGGAGCCTGCAATTGCTTTTCGTGCCCTCAGGATATGGCTGATACGTGGTGTAGCAGGAACAGGGATCCGTGCGCAGCATTAGGCTCAGCACTCAGCCAGGTTAAAGGGGATGTGCTCATTTTAACCGCTACATCCCACTGCCTCTGCGGCTGCAAAAGGGAGCACTGGAAGTTGCACACAAACTGCATTAAAGGCAAGGGTTTGTGGGACTCACCTTCCAAGATGTAGACCTTGAATCCACTGCTGATGCCTGTGGTGTAGTGAAGATCAGCCAAGGCCATCTCTGCTAGGAGGTCCTCACAGGAGAGTTGCTGCTTTTTCGAGAGAAATTCGCTGCAGAAATCAGGGCCACCCTGAATCTAGATGTTTAATCTGCTCAAGCTGTGGGTATTTCGAGATCTTTCCCTACTCCAGCAAAGGGAGGCTCTGAATGCGCCCCCTTTTCTCCCCAGGGCTGAAGGGGAGCACCAGTTCTCTGGACCCAACAGGTTGTTCTTCGAAGAGTGCAACTTTCCGTCACCACCCACAGCATCCCTTCTTGAACTTTGGGATTTCTACCTAGCAGAGGCAGAGAGGTGGGGCTAGAATTGGCCAGTTCTAACAGGCCCAACACCCTCCTCTCCCCTCTCTTGTTAGCCCCTCAGGGCAAGTGTGTGTGTGTCTGTGCACTATGTCACACCCTTGTGGGGAGGGGGAAGAGAGTGCAGGGGCCCCCAAAGAGGCAGGTGTGCAGCAGATGGCAAGGGGGGGCGGGATATTCCAAGGGGATGAGCTGTACAGAGCTTCCATTGACAAATGCTGGAAGAGCAAGGAAGCACTTTTGGGGGGGATTAGGTAGGGGTTTGAGCATAAATTTGGGGAGATTCTGATCTGCTAATCTCAGTGTCTGTGGGGGTGTTACAGTTTGCATTTTATACTTTGATTGCTGCTTTGTACATCATACGGTTGATCTCAAAACAAGCAATTTACTTGTTTCACACTTTTTAAAGCCTATATCAGTTTTCATTTCTAATTTGGTATTAGTTGATCAGTCAAATACAGTGGTACCTCTGGTTACGTACTTAATTCGTTCCGGAGGTCCATTCTTAACCTGAAACTGTTCTTAACCTGAAGCACCACTTTAGCTAATGGGGCCTCCTGCTGCCGCCGTGCCACCAGAGCACCAGATTTATGTTCTCATCCTGAAGCAAAGTTCTTATATATATATATATATATATATATATATATATATATGATATTTATTAAGATTTTCAAAATATTACAAAATAAAAATAGAAAAAAGAAAAACACAAAAAATAAAAATAATTAAAAACAACTCAATCTTTCCATTACTTATTTTTCATTAGCTTATTTCCCAGACCTCCTCACGCCTCCCTTTTTTGTATTCCAGTTCAGTTTGTTGGTTCAGCAAATCCTTCCCCTCTTTGTCTATCCTAATCATTAATCTTAAAATATTGTAACATTAAATTTTTACCTGTTAGTAATCCATTTTTCATATTCCCTTATAGTATTGCAGCTAAAAACCACTTAATTTCTATCCAACATCATTCTAACATTCATTAATTTTACAATATTTCTGTAAATAGTCTTTAAATTTCTTCCAATCTTCTTCCACCGACTCTTCTCCCTGGTCCCGGATTCTGCCAGTCATTTCCGCTAGTTCCATATAGTCAATAACTTCATCTGCCATTCTTCCAGAGTGGGTAGATCTTGTGTCTTCCAATACTTTGCGATGAGTATTCTTGCTGCTGTTGTGGCATACATAAAAAAAGTTCTATCCTTCTTTGGCACCAATTGGCCGACTATGCCCAGGAGAAAGGCCTCTGGTTTCTTCAAGAAGGTATATTTAAATACTTTTTTCAATTCATTATAGATCATTTCCCAGAAAGCCTTAATCCTTGGGCACGTCCACCAAAGGTGAAAGAATGTACCTTCAGTTTCTTTATATTTCCAACATTTATTATCGGGCAAATGATAGATTTTTGCAAGCTTGACTGGAGTCATGTACCACCTGTATACCATTTTCATAATATTCTCTCTTAAGGCATTACATGCCGTAAACTTCATACCTGTGGTCCATAACTGTTCCCAGACAGCCATTATTATATTATGTCCAACATCTTGCGCCCATTTAATCATAGCAGATTTCACCGTTTCATCCTGAGTATTCCATTTCAACAGCAAGTTATACATCTTTGACAAAATCTTAGTTTTGGGTTCTAGCAGTTCTGTTTCTAATTTTGATTTTTCCACCTGGAAGCCAATTTTCTTGTCCGAATTATATGCCTCCATTATCTAATAATAATAAAACCCACTGACAAATACCCCTTCCTCTTGGTTCATGTGGGAACCAATGACACTGCAAGCAATAGCCTCCAGAAGATCAAAAGAGACTACGAGGCTCTGGGCAGGAAATTGAAGCAATTAAATGCACAAATTGTCATCTCATCTGTCCTCCCAGTTGAACGATGTGGCCCAGGGAGAGAGGGAAAAATAGTGGAAGTGAACAGCTGGCTTCGCAAATGGTGTAAACAGGAACGGTTTGGACTCTTAGATCACGGACTGCAGTTTCTTGAAGATGGACTTCTGGCAAGCGATGGGCTGCACCTCACAACGGTTGGGAGAAATGTTTTTGCCAAAAATCTCAGAAACCTCATCAGGAGGGCTTTAAACTGACTAATGTGGGGGAGGGAGACAGTGCTCCTGAAGGTAGGAGTCTATCAATTGATGAAGATGATCATCCAAATGTCATAGACCAAATGGAGCAAACAGCACGCAGACCTAGTGGTAGGAGGAAAAAATCCTTAAATAAGAGACACGGGGGAATGATTAATGGACTTCAATGTCTGTACACTAATGCGCAAAGCATGGGAAATAAAGAAGATGAGCTTGAGCTCTTGGTACAGCAAACTAAATATGACATAATAGGCATCACTGAAACCTGGTGGGATAAGTCCCACAATTGGAATGTAATAATGGAGGGATACAATCTATTTCAGAGAAACAGACCAGACAAGAAAGGAGGAGGTGTGGCGTTATATGTCAGGGATGTGTATACCTGTGAAGAGATCCAAGATTTAGAACCTCAAAGCCAAAGTGAGAGCATTTGGGTCAAAATTAAGGGAGAGAAGAATAACAGTGACCTCATTGTGGGAGTTTACTATAGATCCCCAAGCCTAACGGAGGACATAGATGATGCCTTCCTGGAACAGATGGCCAAGCATGCAAAAGGAAGGGAGATAGTAGTAATGGGGGACTTCAATTACCCGGATATTTGTTGGATGTCAAACTCAGCCAAGAGCATAAGGTCAAACAGATTCCTCACTGGCCTTGCAGACAACTTCATTGTGCAGAAAGTGGGAGAAGCAACAAGAGGAACAGCCATTTTAGATCTGGTCCTAACCAATGTTGATGACCTGGTTAGTGGGGTAGAAGTGGAAGGATCATTAGGCGCGAGTGATCATGCTCTTCTGAAGTTTACTATACAGCGGAAAGGAGCAGCCAAGCATACTAGGACTCAATTTCTTGACTTTAAGAAAGCCGACTTCATAAAACTTAGGGAAGTGCTGGGTGAGATCCCATGGACAGTAATACTAAAAGGAAAGGGAGTTCATGATGGCTGGGAGTTTGTTAAGAGGGAGATAGTAAAAGCACAACTTCAGGCAATACCAATGAGACGGAAACATGGAAGGTGCCTAAAGAAGCCAGGGTGGCTATCTAAAGAACTTTTAACTGAGTTAAGATTAAAAAAGGATGTGTACAAAAAATGGAAAAGGGGGGAAACCACCAAAGAGGAATTCAAACAAATAGCCAGCACGTGTAGACACAAAGTCAGAAAAGCTAAAGCACAGAATGAACTCAGGCTTGCTAGAGAGGTTAAAAGCAACAAAAAAGGCTTTTATGGGTATGTTCGTAGCAAAAGGAAGAACAAAGAAACAGTGGGGTAACTCAGAGGAGAAGATGGTGAAATGCAAACAGGGGACACAGAAAGGGCTGAACTCCTCAATGCCTTCTTTGCCTCAGTCTTCTCTGATAAAGAAAACAATACCCGACCTGAAGAATTTGGAGCAAATGATTCAGCAGAGGAAACACAGCCCAGAATAACTAAGGGGATAGTACAAGAATACTTGGCTAGTTTAGATGTATTCAAGTCTCCAGGGCCAGATGAACTGCATCCAAGAGTATTAAAAGAACTGGCAGATATGATCTCAGAACCACTGGCAGTCATCTTTGAGAATTCCTGGAGAACAGGCGAAGTCCCGGCAGACTGGAGGAGGGCAAATGTTGTCCCTATTTGCAAAAAGGGGAAAAGAGAGGACCCAAATAATTACCGCCCAGTCAGTCTGACATCAATACCAGGGAAGATTCTGGAGCAGATCATTAAGCAAACAGTCTGTGAGCACCTAGAAAGGAATGCTGTGATCACCAATAGTCAGCATGGATTTCTGAAAAATAAGTCATGTCAGACTAACCTGATCTCGTTTTTTGACAGAATTACAAGCCTGGTAGATGAAGGGAACACAGTGGATGTAGCCTACCTTGATTTCAGCAAGGCATTTGACAAGGTGCCTCATGATATTCTTGTAAAGAAGCTGGTAAAATGCGGTCTTGACTATGCACGCATATCTATGGTATGAGAAGGTGAAAGTCCACAGGGCTTTCTTAAACCATATTTTCAGGGGACCAATATATCAGGTCTGGGAAAGAAATAAGAATCTTCTCGAAAGAAAAACACCATGGTGGATTTCACCAGTAGAGGTCTTAACAATAAAAAAAACCAACATGGAAGGGAAAACAGCCACCTACGAAGATTTGGTAAGAAAATCAGAACAAGGGCTTAAACTTAAACCGTATGAGGAAATAAAGGATCAATTCACCGGTTGGCTACAATATCATCAGGTGAATGATATGTTAAAACAAGATAAAAGAAAAATGGGCTTTGAGGACAAGAAATCAAAATTCAATATAGAAATAATAGAAGGCAAAAACAAAACATTGTCTAAATTATATGACATATTACTGGAATGGCATACAAAAGACGAGGAAGTCAAAGAGGCAATGATTAAATGGGCAATTGACTTCGGTTATAACATCGAGTTTGAAAAGTGGTTGAAATTGTGGAATAGAGACATTAAATTTACGGCCTGTACGAGTTTGAGAGAAAATGTTTGGAAAATGCTCTATAGATGGTATCTTACGCCGGCAAAATTGGCTAAAATCTATAGATCAGAAAATAAGACATGCTGGAAATGTGGTGAAGTGGAGGGAGACCTCTACCATATGTGGTGGCAATGCAACAAGGTGAAGGTTTTTTGGGAAGCAATTTATAATGAACTTAAAAAAGTTTTTAAATATACTTTTCCCAAGAGACCTGAGGCCTTTTTGCTGGGAATAATGGGTAAGGAAATAAAAAATGAAGATAAAAAAATATTTCTCTATGCCACCACAGCCGCAAGAATTATGCTGGCACAAAACTGGAAAATAGAAACTATTCCTAACATAAGTGACTGGCAGGTCAAAATGATCAACTATGCCGAGCTAGATAGATTAACAGGCAGAATACGAGACCAAGACGACCAGAAATTTCAAAAAAATTGGAGTAAATTTTGGAAATATATTGGAACGGATATATAGGAGGAACTGGCGGTATTAGAAAAACTTTATCAGCTAATAACTATAAACTTTAATAAACTAATTACGCAACCCGGGATTTATTTGATACTTACCAAAAGGGTGAAGGGAAGTCAAAGGCTAAGGAGAGCCTAATGGTTATATTATTATTTTTTGTATGATTGTATGCTTTCTTTTTGTATAGTATGAAAATAGGATGAATAATTTATGTTAAAATGTTTATTTTTGTATTTGTCAGTTCTTTTTTCTTTTTTTTGTACAAATTCTGAATAAAAATTTACTTGCAAAAAAATAAAAATAAAATGCGGTCTTGACTATGCTACCACTCAGTGGATTTGTAACTGGCTGACTGACCGAACCCAAAGGGTGCTCATCAATGGTTCCTCTTCGTCCTGGAGAAGAGTGACTAGGGGGGTGCCACAGGGTTCTGTCTTGGGCCCGGTCTTATTCAACATCTTTATCAACGACTTGGATGATGGACTCAAGGGCATCCTGATCAAATTTGCAGATGACACCAAACTGGGAGGGGTGGCTAACACCCCAGAGGACAGGATCACACTTCAAAACAACTTTGACAGATTAGAGAACTGGGCCAAAACAAACAAGATGAATTTTAACAGGGAGAAATGTAAAGTATTGCACTTGGGCAAAAAAAATGAGAGGCACAAATACAAGATGGGTGACACCTGGCTTGAGAGCAGTACATGTGAAAAGGATCTAGGAGTCTTGGTTGACCACAAACTTGACATGAGCCAACAGTGTGACGCGGCAGCTAAAAAAGCCAATGCAATTCTGGGCTGCATCAATAGCATCTAGATCAAGGGAAGTAATAGTGCCACTGTATTCTGCTCTGGTCAGACCTCACCTGGAGTACTGTGTCCAGTTCTGGGCACCACAGTTCAAGAAGGACACTGACAAACTGGAACGTGTCCAGAGGAGGGCAACCAAAATGGTCAAAGGCCTGGAAACGATGCCTTATGAGGAACGGCTAAGGGAGCTGGGCATGTTTAGCCTGGAGAAGAGGAGGTTAAGGGGTGATATGACAGCCATGTTCAAATATATAAAAGGATGTCACATAGAGGAGGGAGAAAGGTTGTTTTCTGCTGCTCCAGAGAAGCGGACACGGAGCAATGGATCCAAACTACAAGAAAGAAGATTCCACCTAAACATTAGGAAGAACTTCCTGACAGTAAGAGCTGTTCGACAGTGGAATTTGCTGCCAAGGAGTGTGGTGGAGTCTCCTTCTTTGGAGGTCTTTAAGCAGAGGCTTGACAACCATATGTCAGGAGTGCTCTGATGGTGTTTCCTGCTTGGCAGGGGGTTGGACTCGATGGCCCTTGTGGTCTCTTCCAACTCTATGATTCTATGATTTTAGGTACCTTATTTTTCTTTACACTCCCAGCACATATTTGTACTTGTTCTATACATTTTTGGTAGCTTAAAGGTAAAGGGACCCCTGACCGTTAGGTCCAGTTGCGGACTCTGGCGTTGCGGCGCTCATCTCGCTTTACTGGCTGAGGGAGCCGGAGTACAGCTTCCAGGTTATGTGGCCAGCATGACTAAGCCGCTTCTGGCAAACCAGAGCAGCGCACTGAAACACCATTTACCTTCCTGCCAGAGCGGTAGCTATTTATCTACTTGCACTTTGACGTGCTTTCGAACTGCTAGGTTGGCACGAGCTGCGAATGAGTAACGGGAGCTCACCCCGTCTCGGGGATTCGAACCACCGACCTTTTGAGGTCTTTAAGCAGAGGCTTGACAACCATATGTCAGGAGTGCTCTGATGGTGTTTCCTGCTTGGCAGGGGGTTGGACTCGATGGCCCTTGTGGTCTCTTCCAACTCTATGATTCTAGGTGCATGTGACAGAAAGAAAGAGATCGGAGGAGAGAACAGAAGTTGGCTTACGCTCTGTGGGAAGCTTGTGGGGTACCTGTATTTTGGAAACTGATTTTTTTTACTGTACTGCAGAATGTTCAAGCGGCTTCACTTGCATTATCTGGTTGCAGCCTTCCCAACAACCCTGTAAGGCAAGACTCTGCACCCATAGCAGCTGGAGGGCGGAGGCGGAGAGGGAATTCATGGCAGCGGACAGGGTCCAAGCAGGGGGAGGGGGCTCCCTGTTTCTTAGCTCAGGGAAGTTTGTGGAAACAGCCCAGGAAAGGGTGGCAGGCTCTGGCAACAGAGAGGTTAAAGGGAGGGGGCCCCACCCAGTCCTGGCGTGAGGGAAGCCACGAGCCAAGCGAGCCCAATGACTTGGGGCGCGTGTCAGGGCTGGCTGCCCCACACCCTTGGAAGCAGTCGGGCTGCATTCCATGAGCCTTCTCCACCCTGGCTTGCCTGAGGGAGGGAAGATGGCAGGCCTGGGTTGGACCAGCAGGCCTGTCTCCCCTGGCACGCCCCATCCTGCCCCAGAGGCAGCTGTTTTGTTAGGAAGGAGTGGAGTCTAGTGGGTGAGGGTGAGGAGTCTGGAAGTCTGGACTTCTGAGTGGACTGGGAAGGAGGTGGGGAAGGGAACCAGCAAGTTTAAAGCAGCAGGCTGCGGGGCAGGATTCCTGGGCTTGCCCGGGTTTGCCCCAGAGGCACAGATCCAGAGATTTTCTTCTTCATCTAGCTTCGCTCCACCTGCATGGCAGTTTCCTTTTCAAGAACAAAATCTCCCTCCAGACATGCATGAGGAGGACTAGCGAAGAAGATCTGTGTGTCTGAATGCACAACCAGGGGAGGCAGAGAAAAATAGCAGTGAAATTCTCCCTCCTGGCCAGCACTTAAATACGCTTTGTTTCTGCTACTAACCTGGAGACTTACCCTTTAAAAACAAGAAGCAAAAGTGCCCCTACCTCCCAGAGCCTTTAGCAGCAGCAAGATCTCAAGATCTTAGCTGGGGATAAAAGGCTGTCTCAAACAATATCTCTCCCGATTTGGCCTATGATGTGTGGAGGGGAGTGAGGTTGTGCCTGCTCCACTCTTGATACCCCTGATGGCCACACAAGGATGTAACATTCACGTACAACATGTGTAGGCATATTCCAACATATTTAGGATTTCTCTCTCTTTTTGGTAGAGTGGATTTTCTGAATAAAGTATGGTAATCTAGCAATCATCTGGGCCTATTTGTTTTTGGATTTTATGTGCATTTTGAAAATCACACCACTTACATAGTCAGGAGCACTGGGCACTTTCCGTGCTAAGGCCTGAATCCCAGAAGTTTGTTGTCTGAGCCTGGGGTTCCCCTTCCATTTTGGCAAGTGCAGTGAAATAATGGGTAGGTGAGCTATGGGAAGAACTCCAAAATAAGGGACACTCAGAGAGACCATAAGAAAATGACTTTTTAAATGTGTCAGAAAACTAACAGTACTTGTCTCAGGGGAAGAGACGACAACTCCCATTTTCCCAATTAACTTGAAATGAATGTTGCATTGTCACAAGGCACTGTCCCGAGAAAGAAAGAGCAACAGATAAGCCTTGCCTACAAAACTACTTTGAGAGCCTCCAGACTGTCAGTGCATACCAGAACATTACCGGTAGGTTTGAAAGATTAAAGTAGATTGCAGGGCTGTGTCACCCAGGTGCAACAAATCCATTTAAAGCAAACAGATGTTTGGGGGTTGGAAAATGATGAGGAATTGCACAGAAAAGTGTGGGACTAAGGAATTACTAATGAGAACATGTGTAAACATCCTGCAAACAGATCAGGATGAACGCAGGCTGAATGCTCGCCGCCATATAACAGCCCAGGAAACAAATCAGAGCAAATGCTCAATGAATATTGGATATAATGATGTAAGAACCACATAAGCTTTGTGTAAGTAAATCAGGATGCATGAATAAACAGGCCATATGTTAAAGCTCTTAGGCACACCTTCACTATTGACCAGGGCTGCCATACACCTGGGATTTCAAAGGTGGGAGGAATTTGCGGAAAAAGCTTAACAATTTTGGGGGTGTCCAGATATGCCAACCCTACTATTGACACAATGGTGCCATTTTACTAGGGCTTTTTCTTCAAGCTTTTAAAACACATTTTTTAAAAAAGATGAAAAATTCACAGAATAGTGTTTAGGTGAAAAAGCACTGTGGTACAAATTAAAGTATTGCCTTCTTAAAGCACACTTCCTTTTCTGGTTTTAACAGCCAGTGCTGTTTTGTCACTATGTTTGCCCCTTCTCCATCCATAGAGCTCCACAAGTGTGTAACCTTTTAAGAGGGTGTTACAGTGAAATAACGAGCGAGCGAGCAAGTGAGTGCACACACAGTGTGCTACCCCACGCAAAGTGTGGAAAGTCAGTTGCAATTCCACACACAGCTTACAGCCGGAAAGTAGGAACAAAGTAGCTCTGGGAGACACCAGTTTGGATGGATCCTGAGAATGCTCTGGAATCACATACAGTAAGTGAGAGAGAGGGAAGAAGAAGGCATCGTTAATGGTTTCTTGAGTGGCACATATTGGCACCATGATGGAGACTCAAGAACAGATCTTGGAAGGCAAAACTGGGCTGCCTTCTGCTTGTCCTCCCCCCTCTTTAAGTGAAACTGCCTCTTCCCTTCCTTCTGCCAGAGTCTCCCTCTCCCAAGAGGAAATCCCCCTCTAACACGCCTTCAACAATCCCTGCCCAGAGGCAGCTGCATTTTTGCACTCCAGCTGGTGCTGCCTGGGCCTCTGAAGCATCTGGGAGGCCTGTGGTGCATCTGGGCCAGGAGTTCATGCCGGGCTTGTTGCAACTAGCCGGGAGTGTGCTGCAGTGGTCTGCGTTCAGGCCTGCCTTGCTCCTCCCTGGTGGTGCTACAGGTGGAAGCACGAAAAACAGCAAGGCGCTGAGGAGCTGAGCTGCTTTGTTATAGCTCAAGGAAAGGGTTTAGCATCACAACAGAAGTCACCACACAGAAGGAATGCATTAGGATTGAATAGAATAGAATAGAATAGAATCCTAGAGTTGGAAGAGACCACAAGGGCCATCGAGTCCAACCCCCTGCCAAGCAGGAAACACCATCAGAGCACTCCTGACATATGGTTGTCAAGCCTCTGCTTTGGGTGTTCCTGCCTCTGCCACCATCTGGAATTATGTCCCTTTAAAGACCTTTAAAGAAGGTATCCCACCACAGCACACATTAACAGGGTAGGAAAAGCTTCACTTTCTGAATTTCCACTTGTCACACCTTGCCCTTTAAGGGCTCACGAGCAAAGCCAGAAATCAACCTGGCAATCCTAAATCC